>NC_066328.1:6413101-7072351 GCF_022539315.1 Serinus canaria | reverse complement strand
TGCTAAGCTATAAACTCAGGAATGACTGACTTTACTTCCACTGTTTCTGTGTAGCTGCTTCTTTAAACTCACTCTGGGTCCCCTGATCTTTGCTGAGCAGGACATTGGGGAGCTCACCCCAATTTTTACTGAACACTGTCTGTGCTGCTGAGCTTTCCCACCAGTGCTGGAGCAGCTGAAGCTCAATCCTCATGGCACAGCTTCCCAGCACTTTTCCAGCTGGAGCAAAACCCAGATGTAAGGCAGGTCCATCATGACCATGCCCAGGCTATTCCACTGCATGTGGCCTCCTGATACAATAATGTACCAGGCAGGGTTGAAAATATGGAAATCCTCCCTCCAAAATCCCACGGGAGGAATGAACATTTGCACCAGTCACAAAGCTCTGGAAAGACATGTAGGAAAACCTTCTAAAACCCCCTTCAGGTCAAATGAAAACTTCACATCCAAAATACAAAAGGCATTTGTGTGGGGAGTTTGCCAGATAAGCCAAAATGTTGAGAAAGATGACATGGCAGTATTAGAAAAGTTCTAATCCAAGTTGGAGCATAAGTAAAACTAATCTGACCTGCTTTTCTCTTAGCCCTGTTCTTGTAAGTTTGCTTACACTGAGAGGTTCCTGGTTTGAGACAAGGCCCTGTTTTGACACTTCATCCTAGATTAATGTCACTTTGCCAGTCAGTCATATTGTTTTTATGACATGCTGTGATGAAATGTGTTGGGAAGACATGAATTTTTAAAATAAAAGCAGACATCTCCCAAACTAGTCCCCAAACTCTGAAGAATCCTGAACACCAAGAAACTTGACTTTTTCTGATGGGGATGGCTTATACTGGCTTTGCTGATATGGGATTTAGAAGATTTATTTTTGATTTGTGGCAGATGCAGGTCCCTGCTATGGTTCAGTAGAAGTTATTTAATGCCCTTGGCCTCAGTGCCCCATGTGATGGAAGGGAACCTTCACTCAGGCAAGTTTAGAACCTGCACTGAGCACTCAGATAAATGAGGATGCAAACCCAAGAGCCTCCCATGCAGTTTTGTCCTGATTTGGTAGCACTGCCTTTGACCTAAATAGACAAATATTTCAAAATCTTATGTTGTACAGGAGATAATTCTAAACTGTCTTGGTAATGGTCTTTTGTGGGATCAAACAGAACCTGTGCCATGGATAAGCTGCCTCAGTGCCCTGGGAACATTGCAGACAGTGCTCTTTGACAGAACAGGACCTTCTATTGGAGAGGAGGCTTTTTTCTTTAGGGGAAGCAGCCATCAACCTCCAGGATATGGTGAAAGATCCACGACCCCAAAATAAACCAGATTGAGGGTAGAGGTGTAACAGCTATATAGTCATGAACAAGTAAAGGTTGAGTGCAAATACAGCAATTTTTTAGTAGCCAGATTAATGTTCTGAAGAGCAAGGTGAGTAAATGCTTGTCCACAGTGGAGGGATTCCATGGACATGGCTTTGAGGACACCTGGTGACAGGAACACCACCACTCTCAGTGGATCCCTACTGATTAAAAATTCAAACAAAAATTTGAAGCAGAAGAAGGAAGCGCTGAAAAGTTACAACATTTAGGGGAAAAAATAAAGACATTCAGGAAAATTTGGTGTCCTGCTTAATTCAGGGACAGCAAATCCAGTCATGCTTATAACAAGAGAAGATGTTCAGAGAAGGAATGGATAAAGTAGGACTATATGCACAAGTGGACAAAAGTAAAAGGGAAATGAAGACATAATGGTAATGGACCCAGTGACCTTTGCTGTTCCAGTAATTACAGTTATTATGTTCCTAAGTTATGCAATTCTCTCATGGTTGTGGCTTGGATTCTATGAATAGGACCCTTAGTGTTAAAGTAAATCAGGACTTGGGCTATTTTTGGTTCTAAGCTAATAATTAAACAAACTAAAATAACCCCCCAACATTCTACATTCAAATCCTGCCCCCATGCTTAAATAATAGAATGAGATGCAAGCTGCCAAAAATGGAGATACTCAGACATGAAGCTGCTACTTTGTGCTAAAATCTTCCCCTGTCTGTATATACCTCAGCAGGAGGGTAATGATTCAGCCCTGATATTTATTTAAGAACAAAGCCAAGGTTTCAAAAATTAGTTAAACCTCAAAAAAAAAAAAATTCCAAAGAATGGCCCTAGATCAAGTTAAAATAAGAATTCTTTTAAGGCATACATTTTGGAGGGTTTTTTCCTATTTATATTTTTAATGTTTAGGATATACTTTCTGTAACACTTGCAAGCTGTTGTGTAAGTAATACTCAAACATCTGTGCAACTGATCCCTCCTCTCCCTCACTCCTCTTTAGATGAATTTCTGCTGGACAAGAGCTGGAATTTTAATCTAAGTACAATTTCAGAAACTGAAGCTTTGGAGTTAAGATTTTTAAAGAAATTTGGCAACTCAATACAAATCCCAACATGTAGTGTGATTTTCTGCTTCTCTTGGCACTTTGATACTTTTAAAAACCTGTCCCTGCTGCCTGTTTGCTCCTATCAGAGGTGCTCCAGCTACAGTGAAAAGACAAGGGCACCTCAAACCAAAGCAAAGAACTCCTGATACAAAAGTGTGAGCAGCAGCAGGTGGAACCTGCATTCAGCAGAAGGCTGAAGTACCAGGACAGTCATCTGTCTCCTGGATTCAGTCAGTCCGTGCTGGAAGCAATCCATGTTGGAGCCCACTGTGAGGCTCTGCTGCCACAGCCAGAGCTGGGGGCTTGTGCTGAAGGGCAGCAGGGGCAGGACAGCACCTCTGGCACCATGTGGGGAAGGACCAACTCACCATGCAGGATCAGGAGAGGCTGGAAGGGACATCACTCAGATGGAAAGAAGAAATTTGGATATTTTAGTTGAAGACAAGACAGATGGGCAGGTACCTCTCCTGCTCAGCTTGTTGCCTCTCTCTGTTCCACACAATAGACAACTAAAAACATTTTAGTACATGCACTTTATCCCTGAGTGGATCACTTATTATTCTTTCTTGACATTGGTTAATGCAGCAAAGTTAGGATCCTGAGATTAGGCTACATAACAGAAAATTAATTTTAAATGTCAATAAAGTTAATTAGTGATTTTCATCTGTACCACAGCACTGCAACTCCTGCTTTATTTCAGCCTTGTAGAAAGCTGGAGGTTTCCCATTGCACCATTCCCACCTCAAACATATGGCAAGGTGCCTGAGGCCAAGACTACTGGGAGAAGGATTAATTGCCAAGCAGCTTTGAACAGTTACAAAATATGAGCTCTGCTGAGTCATGTGTAACACACTAACAACCTATTTTCCTTACTACAGTGTCCTTTACTATTATTATATCTTCTTCCTGCTGCATAAATGGTTTTGAAATCAATGGTGCAGAAGCTCTATTCATTTCAAAGGGAATGAGTAAAAGATTGAAAGCAGCATGTAGAGTGATAGCTGCTCATGGCAGGGTTGAAGGATCTTTCCATTGAAGGAAGATTATCCCATGACATCCATTAGTACCACCATTAGGTTTTCAGGCCAAGTTCTTATTATACAGTTTCCTTGATATATATTGATATATACATTCCTTGTAAATGTAACAGAGGTTCTCACTGACCTGATCACCCACAAATATCCTTCTCCCTTCCAATCAGCAAATACAGAACTTGCTAAAAGGACAGCAGATGCTTTGTCTGTAGAAATTGGATTAGTTAAAGGAATTGACAGTCTGGAGAATTCCCATGTTGACAGAGCTTTTTAGTTTCACATGAATGACAAGGGTCTGTGGAACAGGGCTTGTGCATTTAGGTGAGTTGAGAGGAAGAGAGAAAATGGAACAAGCACTTCATATCTTCTGTTTCCATGCAGTTTAAAAGCATTTTGGCTGTTTTCAGGACCTGTGTAACCAATTCTGAGAACTCTTTTAGGCAGCAAGTTTCAAATGCAAACAATATCCTCCATAGTGTTTATTACTATTACGCAAAGTCCTCCTGAAAAGCAGCAAACTTTGCATTAATTTCAACTACAGCTTTCCATTTACTCCCAATCATTTAAAAAGCCACTGTGCCAAGGTGTCTTGTACAGCCACAGAGGCTGGCAATTATATCATGTTACACATGAAACCCATTTCATCAAACACATGGAGTCTTTCAGGTGACAGAAAGAGGCACAGTCTGTGAGACAGACTGAAACAGCCATTGGGAAAGGACCATGCTCCTCTGAAGTATCACAGTTAATTTTGCAAAGTTCTTTAGTGTCATTGGAACATGTTCCAAAACCAAGGAAGGCAAAACTCACCTCCCCTGGTAACCATCTCTCACAATATGATTCTTTATTGCTTTGATTTTAGCTTATCTAGAAGGCACAAAGCACTGCATTCCTGAGAGTTCTGTGTTGAAATCAAGCAGCTCATCAAAAATGACTGCTTTAGGATCTTTGTTAACAGTTGAATGCAAATGGCATTGCAATGACAATCTGCACAGAAATTTCAAGCCAACATGACATATTCCAGCTATGATATTATCCTATTTCCACTGTCACAAGAAATGCCATATAATATAATGCCATATTAACTGACTCCTTAGTGCAGCAGCATTTACAATGGGTGGCAATGTAAAAAAAAAAGGTTGTAAACGTTACACCGTGGCATTTTCAAATTGACAGAAGTGATGATTTAAAAGAACTGCTACAAATATTACAGCTGTCCAAAGTTGTCCCAGTCAGGGAAACATTAATACTGGAGATTGTTTATCTGAATAAAGCTTGACATTAACTTCCTCTGGCTGAAAAATCAAAATCTCTTGAGATGCTTTTCTTCAAACTAGCATTCAGGCTTTCCAAACAGCTCAGCTTTTAGCTAGACTTTCAAATTAACTGACTGGATACCAAGGACTCATTGAGGAAAACGTAGGCAGGCAGCAAAACAAGACAAGGTTGAGCCTCCCCTCAAAAGACCCTTTAGTCTGCATTAAGATAACTTAGGAAGCAAGAGCAGAAGTCAAAAGGATTGGACCTTTGTGAAAAAAAATGTTTATAATGACATTGAAAACCTTCCTACTGTTGATTTTTTTTCAACTCATAATGATGCTTGGGTTCAGGTTGGATTCAAAAGCACATTTTGGCATTGCAGATGAGCTGCACTGTGCAGATGCTAAAGGCTCTGGGATGAAGACTAGACCCTGTTTACTCTTTTTTTTTTTTCCCAAAAGCCAAAGGGAAGAAAAAAAAAAAAAAAGAAAGCAGTAAAGGTCAGCAAAAACTTATCAAACTTATCATGTGTCATGAGTGAGATTTTTCCATAATTTCTTAATTTTGTGAGCCCTGATTAGGGAACAGCATGAGAGATGAAAGGAGAGGCAAGAGTTAAAAGAAGCAGCAATTCTGCCAAGAACAGCAAGCCCACCCATGTTTGGGAAAAGTAGGGTAATATTCCAATTATGCCCATTTATTTTCTAACTGAACATTACACTGAGCATGAGGGGCTTTAGCTCAGGTGCACACAGTAGGTGTGATCTCATTGCTAAACTCACAGCTACAGAAAATAACCATGCACATTGCAAAGAACAGCTGCATATTGCAAGACATTCCTCCCCATCTTTTCCTTACTTCTATAGGACATCTCTGGATCACCTATCAAGGCATCACATAAAATAAACAGATGAAGCCTTTATCTTTAATTATATATTCTGCTGTTCTGTAAGAGTGCACTGGTAATAACAGGAAAACAGCTGGAAATTCTCAATCCCTGCAAATTTAGAATTCCTCAAGATTTTAGCTTTGTTTTCCAGAAGATTTCTCAGGACTCTTCAATGCTTTGTATCAGAGACTTTCTAGGATGGAGCAGAGCTTTGAGAAGATGCTGAGGTACTGAAGGAGCTCAGAAGAAATGAAACCACTACAGTAACTGCAGCACAGTGGTTCCTGTGCAACAAATAAACAATTAAAATATTGAAGTTAGCATTTCCCAAGCCAGAGGAACTGATCAGCTCCTTTTATTTCCTTTAGAGCTGGAAGAGATCCAAGAAGGAGCAAGTGCATCACTTCCATATTCTACACTGGAGCATCATATTTGAGATTCAGAGGGTGGGAAAGAGGAGTGGATTTATTTTAGAAATTGGCATAGGAGAAAAATACCTTGGGGAAGTTCAGTGTCTTTCAGTACAATGACTACATCACATTTTTGAGCTTAATGACCAACATGTGATCAAAACTCCTTCTTTGTCCTCTGTCTCCCATTCAAATAAAAACTTCCTCCCCACCATAAATCTTGGACAGAAGCTGCCTCTGAGCTGATGAGCTGCACATAACTCCAAGAGTGGTTCAACCAAAACTGGAAGACCAGACCTCAAATTCCCAGAATCACAGAATGGGTCAGGTTGGAAGGGGCCACAGTGGGTGATCTGGTCCCACTCCCTGCTCAAACAGGGCAGGAAGTCAGGTACATAAAGAGTGACTTGAAATGACAAGTTACTTTTAAAAGGAAAATGCCTGAAATTCCATGTGGGCATAATCTGCTCTGGACAGTTAGTGATGTGATTGATTTCTGTTGCTATCTCATGATAAGATTTTATTTTCATAATTTACTATATTTGTCCTATAGGACTTCTACAGAATTTAATATTATTGCTTGTTCAGCTAGCGGTGGCAAAAGATTTATTTCAAAATACTCTAAAATACTCTTGTACCACTTAAGGAACCTTAATAATTTCTGCAACATGAGCTGAGTTGGCTGTGCCACTGAAACTCATAATGGAAAAGTATCAGCAGAGTTTATTCTATGTGGTGTGATGACAGCTGAAGTTAAACCAGAACTGTCTGAGCTGGTCCTGGGGACTTTGAAATGAAGCTGGACATCACAGGACATGGATATTTATGTCCTTTGAAGATTAGCTGATATTGCTCCCTTGAATGCCTTCTACTCAAAAAAAAATAAGCTTTTTCTGGGACCAGATCAAAATGGTGCCCTGAAATGATGAGTGGTTCAAATGATGGCATTTTTCCCAGAGAGTGTGATTATTCATGGATTTGTCCAAGCAAAGGACAAATAAATTATTTCCAAAATCTCTGTGAAAAACTCAGCCTGATCAGAAATCTCAGGATTCAATTTTTCCTTTGTGAATGGCACATTTTAAAATAAGAAGCAAAGCTCTATTTTTCAGAATCTGACTGACTGGCTGCACTTAAAATGTTTAAAAAAATAAAAAATGTGGAGGCAATATAGCTAATGAACCATGCAAAAGCATTTGACAGATCTCAGTTACTTACTGCTGTTTCTTTTGAAGAAAAAAAGAGAGGTGTTGTCAAGACTCATACTTGAATAATAGTGGTATTTGTATAGATTTCCTTTTGCATTTCTCAAGCTGTGTTTTATTTTTAAACCTAATGTTATAGAAAAATGATCAAATTTTCTGGGTTTATGTCTAATTGGGTATCATAGAGAAAACCACTGATTGGACTCTACTTCATATAAATAATGTGCCCAACTCACCCCATACACTCTGGAATTATGGCCTCATACTAATTATGTGACTTGAAAAATTACCCTCAGAACTGCGAGTTCAAGATTGGAGCTTTTAAGAGGTTGTGTAAGTTTTCTTTAAAATCAAACACTATCCAAAATATTTCTGAATATGAACAATAGGGCAAAATTAAGATTTTGCCCAGATAGGGGTAAAGCAATGCTATAAGAAAACAAGGAGGAGTGTTCCTTGGCAGCATCTACTGAGGAAATGAACAACAAATCCCACCTTTATAAAATGATTTGAAAGTACAGTTTATAACACTTGGAATAGGAACAGTACAAGATCACTGTAATGGGCAAATGCTGCAGTTCAACAATTACACAAAACAGTTTTGCTCTTAGATCTTTAGGATTTCAACTGAAACAGAAGTGGTTTTGTTGAACTGCATCATGAACAAGACAGGCCTAAACTGCATGAAACAAAACATTCATTAAAACTTCATGGAAACATTTTAAAATGCATAGCAAACACCCATGGAAAGATAACACTGCACTAAAACTGTGAAGTCCACTAAATGCAAGTCCTGAGGTTTGTATCTCAGATTCACCCAAAACTTTGACTCCAAAGATCACACATGAAGAAACTCCATGACAGAATGCTCCTGTGAGAGTCTCTGAAGGAATTACAATAGATTTACTGGACCAATACACATGTCACAGTTACAGTTACTTAATTTCCCAAGTGAGCTACAGCAGAGGATTCCTATTTGAATAACACTGACAACTTGGAGCTCTGAAAGCCTGAGCTCTGCAGTGATTGACCTGGGAAACTCAGGTAAAGAATGACTGCAATTCTAGTCAAAACAGCACTGCACCAGTTCTGCTGGATCCTGATGCTGTATTGCTCTGTGCTTGGGGCTCAGATTTGGGATAAAAAGGAAGTGTGCTCACAGGCCTATTCTTATTCAGGTCAGTGATTAGAATTACAGAGTAATTCAGGTTAGAATGACCTTAAGAGCACGAACCCTGTGCTCAAAGCAGGGTGAACTTAAATCCCATTGCTCAAGACCTTGTCCAGTCAAATTCTGAGCTACCTCCAGTGACAGAGATTCCAGTTTCTCTGGAAATCTTCCTACACTACATCCTTCACAGTGATTTTTTTTCATAACCAGAATACCTCATGTTGGAACTTGTGCTCATTACCTCTTGCTCTTTTTCTCCCCTGAAGAGTCTGGCTTTACCTTCTCTCCACTATCAGGGAGCTGTAGAGCTTCTCAGATAAATCTGAGCAAGGCCATTGCACCCCTGCAGGGTCCCTGCACAGTCCCTGGGCTCTGGGAGCCCACACTGCATTCACTGGCAACATCTTCTGTGTCCCGTGGAGCCTCAAACTCTACATGGTGGTCCAGCTATACTTTACAAGTGTGAAACAGAGGAATAACTGCTTTTAAAACCGATTTAAGTCACTGCATCTGTCATAGATTTGCAGGAAATTGCAGATTTTGAAGCCAGGCCTGTGGTGTTTCCTGAACAAGAGAGTGGGTGCAGCAGAGTTTGCATTTTGTCAGAGAGCAACAGAAGGACGAGACTCTGCAGGAGGAGAAAAGAGGCTCAAGACTTCTGAAACGGATTCCTTTACAGGAAAACTGGAAGGTCAGAGCTACAACTCCTCAGCTATGACATCTGAGTGGAATTCATTTTCCTGAACATATGCATCTCTAATTTTAGGTACCTTACAGTGGCTGCCACACCTTCATGAGCCTGGCAGGTAGACAAAGCCTTACAAGACCTTAGGGTTTTTAGGGAGGCAGCTGGAGGCAAGGCAGGGAACCCTTGATGTCAGAGATGGCTCCTGCAGTGCCAGCAGTGATCCTGTGGCCAGCTGTGGAGGCAGGGTGGGCACACAGAGCCCTCAGTGAGGACCTCTATGACTTGTACCATGTGCAGTCCCACAGCTGCTCCCAGGCACGGCTGGGGCTGCCTTTGGCACAGCCTCAGTGCTTGGAGCTGGTGTGGAACTGCAGCTCATGGCAGGCAGGAGTTCCAGGTACTGATCTGTGAGAAACACCACAGCCAAATAAACAACACCAGGGCACAGCCCCACAATTCCCTGGTCACAACAAGTATCACAGCCACTCAAGAGAAGAGGGGAAAAGGAGGGGAATGGCTCAGTCCTAATGGAGCTGTTTGGCTTCCTTCCTATTGCCTTGGAAGGGCTGGTGTAACAGGGATACTTTCAGCTTGGGAATTCACTTACCTGAGCTGACTTTACACACCAAGCCAGACCTGTGTGTCCTGCAGGTTCAACCACTGCTCCAGAATCACATCCTGAAGACAGCAGCTCATAAGTGCCTTTGACATTTGCCTTTCACAGTAATGTGAGTACTCTGACTGAGTTGCTGCTTTTTATGCTGCTTTAAATGACAGTAGTATCAGAACTGTGCTCTGAATAAATCCATTTACTAGAGAATGATACTTCAGTAGAAGAAGAATTTTAAAGGGCTTACAGCAATCTAAAAATAGTTATTTATTCTGTAATTTTATTCTGTGTAACTTATTGTTTATGCTCAGTTCAATAAACAGTTTACAAATGGTGACTCACACTAAGTAGTTCAGACAGTATGATGTCTCACAGTCTATGCACTCCTGAATAAAGCCCCACCAAGTGAAAAGGTAAGCAATGAGTATGAACTCAGAGACAAAAAAGAAAAGCCCACCTCCTTTCCTCTACCTTCAACCAGGTAGCTATACCTGAGTAACTGTTCTATAACTGGCAAATGGAAAAGAGTCACAAAGATGAGGAAACAAAAAGCATATTACAGACTTATCCAATTGCCACATGAATAACATTTCCATAAGTGCATCTCAAGGAAAGAATTTGCATTTTAAAGTCTTCATTAATTTCACAAGTGTACAATACCTATACTGATCTTGTTTTTTTTTCAATTTCACCAAAAAACAATGATTTGTAAGCATTTTAATTTCAGAGTTTTAGTCCCTCTGAAAAAGAATTTTAATCAGCTTAAGTCACTTCCAGAATATGTTTTTAGCAGAGTGAGAATGAGCAGAAAGCTGTATCACAGAGCAGAAGACAGGAATGTGCCTGTAAGCACTTTCCAGAATTAACAGTGCAGCCTATAATGGGCACTGTATGACTTCAGTGCCCTGTCCCTCCTGGAACCACACACTGGTTTGAATTCTAAAGGCACTGAATTCTACATGGTTCTATACAAATACTAAAAGTCTGGTAGGCTTGATGCTTATTTCTTACTCCAGCATTCCAGCAGTGACAATCTTTCACCAGTCAATGCCTCTCTCCAGAAAGGATTAGTTAGAAATAGTGGGTTTTTTCTGTTAGCTAGAAAAACCTGCTAAGTTTAACTCTCTGTTTAGGTGAATATCCAAACATTTTGGTTTCCCTGCTAGGATCATATTTAGAGTCAGCATCTTTTTAAAACAAGACATTCATTGAACCAAACATGAAGGCTATGACACCATTTAAAGAAGACAAGGATCAATGAAACTCCTGAGAGTTTTGCTCACTCCACTTCACTTACAAAGTGAATAAGTTTATTAAAAACTCTTCCATCTGAAGAGTTGTCTCTCTGAGGTTTCTGGTAATTACTGAGTCACATCATATTAGAGTTTACAAAGTGCTTAGGAAGGGATTTTAAAACTTTATTAATCTCCTGGTCCCATCTCTGCCATATTACAGAGATGTTTAGGGGCTTGCAGCCTCAATAAAATAGGGAACTCTGAAACAAGGTACAGTTGCTAAATCTTGTCCTGCACATTTTGTAACATGCTGGAACACAGTAATGAAAAAGGAGTTAGAGAAGTTACATTTAACCTAATGAGCATCCCATCCACTCCAGTCCTTCAGGAAATTCAGTGGGATGCACTGGTAGAGCTGCCTTCCAGGACACACAAACACCAGCCAAAGAGAAAAATGAGTTCTTGAGCTCAGACTCAGATCTGGGACCAAGCTTCTATCAGAGCAGTGAAAAAACCAGGAGATATTTTCCTGGCTTTCCTTCTTCATGTCTCAACCATTTTTTCCCTTTGCCAACAAAATGTCTCCAACATATTCAAGTGGTGTGTTAGAGAAGTACATGGACACAAAAAATACAAAGAATCCCTTCTCCCTCTCCTGTTTGTCACAGGGGAACTAACACCAGCAATAAATCCAGTAAATCTGTCTGCTGTATGTCTCTCAAATTACTGGGCAAGAATGCTTTTCCTTTTTTCCTTTTCTTCCAATCCATATCTGAAATTCACAAACCATGCAGCCTTATGTTTTCAAATGAATACTGTGTGAAAGCTCACAAAAGAGCTAGAAGCAAAATGCATGGGCTTTTCTTTTCCTAGCCCCATGTCTTATTTCAAATCCTAATATTCTTCTCTTCTCCCACATAAGATTGACACAGTCAACTTTTAGCTGTGAATGAGTTATAAACATCAAAGAGACAGATTCTCTAAACAGATGCACTTACAAACTCTGCTGACCTTTGACAGGGAAATGGATTTTGCTAGGCCACCAGTTTACTACACTGCTTGTGCTTAGTGACACAAGGAAGCTGCAATTAGCCTCCTAGAGTTCTGTCAGGAAGTGCTGCTGAAAGTAAAGCTGCAGAGCTGTGGTCAATGAGCTCGAGCCCATCCTCCCCCTGCTTTCTTACAGGAGCTGTGAATTGTGCTCTCCAGAGCTTGAGGAAATGCATTTTGCTGGACCTAAGCAGTGGGAGGTTAGTCAAGCACATAATGCCTCCCAAACAGTACAGTGACTGTCACAGCAGTAGTGCTACAGGAAACACAAAGCAATTCCAGGCAAGGAAAGGGAAAGAAATGTTTGAAACTTTGCTCAAACCATGGCAAGTCAGAATGATTGCTGGCACCAACTGCAAAGGCATGGAAAATGTACATAGAAATTTTTAACCTGCTTAAAAACTTTCCATTTTCATAGCAAACACGGAGTGGTTTGGACTTCCCTGCTACTTGGGCAGCCCTTTTTAAAAATATCTTTGATACTTAGTCAGTTATACACTGGCAAAAGAAGAGTAAGAGAAAAGCAGAAGACTAAATGTTAAATAGACTTGGAAAGGGTGCCTGACCTCTCCTGCCTTCTGGCTGTGTCATTCTGCTTAATGCCACCCCATTCCTCTCTTACACCACTTTGCATCTTCCCAGTATTTCCAGTGATCCCACAGATATTCCCCCTACCACTTGTCAATCCTGATCTCAAACTCAGACCACTTTTCAGTGTCTGTTCAGTTCCACTTCTGCTGCCAACTTTTCTGTTGCATCCTTAAGCCTGTGCGACTATTTTTAACATTCAAGGAATAAAAGAGCATGGAACATTGGTAAAGTTTGCTTGCACCAAAAGAGATCTGTTGTTAGTTACATCTGTTTTACTTTTTCCTGTAGGTTTCTCATCCTATTATTTAAACACTGCACAGACAAATTAGCTCTGCACAGTGAACTTGAGGCTCTTGGCTTCCTGTGCCTTTTTGTTCTTCAATTCATCTGTCTCAGAGTTCTCCACCAGCACCCGTCACCATAGAAACCGAGCACGTTTCAGTGATTATGTTGGGAGTATTATATAAATTTCAGCTAGAGAGAGAGAGCTTTATGAAAGGGTTGTAAGTGGGCCTCAAAGCCAATCAGCATGTGAAAGTCCATTCCCCAGTGAGCCCAATTGCCTGTGTGCTGTCATCTCAGGCTTGGCAGCCTCTGGGACTGGCTCAGGCTTGGCTGATGTGGTAAAGTGAGATCTGCTGCAGTAGCTTAACCTGCTGGTCACTGACAAGATTAATATCAGGCAGGAGAAGTGGCTGGGAGCCAGGAGCTGGATCAGAACTCCAAGTGAGATGCATATGGAAAACTATCTTAGGAAGACATCAGTTCCCTACCAGCTCATGAAAACAGCATCAGCACAAAGGGCTTTGCCAAAGTCAGTAGTGCTGTGGCTGTCATCAGCATGTTGACAATCCTAAAAAAGTATTTGCTTTGTGGACATGGGGGAAAGCAGCCACCCAAGCAGCATTTCTGCTGTTACTGGTGTCACCATGGCCCTCAGTATGAAAAAGTGCTGTACTGCAGTGACTCAGATCCTCTCAGTTATCAGCAGCTCGTTGTTGCTAATACAGAAACTGTCCAAAGGCCACGTAGGCTGTGCTGGTATTCAGACTCTGATCTGCAGCTAGGAGGATTTCATGGTGGTCTCTGTGCCACTGCTTCAGTTTAACAAGGTGTTTAGGCACGTGCTTGACTAAGCAGGTGATTAATACCACCAACTTCAGGCTCTTCAACGACAAAAGCACCAAGAAGGAGCCAGCTCTGCTAGTCTTACCAACCTGCAGAAAGTATTTGCTTCCAGTATAACAGTGGAACAATAAAACAAATACTAATGTGAATATTAATTGTGCAGTCGGGCCCCAGGCAGGAGAAAGATCTGCATGGAAGAGCAATTGAGTCTGCTCTCACAGGACCCTGATGCTGCACATAGGTGCTCTGTTCATGCAACTTGCCAAAAGCTGTAGGAGTAACACAGCTGCTCATATATTTCAGCTTAACAAAACAGATAATCTCAAGACTATTATTAAAGTAATTTGAAGTGGATGTAAAAGCAATCCTTAATTAATGAGAATGATTCAGTGTGTACTTTTGTGGAATATCAGTCTATACTTATTTTTTAACCATAAGAAGCAAAATGGCAGAGTTGAGAAGTTTGTTGCTCAATTAATCTTGTATGGAATATATTACTTAGAACAACAGGGAGATGGAGACAGAAAAACAGAAATAGAAATGTATGCCACTGTTTTCTGGTCAAGCACATGTATATCATCTCCCAGTATATAGGCAAAATAGGTATAGGAACACCCATAGGTATAGGAGCACACCAAATTTGATGTGCTCCAAATTTTATTTGGGACATTTTAACATTTTCAAGAAATGTATTATATTGCACTAGCAGCTTTGATATTCATTAATATAATTTCTACATAGATAGTTTTCCTGAGGCCACTATTGGGTGAGCCAAGGAAATGCTTCATAAGCATTAAGTAAAACCAAAGGAAAAAAAAAATTCTCAACTACTAATTCCCAACAAATCACAGAGAAGTTCCATTTCACATGGCACGGTAATCATGTCATCAGCATTTATGTTATTCTGTGGGCCAGAATCTGACTGGCTGCAAGTGGGAAATTGGATTCTTAGTGCAGTATTGAAAGAATTGAAGAAAGAGTGGAAACACAGTATTAAAGTGCAGAATCTAAATTATACTGAGCCAAACTAACCTCTTTGTGACCATTAAACATGCTTCTGTTTCATAGGTAATTAGTGACATTACACACACGTGAACCATTTCTCAAGATAAAATACCCTGAGCAGTTACACGTTTTATCATTCATATTAGTGAAAGGAGTTAATGCTCTAAGCAGTTGAATTTAAATAGCTGTCTCCAGGGCAGAAGGTACTTTAGATACAGGTTGACAAATTGTCCCACCACTCAGTAAAACAACAAGCCCTGGGTGCAAAACACTGCCAGATCAGTGTGTGAGATGTGTCTGTCCTGGCAGACTTTACAGGATTTAGGGCAAGATGAAAGATGTGCACCTCCCTCCTCCTGCTCAGCACCTCCTCCTCCTCCCACAGCAGCAGCCCACACCAGGCTGGGTGCCCCTTCTGTGGGCAACAGAACCCAGGCTGGAGACCCCCCAGCCATGGGCCAGCACAGCCCTGGCAGGGCTCCCTGGGCTGGGATGAGCCTGGGCTCAGGGCACAGCCTCTGCTCAGGGGCACAGGCAGTGCTGGGACAGGCCAGGGGAGGGGAAAGGATCCCCAGTTGGTTTGTAGGGTTGTAGGGAACCACCCCAACAAGGCCAGGGAGGGCTCTCTGCAGCTGCTCTCCCCCAGTTCCCGTGGGGAATTTCCTGCACTGCTGTGCAGTCCTGGCTCTGGCTGTGCCTGTCCCAGTGCTGGAGCAGTGGGGGGTGTCCATAGTTAGAGCTGTGTGAGCTGGTCCTTTGGGCTGCCTTTCCCAACGAGAGGTGACACAATAGCTGGGCAACTGCCCCCCTTTCCTTGTAGAGATGGAGGAAACCAAAGGAAACCTTCCTTTTTTGCTTTCCTTGTATCCCTCATTCTCCAGTTTGTGACATGAGCTGAGGGTGAAGCCTTTTCAGCTTAAATTGGACTCTACACTGAAGCCCAATGCAGTTGTCAGTGAACATGAAACTAAATTCTCTCTAACAGAATCTGTAGGCTTCAGATGCCTGTTTGAGTGCAACGAGCCCCCAAACCTGCCTGCAGGAGGTAGCACTGCAGAAGTTACAGTGACGTGGACTCCAGTCTGCCACAACAAACTATTGCAACCATTGAGGCAGATAAAACCAGCTTGTTTACAGTTCGTAGAAGTCTAGTGGATAAAAAACCCCAACAACTTCTGATTCATACTGCAAGTTGGATACCATATACCTGATATAAAAGCTGAGGCAAAAATATTGGATGTTGTAGCATCACCCTTTCAAATACAACCAACTATGAAGCACTTTAATAATTCAGTAAAGAATTCAGAACAACAGACGTGGACATTTACAACAGATCTGTATCTCTGTGTGCTATTGCTATTTTTACCCTAAAAAACTTACAGGGCCTGAAAAAGGATCAAGAGACAGTAGAAAATCGAAGCAGGATGAAGACTAAATAGTAGAGAGCCTCAATCTCTTCCTCTCTGTGTAAGGGAAGATGTAGGTCACTACACAAAACTCAGGTAGAAAATGAGCCTCCTGCCTTCTGAAAAAGAGGAATAAAAAGAATGGAGATGCAAGGCACTGAGACTGGGTGCTGGCAATGGAAATCGCCCGTGAATTAAATGAAGTTGAATTTCCTGTAAGAACCCAGAGAATCTTCTGCATTATGCATTGGGAGACAGAGGGAAGCACGGGACATAATTCAGTTGTAAGTCCAAAGCAGAGTAAAGCAACTAGAGTGAGTTTATTGATCTAAAGAGAAAGATAAAACAATAAGGGCAGATAGGAACAGTTCTTTTTGTTGGTGTCATGAATCCAACACATTTAGTGACCATCCAACTTAAAGATTGTCTTCATTATCTCCCTATCACCATTCTACTCCCACTCCTTACTCACTTTGATGCACTCTAGGTTCACAAAACACAAGGAAATATAAATATCCCTTCCATGCAGCCATTTCATTTGTCTGCCTAATGGGAAGTTTCTCCGTTCTTGCTGATTGAGGAATGGAACAGTAAATGCACAGCAGTAAATTTGGCGCTCTTGTTGGAAGTCTGCATGCAATAGGGGCATTGATGAGTCCCTCTGGGTTCAAAAATCTTTTAGAACCTCCCTTTTTTGAGTGTAGCAGCTTAAAAACCAATGTAGTCGCTCACCCAGACATTTTATCTGCATTTAAGTCGAGTCCACCTGTGACAGCATTTTGTCTGCCAAGAGTTCCTGTGTCATATGATTGACTACACAGCAGACAAAAGAAAGTTATCAAAGGACAGTGTCAGTATTTTCTGAGCAATAAAGCTCAGTGTCCTCAATAACCTGCACCCAGAGCTCCCAAAACTCTTCCAGGAAACAAACAAAAAATCATTGGCTGGTAAATCAAACCTTGATGGGATTGCTAGAGAGAGCACTGCAGAGGGGAGAAGCTAAAGAAAATCAGTTCACAATTACAAGGATGAACAGAGCTCACTGGGCTTGGGCTGATTTGATGCTGTATTCCTTATCATAGCAGGACTCTCCCCAGAAAAAAATAACCTCATTAGATAGAGCTCCATGAAAGAAAAAAAGTTAAAGCAATATTCTATTTTTAAAAAGGGAAATGACTCAACAAAGCAGAATAAATCAATGACAGCATGATAGAGTCAGTCCTGCAGGTATTTTGTGTGAGAACTTGTATGCAGCACATAAAGCACCCCTAGGAACACACAGTATTTACATGTACCAGAAAGTTTGAAAGAAAATGACAAAATAACAGAAGTGAAAGACAGGAAGCAGTGCTGGAAGGTGCAGTTCTTGTGGACACCTTCTGATGGGACCTCTGCTGAGGCCAAAACCAGGCCCAAAGTTAGTCTGTCACCCCCAGACTCTTTTTCCCCTGGGCTGTACAACTGCAGTGGCTCTTCCCTGACAGTTTCTGCCCCTCAAAGGTACCTGCTTGGCACAGAGATGGAACCTACCAGGGAGCTGCTGCTCCCCTAAGCCCTGGATCTTGGGAGTGCACATATGCACCAAGTGCCTGGTGGGGAGCTCTCAGGACCATCAAGACACAGGATTTTGTGCCATTATTGTCCAACACTGTATCAGCCTTTATGGCATGGTCAGTACTGAGGAGCACAAGAGGAGGGTTATAACTGATAAGAATGAAGCTTCATCAATAATTTTGCCCTCAGAAGCACAGCTGACCTGCCCTCATCCTTATCACTTTCTCCTCTCACTACTTTTATTCTTTTAAAAATATAGCAAAGCAAAACAAAACCAAACCCAAAAAGCCCAAACAAGCCTAGAATGCCATGACCCATTTTGACGTGTGGACCCACAAAGTGTTGCATCTGTGCAACTGAGTGGCTGATAAGCTGAACCATGGCAGGACAAAGAAGAGACTGGTGAAGAGTGGGAGCATTTGAAATTGGCTTTGGTGGCAATAAGAGTTGCAAGAAAAAATACTAAATAGTACAGAATTTCACTTTGTCTTTTTTTTCCCTTTCTACTGAGATGAATTATTATAGAAGTGAAAAGATGAATAGATGAGAATTTCCAACTGTGCCAAAATGAAAGTATTTGAAAATTGAACCAGGGAAAACAGGTAATTACAGTCCTTGTGCATTGGCTGTGACAGCATGGTAAGTCCCAACACAGAGCTCAGGGGGAATAAACAAGTGCAGAGAGCCCAGATAGAAATTGCTATAGGAAGGAATGCTTAAGAAAATGAAAATGTATCTGTTCATTATTTGCTCAGAACAGGTATAGGAGAGAACTTGTTTTCTCAGAAGGTATTGTGAAACTGAAACATTTTGTTTCATAAATTCTGTGAAGGCTACACAAACATTTCTGAGTGATATTGAGGACCCCTACTAGAACTGTTGCACATGCTGAATTTTCTGTTTGCTAAGATACACTGACCTCTGTCAGGGAGCACATTGATTATCTGATGTACCTTCCAGAAAAACCACAGCTCTTTGGAAATTAATACACAGTCCTTCCAATGAAAAAGTTTCAGACTGAAGGGGTTATAGCTCAGTAGGTAAATGTCTTTCTCAAAAGGGCATAAAAAACAAATCTGACAAGATGTGCCATTTATTTCTGTTGCTTAACAAATATATGGCCTTGGTAATTTATGTTGATTATAAGTTTTCTACCACCACCTCTGGTAGCTGTGCTTGGCAACTAACAGTGTTTGGGGAGCAGTTTGTGCACATTCTCTATCAATGTTATGAAATTTGTAAAGCAGATGGACTCTCTCTGCTGCTGCAGCTTCAACACCCCTGTGGCCCTTATTTGTCAAAGACACACATTGCACAAACATCCTGATTGCCTCTGTCATCAAGGAAATCAATGATATCCTGAGTGCTTGGCCAGAGCCCTTCTCAGGCTCATTTCTGTGATGGAGCCTCATGAGCAGGAGGTGCTCACAGGGACTGGCCAGGTGCTCCAGCATCCTATGGATTAGCATGGATTGCCAAATCTGCTCAATAGATTCTCAATAACAAGAGGAACATTCTCAATAACAAGATTGGATGAACACAGAGAGGAAACACTGGGGCTCTACTGTGAATTTGGGTAGCTGAGCAAATGAGATGAAGGTCCTATAGGTGAGTGCATTGCCATTTTATATGCACAACTCTGATGCTTCTTAATGGCTCTGCTCTCCACAGCAGAGCTTAAGATTTCCCAGTTGACTTTATTGCTATATTTATCCCACTAAATATAGAGAATACTTGACTCAGATTTGTAGACTGCCAGTGCACTATTTCTCACAAGGCATCTGTGCTGGCAAATACAATTTATGCCCTGGAGAAAAGCCATGCAGAGTGTCTGGGGATGTAACCCTGGGAATGCCCTTGGGGTTCTCCCAGCAAAGTTCTGAGGGACACAGAGGCATGGACAGGGCAATTCCCTGCTCATCCATACAGCCTCAGCCTCCATCATCAGGGACACTCTTATTCTATTAAGTGAAATTTCCCTAATTTAATTCTGGTAATGACATTTCCAACATTTCTAATTGTATAATTATCCACCAGAATGGTGACAGGGGAGGGTTATTTTTAATTGGATGGTAGCTTTTGGTGTAGTTATTTAATTCTGATTAATATTTCTCACTATAGTAAATACAAGTTTACTGAAGCAGTTGGTTTTCCCTCCCTTGCAGAGCTGAGTGTTCTGCCTCCCTAACTGCAACTCCTAGAGATGCCTAACAGACATTTGTCCTTCTAGGGTGGAACACCAGGCCAGCTGCTCTGCTTTACATGTCCCTTTTGGGATGGAACAAAACAGCAGACCAAGAAGGCAATTTCTGCTCCTTGGGAATATTGAGGAGAGTTTGCTCCTTTGCTTGGGTAGGAGTAGCACAGGAAGCAGTAGCACTGCAATTACTCTCTGACACAGATTCCTAAAGAAGCTTTATTGTGGTAAAGTGATATGCATGGAAGTACCCTAAGCAACAAGAATTTGCAGGATTACAAATTTGCTTTCAGCATCAGGCTCTTGAACTCTGCCCTGCTTCAGGCCTATGGACCTATGCAGCCAGTAAAACTACTCTAGAACTGTGAGAATTAAATGCAGTTCTTCACAGGAATAAATTTTATCTTTCAAACAGACAAAAAAAATATTGTTAAAAGCACTTAAGACCTGTCACAGTATTCCCTTAATTATAAATTCAGTGGGTTTTTTTCTTTCTTTCTTTTTTTAATAAGGAACTTAGAATGGAAAAATCATTATATCTAAGATGTTTTTGCTTTTCAGCTGTGGTATTTTCTAAACACACTAAAATGTTGGGGTATCTTTAACAAGTTGCAGCACCTTGCTGTTCTTTATTTTTCTTTAAAAGTCAGATAAAAAAGAAAATATTAATGTCTTACCTGGATCATGTACTATACATTAACAGTAGCACAATTCCAAAGATCTCCTTTGTTAACACACCCTTAGGGAATGCACATGGTTAACAAGGTAAAGAGACTTTTCACACTCAGGCTCTGTAGAAGAGAGCTGATTCTTTTAGCTGGAAAAACACTACACCTATCTACACATGTATGGCAAAAATGACAACATACAAGAGACACCCATAAAGTTCTATGTGTGATGTTTTTGTGGTTTTCCTAACTCAACTGATAAAAAGAGATGCAGCCATAAAATACCATGGAGCCATTAATTCAAGCACATAAGCATTAAATTCTGCAAGCACTTAAGCATAAAAATTCTGAAAAAAAAAAAAAAAGAAAAAAGCTTTAGCTCTTACAGTGCTGCTCCTTCTGTCCATCCATTTGTCCAGTAAGGGAGGGAAATTGCTTTAGAATCTGAGAAACAACTCTGATGTTGTAGGCTGTTATGTTAATCATTGTTTCCTTGTAAAAGTCCAGATACTTGAGGGCGTTTGCAGAGTTGAGTTATATACCACAGGATGACATGAACATAACTCACAAAATAAGTTCTGCTAGAAATTGCAAGTGCCAATATTTGCTTGGCTAACAAAACATGACTCTGTGGCTCAGGCTGGGATCTTTATCATGGGAGCTCAGAACTGGAGGGATTCCAGGACACGTGGAGGGAGAGGTGAGAAAGCCACGCTGGGGTTGAAGGAGAGCTCAGGAGGGCAAACACTGTGGAGAAATTCCCCTGCCACAGAGTCACTGCCTGATCCAAACTGTGAATCAGCCTCTGACCACTGGCACACCATTTTTTGGGTGCTCCTAGTTCCCTTTTTTATTCACCTGAGGGAAACTGATAGCATTTCTCCCTACCTGTGACACAAAGTAATTCTTCTAAAAACAATGCAAAATCCACAAAACCCTTTCCTAACTCAGGGAACTAATCCTCAATGTCCAGCTGTGGGTGCTGTGATGCTAAGATACACCCCTGCAATATAAAATATACATTTCTCAAGAACAGATTTTGTAAGAACAGCAGGGCTTTCCTCTCAACCTGTACCACTATGGTAATTGCTAGCTGCAGAACAGGTGGGGATGGCTCACCATTTCCTGGTCTGGTCAAGTACTTCTTGAGCACTTAGGAATTATTTAGAAGCAGTTTAAAAATTTATAATCTTTGCTTTTTTAGAATAGCAGATACCTGAGTGTAGTGTGCCACTTATAAGCAGGAATTGGAGCAGAGCTGAAGTGGCTGCACTTCTGGAGGAGATCACAGAGTTCAGCAGCAGCTGCCAAGGGGGAGGATGGCACCAGTGGGTCATTCCCTGCTGGGAGGACCTGAGCCACAACCCACTGCTGACTGCAGCACTTTGTGTCCCCTGTGTTTTCATCTTCACAGCTTCCCTTACCCCTCTCTAGAGATCAGCAGCAATGGCTGGGAAGTTTGCAAAACTAACACACTTCTCTCCTGGTAGGAACAGAAAAGATTCACCAGGAGCAAAGGTCAGTCACTGGGGCACTTCTTGCTTTTAAGCAGCAAGTGTTTGCACATCCTTCCATCTGAGTACATAAAACAGCAGCCAGACTGAAGCAATTACGCTTCATTTCAGAAATAGTTATGTGGTTCAGAAGGAAAGAGCTTTTCTGAAGGAGCTCATGTGGACCTGCCTTGGAGATATGCCCACAGACTGTCAGACAAAGGAGAATGGTCACAATCCAGGCATTTCTGACACAGAACCTCCCTTTGGACATATAGTAATAGGATATTAGGTAAATAGATTACAAAGAAAAAAAAAGAAAAATCTATGGGTGAATAAAGAATAAAAAAATCGCCTTAGCAAGTTTATAAACTGCCTGTTCCAAAAAGAATGAAATAATTGTACTCTAATTTTAAAGTCTGGTTTGGTTTAAGCATTTTGCCATCATCATGCCCCTCTGCATTCTGTGAATAAGCACACACATAACCTGCAATTCTCACTCTCCCCTTTTCTAACAGCCAAGAGGGTTATTTTTTTATTTAGGAAAAGGTAGACTATTGTCCAATGCTGAATCTTATTAAATACTAGGAAAAAAAGGAACAAAATTTGAAGCTGAAAAGATTTTTTCCTTTTCAGGAGTCACATAAATTCTCTGTCCCCTCATAGTCCATCCTATGCCTAAAAGATAATGAATCAGAGAGCAGAATAAGGAAAAGAGAGGGAGTTATGCCAAGAGATAGAGACTCTTATCCAGACAGTGTGGCTGTCTGTCTCTGTAAAGATGTTCACTTTAAGAATTCTAAGAAATCTCTAATAAGGATATTACATAAATTTCAATATCTATTGTGGCCAAAAAATGTCAAGTGCTGATATAAAAGAGCAGTTAGAGGGCGAGTTTCAGTGTTTCTGGACTGTGTCTTTCACATGCAATTGTTTGGTATTTATTTATTCTCTGAGACAGCTGTCCCACTCACTTAGAGACATGCCAAGCCTCATGTAAGGCTCTTCTGCTGTGTGTCAATTTATACAAAGATGTGAAGTTAGCCTCAGTTCACTGTGCCCCTTCACAGACACTGTCATTCCCCTTTTGAATGTTTTTCTTGGCTTGCTACATCAACAGACCTGTACTTCTCAACTCCTATCAAAGGAGTGTAAGGGCTGGATGTAGCACTGAGGAAAGGGTATACAGAAATAATTGTTCATTTTCTAGAGAATGCAGATGAAGGATTTAATATACATATACACTTATAGCTATTAATCACCTTTTACAAAATGTTACTCTGTCTGGGCAGCAGCATTTCAAAGCTACAAGCAACAGTAGAAAACAGGGTTATCTTACCAAAAACTACATTTTTTAATCAGGTCATGATGCTGCACACAGATGCAGAACTCTCTTATCTTTCCAGCTACAAGGATTTAGTATTCCTCATGAAATGAGGAATGAGTAGATGGACTACTCAGAGATTCTATTCTGCTATCATTATAATAATTATCAATACATTCAAATTTTAGACAAAATGTGGGTTTTACACAAAACATATTAATGGGGAGGGGAAAGGTTGGTCACACACTGACATACCAAGTTTCATAGCCACTGATCTTAGCTGCAGGGGCACTGTGCTAGGGCACACCTATGGAATTCCAGAGAATATATCTTTTTAGTTTGGCTAAGACCAAGAGATGTATACAAGTATAATGATGTGAGCCTAAGAGCTTTTCCCAAGGAAAAAATCATGGAACACCTCCCCCAGTATACCCACTCGTCCTACCAAGAAAAATTGAAAACTCTTGCTGAGCTCATCTCTTTCGTCACTCTGCAATATTTCTGTGCAGAGCACCAAGACTCAAGGTTGCTATTTTTTTCCTTTGCGACGCCACCGGCTCAGAATCTCCTGTGCTGGAGTTAACACTCGGCAGGAATGTGCGTAAGCGACTCCTCTCGGGTGACACAACAGATCCCAGCAGTGACAAAGAACCTGTTCAAGCTGTTACTGGGGAGCTGGTACCTAGCTGTGCCAAAAGGGGAGCAGCAGGGTCCGGGATGGACGTGGGCACAGATCTGGAGATCCCCTGGGGCTCTGTCCCTGGGCTGAGCCCGCTCCGCTCCGTGGGAGCGCCCAGCAGGTCGTGTTGGGAGAGTCTGCACTGCCAGGCTCAGGTGGGAAAGGGACATTTCACACCTTGCAACCAGCCACAAATGCAGCAAACCAAGTCTTGCACTCTGGATCCTGGCTCATGTAGAAGTCAACAGGGCTGTACCTGATACAGGGGATGGGAGGATTTGGCCCTGATAGCTTTGAACCCCAGGAACAACAGGAGCACAGAAAACAGTTTTGTGAGGGAGCACTATTCACTATTCAATATTTTTTAATATTGAAGAACATTTCTTTCCTGGAATAATTTCTCAGGATTTTTGTTTTTCAGTTTATGCAATAGCAAGCTTCCTATCTCTTCCAAGCCCCAAACTTTTCCTAATTTTCTGCTGTGGACCAGGCAGTGCAAACAAAAATGGACAAACTTTCTTGTGTTGCTTTAGGTACAGGTGTGCATGGGGCAGAATGTCTACTTTTTCCCCAAAATGCCTTTCTGCTCTAAGACAAGGAATCCATGGCAGCAGTGATGGGGCAGTCAGAGCATTTATTGAAGGATTAAAGCCAGTTAAAACTGCCAGGTACATCCATATGCTCCCTATCATCATTTGCCCCCTTTTAACTTCAGCAAATTATAGGTGTTATAGGGGAACATTTTCCAAGGAGTAAGTGAGTTGTGCAGATGAATCTCATTTATTTGCTAATGAGATGTGTAATTCCTAAGTACCATTTTGAAAATGTACTTCATACTGTTTAAAAGTGTCCCTGTGTTCTCTAAGGGTGTGGCAGTTCCCCTGAACCTTGAAATGAGCTGGTAGAAGAAATCAGGACTTCATGCTTTCTGGGGAAAAGCTAAATCACACAGAACTGTATCAAAGTAACAACTGGTGTAGGCAGGGAATGATTATAATGGTGTGAGGCTGAGAACTTTTTTTCAGACTCCTGAGTAATTGCAACAAAAAGAAATCTCACTGACATGAGGCTGAGAAAAGGCAAAAGTGAATATGCTGCCATTTATGTATTTTTAAATGGAACAGACAGTTCAGAAATTGAATGGTTGCGCACAGCTGGCAAAGCGTGCCCAGAAAAATAATCAAAGAGGAAAGGGAGGGGAAAGTGAGGGTCAGAGGTAGATTACAAGTAAGATCACCACAATGGAAATACAGGAGAACTTATGTGGAAGATGCACAACCTTATAAAAAATAACTAAAGGAGCTGGAAATAGAAGCAAAAAAAAAAAAAAATTAAAGTAATATTATTAAGTAATCTGACAGTAGTTATTACTTTGCTTATTACTTAAGTGGGTTTGCATAGTAAATCTAATCTTATACATAAACAAATTGAAACATTTTGGCTTGGTAGTATAAGAAAAAGGCAGTAACACCTGAATGCTGAATTTGACATGTGCACTATACTCTTCATTCAGTGTCTTCTCTTCTGATGTGCCACTGTTGCTAAAGCAGCTTGCCCAAAAATGGCAGCAATCACAGGAGAAGTGATAATAATTAATAGCACTGATGTAATTGCATGATGTCTGTTTCTTTAGCAAGAACTAAAATGTCAGTAGGAACAAAGGCTTTACAATAGCTGTTTAAATGAGTTAAATACGTTGAATTAAGAGTGCTGAGAAAGAAACTTCTAAGTATGAGTATTTTGGGTAACTATACATGGCTTGAACGACTTCTTCAGTTCCTGCATCACCCCAATGATTCAACCCTCTGAGCATGGCCTCTCTCCTAGAGACCTGCAGCTGGCTTTGGAGGTTACCCTGGATAACCAGCCAGAGAGATTCCAGAGCTATCAAGAGAGATTTTGGGAAATCTCAAGTATCAGCAGATTTGCAACTATTTTGGGGATGAGGCCAAGACACCTGAAGGAATCTGTCTCTGAAATCACAGCTTCCTTTCAGACTCTAGTATCATCATCACCATCATCATCAGTCAGTCTTATGTGAGTTCTCCCCATAAAATTGGTCTGGAGCACAGTAACAATCTTAGAGAAAAAGAATTGCTGAGAAAGTTGTCTCCTCTAATTCAGATTAGTTCAAGTCTGCCCACACAGTAAAATTAAGTAATGGTATGTTTTTAAATTGCATAAAAGGAAAAAAAATATCAAAGTTGTACTTGTGAATTTGGAGATGATAAATACAGTAGATTGAAGTGAAAACATGTTTATCCCCTTTTATTTGCCATTTGCTGACTGTTCTCATACATGTAACTTACCTTGATTGAAATCTGCAAAACCAAAGTCAGGCATGCTTTCTCACAGCACACTCTTTAAACCCAAAGAACTGTCTGGAGGGTTAGTCCTTCCTGAGGGCTAATTAGGACTTAAGCTATGCTGAGAAGTTAGCTTTGTAAATGATAGATATTCTATGCTATTAAATACCAATTACTAGGGCAAGCTGATTCCTACCACATATTTATGAAGGTTAATTTACAAGGTGTATTGTAGGAATCACTGAACATTTATAAAAATGGAATAGCTATGCTTATTAATAAATGATCCTGACAACAAAGAAATCCTGATCCTGTTCTTCACTAAAACCATGAAGTTCATTAAATCTTTCCAAGGAGAGTGGGACTGCTCTGGCAGAGACAGGAGTGTTTTTCAGCTGTTGCACTGGCACAGGAGGGTCTCAATTGCACAGGGATGCTGGACAGTGGCAGTGGGGCAATTTTCCTGCAGAGTGTGTGGAAAGATCTCTTCCTTCTCTCTGGCTGTCACTTCTGCCTGCATTTGGTGATATTTTGCTGCCTTCAAAAGTTCATATTTCTGCAAGAGGGGAGACCAGCCTGAAGGAAATGCCTCTAGAAGTTAGCTGACAAGTAAGGGCTTAGGAAATTCCAGTGTCAAAGATAGAAACTTGTGCCCAAACTCCATTGTCAGAGCAGATTTTCAGTATTTACTCAATTTGCACATGACTATTTGAGGACACAGATGACTCTGCCATTTTGTCATTTACAAGCAACTCCTACCACCTACCATAGCTGCTCACAAGAAAACACAATTTCAGGAAGCTAATTTTTTCATTTTCTTGTTCATTTTATTCTTCTTTTGTTGTTATGACCTTTAAGAAATATTATTTGTGTGGTTTTCATTTGCTCCTTCATGAAGTTGTCCTCTCATTTGCTTTTCATTCCTTCCTACATCCTTCTCAAGCTCTACACAACATTGTCAGTGCGTGCATTCCTCTCATTTTTTGTTGGCCTTCCTTGAAACATATTTTCCTAACATTTGGTTTTCTATTAGCCTATGTCCCTGAAAACACCACCAACATGATTAATCAGCTACTGATCTTTTTCTCCTGCTCTCTTTACTAAAACATTTGGAAGACTACTCTCTGCTGCCCTGGCGACTCCTCTACAGCTTGGAGCTGGCAGCTGGAGTTGTTTTTCCAAGGGTAATTCATCTCCTTGCCTTCTCTGCACAGCTACCAACAAATCCATCAAACTCCTTCCTCTGAACTGAGGAGAGGCCTTGGACAGCAGGTGACATTATTTCAACTTGTATCAAAAAAGGACCTACAAAAAAGAGACAGAGCTGCTCCCTCATTTTGTTTGAAAGAGCAATTTATTTAAGTCTACAAATTCCTGGAAGTCCGACACATATACTCTGACTTGATGAAAATACCACAATTTCTTTGGTGTAGTAATACTTAAATTTACCACTATGTTTTTGGAGGGCCTGAGCAGAAAGATGAACCCCTGGGATGAAAGCTTGGGTATGATAAACTTGCTAAACAACTTGTTATAAACATCAGTACAATTAGGGAGCATGCAGTCTACCTGCACATTATGTAGATATGGAAAAATAATTGTATTTTAGATGGAATGATTACTGTAGCGTTTCCTTTTTGTCATCAGTCAAGTCAAAGTTGCAGGCAACTTAATGTATTTCACTATGATACTAGTACAGTAGCATTAAGAAACTGTCAAATAAAAACATTTCTGTGAGGTATTAATTAGAGAGGTTTTGATTTATGTGCCTAAACCCTTAAGTATTTTTTTTAATAAAGGTCATTTTGTGAAGAGCTGAATGTTTTCAATTCTGAGTATAAAAACCTGCAGCTAAGTAGAGAAAGAAACTCAATAAGTAACTTTCAGCAACCTTTATACAATGTTTCTTCAAATAAACAGCATGCAGTACAAACAAATGGAATTCTTCCCTGCCTATCAGCTATTTGTAAGAGCAAAAATGATCTCTGACAAACTTGGGAGCCTTTAGCTCTTTACAGTGCCCCGGCAGGGCTGGAAAAGCTGCATTTGCCTCCTGGCCCAGCAGCCACTGGAGCTGGGCAGGGAGAAGGAGCCGGGAGCCCCCGGGGCTGGGCAGTCTCTGCTGCCCCCGCTGGGGTCCCGGGCCAGCGGTGATGCTGCGGCAGCAGGGCGCTGTCCCTCGCTCCTCTCAATCCCAGCAGAGAGAGCAGGGGGAGGAATCTGGGCAGAAGGCAGCCCCACCTCACTGCAACAGGCAGAATGCGCCTCACTGTGCCTGTGACCCCATGGAGATCTCTGTCGCTCGTGTTCCGGGGCACGGCAGTGCAAGCAGGAGATCCCTGGCTCCCTTCCCAGCCAGCCGGGGCACAGAGCGCAGCTTTCCCCGGCAGGGGAATGGATCACCGTGCCAGCGCTGCCGAGCCCCGACCCGGCCGGCTCCGGAGCCACGAGCCCAGGGCTCGGGGAGCCTGGCAATCCCTCCTCTGCTCCCCGAACTCTGCCAAAAGGCAGCACAAACCCCGGTCTGCCTGAGCGAGAGGACCGGGCTCACCTGCTCCACCCTGCCAGCTGCAGGTGGGCCCGTGCCTGAACAGGGCTCCCGTGCCAGGCAAAATCTACTGGGAACTTTTAAACAATGCATAAATAAATCCCACTTGCCGTAGATGCTATCTGTTTATCTCTCCATTCACAAGAGAGAATCTCAGCCCTGGTGCACAACCCTTGGTGCATTTTTAGGCTGTGGAACAGGAGGGGAGAGGGGAGCTTTGGCTGATCTCCCTACAGAGTGCAGCATTTGGGAGTCAGTGCCTCTCCCCTGCCTCAGCGTGCCCCATCTCTGAGTGCAGCAGCACGTTTCAGAAGAGAAGGTTTCAGAGAAGCAGGCTTGAGAACAGCACATTTCAGAGCAACTACCTACATGATATGCAAGTCCAGCTGTAAACAACCACTGCAGTGTGGCCAGAACAAAAGGAGCACCACGTTAGCTCCAGAAAAGTAATGAAATTTAATGGTCCAATTATCCCCTTGCCTTAAAGGAAATACAGAAACAGGGTTCTATACTTTCTCACCTACATAAACATTCTTTAGAAAAGAACTGGTAATAAATAGAACTAGAAAATTAGTTCTAGAAATTCAATTCTGTTCAGAAAATCAGTTCCTAGTTTAGAATACTCTTCATGACATTTTTTTCTGTTGATTATTGTCATTAATAACTAATGACAATTAATGACATTATTTCTAATAACAACAGGGTCCTTACACGTCCTTTCACACATTTTCAGTAAAATTTGATTAGAAATATTTAAGTCCTTTTATATTTATCCTTGTCATTCTCTGCTTGGAGGAGGCCTGGCTGGTCTGAGGGCTTACACTATCAGACAGTCTGTCACTCCTCATGTTTCCTTCCTCTGTCACAATTTAATATATTTTGTCCTGCTAGCTGCTATGAAGCAGGAGCTCAATTTGTTTCGAAAGGAGTTTGAATGGGTGAGCAAGTGGCATTGCATAATGACCAGCTACAGCTGGAGTCTGGGTTGCTGTTGTTACTGAGCTCCCTGGGACATAAATGTTTGCTCATTATGCCTCATACCTTGGCTGTGCAGCAGCACTCCACTGCTGCTGCCTATCAGCACATGGATCCCTCTCCCTCCTGGATCTATGGAATGTGTGTGTGAGCAGCATTCTGGATCCTTCCTCCTTCACCCACCAGCTTGGCACTGTGGGATTCCTGGGAATGAGATAGGGTTTGCTTTTGGTGTGCAAGCTGTGATAATTGCCAAGATTACTTTCCATTATCATCCTCATCATCTCAGTCACATATGCAGTTTTTTCAAGCAGCCTTTTGTTTCTGAGGAAATAGATGTCATCAGGTGGTTGAGAACTATGGGAGACAGCATAAGACCAGACTGGTGCTTGTGAAAAACCAAAATGAAGCCTCTGCTCGTGAAACAGATCAAGCACATTCTGGTGCCTGTTTGTGACAACTGAATTAGAGACATTTTTCAAACAGTTCATTCCTATATAAAGGCTAAACTTGTAAAGGTCAGCAGAATACTGAGCTATTTTCTATTAAAATGTCGGTTGCTGAAGGATGCCTTCTAGTGTAACTAGATTGTCAAGAGATTTTGCAACTTTGTTGATATGATTTTTTTTTTCCCTGCTTATGCATTTTCCAGGAGAATATGTTTTGCACTTTGGTTTGTTTTGGAGATAGTAGTTTCAACACAGAGAAATCCTGAATACATATTATTGCTCATTAACAACTGAATATGCTACCCTTTATTTTGTGTTTACTAGGACAAGGAAATAGTGCTATAGGTACAACCTAGAGCAATAAAGTAAGGGGAGCAGATTATGCTTTGTGCTTGAAAGGCTTTTGAAATTTCAGAATTTGTTTCTGGTTTGGATGAAAGCTAAGTATTGGAGCAGTCCCTGCAAGAGGCCAGTGCAGCACCGGCTGTCCTGCATGTCACGGACCCAGCTGGGGAGCTGGGCAGCCAAGTCCTGAGGAGCTGCAGAGCGGAAAGCCAAAGTCCCAGTGCCACATGGGCACCCTGCACAGCAGCCAGGAGCTGCAGCCATGTCCCCAGCAGCTCCTCAGATGTGTGGCAGAGGCTGAGGGAGCTGAGAGCAGCTCTGAGTGCGGGGCAGGGAACAGAGGTGCTCGGCTGAGCCGCTGCCGGAGCCAGAGAGAGCCTCCAAACCATTGTTCATTAGCCTTTGGATAAAACCTCACTGCCATGGGTGCTGCTTTGATCTCTGCAAATCAGCACTCCCCACTCAAAGCACTTCTGACCAGCTTTAGCTGAGGCTCCAAATCACAGATCCTGGGAAAGCTGGGCTCCTGTCTCCATCAGGAAATCCACTTGGCAAACCCACTCTTCTGAGAGCAGCCCATTGCTGGGACACAGGCCTGCTGCCACAGGCTTTAATGTGTTCAGGATTAGAGCCCAGTGGATTTCACACTAAGAACCAAGAGATAAACAACTGCATTCTTTGAGACTTGTGAACTGGTGTTTCTGAAGACTTGGGACAAGAGAAAAACATTATATTTACACAAATATACAATATTTAGATTTTTAGGCCTCATTTTACTCTTCTTAAAGAACAGAAAAAACCCTCATGATTCTCTGCTATTTAGGAGTGGGGAAAAAACACATGAATAATAGATGTCATTAATGCCAGCAGCAATTATAATTTAATTGCCCACAGACATTTATTTCTGCTTATTTTTCTTCTTACCAATACCACCACAGGAAAAAATGAACTCATAACTGAATTTGATATAATATTACATAGCTAGAATTAAGACTCAGTATTTTTCTTACAGGATGATTCTGATACTTGCAGTTAGTTGACATTCAAGAGGCTGTTCTAGTTGTACTTTGTTTTGAAATCAGAACTATTCATCCAAGACTCATTAGTTTTAAGCTGTGAGTTTTACCACAAGGCTTCAGGTCCCCGCACAGACTCCTTTAGCTTCAAGTGTTTTGGGGAATAAAAGTGAATTCTTAATTTAACAAAACATAAATTATAGTTCTTTGTATTTTCTCTGAATTATTACATTTAATAACACTTCGAGCTTTGGTGTTTTCAAGAAAAAAAAAAATTACACCCCATATCCAGCTGTCTTTTCCTTGAGAGGGTGGCTGACCTTCCCAAACAACCAGTTGTTTTACCTTAATTCTTTTCCAGGCTGTGTATTTTTAATTCTACAAGGTTTCTTTGGGGTTTTTCGGGTTTTTTTCTTTAATTCTTTCAATGATTATAACATTCCACTGTAAAAATAGAGATTTCCTGTGAAGCAGACACATATACAATCGCTGGCTACAATATATCAACACATTTATGCCCGTTTAGTCTTACACAGCTCCGAGTGTAGGAGTGGGTGGCTGTCCTGGCTCACACAGCACTGCTGCTGACGTACAATAATTACCCAAACTTCAGAGCTTTAGCACATCTCTCTCCACTCTGTTCTTGGAAACAATCTCCCCAATAGCACACAGGAATGATGGAATGGTTTAGGTTATTCACAGGTGCTGGTTCTTATGGCTGTGTGCAGAGAGCTCCTTCTATGCTGTTGATATTGGCTCTGATAATGCTCAGTTGAATTTCCCCTAAAAATAGGTATGAAGGAAAGCTATTTGGAGGAGGATATATTAAAATTTTATAACATGTTTTCCAGTGTCTCATGCAAATCTTGGCTATTTCCCTGCATAATCAGCTTGCGTGGTTGAAGGTTGAACTGCAAAGGGCTGAATCCTGAAAACAGCAGTTCCTGTAAACCATATTGCTGGAACCTGGGGTTTTCTCCAAACCCCCCACACAGCGAAAATGATCCACCATCAGGGAACCAGACTGAGGATATGTGGTCTTTAGGCAGGAAAAGACTAAGGTACCTGCATGCTAGCATTGTGTGGGATGGCTTCAGATGTTTAATATGTTGTGCTCGAGCACTTTTACCAGATGGGTCCCATATGAAAAGTAAAATAATACAGGTTAAAGCCTGCTCTTGAGGCTTCTTGTCCTCAACTGGTCTAGGTGTCTACATGAGTGATGAGTCTAAGGCACAAGGTGATTATGAGGAGTACCTGGTCCAGCTGGGAACAGGCTGGTTTGGCTTTGGAAGCACCAGAGCTGGGCTGCCCCAGACACAGCTGTCCTGAGATAGCTGAGTGCAGAGACTTCTCATCAAATGTGCTCCTGCACTCAGCTGGGATTTTACAGGTTCAGATTTAAAATGCAAAGCAGTGCTTTTTCCCTCTGCTTTTACATTGTTTGTGTTATTGTTTCACACACAATATGACATCAGAGGCTGAGCAATGTGGCTCCCCGAGCAAACTGGTATAAAATGAAAATAAAGTCAGCAACCTGCTGCTGGCAGAATAGCTCACTCATTCTAAACCACAGCTCCTGTTTGCACCTTCTCTCCCCAGAAAAGCCTCTGATTTTAATACCCTGAAGCATAGAACATGTCGTTTAGTTACAGAAGAAAAATAGTTCTGAAAAAACAGAATTTAATCGTTGAATTCATTGTCTCTTTCTCAAATTCTGGCATAAAATAATGGAATAGAATAGACTGTTCCAGTTGGAAGTGCAGTGATCACTGCACCGCCTGACCAAGTTAAAGCAGGTTAAAGCATTGTCCACATGCCCTTAAGCACTGACAGCCCCTCTAAGGAGCTCGTTCCAGTGTCTGACCACCCTGCTGGTAAAGAAATCCTTCCCAAGGACCTGCCTGAGCTCCCTGGGGCAGGGCTGAGCCGTTCCCACACGTGCTCTCACTGCATGCCAGGGAGGAGGGATCAGCAGCTCCCTCTCCATGTGTCCCCTCCCGGGATCCCCCCTCAGCCTCCTCCACAGCAGACCCGTCCGAGTCCTTATCTTGTCACAGGACACCCCCACCCCTTTGGCAGCTTTGGTGCACGTTTAAACAGAACTGTCTTTAGCTCAGCAAATTTCTCAAGCCTTTGTTTTAAATGCACAGTAGGAGATCCAAGTACCAGTGTGAACAAGGATTATTCTCTGAGGAAAACTTGCCAGGAAGTGACAACAGTTATTATTCTAAAACAAACACATGCTCATGTACACCTCCAAGACAGAGTGCCTACAACATCAAAATTGTTCCTCACTTATATTCCCTTTATCATGATAAAGGTCAGGTTCTTTCACCAATCTCCAGTGAAGTGGACTGATGCATGTATAATAAATTACAGAAATGCCCTTTGAGCCTCTATTATTTTGTGAAAAGAAAGAGCTAAGCAAAGGGTGCTCATCTACCCATAAGAAAAAAAAGAAAAAACCAAACAAAATGTAATAGAAAAATCGTTCTTCTTTTCTCATTGAATTTCAAACAGAGAGACAGGAAATTCTTATTACATTTTTTAGTCCTGCCAAGGCCAAACAGATTCATAATTGGCAGTTAAGCACATATTTATCTGCCTTCTGGGTCTCTCTCCAATCTGAAGAGAGAAAGAGCTGACAATCTATTTCAATCAATGCAATAAGTGTTGACACACAAGGAGGAATTCTGACAGTATTTATCTGTGGGACAATAGTCTTAGAGTGGTACAGCTTTCTCCAGCTTATGCTGATAGAAGGCAAACCACAGAAATTCTGCTGTGGTGTGCAAACACATCTGAGTAGCAAACATTTAAACAAAACCTAATAAAAAACACAGGGAGAAGCTGGACACACTTCCAGTTTCCATGTTCTGCATGGAACTTGAAAATATTGCATCATTAATACCCAGAATAAGCAATGAAATACGTACAGCATGTAAGTAAATAAATCTTTTTCTCCTAGAATTTTCTGAAAGAAATTAGGATTGCTGAGAATTTGTTAACCCAAACATAAGTCAGGTAGAGTGTTCAGAAGAGTTGTTCTGACACCTGATCCTGTGTCTGTGGATGTAATGCTCTCTAACTTTGATATTCAGTTCCTCACTCTGAACTGTAAGGACAACTGGTGTTTAAGGAAAGACAAACTCTGTTTCAAAGCTTTTTTCCATTTATTTGGGGCTTTTTGATGTGAATTCCTGTAAGCACTAGAGGAGATAACAAAACATCAGTGGTTCTCTGTGGATATAAGTGATTCTGGCAGCTACAGAATTTAATCAAAAAGATCTTGCTGCTGAGGTTACTGTTCCATATGCTTTCTGTGCATTAAGAGCATAAGTTCTAATACAGACATCTGAGTTTCTGGCTACAATATTACATTTTGTGTTGATTGTACTGGATGTGGAAACAATCCACACTGGATGTACTGTCAGAGAATGGCAGATCCATCTCTCTTGGAGCTATTATTGCTATTGCCTTGATTATAATCTTTTGTCTAACTTGATTTTTGTTTCCAACTATTTGGTAAAACAAGGTTGTAGGATAGCACCATATACATTTCAACCAGTTTTTTCCTGTTGAAAATGAAACCAGTCATACTAAGTTGCCTCACACTAATCCTTAGTTTCCCAGTCATAGAGGAATCTGTTCTGCCAGGCCAGTGCAATGAGCAAACACAAACTCCCAGAAAGTCTGTACAGACCAGTTGAAATGAAAAAAATGCCTTTTGTTTTTTGGTGTTATAACAATTCTCTAACTGAAAATGCAAAAAAGTCCCAGCTGGCAGAAGTATATGAAGTGTTTCCAAAGACACTTGGTATATTAACACTGCAAGTCTTTTGGTGACTTCACCATGAGCACACAAAATTCACAGTGGTGGAGCTGGGAACTGAGGGACTGTACTCTGAGTCCAGACTGATGTTTAACTAAACATCTACTTGTTTGCTCCTAGGAAAGATGGAGAAAGAGAGGCAGGTTACCCTACCAACCAAGCAAAGGGACCATATCAGCAAGAACCACCCCTGGGTGAAACATGTCTGTTTAATAGGGCATAGACAGGCCATGTAAAACATTAAAACGTGGGCTAAAAATCCCTAATTAAGACATAGGAGAGAAGACAAAATGATGGCTACACAATTTATCTGTTATTGTACTGGAAACAAACTATCAACCACTGTATTTCTGGCTCTAAATATATAACACAAAGAGAATTTTCCTGAGGTAGCATTGATTAACGTTGGAGGTAAATTATAATAAATACACAGGGAAAACCACTTACAGCATATTGAGCTTCTGTGGGAAGTTTGAGTAATGATCCATGATTGTAAACAGAAATTATTTACAGTACCATGCTGTGAGAAGCAATAGTTCTGACAGAATTAATACAAGGACACTGCCTTTGGTCACAGAGGAAGTTCACAGGCATGCAAATATCAGAGCTTCCAGCAGGCTCCCCTCAGGGCAGGGACTGTGCCTTTTTCTGCCTGGCAAATTCTTAGCACATCAGGAATCAATAAATAAAAACGAGACTTCATGGAAGAGTGTTCCCAATAATCTGTGTAACACTGAAGGAGTTCATTGCTTCAGTCAGCTGAGCAGGAAGGTTCTTGCCCAGCAGCAAAAGCCCTTCAGGCAAGGAACAGTCCCAGGGATGAAAACCTGACCCCATGCTTAGCCCCTGCTGAGGAGGTTGTGCCCAGAATTTCAGTTTTCAGAGACTGGTAATTTAACCTGTCATAAGTGAAAGTTCCCAGAAAACAGGGCCCTGAGCACCAGCCTGTATTTGACACTGAGGCAGAGAAGGTTGAGACTTTGGCTTCTATGAGTTCTAGAGCAAAACAAGATTGAAGGCAGAGAAGCAAAGCTGCTGCCAAGACAGTTTTGCTCCCAACAATAAAAGAAAAGGACAGCATACAAATCATACGTGTGTGTGCCTGGCAGGAGTCCACAAAGCCTTGTTCTTGGAAGACATTCTGAGAAACCTAAAGAGGCATTCTGCAATCCATTAAAATAATGTATGCAGAGTAATGGGTTCTAACTAGAAATGTCTGAGAATAGAAGCATCAATTTTACTTTTCCTTCTGGGTCCGTACTTAGTTTCTGGGTGAAGAACTGCACTGTGAAAGACCAGTGGGTGACAACAGTCCAGCTAATAAGGAGAAAGACATGACAGAAGAGGTTATGTTATAAAGGGCTATAAAGTGTCCCAAATTCAGCCTGACTTCTGACACATTGTACTCCAGGCAGGTACTGTTGGGCAGATATTCAAAATCTGTCCCTGGTGTTCTCCTGCCAAGATGCACTTGGGTTCAAAAGCACTGTTAATTAGCGTCATTAGCAGTCCCCCACTCATCATTTTGTATCATCTAATCATGGTTTTGAGAGGAAGTTAAATTTGATGTAGTGGCACTGTAACAAATTATTGAAACCCAACACCGGGTATTTCTGTTTGAGTATCAATTCATCAGGAGGGAAAAGGTCCAGTTCTGAAATGCTCCTCACATGCTGTAAACCCATCCAACTTACCCTGCTGAGAAGTAAAGCACTGTAAGACAACAGCTTATTATTTGGATTGTAGCTGAATAAAAGAAGAAAAATCCCCAAGATGGTGAAGTCAGTCCTCGGTACATTGATAATACTGCATGAATACAGGCACCAGTGAGAGTGGTTATATTCCAGACTGGAAATAAAATTCCTGTGCCTTAATAAAAGACAGACCTGAGGGAAATGTCATGGGATAACAACCACCCCACCTTCAAGGCTTCAGTGCAAAAACAACCATATGCATTTGCAAGGACCGAGAGCTAATTTAACAACTCATTTTTATTCAGTAGCTTTTGTGAGAAGGGTTGTTGATCTCAGTGATGTTATAAAACACAGCTCTGAATGAGAAACTGATTAAGTTGGTCTTGTCAGGAAGGTCAAGGAGATGGATAGGGTGAGATGTGCTCATTGGGGTATGGGGTTTCTGCGTGAGATGGGGCACCCTGGTCATGAAAAATGCAAATAAACACAGGCAATGCACTGTGCTTAGGAGGGAAAAGGTACTGTGAATTTAACTCAGCAGCAGCACATTTGTAAATTGAGCAGTGCTGAGGTACCACTACTGAAGATGTGCTGAACTACTGAAATTCAGTTTATAAATATTGGCCTAACTCCATTAAAGTAGGTGTTCATGAAACACGTTCAGACAGAGCTTCAGAAATGTTCTAAATTTCTCTGATTCTGCCATTCTCAAAAAGTGCCAGTTCCACCAAGAGCAAAGAAAAGCTTTGCTTTTGCCCCACAGCCAAGCAGTCATTCCCAGCATGCATCACAGGGAGGAGGAAGACACAGGAAAAGGTCTGACTTGGGCTAGTGAAGAAGAGAAATAAAACAGAAAGCAAAGGCTCTGAGAGAAGCCAGAGAGCAGTACAATTCCCTGGCAGGAGGGGCCGTGGCTGCCAGGGCTCCCTCTGGCATGGCAGGATGAGAGAGGAGGGAGCACAGGGCAGGAGCACAGCCTTGGGACACTGAGGCAGCAGAACTGTCCTGGCTGCAGTCTGTGCAGCACTGCTGACTGCAGAGCTCCTGGGCACACCCACAGGGACACCTGTGGCACAGGCTCACCTGCTCAGCCTAGCAGGACTAATCCATCCTGACTCCATCACTGGACAGGTGAAGGCTTTTCCAGCCTTCTCCTCCTGTCAGCTCAGTGTTATTCTTGCCTGTGCAATGTGCCCATAATCATGCAGCCCTTTAAACTCATTCCCAGAGGAACAGGGACCTGTGCCTGGCCTGCTGCATTATTTTGAAAATGCTTTTCAGTAAAGACTGCTTAGAAGATATTTATTTAATTTAAAATATTTATTATTTTGGCAAAAAGACCGCAATTGGGTGGAGGGTTCAATGAGTGTTCAGGTGAGGGAAGAATTTTGAAAGCCACTGAAATTTGCTTCTCCAAAGCAGCAAGATTTTCTCATTTATTGAGACATACATTTGTCATTGTTCTTTAAGAGTAGAGGTGTCACTCTGCAAAGGCCATTAAAATGCAAAAATAGAACTAGGCCATCTCTATGCTGCACGTCAGGGTACGTGCAGGGACGTTATTGATCACAGAAATTACACATAAGAGGTTCCTAAAATAACACAGGAGGAGAGGCAGCAGCACTCACAGTTGTCTTTTAAGTCTGAAGGTTCCAAATAAAATGGGATCATTATTGAAATGTTAAATAGGAATAGAAGGTTCCTGTTGATACAGGATTGCCTGTGTCCTCATTACAGAAAGATTTTCTGTCTTCCTTTTCCTCTAGTCTCCTATCTACTTGGCATTTCCTTCAAAAGGATATGTACATCATCAATAGAGAAAATGAAATCATCTGAAGGCTGAAGTCACACTTTGGAATGATTCCTAAGATTTTTTGTAATATTAAAATTAAATTGTAGCTTTTAATGTGATATTAATTTCTGTTAAAAATTGCAATATAAACTAAAAAGAAAAAAATAAAGTGAGTCCTCTCCCCTAGTAAATGCCTGAGTGGTAATTCCAAGAGGGAGTATTGGAAAATATTTCTCCCCTGTTCCTCAGGCCAAGTTCTGAAATCCACAATTTTAGGTGCAAAAAGGAAAGCGTATTATAAAATCCATTTCTTCATTTTCTATTACTGCTTGTCTCTGGTGCCTAAGCATGAAACAGAGTTAATTTACCTCTTGCTGAAATGTCATCAGTGGCTGCACCAGGAAACATTTGTGAGTAAATGAGTGTTAGAGCAGGGAAGGGGTGAGTGGTGGGGTCCCAGCAGGAGCTCTGGGCTGAGCACCTGCACCCCCTGCAGCGCCCATGGCCTGGGGGGAGCAGGAGCCTCCTGCCCTGCCAGGGCCGGGGCTGCTCCTGGGCCAGTCAGGCTTTGGGAACACCAGATGTGAGTCAGACACTCCACAAGGGGTGTGTGTATAACCACAGCCACAGGGCTGGACAGGGTTTATTTTACAGACCAGGAGCTGGGCATGGATCAGCTCAGCATTTGCCCACCCAGCACGGACCCACTCTGCTTGGCTTGCAGGGCTGGATCTGAAGATTCACCTCAGTGGCCAAAAGCAAATGAGATGGGCTAAGGCTCAGAGAGACTCCCCCACCAAAGACTTCATTTTCCTTCTCAAAAAGAGTTATTTGTCTGATGCTGTCTCGCCTAATTATTTTTCCCTGAAACTCTTGTGCATATATTTGAATAAAACAACATTATGTAAATAGAAAATAATTCAGCTCTAGAAATCATTGTAATAACAATGTGGAACACACCATAACTAAGCAGCTAAATGTTAGGATATTATTCTACATCAAGGGCTAATCCAAATTACTGTGGCTCATATAAATGCCTGCTTAGATAAGGCTTGGCATTAACTAAAGGCAGCCATACAAAGGGCTCTAAAATACTACTTTAAAAATTTATTTTTTTTTAGTTTTTAGAAGTTTACATCTAAAGATTCAAAGAATCAAACTGTCCCTTTTGGAAGGCAGGACATCACAATTCACTATTCAAGAAACTAACAAAAAAAATCAGAACACAGAGGAGGGATCACACCTGAGGAAAAGAGGGGCAGGTTTGAAGAGCTGTTGGAAAAATTATATTCTGTTTCTGTTTGATGGCCCAGAAGGATTCATCTGAATACTGGGAAAAAGGACTTGGGCCCACCATGTGTCATTATCTTTGAGAAGTCATCCAATGGATGAAGTTCTGTAAAACACTCAAAAACAAGGTGTGCTGTCAAGCCTTAGAACAGAACACAACTAAAATAATTCAGTATTCATTTAATTCATGAATTAAGGGACAAGGAAAAGGAAGGGAGAAAGGAATAGAAATGGACATGGTAATGAATAACCACTAATACAGATTTTTCAGGAATAAATGGAGCTTAACCTGAGCAATTCCCTTTCCTGTCAGACCCTCTGGATGGGGGAATGCTGTAGATATAAAAAAATCCTGATTTTTAATAGCTTTTCAGAAGCTGTTTCTAAAAGGTTGGTGCAAAATTGTCTGAAGGCTGTTTTCAGAGAATAATTCTAAATGAACCTATTTTTTAGTGGAGGGATGCAGTTAATGGAGTTCTGCAGTAATTTATTCTGCCTCCAATATTTTCAGTAATGAGGAAGACAATGGGACAGTGTACATATACTTATTAAATTTGTGAACACCATGAAGTTGGAAGGTGTTTCAAAGATTTTGAAGGACAGAATTGGAATTCAAAAGATCGTAAAAAGCTGAAACATACAGTGAAAAACAAGGTGCATTCCTATTAAATGTGTTTAAGAACAATCATTGTGAAGAGCAGTCTGACATAAAAGGATTTTTGGGCTTTAGGGGATTGAAGGCAAAAATGGATCAACAAAACTCTGCTGATGCCAGAGAAGAAATTGTATATTAGAGGGCATAATTAAGTAGACATCCTGCAATATATGAGACATATGAGAAGACATGAAATGCCAAACCTCAAGAAAGATTTATTCAGAAAGGCTGGATTTCTGAAACCTCTAATCATTCTATGGGAGAAAAATTAAAACACTCATTCTGTGGTGCTGAGACTTCAAAATACATAAAGTACTGCAGCACAAGGAATAGTCATGATCCTTTGAAAAGCCAGTCATTTGAATTTCCAGTGAGTCTGTGCAACAAGAGAACATGCAACCTACTTCATAAGCAATAAATTTTATTCTCTGCTGTTTTAAGAGATAAAAAATTATGACTATTTATCTGGGAACAGAACTCTAACTCTTCCCTGACCTTCTGTCTTTTTTCTCTAAGCTTTTGATTGCTTAAGAGACTCACAACCTGGCACTAACAAGCCTGCATACGGGGGTTGGGAAGGGAGAGAGCCATACCTGGATGTTACAGCTTCACTCCAGTCCCTGACAGAATTTCATCTTTCCAGAGACTCTAAAAGAATAAATTAGATTATACCAGAAAGTAAAAAGCACACTCATCTCCATTGCTGGGCCAGGTATGTCAGGACAGAAGATGCCACTGGGATGTGCTTCAGGTGTGATAAATATTGAAGCAAAATATTTCTTAAGCCTCCCATTAACCAGATAATTCACAAGAGAAATTTTCCTCCCCCCATTCTGGCAGGAATAGAAACAACAAAGAGCAACTTCCTCCCTATTTAAACTCTTCCTTAAATCTCACTCTTAATTGCTTTTGCCCTTGAATGATGTGAGAATCCTGCAGGGAATCTGTTACCCAAAAGCTACAGGCAAGGGACAGCTAACTTACTGCTTGGACAAAACAGTGAATAACAAAGGCACAAAGTTGGCTTCTATAATTTTATACTGTCTGGTCTTTTCATTCTAAACTGTCACTACATGGTATATGGATAGGTAGCAGACAAATTAATAGGATGCCTGAAGCAAGGAAATTTTTAATGTATTCAAACCATTACAGTTAAAGAAAACAATAAACAAGGCATACAAATATTTAGAATAACATTATAATGACAGGCACATTGCCCCTGTGTTAAAATATATTAATTGCTGGAAATAAAGTAATTTCATTGAAAGACAAAGCAGTCAAAACAACAGATCTGAGCTGGCTGGTACATCTTAGCAGACTCTTTTTTTCTGGGGAAAGGTACAGGAGTGTTTGATTTGTAAAACAACTGGGAAAGTATAAAGAACATTCTTCTGGGCAATAAAAAAATTCTGTTGTGAAGTTAAATTTGCTGAATTTATCTTTTCTTAATTTGCATCGCTAAGGATATTTGCAGTGCTCAAAGTATGTATAACTGGTGGGTTTAATTAATTTCTCAACTCTGCTACTTGAGGCAAAAGAAGATGAAGAAAACCAGAAAACGTGGGCAGGAGTGAGAACATAGCTCTGCTCCCTGCCCTCCCACAACTCAAGCACTGGAAATTGATATGAAAGCAGGGTCCTGATATCTCCAGAGTTCATCTGCTTATTGCCTCCTTAGAGGTTATAATCCTCTGTTTGTGAAGCCACAATGGGTAGTGGTAGAGAAGATTACAATGTCACAAATCCTATCAGAGGATTATAAGTCTGTCAGGTTGTGAGTAATTATGATGGAAAAGCAAACCTCCAGAGGACATAAAAATAACCTTCATGAAAGGAGATCTGCTGCCACATAATGAAAGTCTATATGGAAAACCAACCTCAGACTGCAGCTCTTTTGTAAAGCAAGAGCCCGGAAAACATTACAAGGATGTGAGTGTGATGGTACAGTATGGAGCCCAGGGGAAATGAAAAGCAGAAGAGAGAGGCTTCCAGCCAGTTTAGTCACAAGGCCAGTGATATTCCACTCCCACCCTCCTTGGATGGCAGTAAAACAGCCAACTGATTTCACAGAACTCTGCTCCTACACACTTGGAGCCTAACCAGAAACAAGGAGTCCAAACCTGAAACACGAGGAAGGCCCCATCTCCTAAATCCCTGTGACCACAGAGAATTCAGTGGTCAGACTTCATCTAGAAGGTTCAGTCTACAGGTCTTGATTTTAACTGATACACAAAGATGCAGTTGCCTCTTTCCTCATTTGCAACCTGTTCCAAAGAGTTCAGAAGAGCTCACAGGCATAAGATTCTTACATATAAATATATATGTGTAATTCCCATAGATTGAAACATAAAGTGATAGCAGCACATTTAGTAAGAAAAGGGCCCATTTACAGGAACACTGAGTGTTCTTCCCTGGCTGGACACAGCAGTGGAGCCTCACATCTCTTTGGCCACACTGCTATTGATTTTCCTTCTTTCATGTTTCAACTCCACTCCCACCCACTCACCCACCCCTTATATCACTATTAAAAGAAATATAATCTCTGACTTTCACATAGGTAAGTTTCTGAAGGATGTAGATAGAAAATTAAAGGAATGGAGGTAGGAGGATTTATATTGTAAAATTAGTGCTGTCCTCATCTTCACTTCAGATAAAACCAGTTCAAATGAAGAGTCCATCTGGTTTTGAGTGTGGTGTGAGTGCCTTCATCTGACAGCAGCAGAGAATTCCACAGCAGTGGAAGGAAACTTGGGAATTTTGCCATTTAGAAACAGGCAAATAGGGCCTTGTTTGAGCAACAGCAGCACTGTACACAGCTCACAGATACATCTCTGCAGTACATCTCCTGCCAGAGGAAAATCAGCTCCTCCTAAGATAAGCACCAAAGGCAGAACATCATGGATTTTATGACCTGGCTCCTCAACTTTCTTTCCCATGTCCAGATGTAAGGCATAGTCTCTGTCAGCTTGTGAATCTCCCTACCATAATTCTTCCTCATGAAGCCTGCACCCACAGTACCCTTGTTCATGGCTGTCTCAGATGAGATCAAGGTGCCCAGAGCTGCCACGCTGTCCCTCCTTTGGTGTCAGCCAGCACTGTGCTCCTGCTGGTGCACAGCCACTCCCAGCAGGGGTGGGTGTCCTTCACCTGCCTGTGCTCTGGGCTGCCAGCACAGCCCCAGCACCACGGGGCCAGAGGGACTCCAGTGCCTCCCCTCTGCCAGTGTAACTGCATCTCCTGCAGGGACAGGAGAGCCTGTCCTCAGAGAGCCACTGAGCTTACCTGTGTGTGAAGGACCACACAACCTCTACCATGGGAGCCAGCAGCAGAGTGAGAGGTTAATTGTGCAGGCATTGAATATAAAACATCAGAGCTCAGAGTGCTGAGAGACTCCTGCACTCAGTGGCACCATGGAGAATCCCAGCACGAGGGGACTGAGTCCAACAGTGACTTGCTAGGACAGAGAGATGCCTCAGTCAGTATGTTTGGTGACATGCATTTATACTGTAGACTGTCACTTCCATTAACAGAAACATCTTTTTTTGCTGAATGAAATGCCATCCCAATCATCTCAGATCTTTTCTGTGATTGTGATTAGATGGGTAGGCTGTCTGTGTTACAAGAATGTTTTTGTGATATGGTGCAGAGACAGAACAGATCACTGACTAGCATAAATTGCCATGAAAAATATGTATTGTCTCAGAGCTATGGCATTTAGGGACAAGACAGCTACTCACATGACTTGTGCATCACTGATGAGAAAACAAAAAAGTCTGCAGATCTTAAGGGGCAAAGATATATAGGCATGACTTACATTGTATACAGGAGAACACAGCTGGATTACTGAACGTAGAACCTCACCCAAGAAGTTGCATTGCAAGGCCACAAGTGTTGAGAAAAGGCAGCAGTAATGATCAAAGATGGGAAAGATTGAAAGTAGTGAAATTATTATTTCAGAGAAGAGACAAATATTTTAAAAGTGGTAAAAAAGCTTTTAAAATACTTAATGATAAAGAAGTTGGATTGCAAGCATCTGTTCTTGCAAAAATACAAAATCACTTAAATTGCAAGGCAGAGAAATTAAGATTAGATGAGAGGAATACTTTTCAGTTTAGGACCTGTGCTAGGCTGTGGAAAATGTTGCAGCAGAATGCCATTAAATTGTTAAGAGCAGAAAAACCATTTTTCAACTATGTAGCGAATAAGGCCGTGGATATTTGTAACAGCAAATAAAAACAAAATTATTCCACTTTATAAGTTTTTGGGCATACCCCGTTCTGCTGTTTCTGGGAATAACCCCTAGATAAGCACACACCTCTCAGAGACTGCTTTGCACATCAGCACCACTGGGGCTCCTACAGCCTCCTGTCCCACATTTAGTGTGGGCAGAGTGGCTGTTCAGCTGCAGGGACCACACACATCAGGGCTGTCAGTATGTGCACAAACAGGGCACTGTCTCATGGACATGGCACCCTGGTTTTGATGCACCACCCTCTGCAGAACAAACCCTTGTATGGGTGGGTGTGAATAAGGATATCCTTTAAAATGCAACATTTAATGCAAATCTGAAGGAAGGGGTAAAGGATGTAAATAAAGACAATGACAGTGGCATCACAATACATACAAAGACACAAAATACTAAAGCTATAAAGGTGTAAAAAAATGCACAAACACAAAACCTCTGTGAGGGTCAGTTCAATTGCAGTGGGACAACCTACAGAGAGGAAAGAGCAAATAGGGCAAAGGTTGGTGTGTCACTCCAACAGTGAGTCCTGAATGGACAACAGTCTTATTATAAAGAAAGAAACAGAAAGGAATTACTTTATAGCCATAGTCACATTGTTGAAATCCTACAGTCTTCATCATATGTGGGATTTTTCAGAAACAGCACCTGCAGCTTCTCTTGGTGAAGCTTGTAGGAACAAGAGTATGGATTCGAGTGCTGGATGAGCTGGTCTTATGATTAAGCATATTAGACTCCAGAACAAAGAGGCAAATATGCTTCTCATGTCATTGTAGTTATGGATGGGAGGGGAGCAATTTTATACTGATATTCTCTAATCACTCAGCTCTCTCCTGTTTTCATAGCTGTTATTTTCAATTTTAGTTAGTTCAGGGCATATCTTTTTCTCCTGAGTATCTGAAAATGCTCAGCTATTATTAAATTTTGCTCTGAATTTTCTCTTTTTTCCCCTTTGACTTCCCAGATTTCTTTTGTCTGTCTTATTCTCATTTCTTTTGTATGTGTGTCTGCAGGTGGCTTTTATAGCAAAATCTCATTCTGCTTTCCTGGCCTCCTCCCACCCTCCCCTGTTTTGTTACTGCATTGCCTTTCTCATTTGTGCTTTTCCTGATGCCTGTAACCACTCATTTCCTAATAGATTCCATTCTGTGCCTATGGAGTTTGTTCATTTTCCCTGTCCTCAAGCACTGAATCATTGACTTCATTGTACAGAAAGGAATGACTCCCAGGCCACTCTGCAGAGCAGGTTTCACTCTCTTGTGGCTGAAGAGGAGGAGGGAAGGGCTGAGCTCAAGGGATGCCCATGGCAGGCTCCTGGCTCTGAAGCAGTGCACAAGCTCATTATTGCTGCAGCCTCCTCCCAGCCCTTCCTCCTGCCCTGAGTCTCCCATAGCTCTGGCAGCTTCTTGACAAGATTAATCAAACTAGGTGAAGGCACAGTGCTATAGAAAATGCAGAAATCAACCTGCTCAGCTTTGAGGCTTTTGCCACATTCATACATGGAACTATGATTGGTTTTAAGTTGAGATTTTACTGTATTCAATACTTGCTGACATGCCCATTGCTTGGTTCCTGAATGAAGTGCATAAATCAGATTTTACACCATCTTAGTTGGACAGAGTGCAGAATAATTACAGTGACCAAAAACATGATTGTCATGTGAATCACACTGAACTAACTCCAAAGTTCTCAATCAGAGAGGGGTGCCAAAAAGCATTGTCACTTGAAAGATGCAGTAAACAGTTAACTGTAATATCTTCAGTTGCTGAGCTATAGGTCAAGGTAGTAGAGAGATAAGGTAATGATCAATATTTGTCAGCTGCTGGGAATGTGACCAGAAACCAATGCTTCAGACATTTCCAAAGGCTCACTGTTGGTGGCTGGGATATAAACCACAGTTTCTCTCTCTGGTTTTGGTGCAGCTTCCTTCCAGTTGTTTTCTTCTCCATGTCTCCCCCAGCTGCTTTTCTATACCTAGAGGTCTTAAGGGAATTACAGTCAAAAGCACTCCAGCATAAATAAAACTTTGAAATTTTTCCTTTTTTTCCTGTCTCATTTTCTGCCCATCAGACATCTAACTTGTGTGTGGTGAGCTCCAGCATATTTCAAACTCTTCATTTTGGGCTGGTAGCAGGAAGATAGAGAGCAAACCACAAACACTTCACCCACAATGACCCCTCAAAGTTTCAGAAGGTTAGGGAGCAGGCTGGCATTGCATTTCCTCGCTTCAGCAGAAAATAAGATAGGTTGGGAATATTGCAGGTTTTTTACAATATCACCATTACTAATCAGGTCTGATTATTCATGCTAGAAGCTCTGGCACAAACAGTTTTTTGAATCTTTGTGATGTTCATACTCTATGCTTTTTAAAAATAAATACATAACTTGGCAGGGGCACAATGCAGCTGGTTTTGTGGAATACTGTGGTGGACAATACCAGTGTCACACTGCCAAAAATAATCTGTGAGCACAGCCACAGCTTTCGGGTTAAAGTTGACCCCATTCAGTGAAGCAGCTATTTGCAAATACCAATCACAGAATATTTACAAGTATAAAAATTTCACTTGGCACAAGGGGTCACTGGTAAAGCTGGTAGAGATTTTTCTGGTTAAACTTTCTTCCAACTGAAACCATTCCCTTGTATCACAAAATATTTTGAAGAGTCCAAATGATGATTATTTTCTCCCTGAAATGTAACAATTATTATTTTTGCCAACTTAAAATTGGAAAAAAAATTAAACAAATCTCATATTTTGCATGAACAACTTGTGAATTAGTTGTAGACAAATGTCTTATTTCCTGAGAGAATCCCTATTCTGTATTGCTGAGACTGAATGGGAGTTAAGTATAAGATGATAATACCAAGGCCAATACCATTTTAGTTATAAATGTGGATTGCCCCAAGGTAGGGCAGTTCTGCTCAAAACCTCCCAGTTGCTCACACTTACTGGGCTCCTGCAGTGGTCAGACTGGCACTGCCCACTGCCCAGACTGCTGCAGAATTTACACTGCACCACTGCTGCTTCAGTTATGAGCGTTTCCTAAGCAGCATCCAAATACAGGTGAATTTACTTACCCACATTGTCATGTTAACTACATGGGCAGAAAATGACACAAGTGTCCCATTTGCTCACTTATTTCTAGAAAACCAAAGGTAAAGAATCAGATCACACACTTTAGTGAGCTTGTGAACACATGCAACATCCAGCAGCAATGGCCAGTTAGACTAAAATTTAGTTTGATTCAGATTTAGACAGATGTATGTATCAAGCTGAGATTTCTCTTGTAGGCTCTAGGAGTTCATTCCAATGGGAGCCTCTTTATAAATAGGAATCATTCTTCAATATCTTCTTATCTTCTAAATGCACTTTGCCAGAGGTGGCCTTTTGCTTAATTCAGTTTGTGCAAATGGCCAATTGAATGAGTAATTTGAGCTGTGTCTTGCATGTGATGACTTAGTCTTGTGTAAGCATCTGGCTGTGTGTGAGGGGCACTGTGTTAGTCAGTGTGGCACTGTGAGAATGACTGTCTTTAGTTTGCTTGAAATTCATAATTTAGAGGAGTTCTGGGCTTTTAACAAGACAGGAGAGAAGTCAAAGAAGATCTAGAAATTGAAAACATATTTCTTTATATCTTGTAAACACTCAGGGGAGAAAATGACAGCACCATCAGTAACCCAGCAACCAAGAAGCAACAGAGTCTGTCACTGAACACCCGGACAAAGAACAAGTTCACCTCGTTCATCTCCCCCAGCACATTCCTTGGGCAGCTTTCTCCACTGTGTTTAGAGAGATGACTGAATAAAACTGATATGTCTAAGTTAGAAACACATACAGAAACCTGTCTTAGTTAGCTACACCTTATTTACATTGTTTTTACAAATCTCCATGGCTGGAAGTCATTTGTCATTTCAGCAGTGAGTGTGGTGCTCATAATATTTTTAGTGCAGTGAAATCATGATGTTTTGACATCTTGAATAATAATTGCCACAAGGGAACTTCACAACAGTAGTGTCCATGAAGCACTGATTTAGCTCTACTCAGAGGACAAATCAATGACTGTAGGGTTAAAAAGTTGACACTTTCCTTACAGTGCAGGTCCCACCCAGGCTGGTACCTTCAGTGCTGCCCTTCACTGAAATACAGCTGTGCTGGCATTCCTGCTCAAAGTGCACTCATAGATGCAGCCAGAGGAGAGAGATATGTGGAAGGTATGGATGGTTTGGAAAGAGGGGCAGCATTCTTTGGTTCAAACCATTCTGTTGAGAGGCTCTCCTCAGCTGTGCTCTAGAGATGGAATGGGAATGGTATAGGATTGCAGAAACTCCTGCTCTAAGAGTCCCTCACATGCCTCAGACATGCCAGTACTAGAACTGAACAGAAACATACTGAGAATTTTTACTTACTACAAAATAATAATTCCTTAAAACAACTGTTTCTGTGAAATTGCTGACTTAACCAACTTACCCTTTTAAGGTAAACTATCAAAAAAAGATTCAAAAGGTGTTCCAAGAGGTTTTGGGGAATTCTGAAACAGAAAAGTTTCTCAATTTTGGTTCTTCCTTATTAAGAATCAGTAACAGCAAGAAGAATTATAGCACTGTTATAGGGGTTTTTTTTGTTAGATGATAGCACTGGTACAGTTTTTGTCCTGTCACCTTAGGGTCCCCTCCCACGTTAGGCACAGGTATATGGGATGGACAGAGCTCTACATGGCAGGGGCAGCCTCAGCAAGAACAGCAGAGTCTGCACCAGGCACCAGAGACAGCAAAGAAGTTAAAAAAGACCTTTGGTTTCTTTTCTCTCCCAGCAGTAAATCTGTTCACTGACTTCAGAGCTCCTGCTTATTAATGAGCTGTGGAAAGCCAGGTGGCTCAATTCCCTTAAAATCCTGGCAAACTGCAGGGAGATTTGGCTCCTGCCAGATCCTGTGGGCACTTGGAGGATGGTCCAATCCATCCATCACAATAAACTGCCTTTCCCATAACTGACCAGCTTTCTGTCTACATGATCTCTATGCTGTGCTTGATGCTGTGGGAGTTACTGTATTGTCACCAGGACGGCACCATGGTCTCACTGTAGGAGAAAAATGAGAAGGTTCTAGAATTGCTAATCAGCTCAAAGAATCTCAACATACATAGCCTAGAGAAAGACTCACAAAGATACACTGACCACGTTGAAATCTGTTGAAATTTAGGTTTGCGAATTGAGAGCAGCATGCAATTATGATCAAATGTTTTAGAGGCTGGAACTGAACACTAGAAACAACAAATACATTTTATCTTAGAAAGAAAAGTATACAGGCTGTATTCTCTACTAAAAAGGAACAAATCAATTTCAGAAAGGGTATAGGGTTAGTGGTGGCATAAAACTCTACATAAGCAGTGATTAGCTCCTATTTTTGTGTATGTCTGCTACAGAAAACATGATCTTGGTACGATATTACAATACCCAACAGCAGGGGAGAGGAGAAGACATGAGGACAAAATGTGGGCTTTGAAGAAATCACCTAATGATAGTCATGAGACAAAAAAGCACATTTTACACTGTGATGCTTGTCTACAGAACACCACATACCGCTGTGCAAATAACGAAGCCGCTCCTGGTTTTAAAAGCAGTGTAACTGTGAATGTGCAGCAGCCTGAGCCAATTTAAATGAGTCTGGCTCTTTTACTGCAGAGAACCACTCTACTGCCCTGTATTCAGTCTAACTTGGAACAAACTCCATGTTTTGCTTTGTATCTTAATGCTGCAGCAAATTCAGTATTGTTGGTGTTTAATTGTTTTGAAAACCTATTTTTTACTTCAAAGACCTTCTTATACAAAAATTATTGTGTGTTGCCATAATACTTGTCAACTTTTAATCATACCATTAACTGTTCAAAGTACAGGTCTACTGTACTCAAACTCCCACTTTGTAATAAACACTGTTTTGTTGCATTAAATCTCAGGGCATGTTCTGTCTAATCTGTACTCAATAACGACGTGAAAACCTTAAGTCTAATTTACTCTTTACTTAATGCTTGATTTTCTTTAATGCAGATCCACCACAGATGAATAATGTCATGCCAACATCTCCCCTCCTTCCTCAGATGGCACATCAACATTCCTATCCCAGCCTGGGACAGATCACAAACCCATACGAGCAGCAGCCCCCAGGCAAAGAGCTGAACAAGTACGCGTCTCTAAAGGCAGTCGGTAAGTGAGCCACGCACGATTCTCCTCTAGCTCAGCTGGGTGCACTTGCTGCTGGCAGCTGACTTTCTGCCTCCAAGCTGAAAACAAGGTCTTGCTAATCTGGACTACATCATGGTCCAGTTTATTGTGGAATGTCATGTTGCTTGGAAATGCAATGAAAATTAAGACAAGGACTGCAATTAAGGGATAAGAGAATGACACGCAAGGACTGGTGATGGTACGGTGTGAGCTCATACATGCACACAAAACCACCCCATGCCCCTGCAAGACATTTTCCAGCAATTTTCACCTGCCCTGTACACAAAGGGTTCAGCCCAAGTTCTTTATGTCTCAAACCTGTGATGAGTAGGGAGTTGGACTTGATTGTCCCTGTGGGTCCCTTCCAACCTGAGATATCCTATAATGTGCCTACATATGCATTGTGATGTGCATTTCCCACAGCTTTCTACACAAATGAGAGAGAAAAACATCAGCTTATGATTTAGACACCTGTCCAAAAAGAAACTCACATAGTTCTGAAGTAAGAACTTCCACATTCACTACAAGTGGATCACTGGAGGAATGTTCTGAGATATTGTGATTTTTCAAACAATTAGTGCATGATAAAATTCCTGATAAAAATCCCAGTGGTGGCTTATTTCTGTTCCTGATTAATATTATTTTAAATAAGTGAGAGAACACCCTCAAAGAAACAGTCATGGGGAGGGAAAAGGACAATAATGACTAAAAAATTCAAAATAATTTTCATCTTGAATGTCTAAGTTTATAATAGTTTTCAGGGGCTGTAAATACCTTCTGCACACCCTGTAATGACAGAAAGCCCTTTCTAGACAATAATACATTAAGAACTGGGGTTTCTTTTCCCACTAACCCTTGCTTAGCTTTCACATCTGGATGTTAACATCATTTCCCCATCAATTCAGAGCAATGTTACTCTCCCTATTTCCTGACAGAGATACATATCTAGAAAAAGAGCAGAACTGCTCAGAGCTTTCTGATTTAAGAATCGAGTCTTCACCATGCCAGAAAAAATTTTCATCACAAACTTTCATTCCTTTATCTGCACTTCAGGATACCAGACCTCTAACAAAATGTACAGCAAAATCCCATCTCAAATGGCTCAGTTTTACTTTAGCTTGTTGGTTTTATATCTTACAAGCAGTGCTTTAAACCTGTTTATAAAAACAAGGGTTAATAGCTTTTTGCTGGGTTTTGAATACCAAGCAGATTCACAATTCCTTCTTCAAAAGGTGCTACTGTGTAATGATGTGGTGATTATCACAGATTTATGCACTGATATTGAGCCTCTTTTTCAGATGTCAATTTAGGTCAAGCCAGTCATCAAAGCTGAAAGGTATTTAAGCATAACAAAATGAGAGATGAAACACTCTAAGAAACTTCTCTCATCTGCCCAAGAGCCACTGAATGTACCTTTTAAAAATGATAAAATCAGAACTTATATATTTCTTGTGTGTCTGAGTACAAGTTTTTAAAGCAGCTAGATTATAACCATACAGTTAAATCAACCTTGAAAGATTGTGCACTTCAGCTCCAGAAGTTGTATAATGCCTCTTAGAATCTTAAACTAAATTAAACATAATTTCAGGGACATTTTCTTCCAAGGGGATTGCACCATCTTTCCATGCTTTTCCCATATTCTTCCCCTCCCTTCTACCTTTTTTGCCAAGTTTTAGATGCAGGTAAATTTTCCCAAAGTGCTGCATTGTGATCCAAACTTCTCAGCAGAAAACAAGAGGTTTTGAAACTGTTGCACATTCACACCTTCTGTCTGGACTTATGGAACAAGAACTAAATACACTGGGTTTTCAACCATTTTCAGACTCTCAAGGCCCTGGTTCCTCCCAAAAGTACCTCCTGAGTACACCCCAAGGTCACAAAAAGGTTTTTCCCTGATGCCAGCCAGGCCTAGGTCTGTGACCACGCTGACATCCAGCTCTCCAGACTGCAGGGCTCCTGTTGGCTTTCAGAGAGCTCTGACAGGAAAAAGGAGCTGGCCAGCATCAAGCCCACCAGTGCAAATTTAACCTGACAACATCTTTTGAGCAACCAGACATAGAATGAGCTCAGCCTGACCTCAGGTCACAGGGCAAGGCATTTTTTGCCTGCCAACGTTCAGACCTGTATTTATGGATCCCTGCAGCAGGTTAATGAGTGTGTGTAATCCATTCCCTGCTGCATTCATTGATAGTGCCTTGAGGGTGCATTCATTTGCCACAACAGAAACTTAATAAGGGATGTGTTCTATATTTCTGCATGCATTTGAGGCCAACCATATTTATTTAAGTGCCCCTTACTCTGCATGATCCCATTGTTTGGGCATAGTCCACTATGCTTAACCCTTTTTCTTTAATAAGGGATTATTGAAGGAGCATTTCTAATGTTGTGCAGCAACTGTAGCTGTAGCACATTAATATCCCTCATCAGAATGTGGCCATAAGTGGTAAGAAGTTTAGATAACTGAAAAAGTGAAGCGTTACCAGAGGCAGTATTAAATTAATTTCTACACAGCTGCTTTCTTCTGAACTACAGATGTCCTAAAAATTTGGCTTATTTTAGAATTGAGCTACTCATTCCTCAGTGATTGTCTGCTGTGAAAATTCAGTTTATGGAAAAGTAACAAGTCACATTAATCTCTGTTTTGATCATATTCAGGTTCTCCATTAACTTCAGTAAAGATTCAAAGGCTTGTGAAAATAAGAGACAAGAGAGCCCTTGCTATCAATTTGCATTGTGCTGCTGAGGAAGAATGACCCCTACCTTGGTAGTGAGAGCAAGCTGATCCCCAGGAAGCAATTTTAAAGCTGCACCTCATCCTCCAGGTGACAGAGCTTAGCAGAGTGTGGCTGGACATTGGACTGCTCATGCATGTGTGCCATGCAATGTGTGCATTGCAGTGTCTGATTCAGCACCACAGGGGAGGACAGAGTAGAAAGGGCTGCTTTGGATGTATTCTATTTAAAAAGCTAAATATTTTTACTTGAATAAGCTCAAAATGCACAACGAAACACTTTAACACTCACTGGAAGAGGATGTTTCCCTCACTTCTTGTTAGGAATTCCTTTATTTGCTGCAGCCTCCAGAATTCCTTAAGTCCTGACCATGGTTGTTGACCAAATTCACCTTTTCCCCTCAATGCCTGCTGGCATTTACATCTCTGAATGATGTGAGGACATTCTGTGCCTATTTTGTATTCTCAGATGAGTGCCTGCAGTACAGCAAAGTACTGGTGAGTTGAGATGTGCTTACTGTTTTCCTCACTGCACTAGAATTTTGTTTTCCTTCTACCTTGGCATGAACACCACAGGGAATAAACAGCAGAAGGAGAGGACCACTTGGAAATGAGACAGAGAGCACCCATTTCCTGAACAAATAGATAAGAAATTTACCTTCTGGCATCTCTAGCCTACCTGGCTGACTGCTCTGACTTATTGTTAGGTGCACTCTGTTCATCCCTTATCTTTCCATTTTCAAGCCACAGAATCTCTTTCCAGCAGTGCCAAATTTTTCCCACCTCAGAATGTGAGAGACTGTCTGAGGGGAAAGGGTCCAAGACCAGTCCCAGCAGAAGTGGTCACTGAAATTTTTTTTTGTGGTAATAAACACCCAGTGTTTAGAACTTTCAATTTTTTGGTCACCTGAGAAAACACGATCCTGGTTTTCTTCAGTGCTTTTGCAGTATTTGATTATTTATGTGAAAAGTGCAGAAAGAGGTTTTTCTGCATAAATTATTCTCATTTCTGGTTCATCGACCATGTTTTTACTCCATGCCTAAATGGTTATTGCTCACTTAAGCAATACTGACATGCCTAAAGCTACAAGTGGATGGAGATCTTGTAGCTGAACACCTTCATGAAATTCAAGTCCCAGGACATACAAAGGTAGCTCATCACAAATTTTTTATGCACATCATTTGGACATTCATTTGGAAAGCATGAACAATCCAACTTCAAAATCCACTCTGCTAAGCTGCAAGAATTGCAATCCTTCCTGCTGCATAAGAGTTTCCTAGAGCTCAAACAGGCCTCGTTATCCTAAACTATTAGTCATTTATCCAGTCACACTGTTCTGCAGGTATGGCTCACTAACAGTTAATTTTCTTTCCTGAATTTCAGGGAGTGCAAAGTTACTCGATATCTTTAGACCTTCTTGCAGAAATGAAAAAATACCCTAAACCCAACTTCTAAATCCCAGAGGACTGGGAAAATGATCACTCAGCTGCTAGAGAGGTGCACAAATATGCAAGTAAAAACTGAGAATACAAATGTTTCTACAGCTCAACATGATTTTCTGTTTCTTTCCTGCATTTTCTTCTTCCCTTCTCACACACGCACACAAAAATTTGAGGAACTGACTGGACATTGTCAAAAAAAAAAAAAAGATTAAATAAACATACACTGAACAAAATTCCTTCCCAAAACACAGACTGAGAAAGCGAAAGCCTTCCCTGATGCTGGGAGTTGTTAATCTCCTGTGGGATTAAATCAGATCTAATTGATTTGATATAGTGAAGCTAGGAGGATATAATTGGCAGCAGACCCACCATCACATCTCTGAGTCTACAGCTCCCAGCATTTCTTGAAGCTGCACAGTTCTTTGATCCCAGAGGAAACATTAGACTGTGATCCAGCTCTGCTTGCAGTTGCAAAACTGCAAAGTGAGATTCTGCAAATATGACACTCAGAGAATAAATATCTCCTGGTTAGGTCCCTGCAGAACAAGTGTGGCCACAAATGTGTCAAGGCACCAGGCAACAACTCCCCAGAAAAGTGAAGCATATGAGCAAACTGACCTGGTGCTGTGTCCTCTGCACACAGAGAAGGATCCAAAGGGAAGATCACCTGCAGGTTTGCTCTGGGCTGTTATCTTGGAGCCATCTTCTTGTCTGATGGGAAATTTCTTGCTGCTTTCTCCCAAGCTTCAAACATTCAATTTCCACAGAAATGGCTGTAACTCAGTGCTGGTACAAGATCTGTCTCTCACCATGAGACTCTCCCTGTAGTTCATTGTGTTCTGGCATGGAAAGAAACACTGTAATTGGAAAAATGGAAACACACAACATGCCTGCCCATGCATTCACAGGTTTGATACAGACCACTTCTAGAAAAAGAGGAAAATTTATTGGACCCAATATGTTTGAATTAATTTACTTTCCTATACCAACCACACTGTTACACTGAGAGGCAAACATTCATGTTTCTTTGGAAGGCTGAAAAAGGAATTGTACTTTCTTTTCAGAGACAAAAATAATTTTCAGCTACAACTTCCATAAGCAGTTACACAAAGATGGATCAAAAAACATCTGGAGCACAGGAGTATCTCACTGGATTTAACACCATGAAAAACAGGGAAGCACAGATTAAAGCATCACTTGTAATATCCAGAGGGTGATTCAGATAATGATTTCATATATCCAGAGGTATGTGCTGTGTCATAAATAATGCTCAGCTAGGCGATCTGCCCAGCTCAACACTGCAGCTACAGATCTGGCTCAAGAAAGTGTGACATAAAAGCTGGATATCTTTTCATTATTATTATTTACTCAGCCCAGTGTGGCTGGAGATTTTGAAGATTTTGAGGGTTCATTTTTTAGGGAAGTCTTTCATATTTCAATCCTTGCTTTATTTCAGGCACAGGAGAAAAGCCAAGCAGCACTCAGGAACAAGTCTTGCTTTACACCAACCCCCTGCCAGCACCTTCCCTCAGCCTCCCCAGTCCCCAGCCAGAGGAAGTGGAGCATCACTTCTTTCACTCACATCTTCTGATGAGACCCAGCAAATTTCACAGCCTGCCCAGTGCATGCAGATGAAATTACAAGACCTTTTCTTGCTTCCACTAAATAATTTAATTATTTTATCTTTTATTTACCCAATTGGCTTCTGATACCCACAGGCACACTGTCATAGGTAAATACAAAACACTTGGAGAGTCTTGATCAAAATATTTTCCTGTTTTATCATCCAGAACACTCATTTCTTCTTCCAGTGAAGTACTCATATTTTAATTATAAATCTAGCATTTGTGCAGAGCCTCAGTATCTTGAGCTAAATCATCTGCTTTGCTGACGTTCTTTTTTTGGCTTTAAAAAACCAAAACTTTACTGTAAAATCTACAGGAGGATTTTCTTTCTGAGGATGGGGAATTGTGCTCTAAGCAATCACACTTCCAAGCAGCCATTGCCCATTCCATCCTTTAGCAAACAGATTTGTGAACTTTGGGGATTTGTTGGTCTTGACAGAAGCGACCTCATGGCAGGTGGAAGGAAAGTGCAAATAGTCCTTCTCTAAAAGGAAGCAGTTTTAGCACCAAAATAGGATTCTCTGAGACACTGCCATCTATGTTGGCTCCTTTCTTGGACTTTAGCAACACACTGAACTTGGGAAAGAAAGGAAATCTGACCTGGAAGTATATTCAGTTTAGGTTTAAACTTTAAACTTGTACTTTTGTGGGTTGGACTCACACCTAGTGAATTTGGTTTTTCTGAACTTGGTCCACTCCCTGGTTATATAATGGCTGAAGAATATTCATAAGAATTTATTAAATCTTAACCTCTTTTTCATGCCAAAAGAGCAAATTTAAATTTGTGCATCCTAATTCTTGTCCTTGATGTTGATATTCTTTGCACCAATACTCCCTACCACAGAGAAACAGCCTCTTTTTTTTGTTATCAGCACATTAAAATAGTAAAAACTAAATCTTCACCAATTATTCATAGAAGTTCAACTTATAAACACCACTCCACATTCCATCAGTTATGCACCACAGAGAACTCACACCTTTTCACTGAAAATGAGGTTGGCTCTCTGGAAACTAATTGATTTATAAAATCCTTATGGATCAAAAATCTCATTTTTATGGGACATAATGGAGATCTAAAATGAGAGTAGCAGAAATCCAGCTAACTGCTAGAGAATGGGGATTTTGCTGTCTTTTGCTTGTCTTTTGGCCTAGAAGGTAGAGCCTTCAGAGGAAATGAGCTTACAGTAACCAGGTTTATTTCCATCCACTGAGATCAGTGCTGACCTCAGGAAGAAAAGAAGTAAATCTAAATCAAACATGGGTTATTCCAACCTATTTCTATGAAATGCTGATGAATTTTGCATGAATTTTTTACACATTAAGTGATGTAAAGACATGAGTGAAATTTTATGCTAAGGCAATAAAAGTGAGTCAATAAAAACAAGGCTCAGCTCATGTGATGACAAAGCCTAACAATGCTGAGCATTTTCACTTGCAGCCCATCCTAAACATCCCTCTCTGTAACTGTTTTATTTTGCAATATAAAGATACTTTTCACCCTGCAATGCAATTTTTTTATCAATTATTTAAGCATAGAGATTGATCCTAAAGCTATGAAAACAACTGTGAATACCTGCAGATAAACAGCAGCACTGTGGGATCCCAACTCAAATCTAGACTGCATCTGAAGTGTGGCTTTTAACAGTTCCCACCAGGGAGCCCACACATTACACTACTTGCTTTTAACACACTCCACCCATTTTTCCCTCTGGACTATTAGCTTTGTAGGGAGTGTATGGAAATATTTTTGCAGGAAGAGTTTCATACCTGTGTTCAATGTGTGATGTCATGTTTAAAGGCTTTTCAGCTTTGTACATGTACATATGTACAAATGTGCAATGTTCTTCAGGATTACCCATGAACACATAGTAAGACAATTGATAGGAATGAATCCCTTCTTAACAATATCATACAAATAGCAGCAATTATCTGTCTGCTATTTTGGTTCTGCAAAGGGGGCTCTAAAGACAGTAAATGTGTTTTTAAGAAATTGCACACATAAAAGTCACAGAAACCATTGCTTTATTCCTACACATTCATACTATAATAACAAAGAGCTTGAGGCATGGAGGGAGGAAGATCAGTAACGTGATTTGCAATGCACAGTTAATTTCTGCAACAGTCTTTCTCTAAACAGCTTATTTGAAGAAGAATAAGGGGAAAAGAGAAGCTGAAAAAGAAATCTGATATGTAGTAGTTATGATACAACAGCATAAAACAAAAATCACCACAAAGATACCATTTGTTTCCATTCTAAGGAAAATCTGAAGTACAACAGGTAGTTTTTGCAGTGGGAAGGTTTGCAAAGGTTTCTAGGCTATGGAAGGTGCTACCATGGAGAGCAGCCAGGGCCTGCCACAGGGGAGGAGGCAGAGCTGCAGCTCAGCCCTGCTGTTGCTCATTTTGCCCAGCAATTGATATGATTGCAGTTGCTGGGGAAAAGGGGAGAGAGGAGCTGTGCACTCCTCTGTGGCTGCAGTCTGGTGTGTCACTATGAACTATTCATGGCAGGGAGCTGCATTTCCAGTTCAGCCTGGGCTGGCTGTCAGTCACTGATGCTGCTGCCTAACGTGAGGGCTCTGCCTTGGACTTGGCCCAAGCTGCAGGAAAACCTGAAGAAACTCATTTTCTTCAGACAGGGCAAGTTTGGGACTTGCCAGGGAACACAAGTTCCTTTCAGTTTGACACATATCTCTGGTTTGGAAACCTCTGGCAACCATGCTCAAGAGTTTAATAATACAAATGCCATAGAGTCTAAAAAGAGGGAGACAGGAAAAGAATAAAAGAAGAAAAATCCAGAACTCTAGATGTATAGTAAGTATAACTATGAAATTACTTCATTCCTTTTTTTTTTTCCTCCTGAGAAAAGAGTAGGAAAAGATAACTTTCTGATAGAAACTACTTATGCCAGAACTATTTTGGAAAAAAAAATCAACTTCAATACAGAAAAATTATTAAAAATCCTTTTAAATTAAAGCAGTTAAGAAAAAGATAAAATAAAAATAAATTAGGGAAAAATTGCTATTTCATCACTGTGACTTTTTTTTTTTTCATTTAACCAGTACAATTCAAAAAGCCTCTAGGCCTTTCTTCATGTTGAGAAATAATAGTGTAAATCTCGTATGATGGCAGTTGAAAGGCATAAAAATGCAAGTCTATTTCAGCACTAAAACACATCCTAATTACATGTTCAGACTCCGAATTGGATTCTCTGTGCTCTCATGCAGCTTCCTATGTCATCACATCTGGCATTTGCAGCTCATCTGTAGCTGATTCAGACATATGTCTAAGAGTTATATCCAGCAGTATACAAAGAGAGACAAAAATATCAATCAAAAGTATTAAAATTGAAAACAAAACTGAGCACACAGAAGAATGCCAACAGCGATGTGTGAAAAGAAAATTCAATTATGTTCATGCTAAGAACAGTTGTTACAAATAAATGTGGTCAGGAATAGCAGAGCTTTTTCAGTCCACGTTAGATAAGGTAAATTGACACCTGAAGGAAAACCAAGGAGGCTTTCTGAGATGCCAAACCCCCCAGCAGAACCAGGTGAGCTCTGTTCTGCCGTGCCCCACATCCCCCCTGTGTGCAGCCCCCAGGAGCAGGGGAGCCCCGAGCAGGCTGCAGGGCAGGGCTGGGGTGCTCAGCTCTCTGCTCCTGCCAATGCCCCTGCAACCCTGAGCAGGCTCTGCCCTCAGACAAATGCAAGGTCCTCACCCACCAAAAAGGTTACAAACAATTTTGTGTTGTTGTTGATGTATTGAAGCGTTGCAAAATTTCTGACACAATCAGATTTATCCTGAGAAGCATTAAAAGCTACCAGTGAAAAAGCAAGCAAGATTACTGGAGGAAGAAGTGGAAGAAGCCTTTTAAGCAAATCTCCTAAGTGTTAACCTCTTTGGCTTTGGACAGCATTTTTAGAAAGCAAGCCAAACCCTCCTTCCCTAAATCAGTTTAAGCAGCAGTCATGCTTTATTCAGAAGTTAAGCATGACAGCATGACTCCTTAGATAGTTTCTATTTCAAAAGGCAAGTTTTCATACCATATAGAAGGTTTCCAGTAAAAAACCTGATAAGTATGGTTAAATGAGATAAAATGAAATAAATATTTCACAGTAGAACTTTTCATATTTATTTGCCATTGTAGATGCCATGAAAGCCACAAGCTTAGAGGGCTTTAGGAAAAAAAAATAATGAAAAAACAGATTTACAGTTACAGGAATGTCACTGGCTGCATTTTTAAAGAAAAGTCAGAGATTTTAATACATAATTCTCTTTGACTTCTTTTACAATTTCATCCCTTTGATCAAGAACAGAATTGGTGCTCTTACTTCCTCTAAAATTTATCATTCATTGTACAATACTGAACCAGCAGTTTAGCATGTTGGTGCTTGAATTTAAAATGTTAAATCACTTGAGGATACAACCAAGCAGTGTGATCTTTGTCTATCTGCATGCCACAGATTTCATGTTTGCTAAAAACATTTACAATTCCAATGTTAATTTAACATGAATTACCCACCATTTGTTTCCAGGTTAACAGAGCCTATATTCTGATTAGCCAGGAAAAGTCTTGTTTTATTTCTGCTGGTTAGATTCGAGTATCTGCATGCCAGTGGTCCCCAGGTTAGGCAGAATGTGTGTGTGTGTCTGGAGTATTTTGATCCAAACCAAATCACAATATCACTGCAGCACTTTGCAAAATTGAATCATAAATATTGCAATTTAATACTATGCAAATCAATGCGGGCAAGTATACAAAGCCCAGCTGGAAAATCTGTTTTACATGTCCAAGGAGAAACCTGCCTAAACTCACACAGTAAATAAACATTTGGAAAAAGAGAAAGAAAAAACCCAGACTTTGCAGTGCTGTGCTTTTTGTCACAATGTCAGAAGAGGGGCCCTTCTGCTCCCAGACACGTGGCTACTCTTGTGTTCCAAGGAATGGCAGCCCTGTTTCTGGTGAAGCACACATCCTGCCTGATGCCTGAGGAGTCCATCAAAACCTGTCTCACTGATCCCAGCCAGGCAGCAGGCTTTGCTGTGGGGGTTAAAGAGCATTGCTAAGACTGGAGGCTTCACTTACCCAGCCTAATTACATTCCTGTCCTAAACCATTCCTAATGTGTCTCAAAACCCAGAAATATTCTGGCCTCCTCAGCCTTTCATAACCTGTCACAAAGATAATCAAAAGAAAAGAAATGTTTGGGCCTACATATTTATCTTTTTTCATGTCTCATATCTTGAAATAATTTTATTTCACTGGGAAAACAAAATGTAGTCTTGTGTCTGGAGGTGGACAAGCTCCTTTCAAACAATGTCTGAGAAGAAAAGGTTGATATGGTTTTTCTTTTCACGCTTGGTCTCTCTCCAGATCACTGTAAGAAATCAGTAAATAGATGAAGTGGTAAAGGGGGCCAGGAGAGGAAAACACTGAGCCACAAAAAGTAGGTTCTACAAAACTTATGTGGAGTTCTATGCATTATGTCTTTTTCTTTACCTCTGTCAGTAGTAGGAAATAATAGCCATGGGAAGGAATCCAAAGATATAAAATAGTCTTCATTTTCAGAATATCTTGAATAAAGGCAAAATGGTATTAGAAGAAAACCAAATATTTAGGACAGAAATCAATGCAGGCCAGAGGCTGAATTCTGAGTTTTCAAAATTCAATACAAGAATGAGAAGGAGGGCTGCAAAAAGGATTTTCAATGGCATTTGTCCATTCTTGAAAATTAGTATGGTTTAAAATGGTTCCAACGTGTATAGAGCCACCCCAGTGCCTGTGAGCTGAGACCAGTGACCAGCCATGAGATGACCACACTCCCTGCTCCTGGCCACAGACAAATCTCTCACACCATCCTGCCCATTCCCCACTCTACCAACAGAATCCTGTCTTGCTGAAATTTCCCCACGCTGTTTTCCAATCCACTTCATATCATGCAGAGCAAATACTTCTGTGCTCCATGATAGTTGGTGAGCCCCTTCATACAAAACACAGGTCATTAGTTATTTGTTTTACTGCATGGAATACATTTTTCTGTTGATTTATTGGATCCAATTCATACCTAGGGGCAGCTAATACAGCCTCTGTCTGTGTGAGTTTTTTCCCCTCACCCAAGAATAAACTTGTGCTAATGTACAAATGATACTTTGATTTTCAGATGAAATCCTGCCAGAACTCTCACACAGAGTTGGTTTATGTCCTGGAAGCCTTTGAACATATTGTCTTAGATGCTAGCTTGGAAAGGCAAATGAATAAGCAATCAGACACTCAGAGAGGATCAACAGCACCACCAGAGGCAGCAGCCCAGCATTTCCCTGGGCAAAATTCTCCTGCTGTCTCTGAGTCAGGATTCATTACCCTTCTGTCCTTCCTTGAGTTTTCACTTTCATTACTTAGAGAAAGAGAAGTTTCCCACAGCTTCAGGTAATGACACCACGGTCTCAGCAAACCCATGGCTGTGGAAGCAAAGCCTTGTTACAAACTGCTGTACATGACATAGGGACAGCCTCACAAACGCCCCCAAACAGGCACTGACTTCATTTCAGCTGTAATATGGTGTGTCACTGTAGCAATTCCATTGCTGCCCTGTCCTCAGCACTTTCCACTGGCTTGCTTTCTTCATCTCTAGCGCTTCATTTGAAATACAGTTTTTTGGCTAGAATAAAGCTCTGCATTTCACAAACTAGTTCTCAAAATAAGTTCAGATAACAAACAATTCTGCAAACATGTAGTGAGAAAGTGTCCCTACATAATTTAATGTCTTTGATTGTAAGGTCACATGGAAGTTTTGATATGGGGGTTTGATTTTGTTTTTTTTAGTGTCTTTAGAGCTTTTATAAGGGCTCACTCCTTTGTGGATCCTTTTCTTTCACTTCAGAGGCTTCTTCCCACTCCCAGGTGCCTATTTTCACAAAAACTGTGGGACAGCACTGTCTTTCAGGATTCTGCCTTCTCCCACAGCTGTAGGTGGTGTGAGCATTCAGAGCCATGTTATGGACCCACAGAGATAAGACCATTGTCAGTAAGGAGAAGAGTTAAACCCCTGTGTAACATTTTACAAGAAAAAAAGCATTCACAGTGATAAGGCATGGCCACATGACTCTATGCCACAAGTGCTTACACAGTGATGTTGATGGCTACTTAAGCTGGGGAACAGAACATTACACAGTTTCAGGGCCACCTCTCAAATACAGCTTATATTCAAATAAGCTCACTGAGAAATTCTGGCCCTTTGGCAGCCACAAGGATTTTTGCCACTGATATTCAAGAAAACACATTTTCATCCATGGTATTTACTTGGTAAGAGACTCACTGGTTTCCATGCTTTTGTTACATAACTATGGATTATGAAGAAAGATATGAAACTTCCATGTCATGGCAGGCTCACACTTAAGGTTGGAAAAAAAATTCATATTTCAACATTTTTTTCCAGGTGAACAGTAAAACAGTAACTAAATGGGTGCAGTACCTTAAAGAAGTAAAAGCCTTACAGAAATATTGAAACTGAGAGCATTTTTATAATTAGCTACCAAGAAGAAGGAACACAATAACACTCCGAATCAAAGCCCTACTAATATTATTTGGCAATGTTGCAATTATAATTTTTTACTCCTTTTTCAAACACAGCAGTGATATGTTTAAATCATATTTTTACCAACCAAGACACAGAAGCAATGGAAAAGGCACTTCTATAGCACCTTTCATCCAAAATCTCAGAATACTCTACAAATAGCAATTCAGCTTCCTAACACAAGTACCTCCTCCAATGTGCTAACAGCTCATTTTACAGCAGGTGAAACCGAGGCAGAGGGAAGTTGAGTCATGTACCTAAGGTCACATAACAAATCCATCCTCTAACTCCAAAATATCTCTCCGGATGTTTAAAGTCCACAAAATATTTATAGGGTCTGCTTAAGAAGAAAAACAAACTCCCTCAGATTCACAGCTGATTTTTAAAGTAGTTGGCTTCAGGATACTATTAATATACTTTTCTTGGTAAAACATTTGTTACAAAACCATGCTCAATATTACTGTTCTGAATCTCTTCTGCTTTGAAAAGGAAAAGAAAAAACCCTGTTTCTAGACTGTAGTAGCATCAGGTCACTCCCATGGAGCACAGCCCTCTGCTATCATGAAACCCGCATGAAAGAACGACGACGGCGCTAAGACTTGCCAAAAGCTCTCTTGAACAACTGAACTGCTCAGGTTTATCACTGCTGATTTTGCTCATATTTGATCCAATGGTATCTCCTCCCCCCCATTTTTGGTACCAGTGCCTGTGTGGCCACCTGCACGTGCAAGCAGAAAGAAAATAGGATTGAGGGAGGTTAAACCGTTCAGCACAGGGCTGCCTGCCACTGCCAGCACTGAACTGCCAGGCACAGGGAAGAGTCCTCAGGCAAAGCCTGCAAAGAGTTACTTGATCAGGACAAACACAAACAGCAGCTCTCCCACACAAAACACAAAATCAGCCGCTTGGCAGCTGTATGCCAGCTTTCTGCTTGACTTTGCTGAGGAGGATTTACAGTTCACATCCTGGTTTGTTTCCTCCAAGCCCAGTTTCCAGAGAACAGCTGAGAAGTCCCTAGAAAGGGACAATAGACTACGTTAGTTAAAGCAACATTAATGCAACCAAATTTACAGAATTAATTGTTCACTTTCTCTGTGGTTTTTGATTAGAAAGAAAGAGTTGAAAATCTGGCATTATAACATGGCATAAACAAGATCAAAACCAACTTCAGACATGTCAGAGGCACCGTCCTTTTGAGGCTGACTTCTTCCTCCCTGTTTCAGGAGACCTGTTTCAACTGTGAAGGTCTCCTTTATGTACAACAGAAATACAATTTACTCTTCTGTAGGACATCCTCCTCAGTGTGACTGGAGATCTGAGTGGCATATCTAATGTCTGATAAAATTCAGAGACCCAGGACCATTGCAGTGGGAAAAGGGGCGAGTGAGAAAGAATTAACAGAAGCTGAGGATGCAGCGTGAGCTTGTTGTGGCCTCAAAGGGAAAAATGGCAGGAAAAGCCAGGCAATAAAAATATCTGCATTTTTTGGTCATTATTTACATAGCTGTATCACCACTGCTATTTCTAGAAAGAGAAGTCATTATTTGCCTTGCAGCCGATTATAGATCTTGGCTACAGAAGACAAATTGCTGCAACATAACTAATACAAAATTAAAACTACAAACTTATACATTTACTCTATTGCTATGTTAGATTACCTAATTTTTTAATTTTTGTATGCAAATTAAACTAATTTAAATGCGAAACAGGCATACAAATGTATCTCTATTAAAAGCTGGACATAAGTAACTGTGCTGAATTTAAATTATATAAGCTAGTGTGACTTTTCATAAATAGCCAAGGTCTAAATCATATGACATCACTCCCTTAACAGCTGGCCTGCAGTGTCTTTGATGTAAAAATTTATATAAATGAAGACTTGTGTGAATAGTCACAGTGCCTTTTCTGCAACCATTTTTTTCAATTATTGATAACAGATTAATGAGATACTAGTAATGCAAATGCACTTCCAGCCTGTTTTTATTCATAATGGTTCTGTGACATTCAGAATATTAACAAATTTAAAGGATAAGCCACATGTAGAACTGGAAACAGCTCTTTCAGGGAGAAATAGGCACAACTTCTTGATTATTCAGATTACAGCTCTCTAAATGAAAGAACTCAGTCCAAAATCAAAGCAGAACTTCACAGACTCTCTTTAACACATGACAGGTCTATCAGCAGTTGCAACTGCACGCCCTGGGCTGAAATGAGAGCAGGCCATTATCTACATTCTGTGATTTGTTTCAAGCAGAAGACACCTGTATTCTATAGAAAAGCATTCACTCAATGCCTGAAAATGGAAACAGATGGAGTTGGGTAAAACACACAAAGCCCAATTTGACAGCACAGAAAGGAGCAATTTCAGCCCACTGGAGATGAAACACCTCTTTAATGACACAATTAAGGATTTAAGAGCAGAGTCCAGTTGCACAGTCATTTATACAAAAAATGTCATGAGATAATAAATAGCAAGTGCCTTTGGTAATATTCCTCCCTGTTGAGGGGCCAGGACAGGGGGGATGCACAACTGCAGCCTGATTGTGAAGATTAATATGAGGCTCCTGGGAATTTCCTTGCCTTGCATAAAGATCCAGTTCAGAACTAGAGACAGGGAGAAAATTCAAAGTGCAAAAAAAGCCTCCTAGGAATACTTGGGCTAGAGCAAAAGAAGGAAGCTACAGAAAAAACAGTGCAGGGAATTAAAAACCTCATGAAGGCAAAAGGAGCTGAGCTGTACAGAGAGCTACATGTACCAGACTTCTGCAGAGAAGTCTTACATGGCATGGCTTCAAGGAAAATGGATGGATCCAGCTAGGGCACAGCAGAAGTCAAATTCAGGCTGGCACAATATATATTCCAAGCACACCACTGCTGATTAACACAGTGCCAGTTGAACTATGTATTTGGCACTATCTTAAATGAACATCTAAATTTTTGAAGGGGGAAAATAAACACTCCTCACATAAAAGGAAAGATCTTAAAAAATGAAATTCAGTTAAGCTTCCCTTAAACCTCAGTCTCAAAATTGAAATTAGTTGCTGGATTGCTGCAGAATGCCTTTAGCTTCCTAAGCATGGTTCATACTTTCAAGCAAGGCCAAATAAATGCCAGCAATAACAAACTTGAGCAAAAGCGTGCACTGGAAGACATTTGCCTAGGAAATCACAGAGGGCAAAATCCTGATTTGAAAACTGCAATGCAGTATTTGTTGGCAGGGCTGTTGCTGTATTTCTTAGTGCCACTGACCCCAGAAAATTATGCCAGAACCTGGAATTTAGGATTTTCATGGTCTGTGAAATCACAGGGTAAATACCCAACCTCCAACAACCCAAAGTATTTTCAGCCCCATAAAGCATTAGTGACCTTCTGACCATTTAGCATGACAGATCCCATTCTTATTATTGCCCTGAGGCATTATTGAACAGAAATGGGTCCAACTAATCACACACCACAAGACCTTACAGCTGGCTGGGTTAAACACCCACGAGTCACTTTGCATTTAGAGGGATGTGCTCTCACACAGCAACGCGACCTCACATGCCGCAGCATTCCCAGGAAAGCCTGTGCCCTTCTGTGAGCTTCCCAAATTTCCTGTGCTATGTGACATGAACAGTGATGAGATTCACAGGACTTCTCCCCATAATCTAAATGTCAGCCCAACCTGAGTGATTTGGGGCAGGGACAGCCCTTTCTTCAAGGGCAACAAGGTTTTGTCTGCATGTATGAAAGCCTGGCATCCAAAACTTCAGAGCAAAAATAAGGGCCGAAGGTGGTGTGGATTTCTCTTACTGATGTACCTGTAAATGTTCTGCTCTGCAGATAGAACTGTGTAAGACCTACTGTAAGCCATTTCTCTTGTGTCCAACTGATTCTTTTTGTCCCCTCCCCGTTTTGACCCCAAATAGCTGACAAAGTCAACGATGACTTCTACACCAAGCGCCGGCACCTGGCCGAGCTGGCTGCCAAGGGGAGCCTGCCCCTCCACCCGGTGCGCCTGGACGAGGAGAGGGCCTACACCATCGACAGCGGGCTCACCAGGCAGAACGGGAAATCCAGGATGGGCAAGATCCACACACACCCCCTGGGCTACAACTCCCACTACAAGACCTGGGATCCCAACGACCCGTCCCTGAGGCGGCAAGCGTTCCCAAACAAGGGCAAGCACGGCATGGGAGACCCGACGCTAAGTGACCCGCTGACCACCCGCAGCCAGCACTACTTGGGCCCACAGCCATACTTCATAACCAACAGCAAGACAGAAGTAACTGTTTGAGTTTCTTTTCTTTCTCTTTTTTTTTTTTCTAATGAAATCCTTTAAAAACCACATGCAAATGTATACACAACACAAACACTCAACCAAAAGGCAAAAAAAAAAAAAAAAAAAAAAAGAAATTAAACAACAAAAAAAAAGAGGAAACAGAAGGAAGGAACTTCCACCTGGACACTTTTGGTATCCAGCCAGCTTTAGGCCGAAGAGTGGGTTAATACCATGCAGCAATACACACTGAAGGTTGAATTACAAACTCCATTTGTATCTCACAATGGAACACAAACCCTTGTGACTAAATTTTTTTACTTGAAACTAAAATCCATGATGAGAAGTAGCACAATCTAGAGAAACTTTATGTCTGCTTAAACATTTACACTATGTTCCTGCCTTGAGACAGAGGAAGACAGAGAGAACAATATACTGTAATATATTATTTCAGAGAGGAGTTTTGTATAAAACCTATTAATAATCACTAGACCTGTGAAAAACCGAGAGCAACCATCTTGGTATGATCCCTAACGTCTACTATTGTACTTTTACACCATCCTATAGAGAACGCAAAAAATATACGTACAATAAGGGACAAAGATATCTTCACAAGGAATTTATAAAGACTGTTATGATTAAGAGCATATGGGACCTTTCTGGCTGGTAGAGAATTCAGCAGGATGCTTACAGCAGAAGATTTCATTTCAGTTTACTTCATTTGATTTGAAATTTTTGGGAACCTCCAAAATAAGAAGAGACACTTCATATGACACAGAAAGCTGCTGGGGGAAAAAGGGCATCAGAATATTCCCTCTCAGTCCTCCTGTTTTCAGGCAGATGGTAACTATTCTCACTTTGCAGACTGTCAGGATTTTTTCTTCACCTAAATGTTTTGCCTATCTTCAACTGCTTCAGACTGAAATTAAGCGTGGGTGGTGCCTTTACTGTATTACTATTGTTCAATGACAGTCTTGTTCTTCAAAGTGACCCCTCTGTTCCTTTAAGCTATTTCCTCATGTTTTGCTAAGGATGACAAGGGTTCTGCCCTGCTCAGCCTCCTCTGTTTGTTCTGAAAGGAAAGTGGACTACATCTCCATGCAGTGGTTGCACAGTCAGGACTATTTAGTTAGCCCCTTCATCTTCCCAATTTCAACTTTTCCCCTCTAGTCTATCATTTTGTATTTGCTTTTAGCCATGGTAGGTCTCTGTAGTTCAAGTAAATGTTATCTGGTATATTGTCTCTATCGTTTGGCTTTCTCTAGTGGTGTTCCCTCTTGGTGGGCTGTGTGGTGGAAGAGGCTGGTCCAGCCTCAAACATCAGAGATCTGGGGTTAAACTAAACAAACAATTGGACTCATGGTCTTGACTGTGGTTCTGATGAGCAGGATGCCTGGTTTGTGTGAGCAAAACCACTTGAACTGGGCACTGGTTGCAAAGTCACAGTCCTAGGCCTCTAAAGGCTTTGGCACATCCACAAAGAGACAGAGTTGGGATGGGGTGGCAGGCAATGCATTCAGCCCTTCAGTAATTCCTGTCCTTCCCCCAACACAAGTCACTTGGCTAAATCCCAACTAGCTGTCCTACTACAGTTGCATTCTCACCAGCTGTCAATTCTTCAGGAGATTAGGTCTGGAAGAGTATTCAGGGAGGAGTGAGAACTGTTATGTTGTAAGAAGAATTGGAAGTGGCATTTCTTACTGTACTCAACTGACAATGCTTCTGCTTAGTCAAGGATGCAAGGGCTAAGATTTTGAAATCTGGTTAAATGGAGATACCTTTTTTTAGCTATATCAAGATTGATTTGCATCCTGAGAGCACCGGTATCTCTCCAAAAACGTGCTGCTAAATTTTATGATCATATATTTTAAGACTATCAGAAGTAGACAAAGCCCACAAGACAAATACTTTGCACACAACCCAGACTCTCCACTATCTTACTTTTATTCCTTTTATCTTTACTGCCTTCACAACTGGCTGACTTAATTTGACCCTTTATGGAATGTTGCTGTTGATCCATATGCTTTAGATACACATTACAGCTGCACTCTTAATTCACACAGGTTTCGTGTAACTTGAGCATATTTTATGTGGAAATATTTTAGTAACTGTATGTTCTGTAAGTAAACCCGTGTTAATACTTGTTAACTACAGAGTTTATGATACCAATAATACTTCCTACAATAAAATGTTTGTTTGTTTTTTAAGAATGTTTATTTGTAAACATATGTATTCACTATATTACTATGAATTTCTTACCTGGCAATAAAACTGATTCTAAGTGAATCCAGCTTGCTGGCTCATTTCTAAACTTGTATCACTGGGCCAATATTTGAGTCTAAACAGAGCTTTTGGAGCACCTCACTGCAGCCAGTGGGGTTCATATCAGCACAAAGGATCTTTTGCCTCTGCCAGTGTGAGCAAGGGGTTCTTTAGAAATCAACTGCATATTATCTGCTTTATGGAGAAGCTGGGTTGAGGCTCCTTCCAGGCCCAACCATTTTGTGACTCTATGCCTGCCTGTTACATGCAATACAAGATACACAGGGATTGCCAGCCTAGCAAAACTTCATGTGCCCTGGAAGCCTCCAGGCACCACACACACCTTGTGCCACTTGATCAGTTGATTAATGCTTTGAGGAAAAACAACAAAAAGGTAAGCATGCCCAAGGGCAGAGGCTGATCCTCATGAATGCATGGGAGTTTTGCAATAAGCTTCAGACATGTCCTAGCACTGCAACTACTCAGTGAGAGCAAATGAAACACTGATGTATACTGCTTCAAAAATTTTATATATTAATTAGAGAAGGTCTTGTACACAACATCTGTGTACCAAGTCTGCTGGAACAGAAAGTCCTTACAGGCTTTTAGTATTGCTAATGGCTCAGAAAGCTGACAGAAGCTTGGTACAGAGTTTGGGTAGCTCCTTCTCTTCTTTGCTAAAATGACAGTGAATAAATTTTAAAGAAGAAACAGGGAATCAGGAAACCCAGCTTCAGAATCCACTGACTGAATGACTGGTGCAAATTCTTTAGACAGTTTATGAGTCTTTGGAAGCCACGACACATTATCACAGGGAAAACATCCATTCAAAAGTCTCTAGAATTAGCCTTTTTATACAGTAGAAAAATCTCATTTTCAATATACACCATTATGGGTGCCAGGAAATAGTTCATAAAAGCCCCATTTTTTGTTACAGGAGCACTTCCCTGCCTCAGGTACAACTACAGAAACAACTCCTTTCTGCCAGAGGGCTTAGGAGAGACATACAGAGTTTGGTCAGTGCCAGGAAAATTCTGGGCAGCCTTGGAACCCACAGGGAAGCCCAGTGGAACACAAGCCTAACCTGCAGCATACACAACTTCCTATTACAGCTCCATCAATGCACATGTTGTTTCTAGCAGCAAATTCCTGACTGGAATCACAGATAGCAAAAGAGCCAACTGCTTTGCTAGTAGAAGCGTCTCAGCATAGCTTTTGTTCTTTCAGGTACATGAAAACCTCCAAAGAAAACCCACTGGAATGTGATTTTGTGTTTCCACATTTTTTTTCTCTTATGACAGCCTGACCCTTTTGACAGCACTAGCAAGAATGGCACTGGGCTCCCACCCCCATTTCTTCCATAAGGCTCTCTGATCCTAACACAGATGCAGTGACTACAAACAGAAAAGTGCCCTGTCAAGAAAGAATGGTGCTCCTGCACAGAGTTATGGAGTCTAAAAGCCCAAAGGCTTCTGGCTTAGAGCCCTTTACCCTGGAAACATACATTCTCATGACTAAATCTTTAGAGCATGGTCCTTAGCTTACACAAACTGAAGATGTGATGGCTTATATAAATAGAGGATCAGGTCTCATGAGATTTCACACTACGAGGTGTCTCCACGACTCACAACTTTAGATTTTAATAGATCTGGGGAAAGACTCATGCTTTGCTCTGTTCTTATAGAATGGTTATTGAATTTTGGGTACTAAATAAATAACCCTAGTCCACAAATCCCTTTTGCACACAATCTCGAGCACTTTATTTAATCCTGGTCTCTATACTTGAATACATGGAGGACTTCCAATGATAAATATAGTCTTTATTGTAATTATATCATCTTTCTATTTGGCATAGATAATTTTATATTGCTAAAAACAGTTATGAGATGCAATATTATTGTATTAAACTATATAATCTCATATATCATCTGCTGCTGAAAATGTGATCATATTACCAAAAGTGTACGTTGTTGTTTTTATCAGTGGGAAAGTCATACAGCTCTATTTTGAAAAGTGTCTGTAAAATAATCTTGGAATTCATGCTTCATGCTTTTGACGTTCCCAGACTGAAATTTTGCACAGGCTGCAAGTTAGGTGAATACTCATCCCTGCCACCCAGGCCCTTCCTCCCTGTCAGGCACTAATGAAAGCCAGGACCAAATTAGGGTACTGGTTATACCCCATATCTGCACAAAAGCTGCTGTCATAAAAATGCAATGAGGGATGCAGCAAACATTTCTGCAGAAGATGCATCATGAAGAGATTGACACACCTCATTCAGCTGTGCAGGTCCTATCATGTTAGCAAAGCATGAGAGATGTATTTGTCCCCAATGACAGCCCTTTGTGACAACCTGATCCTAGTTTTGGGCATTCTTTCTATGTCAGAATCTGCCAAATAAACAATCCTGAACAGGCCATGCTGCCTGAACAGGCCCTTCTCATCCCACAGCCACTCTTCCAACAAGATAATGGTGGTGTTCAACAGCAAGGTGTTCTCCCTTAAATTTCATTTTTCACCTTCAGAGCTAAGGGACCCATTCAGGCAAGGGCAAGCTTTGGATTCAGTCTATCCAGAGGTTAAGTTCAGAACCCCCATCTATTACTGCTGCTCCCATTTCACATAGCAGAAAAGAGTAAGATGCAATTTGTACCTAAGTTCATGAAGCACTGCTGTACTAAGTCAGGTCCTTTGTGGATGCATGAAGAGGCTCTGTACCTCTCCTTCTCTGCAGGGAACTTGGAGCTAATTTTTCATCCCCAAGCAATCATTCTGTGAAAGATTTTGTTTTTGCTAGCAAGCAATCATTCTGTGAAAGATTTTGTTTTTGCTAGTAAAGCCAGAATTCAGAGTTAAAATTCAGATTTAGTCTATGCCTTCTGTAATACACTGCTACACAGAGTTGCATCTTGTCTATTTAAGTCAACTCTAGCTGCCTTCACTTGGCAACTCCTCCTGCATTTACATGGTAAGAGGCATTGTTGCTCGTTAATAGGGGTTGATGTGCTGGCAGAGTTCATCTTCTGAACCTGCACACCAAGCCTTGCATCCCTCACAATAAATAAGGCTGGGAGAACAATATGTTATCAAAAGTGATGATTTCAAATCTAGAGAGAATGTCAGGTAGTGTTGCTGCTGTTTAATCTGAGGTTGAGCTACAAAGAAGAACTGAAAACCAGTAATAATCACAAGCCTTCCAGTGGCCATTAGCAGCATTATTTGATAAAGAAACAAGTGCTCCCCAGCAGCAGGTGTGTCAGTGAAGCCACTAACACTCCCTGAGCAGAAGCTCATTCTTTTCACTGCATGCAGCAGCTGGCCTCAAGTTCCCCCTCTGGGATTTGGGCTTACACTGACATTTTGATCACTGTAGTGGCTATTAGAGACTTTGGCCAATTTCAGTGAATATATTCCTTGAAGTAATTGATCCCCAGAGGAAAGAGTTCCTTACCTGCTACTTATTATTTTATTAAGCAACAGAAACATTGCAAAAACTTGGATAGGGAGTTGGAATAAGATGATCTTTAAGGCCCCTTCCATTCCAAACCATTTTATGATTCTATGATTAACTGTACTTTTTTTTTTTTTTTCTCTGCCATAGGTGAAGAGAAGCTAGGCTTTGCTTTGTCCTTACAGGGGTAAGAGAGCTCAAGGGTGGCTGCTTTTCTTCCTCTTTTCAAGGCAGAGTTGCAATTCAGCAGGAGTTTTTCATACACATCCTGCAGGAGACTGCAGTGGCTACTGAGCACAGAGGCAGCCTGTTGACTCCCTCTTATACTAGGAGTGAAAAAATCATGCAGGTGAAAGACAAAGGTAGACTGGAGTACTGTGGCCTCAGTACTGGCTTTGCAAGTTGGCTGCTACTTTCCACTGCCCCTTTGAAGAGGTCAGAGAACTATGTGGTATTTTCACAACTGATGTTCTCCAGTGAGCTCCTGCAGCCTTCTTGAGCACCACCTCACAGCCAGCACCTCACCTGTGCTCTCACCTTTCATGTCACAATTGCAGTTTTGGGGAAAACCCCACTTTGTGCACATCTGCCTGCACAGACACATCTTACATCACTTGAGCTTTGGAGCTTGGCTCCCTAAATCATTTGTGTCTGCAACATCATTGAAGGGTGACACTGACTTGGAATATCCACCTAACTGCCTCATTATACTTTAGGGGCCTTATTTCAGTTTTGAAGATGGGATCTATATCCCTAATTTACTTTACTGCTTTTGAAAATTAAATACTTAAGAATGTGACATTCTACAGAAGAGAGTCTAAAGTTTAGGGATGAAAAGTGTCCTTTAGGGCTGCAATGTATTTTGCCATTACTGCTTGGGGAATAATACTAAGGATGATAGAGAGCAATTTGACAGGATTCATTAAGGCAGAGACAGCCTGTGTATGCTGTGATGCACAGGAGTCTGCACAAGTCTGCCTATGCAGAGCAAACTGCTCTGGCCTTTACTGAATGTGATTTATGAGTTCGTTTTTGTGGTTTTGTCTTTTTTTTCTGTTCTAAAAGATGAATCTCAAAAGCACAAGACAGAGAGTGCTCATAACAAAGGTGCCCTGTTGAACACAGCAAGTGGCACAACACTGTACAGCACGACTGTGACAGCAAAGGCCCTGAGCCTGCACTGCTGAGTTAGTGGCAGGATTGTCAGCGTGTGGAAAACCAAAACCCACCGACAACACACATTCACTCTTTGATATGCAGAACCTATAGACTCTACTACAAGTGATTTTTCTCAACCTGACGTCAACTAAATGGTATAGAAAAGGAAATGCAGCAGATACACCACAGGATTGCACGTATCTTCTAGACTGAGTCACAGCTGAGACTGCAGTTCAACAAAATAATGGCTGCAACATTGCCTTGTAGCAAACCTCAGTTATCCTGCCAGCACCTCATCTCATCTCCCTGGATGTCTTGTTCCTCTGACACAGCTCATAATAAGGGAAGACTCCACTCTCAGGCTGTTGCTTGGCTTCAATGTGCACATTCCAAGACCTTGTGAAAGACAGCTACTCCAGCCATTAGGATATTGAAGTTTGCCTAAAGTCAAAATCCAGGTATAAATCTTATCACAAACAGCAGCAAAGTATGTTGAATTTTGAGTCCCAGATACAATTTCCTTATGAATTTCTGCCTAGCTTCTTCAAACCTTCCCATGCTACACACTCTTTAGCCTCTTTGACTTTTAGTTAATATTTAGCTGCCTACCTACTAAGATGTTTTTTATGTTTCTACACAAAATGAACATCACAATAAATACTGGTCTTCCATAGGCTGTTACTTCACTGTTTACAATGTATTTTATTATTAAAGGATATTTTTACTAGGTGAAATATTCTCCAGAGACAGCAGTATTGGAGGAGTATTGGCAGGAAATTTTTCTATCACCCCCAAATCTACTGATGATCACTGTTCAGTTATCTTCAGGGTTGCATTTTGTTGACAGGTTAGTAATATAAAAATTTACTTTTTTAAGAGCTCCTGTACGCACTATAAATGTATTCTCTCATTTTAAACATGTTTCCTTTCAAAATAGGAAGACAGTACACACATATTTTCAAAGATTGTGTCTTTATGGACTGTGAGTAAACAAGTAGAAGAGAGGAGATGCTACATTTCAGTAAAGTGAAAATATTGAGTGTTTTACCAGCTCAAATCCTGTTCCCCATATCTCTAATATTCCAGCCATAACTGGCATTATAACTGTGTAATAACACTTTCTCATACAATAATAATGCAGAGCTTGAAGTGTAACCAGTGCATTTAAACAACTTCAGGGAAAGATGAAATCAACTTTCTAATAATGATTTCCAGTATGTTCTATGACCTTTGTTCACTCTTCAACTGTGACCTTTGAGGATGGGTCAAGCTTCTGAAAAAAATTGAGTTACAATACTGCAAAGCTATTCTGTGTAAAATATTACAGTAATTAACAGCCTTAAAAACTCTTTTCTATTGTCTTATTTGACAATGGCATGAATATACATTGTATCCCTATATATAAATATGTATACACACACACAAGCAAAGAAAACCAAAAAGAAAAAAAGGGAAAAACATGGGCAAGACATCCTGGTGTGCAACTCTTGCTAACACTGCCAGCATCACAGAATACTCCCCAGGGAGCAGCTTACCAACATCAGCAGAAGTAAGCTTGCATTGATAGGGTTAAGCAGCCAGAGAACATTACTTCAGAAAGATGAAGTGTTTTTTCCTTTCTCCTCTGCACTGCCTCTGGGGATTGGCTGGTTGATTCTGTTTGGCTGGTAAATTTGGGGATTGTTAATGTCAGAATGGACATATTCCTGTCATCAAACAAAGCAGAAGATAAACCAGATGAGCAAAAAAAAAAAAAAAAAAAAAAAATCCACTAGGTCAGGAGAAAGGGTACAAAACTTCAGAAGTGACTTGGCTGCAGTAAGGAAAAACATATAGACTTGATAGTGCTGTCTGCTAATAACTAGAGAAGTTTTACACCATCTGCTAATTTCCCCTTTGTCAGCTGCACAAGGGAACCACATGAGAGACACCATAATAAACAGAGGAATTTTTCTCCCTTGGAGATCATAAGTCTCCAGAACCTGTGGCATATATGTTCACTTACACCCAAGCTGTTAATGTATACAAGTGAGAAGAGAACCAGTATTTTTATCAATGTGGAATAGCAGCTGAGACAGACAACACAACCTCCGCAGAGGGACATATCCATATGTTACACAAGAATAGATGCCAGAAAAATAACAGTGCCTGGGGCTTTTCTTGGAGGAAGGCATTTTAACCACAGGTCAAAAATCTATTGTCCATAAAGACTCTGCTAAAACAGACATAGCATGAGATCTTAAAAAAAAAAAACAACCCAAACACAAGACATCTGGAAAGTGCCTGCTGTACATTAAGATCCTGCTTCTGTTATCCAGTTAGGACATGCACTTGGTTCTGCCAAAAGCCCTGCTATGCATATACTATATTTCTTGATCTTTTCTGTTGCCTAGTAAAGGTTTTCGAATTTGCTGCCAATTCAACCCCTGAAGCACAGATGGGAATAAAAAGCATCTTATCTCCTAGCATACAATTCCATATCAAGTTTTCTACTATTTTCAAGCTGTACAATCTCTCAAGCTGCATGACATCCCTGTTTCCCTTGGGAGACTATCTCATATACACCCAGAATCCTAATTCCTCTGTGCATATCCCTGCATGTAAGGCTTGAAGTTGTAATAGAGAGTAGCTCTGTTCTCTCATCTCTTTTTGTCTTGTTCTTTCAGCAAGAGGAGAAGAAAGCTGTTTCATAAGGTTCTCATCCAAAACTTCAGACAAACTGGAATGTTAGCAGGGAAGGCACTTCTGGGGCTTCGTTGGTATGCAGAGAAAATTTCTCCTGAGCATCCTGACAGAGGTGCAGATTTCTGCCCTGACTCCACCCAGTGACATCTTAAAAGTCAATGGCTCATTTTTAATGGTAAGGTCTCCAATCCAAAAGATGGCAAGTAGCAGTACATATAATCTACTTTATCAAGGTTTCTTAATCTGGCTTGTGTCATTTTCATAAAAAAATTAGGGAAATGTGGGTTAAATTAGCCTACTATTACCATAATGGAAGAACACAATCATCAGTAACCTTCTAATAAACCACACAGGGGAATCAGGCAACATTCTTCTAAAGTTTGCTTTAAACTATCAAAATGCACTTGTGTTTCATTGTCTAAGTCAGCAAGGAAAAGTATTAAATTTGTGTTTAATTCCTGTCAGCTTAAAAAAAATATGGGAATCAAAAAGTGTTCACCACAATGCATGGGGGCATGAACTAAACAGGATGGAGCACTGAGGATATTGCACAGTATCACATACACACCATTATTCTGTATGGCAGTAGGGATGAGAGCACAGACAAACAAGTTTCAGAATAACAGTTCAGGCAGCAGAACTGCAAAACACAGGGCTTGGAATTCTAACACTGTAAAAGCTGCCTATGAGTCAAGAAATTCAGACAGGTCAAATAGTAAATGCACATAAACTTCCCACCCTGCTCAGATGCAATAAAGCCTCAGCTAGATAACTGTGCAAAGCCTTGGCCATTATTATTCCAGAGATACAAGGGTCAACTGGAAAGCAGCAGGGGAAAAAAAATAAAAACTGGAAAGTAGCAGAAAAAAAAAAAGTTAAGGTTATTATAACCAGTTATAATGGTATGAATGAGTATGAATAAGCAAAGGTGTAGAGAAACAATGAGTATGAATAAGCAAAGGTGTAAAGAAAACAAACTGTGTGGAAAACAATGGAAAAAACTGCAGCTGTTTATGCTGCAGAACAGATAAATGAAGAGAGGTATTATGTACAGGCTAAATATTTTGCATTAGAGTCCCTGAAAAGAAGATAAAACTGTTCATGTCTAGAATATGGAAAAAGTTCGGTCTCATCCTAACCTTCCCTGAGAAGTTAAGGGTCATGAAGAACTTCATCGTAATATTCCAGTACTTTAAAGAGTAGCTGAAAAGGGATAGATGCTCTCTTTTCACAAGGAGTCACATGGACAAGATCCAGCAGGGTGCAAGTTTCATTGGGAGAATTGTTTCTTCAGCAAAAGAAACAATTTTTTTTTTACAGTGAGAAGAATTAAACACTGCAGCAACCTGGCCAGGGATGTGGCAGAGTAGCCATCACTGGATTTTCAAGACCTGAGTGAAGAGGGTGCTGGATCATGTCATCTAGGCTGCCTTTCCCATTAAAGGTTGGAGCAGATGTCCACTCAAGGCCCCTTCCAGCCTGGGTTATTCTGGGTTATTATTTCAGCTTCTCCACTTACACCACTGGCAGTGCAGGTAAGGAGTGACATATATAAACTTTGGGGCTGACACTGATCCCTTGATATTTAAAAAACACAGAGGATTTTTTTAAAAAGACAAAATATAGTCAGCAACAGACAATAAATCATGCTTTAGATTACATTATTACATCTATGCAAAGAGCTGCCATAAAGAAGAAAATAACATACACCACCAGAGACAGGAAAAAACCTCTCATTGGTGCAAGCACAATTTAGTCATGTATTGGAAGAAAACCCTTTTGAATGGCGTGGAATGACAAGCAATGAAATGCATTATATACAGTGGCTGTGGAGTTTCCATTGCTAAATGATTTTAAAGAAACATTGAACTGATTCTGTCAAGAATGATTAGATATTTCTGAACCCTTCTTGAAGAAAGATGGACCATTCAAAGGCCATTACAGCTCTCCTATTATTTTCTCTTCAAGGCCCAAAGCAAAGATGGGACAGAAAGTCTTTTTTCCTAGGAATGAGTTTTTTCTCACATCCTTTTATCAGTTAGCAGCAGATGAATGCCGTAATTAGAAGCATAAAGGTATCTGCTGTTTCCCCCAAATTCAGTGTTGCTACACTGCAATTGCAAATCAGTGCATAATGTTGCCTGGACAGATTTACACAGCAGCTAAAAGCACATATATTCAGACATGCTACAGACTGTCTGGGAACAAAGAATCCTGAGGCACAAACTACTCCAAATGTCTTCTTACACATTACCAATATCAACTTCATTTTTACATTTAACAGTAGCTCTTTCATTGCATGTCCTTCCCTGGCAGCCAGCCACAGTTTTTAAAAGGTCAAAATCCTGATCTTCAATATAACATCCCAACAGATGACGTGATCTCAGAGGTAAGGAAAGAACCTGCCTCTGCAAGTCAGCTTAGAGCTACAACCTGAATAAATCATGACTCTGAATTCCATGAAAGCATTTGAAAGGGCAGAAGAATAGAGAAGGGAGATAAGACAGGCTTCCAAAAACCATGGGTTCCATTTCCGAGCTGAAATGCACTTCCTCCATCATTTAGGATGGGACAGTTCATTTTCTGTATCAGTTCAGCTAAAAAGTTAATTAGCTCAGCTTAAAAGATCAGTTATTTGTATAAAACAACCTATCTGTCATCTGACTGTCAGTTTCCTGGGACAAATAATCTCACCCATACTATTTAAGGGGAACAGGTAAGGAAAGGAATATGTTCCCAGCTGCTCCCAGCAGAGTCCATAGACAAACTCTAGGCAGTCATGGGATGCACACACAGGGTTAAAGCTCCAAACAGATAAATAGACTGAGAATTTAGGCAATGATGTCACCATGACCAGGAGTTGGCCTTAAGATGAATAAATGGGCTTTCACTATTCCCTTCAGGCATTTGCTGTCCCCTTGGCACCAAGATGAAATCATAATGTGTGGTAATTACAGATAAAAGGGATTTGACATGAGAGCTCTCCAAACAAGCCAAACATCCTGGAAAGTGAAAAAAAAAAAAAAAACCAACAAAAAACCCAACTTGCTTGCATGCTCATTCTTCAGAGTCAAGAATAACCATCAAGACAATTTTCTTATTATTAGCAGCTGTTCAGAAATCAGTGCTGGATACATTAGTTAAAGCAGTGGGCTTTCCCAGAACAAAAAAAGAAAATTACGGAAAGAGGAGGACTTGAGAATAAATTAGTCAGACTGCAACAATATCAAAACCATGAAAATCTATAGCTCTGGCATGCAGAAATTACACAAACCCAAATCACACTAACAAAAGATAGATTCTAAGTATAACTGAGTAACTTAAAGAGTATAATCACCCATTTTTTAATCAGCACAGAGGATGGACTCATCTACAATGACTTCTCTGAGAAAAATTCCAGGGATAAGGAAAAGGTATAAGAAGAAAAAATAGGAAATGTTATACACTGCTATGACTGCAACTAGAAAACAACTCTGAACTATAACTGAGGAAATGTTGCCCTATAAAGAACAGCATGAAAATGCCTTTCTATTTTCTTATGACCAGATCATAAGGCATATGAATAAATTCTTTAAAATTACCTCTGTAAGTGCTGGTACAAGAGAGCACGTCAATAATATGTTCAAAACTCCTGCTATGGCATTTGTTAGTTGTCCAAGTGCTCTGTGGGGAACCCCCTGGGGGTTCATTCTGCAAGGATTCACTTTTTTGACCTGGTTTGAAGCTGTGGGCTGCTGTCAACATCAGACTCTCAGCTGCACAGAGGCATTTCTAAAAGACAGTGACACTCACAAAAGAGACTTCTCTCCCCTGTCAGGAAACTCAGCAATCCAGGTTATTGGTATTAACCCACTACAGAGAAAAAGCACTAGAAACTAAATGCAAGTTGAATTTATATCAACAATACAGATGTGCACGTAAAGAGCACAGCCCAAAGCCACACTTAGAAAGCCTGTACACATTTTTATTGATGGAAGTAGAAAAACTGTTTAAAAATTTAATTGCAAAGATCTCACATTTGCAACAGAAAAACCCCCAGCACGTTAATTCTTTCCTCAGTGAATTTACCATTAGCAAATGAAGACCACGCTAGGAAATTCAAATTAGCAGCAGAAGTGATTATTTTAATGTTATCCCTTTCATCCCTTAAAGCCTTTTCTAAAAAATTGAAACAAAAACTACTCCTAGGATGAATTGTTTCCTCCAAGGTATTTTATCTTTAAAATGTGAAACACTTTGGCCTAAATAACAGAAACTACAAATATGACTGCAAAAGTGCATCTAAAAAACCGTAATTATCTACTATAGAACTTTGTATAAGTTTGGGCCACTAATTTTCTACCGACTCTCCATACTTGCTTTGCTACTGTTTCACCCTGCTAGTGCTCTTTCTATGAGAATCATTGGCTTCAGCTTTGTAAGCCCATAATCATGGTCTTTACCAGTAGAGTGTGAGGTGCATTGAAAGAGGAACATTAAACAGGACTTTTATTTTCACTTGTCCTAGTGAAGATCCCTCTCCCTTGACAGACAATGCCAGAGAAACGCCACAGATCTTTTTATTTTGTGCTACTATCACTATCCACAGACAACCATACTCTGTAAACACTCTAGACCTGGATGAATAAAATAATATGTAAAATAGAAATAGCACCCCTACAATTCAGTCTGCAATGTAGAGATAGCTTGTTCTCATTAAATACCTATAGAATAGGTCATTTAGTATTTATAAATGTAAATGTAAAACAATTATTCAGCTATTTCACAGGGAAATTGGTGATATTTGTTGAATATTGCTTGCAATCATCATTTGAGAAGTTTGTATACACAAGCTTGATCCTTGAAGCGTAACAAACTGCTAAAAGTATAAATTGGACCAATAGTCTAAAAATCATTGTAAACTCTAGAAGGAACTAGTCAAAAGCTTCACCACAGGTAGCAGCAGGATCCCTTCAGAGGAATTATATTTCAAGCAGGCAGCATTATGGTGATGTATGTAATCCTCCAGGCACCACCTCTGACCTGCCCAGGGCCAGCTCCTCCCGGGTGGCCCCCGGCCAGCCGGGCACAGGAAGGGCTCTGTCCATGTGTGACCTGTGCCTGACACCTGGGCAGGGCTCTGGGCTGACACCTGAACTCACTCTGAGCACTCACAGCACGGGGCTCCGGGCCCAAAGTCCTCACTGAAACCCATGGGAAATCTAAATCCAAGGGATAACACCTGAAAGGGCTGCATTCCCCAGCCAAACAGCACAGCCTGCTGAGCCCCTGCTGCTGGGCTTGTTCTGCCCAATACTGACTTCTGCAGCAAGTTTCTTCTCTTGCAGTAACAGTTCTAGCCTCCACAAAAAGAGGAATTACCTAAAATCTTTTATTCTGTGGCCTAAAATACTATCTATTGTTGCATTAGCTTTATCCATTATTTAAATAAATTTACATAAATGTATATATTTATAAGCTAAAGTAGCATATAGTAGAAAATCCTAGCTTGCAGATGAAGTTCTCCATTTCTAACGCATCATTTCCCTTTTCCAATGCAGTCCCTCTTCTAAGCAGATAAAGTTACCAAGTTGTAGAACAGTTGCAGATTTCTCATTAAATAATTTATCTTTTTTTTTTTTTAATAAAATGCCATTCCTTAAACATTCTGAAAAGGCAAAACAAAGCAACAACAAAAAACCCTAAATAAAACCAACTGAACAAAAAAGGAAGGGAAAGCAATCTCTGACTGCAAAAATAGACAGCAAAGTGAAGAAGTGTTTTTCAAGCTCTAGTGATAGCTAATGCCAGTTTTTGGAACAAAACCAGTCACTGGTAGCAAGTGGTGAGTTCTGAAAGGCCTGAGCAACTTAAGGTTAGGATCCCTTAGCAGATCTTGATAGATTTTCATAATTTGTTAACATTTTGTTCCTGTTTCTCTATAATTTTCTATTTGTATTAATTTTTCATTTTGGTAGTAGCAATTTAATCTAAACAAACATTTTCAGATTGGAATTACAATTTTTCTTTACTGGAGAAAATTGTCAGTATAGCATTAATTAGTCTCTTAATTCTCTGTTAAACTGCTGCATAATAAGGATTTTACTGCTGAAAAATATGTAAGGAAGGGAGTTTCATGCCAGCATGAGATTTGTCTAAAATTGTTTTTGGCTACTGAACTGAAAGAAAACTTGTAGTCTACTGCTGGAGGAAGCTCCCTCAAGTCAAAGTCATGAAATCATGTCATAAAAAAATTTGTTTTTCCTGTGTACCTAATAATACAGGTAAACAGCTTGTTCTAACAATTCCCTAAGAGTGACTTAGAACCATCTGAAGTTTGTGAGTTTTTAGATATGATATTCCTCTTGATTTCAGTATTGTATTTATGTTTTAAAAGGATGAAAGGTTACCTTTAATAATATGTTTTCACTTCCACACTTGATCTATAGATGAGCTCTTCCTGATTTTCTCTCCATACTTTAGTTTTCTGTAAGTGATTTTGTGCACCTTGCACACACCTCCAGCTTTCTAAGCAGTAGCAGAATACACAAGCGGATAAAACATGATCTTCAGTTAATGGAAGGTTGCAATGAAGACAGATATTTCATAAATGTCTAAAAAGATGGAGAGCAAGTCAGACAGAATTAAAAAAAAAAAAAAGGCATTATCAATCTACATAATATCCTTCCCTGTCAAGGAATGGGCGATCTTAAGTGTGTGTAAACAGCAATATTATTCATGGTTACCACAGTGTAATTGCTTGCTGGATTTGAATGAGGTTTCTCTGAATATAAATGATGAGACTAAGTGAAGATAAAGGAAGCATCTGAAGCTAGAAACAAAAACACCCCCTAAAATTAAAATGATGAAGTCAGATGCACTTCCTTTTATTGTGTGTATGAATACGGATGATTATTAAACCAGGAGAATTATAACAGGAGCCAGAGGGGAGCACAATGCAGAGAGAAAAGGGTTTCCCAATTCCATTCTGCCAACGTGCCTCAGCCCTGACACCCAGCTTTATTACCAGTGGAACCCTAAGCCTCTTTTAAATAGAGTCTTGAAATTGCTTCAAACTGTATCAGAAAAACTGGGTTTTTTTAGGAAGATAAATGATTGCAGAACCCTCACAAATCCATATCCCTTTGTGCCAAGGGAAATCTAATAGCGAGGTCACTGGGGCTAAGAGGCATCAACCAGGCCTTCAGCATGCTGATTATTACCTGAAAATTGTAACAAGGAACAGGAGGCAATTTAGTCTGCCATTGTCAGCGTGTTGCCATGACTTGGAGCAAACCCAAGTGAGCAGCAACATTCAATGTGCAATTCCCTGGTGCCAAAACCAGAGCCAGGGGATCAGGCCTCAACCCTGTGAGATATCAGCTGCTGAAAATGCAAAATACCAATACATGGTGTAATCCACCTGAACTCCAGAACTGTCAGACTGGGACCTGACCCACCACACTGGCGAGGCAGGCAGGAACCAGCACAAAAACTGTCAGGGAACCCTGACAACAGAAAACATGGCCTGAGGCAGCTTGGAATGAGGAGGAAACCTGGGCTGCAGAATCCAGTACAGAGGTGATGGCAGGCTCAACATGGCAAAAACAGAGCAGCCCAGAACAGGTGTAGCAAACACTACCAACAAAAACACACCTCAAAAAGACTCTGTTTGTCTTTGTTCAAACAGGCATCTCTGTATGGACAGACAGAGTTTGGATTCCTGGGCTAGTCCAGGCTGTCTGCCTCCAATGTGACCATTGGGACAACGTTAATCACAAAGGACAGCAGCGAAATCTAAGGTGCAGAAGCCAGAAGGATCTTGCTCCATCCCCAGAAAACCATTCTGGAAGCTGCAGGATTCCATCCTGGACCCATTGGTCCACACCTCAGCCACATTTCCAGAGATTAGCTGAGCTGGGCACAGCTTTCCCTCTACTCTCCCGCCTCCGCCAGACAAAGAGCAGAATCCAGATTTTAGGAAAAGGCAGACTCTAACCTTTATTTATGAAATAGGATTACTTATGATTCAGTATGTTAGAAAACATTTTAAATAATTTCTGCTCCAGGCATTTAGACTTTTTAAAGTATTTTAATTTTCTAAATTGAAAAATGAAAATTTATCAGGTAACAAAATTGGATGTTCCTGTCTCTGCTTATTTGAGACTGATGAATGTGAAATTAAAAAAAAAAAAAACTTGAGTTGAACAATTATTCTTAAACAGGATTTCCCCATTAATGTTCTGTTTTGATATCCAGGCAACATTTGGCTATAGTTTTTTTTGATAAATGTACAATTAACTCCAGCTCCTGACACAACAATATTAATAGCTGAACCTGTCTTCATGGGCACACTCAGTACCTGAGCAGGGTACCCATTTCAATAAAGAGTAAAGCAGCTCATCCCCAACTAACCTTCTTTCAGCCCTTCTGAAATACATGCAAACTTTTCAAAAGAATGAAAGAATTCTAAAAGTTTTCATTTATAGTACAATATATATAGGGCTCAACTTAAAATTTTGGTTTTCTGCTTTTTTAACTCCAGCTGTAGTTTTCCCTGTTTATTTGTACAGCAATCTGGTTCATATTGTTAGATGTCAGCTGAGGTGACATTCTGTATGATTTAAACCTCCTTCTGCAATGACAAAAATACTTATTTAGAAGATTCTGAAAACCTGTTTCACAACATGCCCAAACATAGTGGGGAGAAAGGAAGCCAAAGACTTTTTACATCAATATTTGTAGGAATTATTTGGTGTATTTCAACCTCTATATCTTGCAATTTTGATCACAGCAGATTAGTTGCATAAGGTAATCTTCCAAAAATATAAATACAGCTACAATTGGAGCTTAAAAACATCTAAGATCAGTAAAAGAACAGAAAGGAATTTACAATCTTATGAAGCAAAGTCATAATTTTGGCATTTCAATGCTTTCAAAACTTGCTGTGCTTGAAAAAAATGTTATGGCAGATGGGATTCCCAAACTTAGTTTTCAAATGCTGAGGTTAATTTTAATTTTATTCACTCAAATGCTAAACCTTGGACAAACATTGTTAAAAAAGATTAAATCAAATCAGGCATAAAAATTTCAACAGAACCACCTGTGCCATCTAAAGTACTAATGTTTGAATGAATACATCCAGAGTCAAACCTATTATTAAAGCATTATAGATGGCAAATGTTTAACCAAGGAGATAATCCAGAAGCAGTCCAACAGAAAGACAGGGTCAAGGGGAAAAAGCACTTAAATAGGAAAATAAGCACAATACAGGATCACCCTGAATCTCATCTGTCACAATGGGTAAAAAAATCTCAGAAGGAAGAGCAAGTCTGAGAACAGAATAAGAACAGGTGAAATGAACTTGTACTCCCCTGGCTTCCAGCAGTTTGAGTTCAGCCTCTTCTGGGCCACGTAAGGCATCTTCCTATTTAAAGATCCCCACTGGATAATTTTTCTTTCATTATATTTCCCAGTCACTTTTTACACATGTGAAGTTTTCGAACCCTCAATACCCTCGGACAGACATTCTGTACCATTTTGTAGTATATGAAGAATAAGCTCCTTTGCATCTATTTCCTGCTAATTTCATTTTATGCCCTCTGAGTATTTGAAAAGATCAGTTGGATTTAGGCTCCAACGAAGTTGTGAACACAAGATTAACTGTTCTTTATGGGACGTTTACACCCACTTATTTGTGTGCTACCCTAACATTTAACAGTCAGTAAATGAAAATTTGTGTATTTTGTAGGCTAATTTAATTAAAGCTTAAGGTTACAGAAAGAGGAATAAAGAAACACCAGTACAGAACTGCTGGAGAAAGCCATAGAGAAATGGAGACAGGGACATGGCTCCTAGGATCCTGCTCCTGTAGGATCCTAGTCCAGAACTTTTCCTCTCATGGCTTGCAGACATCTAAGGGCCCATAGGCTGCTTCTACAGCCTTGGAAAGAGTTAATTAAGAGGAGCAAGTCTCATCAATAGCTTTAAATCTATTATGCAGATGTCCATTACTCTTAGAAAATCTAACCTATGACTTGAAAAAAACTAACAACCCCATTGCAGTCAGAGCAGACAACTGTATAGAGGAAACAGACTGGGAGGAAATCTGTTGAGCTACAGGGCACTAATGAAAACTATTGTACATCATTGTTTTTAAATAATAATAGCTAAAAGATGTTTTTTATTCAGAAGGAAGAAAAGAAACTTTCACAAATCAGGCTGCACAATGGATCTCCCCAATGTCAGGAAACTCACAGGCTTGGTAATGATTTCCTTTCCATTTTGCTGCAGGTTCCCTTCTGCTCTAACAGATGGTCAGCCCCTGGACAGTGTTTGAGAACCAATGTGAACTTAACCTTCAAAGCAAGGTATGCAGAGCAGGAGAAACAAGTTTAAGGCTAAAGGTATTGCCAGTTCCACTGGATACCTTCCTTAATTTCACCATCGCAAGCAGAATCAAGTGGCTCTTTTAGAAGAGTTTCTTTTCCAAAGCAACACTAACATGAATGAAAGGAGAAAAAAGAATGTCCGAGTCAATCTAAGTTAATTACCTTCTAAAGAGCTTCAGGATATTTAAACTATTAAGATAAAAATTATCCCTTTTCATTAAAAATAAAAATCTAATGGCCCTGCTTCCAAGGATCTCTGATGGGAATGGGTGTTTGGCAGTAGCTTTATAGCTATCAGCCAAATCATCAGGCATAGAATGTTACTTTAATAAAGGATAAATGGCAACAGATTTAAAGTCAGCAGGTATGTAACCTGGGGACAGAGAGGCATTAATTAAATCAGTAAAGGCAGGCAGAAGCTCAAGAGGAAAAACCTAAAACCAAGAATTTGGAAAGCACTGATAAGACTTGATTTTCTCTTTGCATAGCTTTTGCCTCCAGCAATTTAGCCCTTAAGATGCAAAAAAGCTGTGAAATGAGCTATCAGAACCCTTGTCAATCACTGGACAAGGTCTATCATGGTCAAAAGGTACTTCTAAGGCCTGCAGGAAAATAGAATTAATCTATGATGTGTGTTTATCAGTGACTAACTGCAGATTTGATTATAGCAGCAAAGAGGCTTAAACAGAAGGGGAAGAGTGATAATGGATCAGTTAAGGATTATTATTCTTACTCTCTTTTTATTTCAAAGACCATTTTATTGTTTCAATTGCATTTGCTAATTTGCATGTTATGGGAGACTTTCTGGGTTAGGGGGAAAAGGGAGACAATTCTGCACATTGTTTATTGAACCCAGATCTGGTGGTGCTTGTTTTAATTCCAGGTTCAGGGAGTTGAACGTTCCATTGCAAACGTAGCCATTTAACCCTGGAGATGCCTGCTACTCATTGAGGAAGATGCAGTACACAATGAGAGAATAATAGCCTAGACTCTAAAGAAATATGATAGTTGTCTATTTTATTAAATTTTTAGTAGAAAGAAATATGAAGAAAATCGTAGGAGTACACAATGTCTATATAGATGTATACATATATCAATGTGTATATATGAATGTATATATATAACATTTATGCATTTTGTGTGGAAACTACTTGCTTTACCTGTGAAAATAATATTTAAACTCCACCAAACTGTCAGTTGTCTGGAGTCTTTGTTATTGGTCTGAACAAGAAGGACTCATACATGAGAATTAACTTCCAAGTTCAGTCTATGTAATCTGTACCTTATCAGTTCAATTTGGAGGCAAATTAAACACATCAGTACTCATTCTCTGGATATAAATCTGTCACCTCACTATCAGGTGAAGAAGTGTTTTCTGTCTGGTTAATCAATATGGGAGATTAATGCTGGCACCTCCATTATTTAAGTGGAATTTAATTAAGGTGATGATTAAATGGAAGATACATGGTTAATGTTCAAATATATTCTACAGATCCAAAAATACAGCCTAGAGCAGGAGTTTGTGTGTGTATTTCTGCATGTTTTTATTATATGAATGCAACAATTTGAAGAGATCTAGCTTTGTATCAACTTACAACAAAGGAAGAGCAACACGAAGCTTGTTCCACTCTTTAGAAATGAGGGGGAATGAAGAACATGGAATGCAGTGCTCTAATAGTCAGAGAAATGTAGCATTAGAGAAAAAGCAGGAATTTATAACAGCAGCTGAAAATGTAGTCTGCTTTTCAAAGGGTCACCATATCAGAGTTTTAAAATTACCAGTAATGGATAAAATATGCAACCAATTTTGAAAACATTGTGTCTGATGTTGTCAGCAGGTGACCATGTCCTAATCTGCATTTTTGGTGAAACGATGCCAATCCAGATCCCTAACTGAGAACAGGGTCCTGTTCCCTGTTGTTTTGAAGAGCTGGAACAGGGTGTGATGGGCAGATCAGCATAGGAAAGAGCTGCCTCAGAGTGACTACTGCAACCACGTAAGATACCAGAAACAGAAGACAGACTTCCACAAGGAACATTTTCTAAGATGTTTGTCTGTCCAAAAGACAGATATTTTCCATTTGCTTCTCCTTATCTTACTGTGCAGCCAAAAGAGGATTTTTTTCAGCGTGTCACTTTTCTATGAAGCCCTCAAACAGAGTAATAAGTTCTATGCTTCACTTATTTAATTTCTTCATGAAATATTTTGCATTTCATAACTTCCCTCCCCTCCAAATTACCGCAAGCAAAATCAGCATAAAAAGCGGTGCTTGGGAAAGGTATTTCAAATTATTTGCACTGCTCTGAAAACCCAGCTGAATAATGACATTCACTTAGTTAGGCTTTGATGCCAGGAGTCTAAAAGAGCTTTCTCACCAGTAGAAACCTTCTATTAGTGAAGAGTTTACCTAAAGAAAACTAGATCAAAACAATTCCAAGTGCTAATTATGTTCTGCATATGAAGGTGCTCTACCTTCATAAGCACAAATAATGAACAGACAGATTTTTTAATAAACAACTTCTCTAACAGGAAGTTAGAAATATGCATCCCTACTGAAGAGAAAATAGCAGCAGAGCTCATTTTTAATTCACTGAAAACAATGCAGCTGTTTAGTGAGAATGGAAGGACAGATCACTTACAGGGGACTTGTGCATTAGCGGCAAAACTAATCTGCATAGGCTGGTACAGATCTCTCCAGAGCCCAGTCAGAGGAAACAAGATGTGACAAAATGGAAGGGCTGCAAAGGAAAAAAACTGAAAACATTTGTGAAAAGACTCAGTACTCCTGCAGCAGACTAATCAATCACCTGGTAAGGATGTGATCAACACACATGGGAATTCCCAGTGCAATAATAATAACAACAGGTAGATAAACTGTGTGATACAATTTTGCTAGATCTGCTGCTACCAGTGGGAAGCAGTCATTCATTCTAGGGATGACAGATATACCCTCTGGCTACCACCACTAATTAAATCCCTATCTTTCCTATTCCATTTTTTCCCCAGATATAGATGCGATAAAAGATAGAACAATATACGGAAGGAACAGGAAACTAGATTTAGGTAATAATTTTAAAAGCAAAGTGAGATAGCCTGAGATATTTATTCACTCCCCCTGGAAAAGAAGGCATGCTTCTGGCAGGAAGGCAGGTGCAACAGTGTGTGAGGTGATGTGTGTATGACCATAATGTTGTAATCAAAATCTTGTACCTCTCACAACTCCTAAAACTGCTGGAAAACCACAGAGCACACATCCAAATAGGAATAGTTCATGGATATGCTCATGTTTCTACTACAATGTGGTTACAGCACCGGTGGGTTAGGGAAGAGCAAGTGCTGTCATCTACCAGAACTTGTGCCAAGCATTTCTCATTGTTCCACACAAGACAGTCTTGTCTCTGGAGTGGGCAGACATGGATTTGATGGGGGTCTCTTAGATAAGGCCACTGCCTTATCTAAGTGACCCCCATCAAATCCATGTCTCACTCAGAGAGTGGTCTCCCTGCATGGTCTCACTCAGAGTTGAGGACAGCAGCTCAGTGTCCAGGTGGAGGGCAGGGACAGGCAGCATTCCTCAGGGGTCAGCACTGTGTGACAGCGCCCTGTGACACCTCTGTTGGTGACACAGACAGTGGGACTGAGTGCACCCTCAGGGGAAGGTGTCAGAAGGAAAAGTTGGAAGGGGTTGGAACAAGATAATTTTTAAGATCCCTTCCAATCCACACCATTCTGTGAACCAGTGATTGTGACACTTCTCTGATGTACTCTTTTTTTTTTTTTTTTTTGAAAGATACCTCAGATTTTACCTCCTCATTAATGAACTTTGCCAAACCAATGAGTCAGCAGACCTTTGTGTCAGGGTCCAACAGGGAGTCTGTCCACCATGAAGACAATCCATTTGCTTCAGCCTCATGGGTCTGATCCAATACAATTAGTGAGGGAAAAGGGGCAGTCTTTGACTCCTGAAGCATTTTATAATGGCTCATTATCTTTTATAACCTGCAATACTACATCTTATGCTTTAATGCAGAGACTCATCTTGCTGCCTACTTTGACAAAGAGAATGATGGCTTCTATCCATGCTTACCACATTTTTTCTTTAAAAACAAAATCAAGAACAACATGCAAAAGCTCCTCCTTGCACAAGCATGCAAAATGTAGAAAATTATTATAAGAAAGCAGAGCTCCAAATTTAAAGTGGGACTGCAGATCACCAATGCAACTTTGGGAAATAAAAATCCAGTTCTTAGGGAGTAACTGAATCCCATAATTTAGTCACATTAACTAGCAACCTGATGTCCTGGCACACTTTCTTGGGCTAGATCCTGGAGCACAGATTTAACAGAGCACAATTCCTTGAGCCTCAGCAAAAGGTACAAGGCACATTCTAACTGCAAATGCTTGTTGTTGGGCTGGGTGTCAAAAAGCAGGGTCTGAAAAATATGGAAAGGCCTTCCTTACACAACAGCCCTCTGTCTGCAGCTCTTTGATCACTCATATCTTTCCCTGGTTGCTCTCTAAGTACTGACATATCCTTGGAGGAATTTTGCAGCTTAAGACATTACTGCCCCTAGCTGTCATCCTCGACCTTCCACAAAGGTCGCTCACAAGCGCAGCTTAACAAGAGACGCCAAGCTGTCACCAGAGGAAGGTGGGATGTGCACACACGCCCTGCCCTGTCAGCGCTGGCATGGGCACGTTAACCTCTGGCACAGAGATGGGGCACAATGACACAAACTGCTGCAGCGACATTCCTCAGAGGATCCCTGCATCCCCAACAGCAGCCTTATCACAAAAGGGGATTTAAAGCGCTTTAGCTTCGGCACAGCAACTTATTATAGCTATGAGCAATGTGGCTGAAATGAGAGTGACTACACATATATATAAAAGAAGATACTTGCTTAAGTACTTTGCTGAATTGGGGTTTAATACCCTCCATATTGGTATTTCTGCAGCACTCAATGAAAAAAAGCTAGAACATACCAGCACAGCTCCCCTGGGGGCCAACATTTACTGAAACAATCATGGAGTTGACTTGTGGTTTCTGTTTCTAATGAGGCATGCCAACTAAACAGAGAATAAAGGGATACAAACCCTGATATTTCCAGATATAAAATAATCAGTCTCAGGACTGAAAGCAGTGTTACCCTGAAAGCTGAACACCCAGTGGCTCTCTGAGAGGTGTCCTGTACTTGATGACAGCTGTGGCCACAGGGGACACGCGTACAGCAGGTCAGACCCTCCACTGCAGCTCCTGCACTCTGTTGCTTTCAGGGACGTATTTAATATCTGGCTTCATATTTCCTATTAAAGTGATTAATGCTGGGGGAGTTCAGACTGCTGGAAGACAGAAGGTTTGCCTAGGGACAGCTATTAATAATCACCCTTTGTTAACTTGGTGCAACACTCCTGGGGCAGAAATGCACAAGAAAACAGGGCTCAGGAGCTGGCCAGAGACATTCCTGCAGGATGGGCAAAAACTGGGCAGGTGACCGTGCCACTGGCACAGGAAGCTGTCCCAGACTCAATTCCCTGCTGCGAGGGAATACATTCTGGTATTTCCAGGAGTAGCTACAACACCAATAGCTTTTAAGACATCCATTTAGTATTTTTTATTACCCTGCAGTGACAGCAGCAATAATTAATTCTGAAAGAAATAATGCCTGAGGAGCTGTAAAACTACACTGAGGTTTCACTGATCCTCAGTATGCATGTTATGATACATATCTATATAGGTACATATCTATGCATATATTCAAAAAGATATCAATCTGCAATGCAGATTTCAGAAAATGCAGAACTGAAAGATAAATTAAAGTGCACCTAAATTTACTCCCATCCTGAAAGAAGTAAAATGTAAACATATTATTAAAGGATGGATTAGCATGTCTAATTCCATGGAAATTAGAATATAGATAAAAATTTAAAACTGTAATTAAAAGAATGAAGAGAGAACATTAATAGGATGAATTATACACTCTACTGCAAAATGGTATGTAAAATTGTAGGCCTATTTTCAAAATTAGGAAGTGAGGAAAAAGATACAGTCTGTGCCTGGGAAAAGATTGGTAATAAGCAGTTAAGAGTTATCATACAAAAACTGTTGATAGGTTTAAAACTTGTTAGATGTCTTTATTATTCACAGGTATGGAGAAGAAGGCTTTTCATTCTGTATTTTACAAAAGGAATGAAAGGGAGTAAATTTTTTTTTCTTACAAATACTGCTGAATAGATTGAAAATTATGGTTTTTGTAGTTCCCTGGCTACAGATTAAAACTGCAGCTTTATATTACCCATTTTAGTCAAAGCATCTCTGAGAATTTCCATCTCTAACTATAAAAGAAAACAGTTTTCAATTTCAAGTCAGAAGTACAGACATTCCTCTGTTGCTTCATGCAGTGCTTTTTGGCTGAATTTCAATTTCAGTTAAGGGTATAATATAATATTGTCATGTTATAGAATAGTTTGGCTAAGAGCTGCCCAAATCAATCAATAGTGAATAAAAATGTACCAAAGGCTTTTCTGTTCCTGATGCTGGTGTAGAAGGGCACCTCCTGGAGCAGAATCATCAGCTACAGTCCTAAAATAATGAAATCTTTTTGTCTTAAACTGATGTGTAGACTAATTTTTCTGGTAACTTTGTGTGGCATTCCACAAAGCTCTAGCCCCAGAGTTTCTCTGTAGCACCCAACATTCAATGATAATCTACATCTGAAGTCGCTGTCTACACAATGGGTTGCAGGAGTTGTATTTTGTGTATTTACAGGTGCAAGAGCTCTGAGAAAATTAAATCCTCTCTCTACGTTGCAATTCCCTGCTTACTTCAGTTTTGTTTCTCTGCTGATTGCTTTAAATCAAGATTTCATTTTTAACTAAACACAGACACATATTCAAGTGATTCCCACAGTAATTGAACTCTCTGCCGTACAATAAAATTCCCTCTTTGTGTCAGGTCAGTTTTCTTGCTGCTGAGCAAAGAAAACAGGTTCTGATCATTATCTAGTTAACTTCATTTAACTCCAGCTAAAAGAGCACCCTTCTCATATAGACAGGTATATTCACAGCTGTGTCTACAATCTCAGTTTTGGAATCACTTTTGGGAATCATCAGAAAACAAACCCAACAGAAATGTGCATGTCATGTACTTACACACCCAATCCACAGCCAGACAGCTGGGTGGGAAACAAGCTTTACTTTCAACCACTGCAGCCAAACCCCATTCACTTGCAATGCTCAGGAAGCAGAACCCATTTTATGTTTTAAATTTACTTTATGGAGAAAAATGACTGCCTTACTGTACAAACTAAAAATACGGTGTACGGTTTGTTTTTTAACCCGCTGAAGGAATAACATCTGGTAAATCTTTTACTTTGTTCCTAATAGATTTTTCTAACAATAACAGTTTACATGGATTATTTACAATGATATTTCAAAAATAAAATACTGTTGATACCTCATAATTTAGAGGTCATAACTACATCTCATCAACTAGACTTGAAGTTTCCATCACTGTATGTTCACTGTTCTCCAAGGCACATTATTTAAGCAGCAAGTTCCTGGGTACAACTTCTTCTAGCAGATTGTGGAAGTCACTGGATTTATGAGCCTAAAACCCAAGCAATTGCTCTAAGGTGTAAGGCAGTTGTGGGTGAGCTGTCCTGACATGCACCCTCTAACAGTGAAATCCTCTAGAACAGCCTTAGGGTCCCAGAGAAGCTTTGGGCACAGGGAGTGCAGCAACTCCCACGGCAGGGGCCGGGACTGCCCTGGGGCAGGGGGGACTGGTGGCATCTGCACAGGCTCAGGGGATGAGACCTCAGCACAGGAGCTGCAGGATCAAAGCTGTGCCTTCGGGCCAGGACCAATGAACCCATTTCACGGATGACTTGAGTCAAACTTTGATGCAGAAGTGACTCATTAACTCAGCCTCCCTGTGGCAACCAGGATTTGTAAGCTACCTCAGATAGACCAGGGGATCATTCAGGCTGGGACCTTGAGAGGATCTAGTCCAGATTCCTGTTCCAAACTTTCTTTTTCTCCTCTTTCCATACCTTACATAAATATATATATGTAACATACAAACACATTTCATAACCGTATGTTTAAGCAAACCAGGTCAAAAAGGAGATTATATTTAAGGACACTGTTTTGCTCTGAGTTAAGGGAAATGCAGACCCGCTGTCTTATGAAAAAGAATAAAACAACCAAACCTCTGAGGCAAAATAACATGGAGCATAAAGCATTAACTTTAAAGTCATGTTGGCTATTCTGCTAGCAACAAAAGTGCACATAAGAGTTAACATTAAAAATTAAAATGAAATAAATATGCTCTCTAATGAACTAATATACGTGGGTAAGGTAACATCTGCTACTTTGTTTATAACAAATGTGTCAAACATTAGATATGCCAGCACTCACGCACATGTTCTGATGGAAGTTGGAGAATTTGCTTTATTTGCCCAGTAGAAAATGGAAGATTTTATGTCACGGCAAAGTAATGTCAGACCTGAGACCCCTGGGAAGGAGAGGCAGAATTTTCTGCTGAAGCAGAGACAGCCCATCCAATGACTCTGCTTAGTTGGGTACCACAGAAAATGAGTCCTAACTGAAATGGGAACAAGCAAAGAAAATATTTTTTAAGAAGTTCTGACCTACTTTCTATCTCTAAATCAGATTCCATGTAAGGAGTGATTAGTAAACTACACTAGGTCAGGATAATCCTGGGAGATTTTATGACCCTGCTACTTCCTTTGTACTTGTCTTCCCTTAGCAGGTGATGTCAACAGGGAAATCCCAGCCTTTCCCAAGGCAGTCCAGACCTGCTCCCAGAGAACATGGGGGATATTCCCTTCTGCTTCACAAGCATCCTCCATTCCTTCACAGAAAGCTTTGGCACTGATAATTTATTGGTGCCCACCTCAGACAGGAAGCAGGAAGATTCTCCACCACAGCCTATTGCCTTTTTGCCTCCAGTGCAAAGTGAAAATGTGGAGCCTAAAACCTGAAAGGTGCCCTTGAAAGGAGTCCCAGCCTGATCTAATGCCCAGTTTCTTCTGTATTGACACACACTTCACAGACTTTTCTTTCCTGCAATGGATCACAAACCTTGAAAGATTACTACATCTAAATTCAACATTCAACAAGAAACTAGACTAATGCCTCCATTTTGTTGGTAAAGTTCAACAGTTCATGTTAACTAAAAAGTACTTTTAATTTGCCTACAGATTAAAGTCCACAAAAGAGAAAGCTGTTATGTAATAGAAACCCAGAACCCTAGGAGTCAATAAAACCCAAGATTTCCACCCACTTATTTGGATTCTTCTATGATAAATCATGTCTCAGGATTACTGGTATGGAGTAATTTTTTCTTCTTTTCTTTTATCTGTTTTCACACTAAATATTTCAGCTATTTTACCCTGTTAAAACTTTTTAGTTTTTTGGTTGGTTGGTTTTTTTAACATCACCATCTCACTTGGGGTAGTCACAAAAAGATAACTCACTGTAATAATCTATCATAATATCACATTTACTCATTATTGAAGCACTTTTATATAAAAAGACAATAAAATATGCAAATATCCTAAAATATCAAGTATTCTAATTGCTGTGCCTGTAGCATATTCCAAGGCTACTGAAAGCTCTTTGGTGGCAGGAGGATGAGGAAGTCACAAGCACTAAAAATTGCTGTTAAGGAAGTTTCTCACATCAGCTCTGAATATTACCTGGAATAGGTGATTTCCACTTATCAGCCCTATTCTCACTTCTTGACCCTCCACTGCTTTACTGACAGTCAATTCAAGTTAATATTGGAAATGCCTACAAGCTCCCAGTCATTATGCTGTACTTCAGCTCAGCTTCTCCAGGGAATTTTGTAATCAGTGGTGTTTTCAGAACACCAAACAGAAATTTTTCTGACAAAATATACCTAGGGAAAGATTACTCAAATTATTTCAAATATGCTGACAGTACTAGAATACATGCTTTCCTCTGCATCTAAGCTGCACATGGAAACTATTTAATATGAAAATATATTTTCTTGATTCACATTTAACCATATATTTGTTATTTTCCAAATTTTATTTTGACACCAGAAGGTAACAGTAATAGCTCAGATAAAAAATTCCCTCCATTTTACATAGTGTATACATTATTTTATGTTTTTAATTGTTATTATATATTACAGTGGTTAAAAATGCTTTATCCTTTTCCTCTTACTTCCCCTGCACCATGCTTTTGGTTAAATCCACCAATTTTCCTTCCTTTCAACTTCAAGCTGTCTGACAGTCCAGTGGGATGAAATGGAGCCCCATGTTCCTTCCCCTGCCCTGCTAATTTGACAGGAGCACCCTGTGAGTTGTTTATACCCTTCTGTACAAGTACATCCCTCTTGCAAAAGCTTTCCTTCATTTTCTATGTCCGAGTATTTTCAGATATGAACAAATCTTTCATTTTAAATATCTGGGCTCAGCAGGTTTGTTCATTTCTTCTGAGTTTTGTTTATATTAATTGGAACTTCCCACAGGATTCTCAGGAACCATCACCAACTTTAAATGGTTTGACTTTAAATGCACATATTAGAGGATAGTTTCTGAATTCTTTCACTTATTCTTCAAATGTAGCAAATCCCCCCTCTCCCTTTATAATAATTCAATTTATTGGTAAGAATACCCTTTTCTAATTAAAATGTTTATCTCTTATCTGCCATACGTGAAGTCCTAGCCCCACAGCTCCCACTGATTTATTTTGTGTAGGCTTCCATAATCATACATAAATCACCCAGTCTTAGTTATTAATACAGAAATCTCTTTAGTAGTCCAATCAGTTCTGCAGATATCACCATTCTTCTAATCTCCAAACAGCTAATAAAAACAATATGAAGTGAAAAAAGTTGATTATTAAAAAAATAATGCTGATTATAACAGAAAACCTATGATAAGAGCAATTGGTTACATATCTCCAGGAATCATATTAAATCATTTATGCTGCTGTCCATAACAATTTAGCATCAAATTGTACCCAAATAAACAAGTCCAGGAAGTTTGTTACATGAGGACTTTCAGGCAGCACTTCCCTTGCATTTAAAACAAATTTGCAAACAAAGAGTATTAGATTTTTGCTCTGCATATGAAAATAATCCATAGTAAGGATTTTCCTTTCCTTCCAGTGCTGTTAAAGGCAGAGAGATTCCAAAACACTCCTGTCTTTATTGCTGAAGTAAGTCAGAACCTCTTTGCCCTGTGATCATTACCAAGGTCAGCAAACAGGAGTTAAAGGGACAAGGCTGAATTTCACAAATATGGGAATAATTTGATGAGTCTTTCAAGATGCAGGTGGAAGGGCTGTCCAGCTGTCACCTTCCCCTTACTTCTGCACCGCAAAATGGAAATTAATTTCTAAAGTCTTTTTCAGCACTACAGATCATATACAGACAGAACTTGGTTCACAAACTATTTCTAAGGAGAAACACAAAATGCCTCATGCATCCTACATGTAAAAACTGCATTAACACTCAAGAAAGCTACCAAAAAGTTGCTCAGAAGTTGAAGTGATATCATTTAGTATAAGATATTTAAATGTTAAGATGATATTGGACTACTGTGAATCATCTATAAAATGTATTTTGAAAATACTAGATCAGAATGAATTAAAAGATTATTGCATGCAGTGAAAATGCGATAAGAAAATTTTTATAGTTTTATGTTATAGTTTTAGAAATTATCCACTAATTTTCCTCCTCAACTTGAAAAGGAGACTATCAATGATAAAATTGTAGGAGTGATAGACTATGGCTTCAAAACAATTATCTAACTATAGATGTCAGCACAGACTCTCATTATTATTATAAAACCATTCAAAAAGACATTTTAAGCTCTGATTCAGGAAAATTCTCTGATATTCAGCATATCATTTCATAGGTCCTGAATATTTAATGAAGATGCCTTTCCCAATCCTCTGCTACCTTTTCACTTAAAGTTCTCAGCATAATATGCCTAACCCATGTTTTCTGGGAATGTCTCCATCAATATCCAATGGGCTTGGGTGATCTGCAGCTGGTTGGCCAAACAAGTTCTAATTGCCATATGGCAGAAACATGAATTTGCTGGTTTATGCCAGGGCTGCTATGTTAAAATAATTTTAGACTCACTAAAATGATCATTTGAAAGAATGAAAAATACCAAAGCCCTGTGGGGAGCACCCATGTTCGTTCTAGTGAGTTATTTCATAAAATCTGGAGGGGATGGAGGAGTAGAAGTCACTCAGGTTGTCACAGGAATGAACAATACTTGAACAGTTTGAGGACACCTGCAAACAATCCAATACACTGGACTGCAGGGAGGAATGTATTTGTTTAATTTCTACTGCCTCAAAGATCACAGACATAATCTGGCATTGTGAGTGCAGATTCAACACAGACACTAACGTTTACTCCAACACAACGCTTGTGAAATGTTAGGTAAAAACACACAGAAAAAAATATGCATGGAAGCACATCACAGACTCAACTGTCAGTCGAGTCTGGCAGAAGTCTATCACCTAGTGACAGCTTCCTTTTCTCTCAGCTGTTGGGATGGTATAAAGAGAGATGAGAGAAACTTCCCAGGCTTCATGACTGTAGGAAGAAAGTGGTTCCCAAGAGAAAAATGATCAAAAAGTCATCAACACTTTACAATGTTTTGAGGCCATTCAAGTCAGCTCTGTCCATATTTGATCAGAAACCAAACTTGCTGATATAGACAAAAACTCACTCAGTGCTAGGGACAGAGAATATTTACTGGACGTGTAAAAGAAAGGACTGAAATCTAACTCCTATCTCTAAATCAACCACTGCCAGGTTAGAGGAAGGGGGATTTGTCTGGTGTAAAAACTGTTATTGCAGTATCCTCCTTTGAGTTTGGTGCTTACATCCCTAAAACACAACTGTCGTGCTTAGCTATCTTAGTCACTGGTATTTGGGAACAGTGCACATGTCAAAAGAAAATATCACTGGTAGGAGCACCAAAGGCAGCATATGAACATCATTACTGGGAGGTAACACACACAGTGGGAAATCTTAGCTATTGGGAATCAGAACTCTGCAAAGACTTGAGAAATGAATCACTCTTTTTAATGCTTTCTCTTGTCTAGGAAAAATGAAAAAACCTCATATCTCTCTTCTTTATGGTTTAATTTCTCTTTTGTTCATTTCCATTTGCTGATGCAGCTGAAAAAGCTACAGAAACCAGTGGCTTAACACCTGCACTGTAGACTGTTTGCTAAGTAAGGAAACCAGATCTAAAAAATCCCTGTCTGAGCAGTTAGCAGGTAATACCTTTGGTAGGAGATGTCCTTGCAAGTGATCTGGTGGCTTTTTTAAACCAGCCAGGCAGCTGCACAGTGTGGGCCCATTAACACTAAATAATGATGTTTAGTGAGCTACGGTATGGAGAACTCAAGATAGTTTTGACTTTATTTCCAACATCAGATGGGTGAAACACACCAAAAAAAGAGAAAAAGATAACACAGAACATGGTGGATTTGCTGTTTAATTTATGAAGTAATTCCTTCTAAGAAGACACATGTAAGCACTGAAGCCTCCGTTCTGTTCCTGGTCTTGTAATGACTGAACTCTTGTGTGAACAGCTAGTATGAACTCTAGCCTGCAAAATAGTGATGTAAATGTTCTGCAGGTGTAAAAGCCTCTGAAAGGTTTCCATTTGAAGCCTACAGTTCAGATAACTTCCCAAAACAAAGAGCTTTGTAAAATACTTTCTCAAAAGGAATTTTTCACTTGGGAAAAGGGCAAACATTTTCACAAAATAAAGTGAAGTAGGACTGCTGTGAGATAACTGAGAGAGTCTACAAAGATTCAGTTATTAGTCACTGGTTTGAGCAAATCCTTGCTTAAAAAAACCCCCAATGTCTCCACACATTTCATTACTCACAGGGACATTGTGAGGACACTTTGAGACTGCTACTCAAAAACATGTATTTCCAGTTTGTAGATCAATCTAAGTGAGATTTCTGAACACTGCAAGTGATTTCAGTAGTAACTCACTACCCACACGTGCCCTACTCCAACGCTCTGGCATGAAACGAGGTGCCACAGTAAAAGAATTAAGTAATGACTTGGGTGTGAATCCTTTAAAATAACACTTACCAAAGCATTCACGTTGTTTTTACCATAATTTAAATAATGGTAAAAACAACTTGTTCTCATTTATTAAAAAACACCAAGGAAGAAAATTTAAAGACAGACATTGTAATGACATTGTTGAGACCTTTGGAAGGTTCCCCTAAGAAAGAGGAACACGAGGAGAGAAATCAGTTTAGTGCATGGCAAATTCCTGCAGAGCCCCTGTGGAACCTTGCATCACAGATTAATTCCATTTTTCCCCCTTCACCTTGTTAAGTACATGCCCTACAAGTGCTGGAATACATTCAGAGGAGAAAGGGAAAGAAAGAAGAAAGAATGACAATACAGAGGCAATTAGTTCCTGATTACCACATATATTAGGTAAAGGAAAGAGGCAAGGGTCAAGCAGGCAATATTGGAAGTCATTTCAAATTTACTACATTATAAAAAATCATAAAACCTATCTGGTAAAATCAAAGCCCTATATCAAAGGGAAACTATGTAATCGTATACATTTAAAATACTTTTGTATTATGGTAACCCTCCTGCTTCTGGAAACGGAGAGTTCTCTGCATTTCTTGAGTATATAATTAAATGACTGACCTTTCTTTTAAATCTAAAACTGAAGTGTATAATTCAGTTCAGTTCCAATGAAGAAATCAAAACATTTTTAATTTTTATACTTCATTGTCTTGATCTCTTCACCTTGCCCTGAAGCATTGCCAAAAAATATTCAGCCTTTGTATGCTATTCACTCCAAACTATGATAAATTCATCAGAAAGCTTTGCACTTGGTGTGGACACAAAACCTTCTACTGGTCATTTTGTCTAGGTGCATAAAACCACTCACAACACTTTCATTTATGCCTTGCTCAATATGACATTTGTCTGTAAAGATAATATATGAACTATTTAAATCTTGCTAATGTGATTTTAGAAAGATACTGCCTTTGGACTCCCCAAATACTGCATCCCACAAGAGTTTTCAGACTCAAATTTCCAGCACAGCACTTGAATATCTTAGAAAAGCTAACTACTTTAAGTGTCTGAATATGAAGGACATTGATTAAATTGTGTAAAATGATGTAGTTAGTTTAATTCAGAATTTAAATAACTCATTTCATGTGTCTTAATTCACCTTGACTGTAATTTAGATCAAACCAAATCGAGACTGCTTTAATAATGAGTAAGGTTGTCCATGCAGAGACTGAGCATTGCTTAAACTGCTGCAAAGAGCTCAGTGCTTGCATTGCCATCCTTGCAGGATGTGCTGACACAGCAGAGGCTCCCCAGTGACAAAAACCACTAAGAAATGGCCACGTCCCTCTGACATCTTTGGCCCCAGCCACAGTACTTGTCCCCCACGCTGCAGTTTGTCACAGCTGAAGTGATTCAAAGTGAAAATAACTTCCTGGAGCAAAGTTGCTGCCAAGAGCAAGATGTAAAACAACCTCAGAGCTGGCAGTCCCACAGCACAGCCAGACAAGCTCAGCTGACCATCCACAGCATTTCCTTCTTGGTACTGACTGGCAATTTCTGGTTTATGTTCTTCCCTTCCCTTCTGCTGACAGCTTCCCCATTTCACTCAGCACACCTCTGTGATGTATTGGGAAACAGAGGAATTGCTACCCTGTTGGGCTCACCTGTGTTTAACCACAGCTACAGCACAAGCTGCTGTGCTGATGATTTGAGCCACTTTTAGTGCATGTTATCACTGGGAAAAGCAAGCAGGGTATGATGCTCTTGAAACATATTGAACTGCTTTAACAAAATCACCTGTGGTTGCTGTATTACAATTCTTGTGTGCTTTCAAATCCACACAGTTGACATACAAAGTAGTCATGACATTATAAGCTGTAACTGCAAAAGATGCTTCAAAGGTCTGTTCAATCCCATTCTTCTTAGAACTGGAGTGCCTGTTAAAGTACATGCAAATTTCACTGAAATAATATCTGATTTTAGCTCACAACTTCATGTGGAGGACAAAATATATAAAATACACAATGCTTGCCAGAATATGGGCTCCTGACTAGAGCTAAAAGAGTCAGCTCAAAAGCAGATGGGAAATACAAATGCTAAGCTTTGATTTCTGTTGGAATAGGTACAGGAACTAATCTGCATTTATAGTAACCTCTTCAGTTTCATCTCACAATATATTCTACTATGCAGGAAGATTCTATATTCTGCCTCATCGTGTTTTCATATTTGAAATCTGATTAAGAGCAGTGAGATTATGCTAATACTACTGGTCCATATTGGATGAGCTTCAGGGATTTATAAATTTTATATTTTGCTACAGTTGCATTCACACCTAAATTGAAAAGATGTTTTTCAAACAAACTTGAAGGTAAAAGCAACTCCAATAATACACAGAGTAACTCTAGCAATATACACATGAATGGACATTTATCCCACCAGACCAGGCACAAAAGTACTTTATGGGAAGCTACAAGTTTGCATGATGGCCAAGTGTTTTCTTTAGGTTTAATAAGTGCCAAACTCTGCCTGTGCCATGCACAGAAGTTGTTTATAGGCTGAATGTCAGGGGTCCTGCTTTAAGCAGAGTTGGAAGGACCTCCAGAGGCCCTTTGCAGTCTATTCTGCTCTACAATTTCACAAATAGCCATAACTGATGGCAGTATGTAATTAGAAATCAGAAATGACATCTCTCAAAGAGCAACTGCTCTGAGTTCAGGATCATTCTGTTGATGCTAGTTCAAAACCTCAGGTAAAACAGCACCACTGAATCTCCACCTGCAGCTGCTGGTGCCATTTTCCCCTGATGGATTCTGTCACACTCACTGTGGCACTGGGGATGGTCCAGTGATCCAGGGGCTGTTTGTTCCACAATGCAAAGGAGGCCTTGTGGCTTTCACAGATAACACTGTCAGGTACACACTGCACAAATACAAGCATTTACAAGCACAAAGAGAAAAACATCCAATGTTGCTGCTTAAGTTTCTCCTTGTGCCTAACATCAAAGGGTCAAACAGTGTGCAAAGAACAGCACCACAATAAAAAGAATCTTTAGTATTTTTCTGTATCAAAGTCACTATGATGGTGTAGCTATATTCCTTTACTTGTAGCTTTTGCAACAAACAGTGTTTATTAAATCTGACACCCTACTTTGACATTCTGCTCACGGAAAAGGAATTTTTAACCCAGCCCCTTCCTCAGGTGCATTTATTTCTCAGCAAGTAAGTGAAGATGGATACACAAGAGCTACACTCAGGTTGTAACACAAAAACCCAGGAAGATTGTCTAGTCTGAGTTTAGAATAGGCATATAAGAAGGCTCATTACATTTTTGGGGGAGGTTCTAAATTTTTTTGGTGGAGTTTCTTGGGGGCTGGTTTGTTTCTTCTTGCAGTGGAGGTATTTTTTTTTTTTTACAGGCATTGTCACATACACGTTCAAAGCTTACATTTTTCAAATAAGTGTTTGTTTTATCATTAGGACTTTTATTTTATGGGAGAACGCACCTGAGGATAAAAGGATAATAAGAAATTTGAAGTTTTGACACCTCTGCCAATACTGATTCTTTATAAAGCACTAATAGTGCTCTCTAGATACTTAATGTGTAATAAGCATCAGAGGAAATATTAGGTTGCTCAAGTTTTCTACGGTTTCTTCTGTTATTTTTGTTATTTTTATATATTTCAGTCAAGTTATGTTTGAGAACCTGTTTCCTAATCAGAAATTCAGACATCTTTATAACAAAATAATAACAAGAAGAATACAACAATTTAATTAGAGAAAGACAATTCAGCTGAATTTTGAAATCTATTTCTTGTACTTTTCAAATCAGTTCATTTGCAAGCAGTGATGTACCAGTTTTTCCTGGTTGTCCCTCATTTCTCTGTCATCCATCAGAGTGAAATCATTAACAGATCAAACTTGAATCACATGGAAATTAAGGTCACTAAGAGGCATACAAAAGGAGCCACTCCCTCAAGCAAATACAGAGGTTTTTTATTTGCTAAGTTACCATGTTTGAAAAATCTTATCACTTGCTCACAGAAAAAGTCAATTTGCATGAAAGAAGGATCTCAGCATGCTCTGTTGGTAGCAAGGTTCCACAGCTGATCCCTGCTGCAAAGCTGCCACACCAGAGACCAGGAGAAAATTCAGTTTTGGCTGAGAGCTGGTTAACTGCAAACCAGAACTTTATCTTTTTTTATAAGAGCACAAAATTCATTAACACCAAGATTTAGCAAGTAACAGGAGACTTTGCTGCCCTCCTTGTACTGCAATGCCTCAACAGCAATGGGTTTTCATCAGGAAAAACTCCAGATTCCCAAAGTGTGAGAATCCTCGTGTGGCTGTAATGTGCCTCAATTACCACTACAGCACGTCTGGAGTTTCACTGCAGTATAAAGGGACTCCCTTTGCTAGGTAGGTACAATTCCTTGTGCTGTTGTGCACAACTACATAAGAGGCAGTGAAAAGAAAGGTCTAATAGTCAAGTTTAAAGTATTTTTAGTCAATTCAATAAAAATGCTTTCCAATAATGATATGTAAAAAAAAATTAAAATTAAAAAAATAGCCTGGCTGGAAAGTAGAAATGGCAAATATCACAGGCCAAGCATCTAACTTAGATGCACTGCTTTCTCCTTCCTGGGCATGGCAGGGCACTAGAAGTTTTGGAGAAGTTCACAGGTCCATTTAAAAACCAGTTTGGCTTGTCACTCAAGGCTATACCTCAAACTGAGCTTCCTTATTTTGTACACCACCAGGAAATACGAACAGACTAAACAACTGCATGTTCTATCAAATATAATTATCAAAACATCACATTTACTGAGTGAATTCAATTATAAAAATAGGGCCCTTTCAGTCACAGATTTCTCTTTCCATCCCAAATAATGTTTTGGAGATTAGGACAGCTAGAAAATAAAGTTTCAATACACAGCATTCAAACACCAAAACTGACATCATCCAACAGAAACCTCAGGAGACATTGCCCTCTCCACCTGCAGGAATGACTGTAGTGCAATTCAGGGTGTTTGCCAGTGTAGGCCATCATGAAATTGGCAGAGAAGTGGCAGATCCTGACATTTTAAATTAGTTGAAAACAAAGAATGAGACTAATGAAGAGGTGGAATGTGGGCAATAAAAATGTACCCACATCACATATGCCAAGTAAATAGAAGAATGCCTGATACCTCAAGCTTTGGTCCTGAGAATAAGGAAAATTTGCAAATAATTAACTGGTGTGCTTGTTGCAATACGCAGCCTTAAGCTGGCAAATTTCTTGGGATAAATGAAGGTTAGTTACTGCTAAATCTAAAATAAACCAAAACCTGTCTGGAACAGAACTAGATAAGCATGTGCATGAGGGAGGAAGTTACAGAAGAAAAAGTGCAATATACTTGAAGCTTATAGGGTGGAGTCTAAGCATGTGAAACATCCTCAAGGAAACTCAGCATCCCTGGCTCAGGAATTTGAGATGGAGCTCAGCCAATCTCCTTAAAACAGAGAAAATAAAGTAGCAGGACATCAGGGTGTAAAAACAAACCAACCACCACACAACTACACAAAGCACCACTTCCCTCCTGCCAAGCCCACATCAAATACATTATCTGTGAGGTCAGTCTTCTCTCAGTGAAGGAAAAACTACAGGAAATGCAGTTGGATCACTATTTGGGGAATGCAGAACACCTTAATAACAGATGGACCATCCCAGCTTCACATCCTTTTTGTCCCCAAGCAAAAGTGCCCTTCACTAAACTGCTGGACCTTGGGTCTGTCAGAGCACACTCAGAGCCAGGACACCCTTCCTGAGAAGGGGAATTCTTTTCTCTCACCCTGACCAGAGGTAAACCTCAGCCATCCAAACAGCCAAGGTCTGATTTTCATCCAGACTGCAACACTCCTGCTCTCCTTGAGGGCCTGCAACAGTGATTAGGCAGGAGCTCTCCTATTAGAAGAGTCCTGTTCATTGAACTTAGAGAAAACATTTATAAAGGAAAACAAGTGGGTTTAGGTTCTGGTGGTTTGTTTGGCTTGGGGTTTTAGTTTGGGTGTTTTGTATATTTTTTAAAATTGTTTTAAGTTCATCTGGCTGTACATGAATTTATGTTTTCAACTTCAGAAATGCACTGAACCTTCCTAGCATGTAACTTCTGGCAAAATATGATGCCTTATCACCTCTTGGAAACAGGATTTTTGAATGCAGCTGATGGAGTCCTTTAGGGTTCTTGGTGTTTATTTTTTAAACTTGCATGCACATACAAACCACCAGAAAGTCATTCTATTGCTGTTGAGCTTTACTTTCTTCTCTCTACCCTAAAGGGAATCAGCAAATTGCTTTCACATAGCGAGCTCCTGTAAAAGAGAATAGTCTTTCTTTGCTGACCCAATTACATAAAATATTAACAGAAGGGAGATTATTGCCTAACAACATCAACACTGAGTTACAACCAAAGTTACACAGTTCTTGCTGATGACTTGTGGTACTCTATATTAATTTCACCCATTTCTCTTCAGTGCATAAAATTCTTATGCATTAACTCATTCAAATAATCTAAGAAGGCTTCCATACAGAAGTCTTCATGTGAAAATTATTATTTATGAGGTGTCAAGTGAACAGTACTACAGCTGTAAGAGACTATGTGGTAGAGACATGGGACAATGAAATTTTTAAAAACTGACACACCTTGTTAATTAGAAATGCCAATATTTGACATTTTTATTCCCAAGAAAATTGATTTCTTGTAGATTCATTTAAATTTTGGGAGAAAGCTGATGCTGGGATTCACAGCAGATTTCCAACCACAGGTTTCAGATTACCTTCTGTAGCACAAATAGATATAAATGAAATGCACCAAGCCCTGTATATCTAAAACTCAGAGTAAGCACTGCTGTGTCAAAGAACTGATTTCCAGCCACTTTCTGATTCCTTATTTCCCACCCAGGACTGTGCAAAACACTTTTTAGCCAGTCTTCCCAGTGGCTGGAAGGAAATTTATGATTTCACTCCTCAGTAGACAGAGGTACACCAGTGATCAGCTGTGGCTTTTTCTGTGTTTCTTTTTGTGAAAGTAAAAAAGATGATATATGAATACAAACAGAATAGACACATTCCTGATTCTCAAAATTATTTTTATACCTGGAAGTTCTATCCAATGAGGGCTGTTCATATGCAGGGAGAAGATTCTCTTCTACAGTGGTAGAAGGGAAACCTCCTGTCTTAGAAGTTGCTTTTTTCCAGAAAACTTAATATTTCTGTATACTGGGGTACTTAGAGCATCAGAGAAAACTGCCTTCAGTGTCGCTGTCCATCCCAGAACTGGAATTTGTTTTCTTCACTAACCCAGATATTGAACGGTGTCATATGACCAACCTACAGCCTCTCTGGAAATCATCACAGTGGCTGATAAATTCACACAACACAGCAGTTGGGCTAACTGTGCCTCATGTGCCAACATGGACTTACAACAGGGAGGAGACAGGTACAGTATTTGCCACACCCCTGACCATACACCAGGAGTAAGAGGCTAAGTTTTTAACTTTTTAGGGCAGCATTTGGAGAGTTTCAGGCCAAAGCCCATCAGCAGTGATCCTTTTAGTCTGAGAAAAACAAGTGCTGGCTTATCCACACAACTGTGTCATAGTTCATAGAAAACCTCATTCCAACTCCCAGCAAGGTTGCGTGTTTGAGCTTCTTTGTTTCTTATGCAAAACATGAATCCTTCTGCAAAACCTGTGTACCAGAGGGAATTCTCCTTTTCAGCTCTTTGTAGCAGCTGGTTGAGTAGCACAGGATAATTAAATTCCAGCACTCAGACGGCTGAGATTTACTGACTGTGAGAAGTAATGCTGCCCCCAGTGAAGAAAGCAACATAAATAGCTCTGGCTCCAGGGGTACCTTGGACATATTGACATTGGCTTCAGGAGGTATCAGTATGCCAAGGTCTCCCTGTGTGGGATTCACAGGCAAACCTGCTGGGATGGGGTTAATGTGCCAAGAGAGTCATGGAGAGGTTATTTGAAGCATCTGCAGCATCTCTCAGTTTGAATCGAACACAAAAGAAGAGAAAGTTTAAAGGAAAGATACAGTAAGAAAGGCATAGCAAAAACAAACAAAAAGGTCAAGGAAAATGAAAAAAACAAAGAAACCAAGTTTGAAAAATGTTCTAGAATTAGAAACAAAGAACTAATCTACAACTTCTTAAAATCCAAATCATTGTGGACTATTCTATAAAGAGCTGCTGTGCTATGGCTGTGTCCAGGCTTTAGGTTTCACCTGTGTCCCTATAATATTTTTGCCCAAGTTACCTACAATCCATGAGTGTATTCTTCAGGCCTTGTTGCCACTGGAAGGCAAGAGTTAATAAATGCCCTTCTGTATTTGGAAGGAACATTCTTCCATGGCTTCCTGAGGGGGAAAATAATCCTTGGACATTTGGCACTGAGAATGTTGCAATCCATCTGCAGAGACACAGGTGAGAATAGCCCGACCGCCAGGGTGCCAACAGGACAGGATCTGCTCAGAATCCCTGCCAACCCCATGGACTGATTGTGCAGCACACTTACCTTCAGCTGCATCCCAGGTAATTTTGGAAGAGGGGCAGGAAATTGTTACAAAAGCAAAGCTTTGCAAGAATCTTTTGAGACACCACTAGGAAGTATCAAAAACTGCTGAAGGTAAGAAGATGATAAAGGCAACAGAAAGAACATAAGGCATAGCTTGTCTATTTCTCCTGCTGATGTTCAGATGCTGTTTCAAAAGGGGTTATCTCAAAGAATACAGACACGTGCTAGGCACTGAGCATAATTATTTAGACTGACTGACTCAGAGATGTCACCTTTAACTGTTTTGTCAGTTGTCATGCACTGCCTGACAATCCTGCTCAGAGATGAAGTACAAGCAAGGCTGCACATGTACTGTCTAACAGTGCTGCACATTGCACCAAAGGCATTGTCAATGACAAATCTAGAGAGCAGCTCTTCAGGCAGATTCTTACACAGTAAGACATGAACAGAAGAGCCACATAACTCACCCCTGAGATACTGGCCTTCTGCTTTATGTACTGGGGTCCAAGGTCAGAGACATGCAGGGCTGAGGCGTTAAAGCTATTCAGAACCATTAGGAATATTTTGCTCTCAGGGTATGAGGTCATACCCAAGAAACTTTTGCACAAGTCTGACCTCAACAGACAGTTAATCTAATCTTAATGTGGAGATTTCAAGTCATGATGCATTTATAAAGCTGTAGATGTCACCAATCTAAAAGAGTTTGAAGGCATTCTGAAGAGACAGAATAAAAATTGTTTTTGAAGCTGTTCGCTGGAGAACTGTATTCTTTCCATGTGTTCTGTGACAAAAACAATCAAGACTGACAGACTGGAAAATCTCTGCCTTTACTGCAAAAATATTGATGCCCTGTATCTGCTAAATTAAGCCCACCTCTGCAGGTGTTTGTTTTGCCCACTAGCAGGAGATAAAACAGTCAGTGACATGTTCTAGGCAGCAGGGAACTGTACCTCCATATATGCAAGCTTAGTAAATACAAAGTAATTAACTAATTATTTTCTTTTACAGTTGATATAATTTTTTATAGTGACAAATCAGAGGCTTGTTAGGAAGCACAGCAATGAAGCATCACTGCCTGTGCCAAACAAGGAGACTGGAATGGTGCAATATTCTTGGGTCCATGTAGTGACCTCAGTCATTATAAAACAGCACAGTATGGACACTTTTGCAGCTGTGCTTGGTTATATTTTCCAGGCCACTGCAAAGATTTCAGAACAAATACTTCAGTTAAAGAGACAAAGCAAAATCCTACCCATACAAATTATATTTACAATCAAGACTTCTGCTTCTGCCATTGTTCAGAATTGAAATGACAAGGAGAATTAAATGAAATTTTAAATAACTCACATGTAATCCAAATCTAAGTCCATGCTTCTAATATATTTCCTGAAAGAAGCTCTTGAAATATTCTTACACACTTATTTAACACTGCAGCTATGCCTAGTCACTATCATTAAGAGAGATAAACATATTCAGAATAATTCAGCTCCACTAATTCCCTTAAGGAAAAGAAAATGAATTTTTAAAAAAACAACTGCATCTTTGAGTGCATCAGCCCTAACATATGCTAGAAATTAGAAAGCAATTACAGCTGCTTAGAATGTTTTAAATATTGGCTGAAATATTTTAACTTCCTTTAAGACACCAAATAATTGAAGCCAAATTCTCTGCTCAGAAAAATTAAATGTTTCTCCTTGAAAACAGAGCTTGAAGGTGATAAAAAGGTACCCTTTTAGTTGTGCTCCTTAGAATTTTTTGTTTAAAAAAGAAAAAAAAAAAGTTTCTGAAATTATGGCTGAGATAAACATACCAAATTATCACAGCTAATTTTTGGGCAAGTTTTGAAATGTGTTGCTTGAATAAAATTTGATTCCTTTTTATTTGACTAGATTTTAGCTTTTCCAGTGTCAAATCAAGGAACATTTCTAAAAGCTACATTTTTTCCATAGACTGGTCTCTCCTGCCTGAGGTCTGCATCTGCATAGAGGAGAGACACAAGGCAGTACCCCACAGAGGATTCCTGCTACCAACCAAAGAAAACACAATGACATTACTGGAGTTGATAGCAGAAAACAGGGACTCTGAAGCCCAGAAGGAAGAGTTTAAAAGTAGACATATCAAATACACAAACAGAAGTATGGGAAGTCTTGGCACATCCCCAGATTAAATCCATGAGACACTACAGACACCTCAGAATATGAAGGGGTACGATACATACAACTGCTGTCCTGTGGCAAAAAGGCACATTCCTTCAGACCATGACTGGGTCAGGTGGAACCTTCTGATGAGAAGAAAATTGTTCTTCCTCTGCAAGCTACCTCATTTTCAGGGAGGGAAGCTTCAGTCAAGTATACAGGCAGGCAGAGAAAGCATTAGAGAACAAAAAGAACTCAGCAAGATCTGTGAACCTGGAGTTTGTTCAAAGACCAGGAGACAACAGAGAAAATAGAGCTATTAAGGGTAACAGCAGAATACCAGCTCTGGGATTGACCAGCAATAATGGATACCAGGAACTATGAAGGAAATTTGAAAATACCAACCCCTGTAACAAACCAGGAGAGAGATAACACAGAATTAACTCAGAAAGCATCCAAAGATACAATGGGATAGCAAAGTATCAAATTCTCACTGAAAATGTGTTGGAAACAGGTGGCTGATTCTAAAGGTTCCCCTAAACCACCTCTGTCAGCCTGTAGTTTCAAATTAACACTTAAATCAATTTCTTCTCAGGACATTTTCAGATTAAAAGAGAGTCCATTCTATTTCAGATTGCTTCCTATCCCCACGTTCCTTCTATTTAAGCAAATGAATGCTTCCATATTTCTGATTTAATGCAGTCAAGAAAAGAAAACAGAACTTGTAGCCTCATCTTTATTTAACTTTAGGCTAAAATTTCCCAGTCACCAGTGATTTCACCTGCTTTGCCCCATATAGTATTTACTGAAGGGAAAAAGCCTTTCTGATGACATCTGGGACAATAAAACATTGGTATGCATTAGAGAAGCAACAGGACAAGCAGAACATCTGCCAGGGGCTGTTTTACCCTCCCTGCCACCAGTATCAGCTATTCCTACTGCAGAGCTTAAGCCAGGCTACAACAGTACCAAGCTTTAAATACAGATGAATTCTTCCCAATATCTTTTTCAATGTAATTTCTAGACTTATTTTACATTTTTATTGCAAATTCAATTCCCAGAGGAACTCAAGCATTTTGGACACTATGTGAAGGGCTGAACTTCAACAGACTATTAAAGTTTGGAGTAAGAGGCAAGGAAATATTTATCAGCAAGAGGCTCCAGGTATGGGTGAAGGTAACCTGGGACCAGGACTGCAGAGAGGGGACTCCAATAGATGCAACTTCATTAAAATGGGATTCAATACCTCCACAATATTAGTTATGGGATTTTTTTTTTGCCATACTTCAGCACGTCTTGTTAGACATTTTGTAACCATACTGTAGTTTCACAGGAGGAGTTGTGAAGTTTAATATGCTAAACACATCCACAATATATATTATCTTACAATTCATAAACAAAGAATCATTTAAAAAGGGTAAGAAATTTACCACATTTGAATACAATTACACATTCTTAACAAATACTTAACACATCCAGTCTCCTCACATGTGGCAGATCCTCTAGCTTTCAGTGGGCACCAGCTCCCAGCAAGGATCTCAGCCAGCTGACACCATTGCTCTTTTAGTATGAGCTTTGGCCATTCTCTGCAGCAAGACATTCAATGCATCCAACCATGCTGGGTGCACCTTACAGGTATTATTAACCCTTGAATCATCACAAGGTATCTTTGCATGACTATATAAAGACACATTGCATGAAAATTCACAAGCTGTTTTTAAATTTTTAGGAGTAACCAAGTGTTCTGGAAAATAACATGTTAAACCAGCAGATTCTTCTAGTTGCATACTTAATAGTTCATCCTGTGAGTCTCATCCTAGTTAGAGATTTTTTTTAACCTGGGAATTCCTTTTGTGTTCTTTTGCCTTACTTCTAATGCCACTGCCTTTTGTGGGCTGCTTTTTCGTAAGAAACTTCCAGTTCTAGGAAGTACAAAGTCCTCATGAAATAAAAATTAATAACTGAAACATTTTAATATTTAAGGTAATGAATTAATGCTATATTCTGATAATGTATTTAAAAAGACCAAAAGAAAAGTATCCTGGAGGGTACTTGAAATACCATATCAAATTGAATCAAAACGCAAAAACTCTCCTGCTTTCTAAACACAGAATGGTTCCATGCCGAAAGGAAAAAAGCTGACACAGGAGACCTATGTTAGGAACAGATAGAGGGAGCAGCCAATTAAAGACTTACAGATTAATCAAGATTGGGAAATGTAATTTGGATGATTGAGTATCTTTGGGCTTCTCATGAAAAGGAACAGAAGGAATATATGGAGAACCAGGTCCAGATTAACATCTACACGTGATGGGATCGCTGAATCCTCCTGCATCTTTCAATACAGTTTCATCACACCATGCCCAAGAGGCACCTTCCCAATAATTCCTATTAGAGAATGAACTAATTAACTGGGCAGAAAGACAGCCACCAACTCCCTTCAGCCTAAGTCAAGGATTAAATCTGGCAACATGGCTTTTAATGTTTTTGAAAAGGGTTAGGTAAGATTTCCAATTAGTGTAGATCAAGTAGAGTCACAGATTTCAAAGGCTTTCTAACACTTCAACAACTGTTTCAAATCTCCAATAAAGCATTATTTGATAACAGATGCTACTGGCCTTTGTTTCTAATTCAAAAGGCAAGGAACAATACCTTCCAAAACAAGCTGGAAAGCTGTTTCAATAAAAAACAATGGAATAAAGCTTCCTATTCACAGGATCAGACTGATGATGATGATTACATTGATTTAAAAAAGAATGGGAAAAATTTAAAAAGGAGGAAAAATCTAGAAACTATTCCCAGTAAAATGCAAAGAGTAGCAGCAAGAGATAAATAAAGACCCAATGGAATTGCTTTTCAGAGAGAGAGAATGGAAAAAGAATTTAAAAAGTTGCTTTCCATTAACACAGAAATAGCACTATTACAACTACCCAATCAAGAGATGCAGAAAATGTGTAACTAGAGGAGAGTGGCATAAACAGATTTTAGTGACACAGTGATAAAAAGGAGATTAAAAAGCAGCAGAAAGCACAGAAGCAAACAAGTATTTGTAAACAGCAGATAAAGAACAGCTGAAGGCAGTAACTCAGGCTATAACATGGCTGATAAAGCAGCCTTGCAACTCTCTAATCACCTAAGTCCCAGGTCTCCTGGTTCTGTGAGGAGCAAATAACTCCTTGTTTTCATAGAGCCATAAATTTCATGCATAATTTTCAAGTACTGCAACATGAGGCATCCCTTAGGAAAGCAAACAGTTTGCAACTGAGGAATGGACACTGGAAATGGAATACCAGTGCAGTTTGGATAGAACTCCCATATGGAGAGATTCCTGCAGAGCAGGGGTCCTGTTGGTACCCAGAAGGAGCATCACTTCTGCTGTTGGACTGTGCACTGGGAATTTCTGAAAAGAGGGAATGTAACATCACCAAGGCGAATCAGGAACAGGTTGTAAGAAAGGATGTCTCCCACAGCCATTCATGGATGCACAGAAGCTTCAGCAGAGGATTACCAGGAGGGATTTTATACATCTTTTGGTGTATAAAATATACATGTATATATAAGTTAAGTGTTATCATCTTATGTACAGGATGATAAATTTTAACATGCTTCCTTGCTAAAATCCAGGCAAGTCTCAAACTGGTTTTACATCTAACTGGGTTCCCACCTATTCCCTTTACCTAATAAGCTCCTCAGAAACTACATGAGGGCACACAGATCTGACTAATAAGAGTATGGCCAAAGCCCAGAATGAAATGTCACTTCAATGCTATTAAAAAGTGCCTGTATGTATTTTATTCATGGTGTTTAGGTGATCCTGAAGTACAGAGAAATATCTGGAGGGACCTTAGGCCAGTAATAAATCCAACAGCAATGAAGCCTAAGAATGCAAACAGATGACAAATGTGTGAGAAACAAGCTAGGCACAATAAAGTAATTGAACATTAGTCTTTGTCTAATTGATTTGTTACTAACTGACTTTGATTGTACCTATCCTTCTGGATTTTCATGAAGCTATTCTCGAGCACACAGTTTCTAAACTGCCTAAAGCCTTGTGAAGAAGCAGCATGTGCAATAACACAGGGCAATACTTTCTGTAGTTCCCTGCTGTTACATTCTAAAAGATTTCTATCTCCACAGATTAATCCCTGTTTTCTCTACATCTCTATTAGAAACAGAACACTTAGCCTTGCTAAAGGCTTTGGGAATCTACATACTGTATACAGCAGATTAAAGTTTGCATCAGGAAAGAATCAAAATTCAAAGCTTTGACAAGGCATTCTAGATTTTGCTGTACATAAAAATATCCCTGCATACTCCTATGAACAATAAAAAATACAAGTCTCCTCTTGATCCTTTACCTCTAAGTTTGTCCCAGATTCTGACAAACAGCATGCAATTAAAGATCAGAACGAGAACAGAAAAGGAATCAGATTTCTAAGCCTCTCTGGAGGGTGCTCTATCTGCACACATGTTGATAGGACTCTCGCCTTTACCTTGGTGATTATACTGCAGTTTACAGCTCTGTCCTAGAGAGTAAAAATCACACCTGAATGGGGCTTCATCCACTAAGCACCTTTAAGTTTTTAAGCACAAATTTTCCCCTTTGAAAAACACATTCCTGTTTCCACTGGCCTGATTGATTGGGGTTTTTTATGGATTTTTTGAAGGCATACATGACAGTAATATAGTTTAGTCTACATCTGACAAAAGTGCATCAAACATTAAAGATGGCACGAGATGAAGTTTTTACCAGCTAGAGCTATGTGATATTTTGGTCACCCAAAACCTCTAAGTTTACAATCATGTTTAATTTTATGAATTCAGCTTTTTGCTGCCTTAGCTGCAATTAATTCTAAGAGAAGTCAAGTAAAAAAATTAGATGGCAATGAGTAAATTTTAGGAACTCATTAACTTTTTGTTTGAATTTTGATTCTTGCCTGCACCTGGGAGAACTGAGGAAAAATCTCAACCCATAGGGGTGCAAATTTAGGCTTTACTAAGCATCAATCATGTAAGGAGAAGCTCTGAAATACAGCAGCAGAATTTCCTCATCTTGAACCATTTGGACTGACAGAAAGACTTGGACACAGTATCTACTGATGTTTAACAAGTATTAATTTATAGGGTGCTCTGTATGATTAAGTGTTCTTTGTTACTTTAAGTATTTTTCTGTAAGATTTGTGCCAATTTAATGTGGCAAATCTCCTGCAGAAACTGCAAACGGAAAAATATCTGTACCCTTTTTGTCCACCAGTACTTGTTAGGCTCCAACAGAAGAGAAGTCAGTTGAGAGAACCTATAACAACTCTCAAATTCAAAAGTCAAACCTGAAAATTTGGCAGATGTCGAATCTTAACGTGCTGAACCTTACACATGTTTTCAGGTAAAAGTGTGGGGGCAGAAACCTTCCCCAGTTCTTTTTGAAAACCATACAATTCAAATATTTTCACTGGTTATCCTCCATTTGATCTGAATAAAAAATTTTACTGTTTCAATTTTCCACAGTCTCTTAAGAAGTAAAGATTTGAACACTGCGGGGCCACAAGTCCTTAGTTATAGTTTAGCTGTGGCTTAATTTATTTGTGAATTATTTATTAGAATGAGAGGTACACAGCAAATATTTCTATACCCACTGGAGCTGGGTTCTGCCACAATATTTAAATCTATGGCACGTTCTTCAAGGATATATACAAAAATTTTTAACAGGCTTACATACTTAATCAAGAATTGAGAGGCCCAACTCAAACTTACCAGATATGAAATGCTTGGTTATTTAATCTAGTATCTGTAAAACTTCCTGTTCTTTCTTGAAATTTAATCATCACAGCTTGAAAAAAACACGGAGCAAAATAAACCCAGACCACTTAGCAAGCTACTTCATCATTGGATGTCAGCACAATTCTTCATCCTGTTTCGTGATACGCACAGCAATGATGTTTTCCTACTGGTTTCTTACTGATCTAACCCATGTGGGCTTGTTTCCAAAGGCATTCTCCTAATCTTTATGTACAGCAATGTCAAAAGAGTGTCCAAAGTAAAACAGAAAAGGAACTTGAAGTAGTAGGCTGAAATCACAGAAAGGGTTTTAATAAACGTGACAGAAAACCAAAAACTCTCTTGTGACATCTGCTACAACTGAGGGCAAAAAATCAAAACCCCCAAGCTATGAAGTACTGGATGCTTTAGAAGCTGTAACACAGCTGAACACAAGACCTTTGTTCTCCAACTGCACCTGAGTATCTGGGTGGGGTTTCTGCTCACTGACTGCAGGTGTTCCACACCCTTGTAATGAAATTAGTCTTCAGGTCTTTTACCCCTGCAGATACTTGCAAAGTTCACAGATACTTGTGTAGTTTATAACTATACTAAAATTTCACCTAGTATTAGGCTAGCAATACTAAAATATTAATTGCTTGTAAAGTACATTAATCTAAAAAAGAAGCTTCTGGCATTCATTCTCATCACTGGTGCTTCACAGGTATTTTTTTTAAAAAATCAAATTTTATCACAAGGACAGCACTGAAAAGAAAGAAGTCTGAACACTGAGCTGCTAAAAAATGATTGAATGTTTTCAGATACCTAGGCCTGAGTCACTTAAGCATTTAATTCCTATTGATCTTAACAAAGCTCAGGCACCTTTATACTTCCATGCATCTGAGACTTGAAATCTTAAGGCCCTTTAATCATGATGAAAAAATGTACCCTATCGCTTGCTAAGTAAGTTCACTCTAGGTTGTATTTATGTCAGCTTTCATACAGGCAAAGAGAACAGCAATCATTTTCATGTAGCTTGGGGCTTGAAACAAGCTCTCACTTAGACAGGAGTAAATTCAGGGTAATTCCATTTACTTCATTTGATTGGATGTGGCCTCTTGCTTCTGATGCTGCCTGTGGTAATAAAAATCTGTACTGTAACATTTTTTCCCCTCCAAAATAAGACTGCATTTTAAGGAGAATGCTTACTAAGAGAAATGTCAAGGGTTTGTACCACTTACAGAGATTGCTGCCCCCTCTACATGGATACTTGAGCTCAAGCAACCAAGATATTTTTTGTAAAGTGAGATAGGGAAGACATGCACAGACAGCACGTACTACAAAATACCATCTCCTTACACAATTACCTTCCAATCCCCACCACCCAAAAAATAAAATGGAAGTCTAAACACATAATGGCACCACTGCATAAACCGCATTCAAAAGGCAGAAAGATCCATGCTTTGGATTAGTACTGCAGTACTTAGGAGAAGAAGAGAAGTCAGATACCTAAACTTTTCTGGCACAGTAAATAATTTTAACTTTTTTTTTGTTTGTTCTGGCACAGCTATTCCCAGCAGTCACCTGCCAGGCAGGAGCAGATGTACAGCTGCTACTGTGCCAGGTAACACATCACTGAGAAGGGGAGCAAATTTCCAGCACTTGCAGAACATCTTCTATCAGGTCTGCAACAGAGTTTCAAGTCTGGCACATCTTTGTATCGTTACTCTTGAAAATTTTGGCTTTTCTATTTAAATACATAAATAGTCCATAACAACCTACTTACAGTTCTCTGTGATCATTATTCTTTCCACTGAAAATTACGGCAACTGGAATCCTCAGCACCGCAGCACATACTGTGCACACCCAGAAAGAAATCAAAATGTGTCATCATTGTTGATAGAAGGATAAATATAGTTGAAGTCAGATTAATATTTCCAAGATTACTCATTTCTACTTCAAAAGAGAAGCAAAGATCATGTGCAAAATGACAGCTACCCATCTGGGACTAGAAAAGTCACCATATGGATGCCTTTTGCTAATTATAGATAAATTTTTGATCTAAGGGATTTAAAAGTAGCGATCTGTCAGTTCCAAAATATACTTCCTCTCCTCCCTCATTCAGGCAATGCTTTGGTGCTGGTTAATCAATTAAGCAGAGCACTGGATCATACAGATTTGCTTCACCTTTAAGAAGGCACTTTTCTCCCACTTCATGCAATATGGGGAGCCATTTGTAGCTCAGCTAAAGAAATATGTCCCAATGGGTCCTTTTCCCCCCCACCCCCCAGAGCAGAGTAGCATCTATAATTTTTTAGCCCAGTGGCCCACACATTCAGAGGCCATGAGACTGCCTTCTATTACTGTTCTACATTTGATATCTCTACTTGAATTACAGCACATACTCCTGAAACCATCCTAAGTGGACTATAAGATGTTTCAATAACATAATTATCATCCAAGGTAAGTTATTCCAAGAGCAATTAATTTACATAAATTATTAAATACATATTCCTAACTTTGTGCAAGTTGCTTCTTATTAGACTGTAAAATTAATTTTTTCTTGTATTTTGTCTGCTGAATTGACTGATTAATTCTCTATCAAATTAGTCAACTGCCTGCATTTATTTATAGACTGCATTGTTCTTCAGACTTTGCTTTGATACACTGTTAGGGTGAGTTTGTCCTTGGGACAAAAAAAAAAAGGGTTTCTCTAAACCTTCCAAATTCTGGCCTCCTTCTAGACTGCAAGCACTAGCTGATACTTCAATAGCAATTAAATCGCTGCCAAATGCAGAGGCTGCAGAGTCTTTTCATGCCTGCTTAGCATTTTATAGCATTTATACATGGACTGCATCAGCCTTTTTGTCACTACAGTAGAAATTCACTTCTGCATGTAAAGGTAGCTGATGTGAAGAAAACTGCATCCCTTATAACTGGGAGAAACAGGCTTTTCCATAAGACCGTTGAGAGCACTCACATGCTTACAATAAAGCCTCGTTATCCTCCCCTCTGCTCAGTTCACTGAAGGTTACACAGGGCACATGTGTTGGATGTTACCCCTCTACCTCCGAGGTGTTAGGGGTGGGGAAGAGCTAAACAAGGGCAATTAAGTTGAATTCAGGTCAGCTGTTGTGTATTCACTCCTCTCCAGAGGTGTTCCAGACAAATCATAGCATCCTCAACCACTCTCAACCACTTTAGCCACACAAACCCAGTATGAGTTCATGCCAGAGACATATTTTCACACTCTTCCTCTCCTGTCCCTGTAGAGTCTCACATTCTGTCCATAATTAAACCAAGCATCTGCCACTGGTATGCACAGAATTAATCCCTGTACATGCCCTTGACACATCTCTGTGCCTCCTGAAGATAACCAACATCCACCTTTGGCATGCAGGCATCAGTGAGACTGAAAAGGCAGATAGAAAGGGCAATTGCACCCAACCCATTTAGTTTCCTACCTAAAATATAGCAAATTTGCCTTGTGGAATCCCTAGTTTTCTCAAGAGCTATTGCTCCCAGAAAAGCAGGCTGCCAGCAGCATCAGGTGCCTTCAACAAAGGCCTATATTGTAGCTTCTCCCACTACCTTCGCTCACAGCCCAAGGGGAAAACAAGGTACAAAGAGATAATCACAAGCAATCAATTCCTTTTAATGACTTTTAATACAGGTGGCAATGATCTCTTACAATGACCATCTACTGAGTAATCTAATTCTCAACTTGAGCATTAGTTAAGTAATGCTTTATCCTAAATATCTTACCCTATCAAGGAGCCAGCTTAACACAGCACTTGTTCCTACACCTCTAAAGCTACAACATTTAACCATTTACACCAAAAAGTTGCTCTGTCCTCACCACTGAAGCCATATTTCCAATCACATTTCTAGGAATGACTTAGTGGCTCATGTTTTATCCATGCCATGAAAACTTTAACCACACATAAAAGCGTCTCACCTGCTGCAGAGACAAAGGGAGTGTGGCCATTCCCATGCATACCACAACCTTCACACCACTCCATCCCTGTTAGCTCCGATTTTCCCTCATAGTGGAATTTCCTTATAGTGGAATTTTCCAGCCTTGCTTTCAAAGCAAAATCTTAGCACACAAAAGATTTAATCCTTCAGCTACCCCAAAGTTCCCACACTTTCCTAGAGAAAATGCAGGTAAGTCAGCTTTCTAAGGATCATCTAAAGTTCAGCTTTAAACTCAATATAGCACCCCATGGACAAGAACTTCAGTTCTCATCAGAAGAAACGTAACACAAGGCACTACAATTCCATGCCAAGGAGAATGAATTATTTCATTCTGCACTGACTTACTTGCTTTTGAACACAAACCGAAGCTGCATCTGCTCCAGGCACTCCCCTCACTCTGCCCGACAGCCGCCGGAGGTCACGGGCACCTCCTGCGCTCACAGGGACCCCGCGGAAGGGCTCACCTCACCTCGCCTCGCCTCACACGGAGCAGGGCTCCCCTCACCTGGAAAACATGGGGCAGTCCCTGCAGTGCCGCTCTCTGCTAACACGAGTCCCAGGGTGGCAGCCCGCCGGGGTTCAGGGTTCCCAAAGTCACTCACGGCCAGCAGCAGCCGTCCCCGCACGCAGTGCCCCAGCAGCCACCGGCGAGCCCCGCAGCGCAGCCCACGGACACCTTTCCAAACCTTCTCCCCAGCCAGGCTCCTGTTTTCTGGGCTGACCCGTTCCATGCCCTCGGGCAATCTCCCCGTTCTGCCACTTCACCTCAACCTCCCTCAGGTGCACCTGGAGCCCCCTCACGGGACCCGCCCCGCCGTCCCCACCTGCTCATCAGCATCATCCTCCTCACCTGCGGCTCTAACGGCTCGCCTTGAACGCGCAAATTAAATTGAGGCCTCCCTCTTTGTACAAAAAGCTTCACAAAAAATCAAACACAAAACTAAAAAAAAAAAAAAAAAACACAAAAAAAAACCCCAAACAAACCCCCCCAAAAAACCAAAACAACAAAAAAAAAAAAAAAAGGAGGGGAATGGGTTCAGAAATTTTAACACTTCAACTTTCTAAGTTTTTAAATATGCAATTCTGAATTGGGTCTGGAAAACTTTGTGACACAGAAAGGCCCAAGGAGTCACAGGCCTCACGACAATATCCTTAACTTCTATGATCAAAGAGTTGCCTAAAGGCAGCATGAACAAAAACATTCAGAATAAGCTCCTGAAAAACTTACCTTTTGTGAGATTCAATAGTTTACATGCTGCTGAAAGGCAGCATCTACTTCCACTTGAAGTTTGCAAGGCCACACTTGAAAGAATTTAAAGGTTTGTTTTGGCTTTTAAAAAATCTGTGGCTGTGCCCTATGGTGCTCAGGAGAGCACTAAGCTGGAAAAAGGGAGGCAAAGTCAAGTCCCTTGCTCATCTGAAGCAGTAATAGCAAAAACTCTCTTTTGTCACATTTCTCAAGAACAAACTATTTTCACAACTAACCTAGGCCTTTCTTTGCCCCTTCCATCAAAGCCCTACCTCTCTACAGCAAGAAAGTGCTGATTTATGGGGCTGGAGAAAAGCAGAACTTAGCCCTAATGATGCAGAGCGTGTTCAAGGTCAGAGGGGATGGCGAGGCAGAAACTACCTCAAACAGCTGAAACCTCTGTGTCCTCCACTCTGGGTTGTTGTTCTACTGGGCTAGATTTTTAAACCTGATAACAGCACAGAGGGATCATGCATTAAGAAATGACTTCCAAAATGTACAAGCATTTTAGTAAAATATCTAATACTTTTGCCAGCTGGTGCATACTGGGAGCTGACTTGTAGGATGCTGATGTCCCATGTTGATGTTTCCCAGAGACATTTAATGTTTTCAAGCAGGTTCAGTTCTTTGCTGCTTTCACAGGCTTAGGTTGTTTAGGATGACTTCATTTGCATTTAGCTGAAGAAAAATTAGGACTGAGGAAAAAAATTCACGTGGTGTATCTACTAAAGAAAATAATTCTCCTAATTCCCCAATGCTGTTCATTGTCTCAAGAGAAAGTCAGGGAAGAAAGAAGGAAATCCCTTAGTAGAATGAACAGCAAGAGAACCTAGCCTGTCTGCTGATAAAAACATTAATATTAATGGATTTAAGGGATTGGCACAATCAGGTCATTTATCTGATGAAAATATGAAGAACAGTGTGAATCATGACAATTTCAAGGAAAAGAAGACATATTTGAAAATGAATGAAAAGAAGATATGAAATGAACAAAGCATATGTTTATGCTTTCTTAAAAACAGCTTCAGGCCTTTTGTTAGTATCCCATGATAATACCAAGAATGAAACAACAGAAGAAAGTTTCTACATTTTAAATTTCCTTTAGAAGTGTATCTAAAAGTAGATGGAAATGCAGCGAGCACTGCTTGGGAGAAAACATATCCAAAGTCCTCTTCTCCCAGCACTGCTTGTAACACATTAAGTAGAAGGTTTGGTGGATTAAATGTAGATCTTCCCCATGCAGGGAACAGGCAATGTGAACTTAGGTCCTTTTCATAAAGTGCTAGCTTTCTAAATATACACAGCTATATCTAGGAGAACCAGATGTAAGGTAATGATCCATTCAGAGGGTTTAACAAATGGGTACTTCAGAACAAATGAATATTTGTGTTGTGGGGGCTGGTTTTGTGTGTTAAAAGCCCACAAAATTTTAATCACAGAAAAATTATGCATTTTGATGTGCTGGCCCAAACTAAAACAATTAATACATACCCTAACAGCATGTCATACTGCAGAGTTAATGTCATTTTGCATATCTATGTCTAAGGCAAAAATTGTTTGTAAGCAACTACACATTGAAATTATGCAATCCTGAACAGAATGCTGGAATATCAGCCCATATGAAAATCAGATTATGTTATCGGAAAATACTTTAATAAAATCATTCATGAATTCATGGCATGCTTTTCTGCCTTAGCACAGACCAACTATTATCAAAATACAGAGGTATTTGTTTCTCTGCTCACTATAACTAAGATTTTGGTAAGTTTTACAAAAGGAATGCTTTTCTCTTTTCCTTAATTGGACATTTCTTCACTAGGCAATATTCTCAAGTTTTATGTTTATACTAAGTAAAAGAATTCTAATGTGACATCATAAATGTCTCAGGTGCTTTGCAGACCTGTAAAGTCACAAAATGGAAAGTCATGTCCCTGTCTAAGAGTACTGGCTGAACAACAGGAATTACCTTCAGGCATTCTGACTCTTCACAGCAAAATCAAAACAAAAAACTGGGGCAAGCTGGCAGCTCAGCAGCCCATTCACACTCCATGGGGACTGGCACTGATCAGGAAAAGGTGGCCCACGACCCGTCCCTGGTGTCAGCCAACATAAGCAGAGCTGCTGAGGAGGTAATAAAGTTGCCAAGGTGGCACTAAAGTTGCCAAGTGCATGGACTGCAGCTGCCACAGGGAATATCAGCCAGGAAGTGTAAGGTGGCTGTAGGAGGGCTGGCACATGAAGTCCTCTCATTAATCTCTTAGAGATGATGTCTTTGCTACAATCTCACGCAGGTCTTTAAGCAGTCAACTTCTCTTAGGTTTATTATGCAGAGTACAAGGACTACACTGAACTCAGAGAACTGCCACTGGAGATGCACTCCCTCTCTTCTCAGTGGAAGATGTCTTGATCTTCTCTAGCATAGCTAGAGGACAGAGCAAATGTCACAGAGGGAACCTGCTTCTCCTGTGCAGTAACCTAGAATTTTATAGTTTGAGTAAATATTCACACCAGCTCTTTATATAAAAAACATATAAATGCTAGTCTCTGTAAGTACTGATTAAGCTTTTAAGAACTATGAGAGCTTTAATTGTGTATTTTGTGTGTGAAGATGTATTATTACAGCAATTAACAACAGCTTCAAGCCATGGCAGTGTACAACAATTTCTTTGACAGCTCCATGCCAGTGCAGCAGTCTCCATGCTGCCCAGAGGGACCACTTCTGGAGTAAAGCTCTGCCAGGGCTTAGCCATGAGATCAGAAACTCTTCCTGCTCTTGCACCCATTAAAAAATGTTTGGATAGATGTGTGTTCATTTATGGTCTTTGCTTTCACCAAAGCTCATGACATTCATAACAGGTGAACACAGTTATAATGTCATTACAACAATGCATTTTGAAACAATCACTTGTGCTGCTTAGTATTGGACCAAGGAACTAAGAAATACTGGCCCTGAGGGTGCCAGGAGTTGACCCTTTCAGTTTTCTTTGTTGTTGTTTCCTATCATTGCTACTATTTTACACAAATGGAAATGCAATTGCATCAGTAAGAATATGAAATCCTTAGAAATAATCATGCTTAAATATTTGGTAATCCTTTATATTTAAATAATTAAGACTTTAAAACCACACAAATCTAACTGTGGGTGTATTGGTGCTGTTTCCTGGGTAATTGTTGGAAGTGATATGTGCTCATGTAATGGAAACTTATCAGAATGCACAGTCTTGTGCAGCAGCAGCTCCAGACTGTGAAACAATTTTTAGCCTGACTTGGCACTATTATACTATGAGATGTTACTCCATAGTAACACAGTAGGACCTGGAAAAAAACCTGCTGTTTGACCTGGCATTTCTGTCCCTGCTATGCATGGATTATGCCATGGAGAGATGCAGGTCTTGCCCCTTTGTTCACATGTATAGCCCAAGTGTGGATTTCTACGAGAAGCCAAGAGAAAGCTCAGCACACTTTTGCAGCTTCCTGGAGCCAAGGCTGTGGTTCAGAGGATCTGTTTTTTTGGCAATTTATTCAAAATACATTTCCAAACCCTTAATTTCATTGAGGGCAGTGAAATGTTAAGGCTGCCATTCAAACACACCTCATAGAACAGTCCCTATAAAAATATCTACTTTTTCCACATCTATGTTATGTTTAACATCAGTGAGTTAAACCACAATTCCATTTTTTATAATAATTTTAGGAAAGCATTATTCATGGGTGTGCTTCTATGATGGTCTCAGAAAGGGAAGCCAAGGGCTGCTATTAAAAATGTAAAGCATGGTGACTGTGCTTTAATACACAATGCTTCAAGCTTCCCATGAAAATTTAATAATTTTTGATGTTTCAAAGAAACATCTGACTTAACAAGTGCTTGTGCCATTACTCACATGTATTTAAGTGTGTGACATTGTTGTCATCTCTTCTTCCGTTTCCACCCTCTGGAGAACATAGCAGACAGAACAGGAAAATTCTCCCAAAATGTTCTCTAGTCCCTAAAGGCTGAGGAAAAAACAAACACACACTTTAAGACATGAAGTCATGCAAGAAAAGTTGTACTTTAAACCTCCTTCTATCTCTTGCTGCTTCAGTTGTCACACAGGAGCCCAAGATCAGAAGCAAATGGGAGACAGAGCCTGAGCCAGGCCACAAGTGTGACTTAACAAAGCTGGTTTGAGCTCAAAAGTAGGCAAACTCCTCAGACCTACATAACTATAAAAAAGTCTCAACACCCCAGAAAATGATCAGGGAACCAAGAAGCAGGTAATAGGATTGCTCTGTACATTCTGACAGTAGCCTTTTCTTACAGGATATAAGAAATGAGCTTTTCTAGCAGATGGAGAAAAAGAAGGAGCACAGTACACCCTCTTGTTAAGGAACCATCTCCCAGAAAAGTAGTTTGACAGGTGGGTATAAGTTAACATAATTTACACATTTCTATAGCTTGGATAAGTGTAGGCTATTAGTGCAGGCTGATGTAACCTATGTGACAAGAGGCTGCAGACTGAAAAAAGATGAAAGAAGATTGAAGATGAAAGACCTACAGTATATGATGTGCAATTGACACCATTATTTCTATCACCTCTGTGCCCCAGCTCTTATAGATTAGGAGTGAAACATGACCTGCATATAAATATGAATATATTGAAAGAGCCATAGGCAGGAACCAGAAGACTACTGAAATTGGACAAGTATCTGAAGGACACTTTAAAGAGTTTTACCCTACCTAAAGAAGAAAATTTGGTAATTTTTGCCTGACATTTTTCCTCTTATGGTGCATTTGCACTATAAAAAAGAACTATTTCACCTTCCTTCTGTGCACTCACTTTATTGAGGAACAAAAGCAGCAAATTTGAAAAATCAACTACTATATCTTGAGGTTTATTACTCATCATAAAAAAAGTAAAATTTTCATCCCAATTTCCATCAAAGATCTTTGCAACATGTTATTTTATTTTCCAGTTTTCTTAGAATGGCTGAATCATTCCACTGGCCTGACTGGCTTTTTTATTCATTACCTTGATAAATGGTGCTTATCCCCTCTGCACTCCCCTCTCCTCTTGACGCCTTAGACCTGTTGGAAGAGCTCTGTTGGAAGCTCTTCCTTTCTCAAACAAAGCCCCAGTGGTGTGTGTAGCTGTATAATACCTTCCTTGTTTCTAAAGATTTTTAAAGATCTCCAGGATCTTTTCACTGAGCAGCTTAGGCACTCACAGAAACAAATCAGAGCAAACATCTTCTGCCTCTACAGGAATCACTAAGCTATAGCTTTTGAAAATATTAATTTGGTTTGAGGAACACTTTCAGTTTCAAAAACTTTTTCCTTTGCTTGTTCTGATTTTTTTTTTCCATGAATGCTACAATATTTAAAGGATGTTAAAACTTTTATAACAGTTGGTGTCTCATATCAAGGCAAAAATAATATATTTTCAGCTGTCTTGCTTTGCATGAAGATTTTAAAGAAGCTTTATTTTCTACTAACAATAGTTGACAACTCAAGACAAAATCACTGTGTGATTTTTTTCCCAAAGAGTAAATAGGCTTTTTTCTTTTGTTTTGTCATTCTTTTTTCTATCAGTATGTTTTGTCCTTCTCACTTGGGTAGCCTCCAAAGCTATGATTTTACATTCCCCTATGTATGTACCAAGAAACCCACAGCTGAAATCAATGAAGTAATTCAGTTTGGAAAGGATCTCTGGAAGTTATCCCATCCAACGCCTCTCACACCAATGACAACTCTAAAGTTAGATCAAGTTGTTCAGGGCCTTGTTTGATTATCTCCCTGGAAGGAGATGCCACAGCATCTCTGGGCATCTTGTGCCAGTGCTGGACTGCCCTCACCATGAAAAATCCTTCCCATTTCAACTGCTTGGAACTGTCCTTTGTGCATCTTACCTCTGTTGGCTTTATTCCTTTTGCTGTGCATCTCGAGAAGACTCTGGCTCTGCCTTTGCTATTCCCTCCCATTAGGAAACTGAAGCAGCAATTAGATGTCCTCCTCCCTGGCCTTCTCTTCCTGAGACTGAGCATGAGCTCAGTCTCACCCTCCTGGCACACCATCCTGCAGCTCCCTTATCACCTCCACCCTCTTGGCCAGAGTGGCTCCAGTATCTCAACATCTGTCCTGTACTGCAAGTCAAAAAGGACTCGTACTCCAGATGAGAGTGAAATTTAGTTTTGCCTGTTTCTTATTATTCAGCTGTATTTAGCAGTAAGCAGGTAGATAATTTGCAGTTTTTCCCTCAGTATCTGCAAGCCACAAGGAATTCTTCCCAGTTCTGTGGCTGGACAGTTTTCAGGGAAAGGCCTCAAACAAGATGAGTTGCTCATGCCTTTGGAGTAAGAGTAGCAGTAGTTTTCTGCAGCTATCCCAAGAATCAAATAACAATCTTCTCTAGTCCAAATCTATCAAAAGTAGCAAATGTAAAGCTGTATATGTTATTTCAGAAAAACATGAAGGAAAAGAGCCCCCTCTCTGAAGATGAGATACGATCTACCCTTTGTCTCTGTTTCCACCAGAAGTTAAAGAGGCCTTGCAGCAAATCTATTTCCACAGCAGGCATTCCATCAAACTTGTGCATGACACATCTGAAGGTGCTTGTGAGGATCACCAAATACTACTCTGGCTCAGACCTGAGAGGACACCTCTAGTTAGTATTCTGTTTATAAACCCTTTTTTGAGTACAGATTGATTTTAAAGAAATGAGAAAAAGCCCAACTGAAAAATAGCAATGATTTCAAGCCTGATCAATTGAAAGTAAAGCCTGAAAAATTCTTTTACCAGTCTGTTCACATATTTGTTGTCTGAAACAGCTCTCAAAGGGAAGGGTCAAATAAATAACTTTCTACCACAGATTCAGGATTCCTATACAGAAAAGAATTAATACAAGAAACAGGGACAGAAATGTTGGTCACAAAGGGTCAAATATATCCCTGTTCTAATTCTAGTGGAACTATAACCTTGAATTAGATCCGCAGAACACAAACTTGTACAGATATTTCAGTAATAATTCGATAGAAGATTTCATGAAAGAATAGTTTTTCAGTAAACATCAAGTGCAAGTGGTAACAACAGAGTTCAAACTGCCTCAAAAGATCTTCTGCAAAATAAATAAAACTATGTTAAGTCCCTGCTCAGAGTATATTCCCATATCTAGCTTCAGGAAATGAAAATCAAACTTCTTTGTTTAGTCTGTTAAGTAGCTTTTCATACTTGCAAATTCTCAGGAGCTTTTGTTACATGGATCTGTCTGCTCCTCTGGAAGCCAACGTGCAAAACAATTCCATGAGCATGGCCCAGATTAGATGATCTAATGCCTTCAGCTCCAAGAACTAAATGTTCAATGTTCTCTTCTCCAGAATATATTCACAAACAATTCCCCTGAGCTTGGAATTCCTTGCTAATTACCCCAATGATATCCATTCCTGCTCTCCTATCATCTAGTTCTGTGATTCACCCCTATTACTCCTACAGCCAGTCTTTGCTGAAGACTGCTACCCTCCTGATCTAATCCAGGCACCATCCTCTCCTTCCCCAGGAGTCCAAATCACCATAATCTTTATTTCAGAAAGTAAGAAGTCTGAAGGGGGGGGGGGGGGGAAGCAGATCCCTGCAACAGAATTGCAGGCTGCCAAATATCTGCCAGAATGCAGGAATTGTGTTCCACTAGACATAGGTGTGAGGGCAAGGTGACCCAATTGCTCCAGGGAATATTTTACCCAGTTGCTAGGGCTCTCATAGGTGCAGTCACAACCTCAACCATTTATATAATCCAAACACAGCCCTTCCACCCAAATAATGTTATCTTGTGGAACACTAACAGCAGAGTATCATCTGTCCTAGGGGTGAAATGAAGCAAGTCTGAAGTTCATACCACACACTCTGACTGATTTATACCTCTGATCAGGACCATGGCTCTTGGTCTGGGTAACCAATCTGCAGCAAGGTATTGATGATCACCTGATAAAGCTGTAGCTCAACTCTGCAGAGAGATGTGGTGATAATTTTGTGATGCCCTTGCAATAGGCAAGTGTGACTCTGTAACTATGGCAAGCTCTTAGGACACAGTGCCTTTCAGAAGGGCACTGCTGATATCTAGGCTGGTATATTTAAGAGCAAGATTGACTGCAGGCTATTTATAAGTACTCCTGCTTGTGCACACTAGAATTGAGAGTTTAAACTAAAAAAATGCTCTGACTTCATGTAATTTGTTTTTCTTTCAACAGAAGATTGACCAACCCCTCTGAAATTCCCAGTAACAAGGCAGAGAGAAAAGAAAAACAAAAAACAGTAATGCAAAAATTTACCTAAAAGAAATTTTCAATTTTTTGAACTTGCTTTCTGTCTTAGAGAGATTTTAAGATGAGCAAATTTTTTTCCTGATTAACAGATTCCTTAATAGATAAAATCTTTTAATATATTATATGGTGGGAAATGGTCTGGCAATAGTTCCTTTCTATCCTGACTTGACGCTTTATTTATTAGGGATGCACTAAAGTGACAGTTGTCTTAAAAATCTCTATTGCATGAAAAGACTTAGAAGTACAAAAAGTTTTTTCACACAGCAAAAATAAATTCAAGCACAAAAGAGTGAGGGGAAATGCACAAGATTTTCCAACTAGAACATCAGAGAGATCTTTGAGAAAAGAAGAAAAATGTGAAGAGCAATAGCTAAAAATTCCTCTGACAGGTGGAGCTTTCTTGAGTTAAGATTCAACTAACCTTGGTCTTGTGATATTTACTCTCCCTGGGTGTTCTGTATTTTTTTATCTTTCTTGCCCCCAACTTTGCAGGAAACCTGTATGGCCTGATGTTGGCTCCAGAACATGCAGTAGTACGTAACAGTTTAATACTATGATAATAGTTCTTTTATTGTGCTGTGAAAAAGGTGTTTATTAGAAGTTGCCACAAGCTGAGTGGCATGGTTCGGAAGCAGGCAGAAGGAAAATGTATCCGAAAAAGAACAGTGGAAATCTCAGTGGAGTTGGACCAGTAATGACAAGATCAGCCACTTACTAAACTGCTTTCACCAATTACTGCTGGTTTTGATTGTTGGTAGTTTAATTTTTATAGCGAAAAAACTATTTATGAATTAGACCATCAGGCTGACTGTAGTTTTCAAAGCACACTACTGCAGCCCAGGATTGCTTACTAAACTGTTAAAAGCACCGATAGAACGTTTCAGTCCTTACTAAATTTGGAACATTGTTGTTATCATTCACAGCATTCTAAAATTAAAACAAGAGGTGTTCTACAGACAGCCTGCCAGTAGGGGCTGAGTGATTCAAATAATATGAAGTTTCCATCTTAAAGATGCTTCTAAAATACCGGATGAGGTCTTAATCCCAGTGTTACCAGGCAACATGTTTACAAAATCAAATGTGATTTTTACTCTCTGTGAATGTTGTGAATATTCTGAACTCCAGTTTGTCTCTCTCTTCCATTATTTGCTCACTGTAATTACACTCTTATGTTTGTGCTCCACACAGTTTAACAAGTTTATTTCTGTCAGAGTTACCTTTAGTACAAACTTGAATCTACAGTGAGAATTAAAGCATTTGAATAAACATCTTCCTGGAAAGCCTGGGTGATAAATTAGCCCACTGATCCCATTTGGTGCCAAGACCAACAGCTTAAAAAGAAGCCCAATCACATCACATTTTTATAAAGGTAGAGCCCCCAGTCTAAAGAAAGGCAAAACCCATCTGGCCTAGTTGATGTGCACACAATGCATAAAGAAAGAGCCTAGGTTCTCTTATACAAGGGCTTTTTTTTTTTTAATACCCTTTACAGATGATGGATGAGTAGAAGAGGAGGTTATATGAGCCTCCCACCACAATACAAAACATTGATGAAAATTCTAGAGACTGAATGTAGACAATGCCCTCAACTTTAGAGCTGGGTAAACACTGTATTTTAATTTTTACTTCCTTTTTTTTTTTCCCTGAAAAGACCATGTATATGCCAACCAAACCTACGGTTTTTCTTAACCAAACTGGTTTCCATTTTTTTCAAAGTATTTCATAACTGAAATCAAGAGTTTCACTGTTGCACAATTTTTCTTAATTTTTCAGCCTACAAAGAAATAAGCATCAGGTTTTCCCCAGGTTCAGTGTACTGCCTTAGCCACAAGACTGGTCTCTATCTCTTATTCAATAACCACTTGTATCTCCAATTCTACTTAGGCCTGGAATACCAGTATGCCTGATTTGGCATGTTTTTAAGAAGAATCTTCCCTTTAAATGTGATTTTAAAGGAAAATCAGTCAACCCTGCATGTATGTAATGCTCACAGCTTTTGTGGTTCTCTTTGAGAATGTATCAGACTGGAATAGTCCATGTAATATTCACTCTTTGTTCCCATTGTTCCTTTCAAACATGTCATGCGAGTGAGAATGGTTTATTATTGATGCTGGCCCATTAAGGAGTCTGTTTGAAGCTTCCACTGACAGAGGTATATTGAGGCTATGGAAAGAATGGCAAGAGACCCATTTTCCTGTATTTGAGCTGCAGACAGTATGCATTTTCTAAGCATCAGACAATAAACCATCAGACCTCTGTGCTTTGCTTTCCCAAACCTGCAGTCAGTGTGTGAAAAAGGAGAAGAGATGCTTAGTTAATAATGAAGGCTTAAGCCACCAGTCAGAAGACAGAATGACTACAGTGCAATATAATTTTTAATCACCTGGGTAGGTTAATCAAAGTATTTGATTTGTGCATTTGCTCCTGTCCATGGAAACTTCACAGCATCCTATGTCTGAATAGCATTTTTGCTGCCAAATCCACCTCAGTGTACTTATCTTAATTTTTATTGAAGGTAATGGAAGTACAATAGATACAAGTTGACATGTCATTTTTTCCTTCTATTTTAGTCATGAATGTATATTTTAAAGCTTTAGGCTGAAATATGGGACTTCAGTTTACTTCTAAGGGTCATGGACCTCTGCCATTTAAAGAACCAAATTGTGAAATTCAGACAAATTGAACTGGAATTCCATTTGGCTGCACTAAATTTATTTTCACAAAAAACACTGACAATCTTTCCTCTTTTTTTTTTTTCTGTTGCTGTCAATTTAACCACACAACCTAGGTGCTTAGAAAACAAAGAACAATCAAAAATATCTCACTTCTTAAAAAAAAAATTAATAGCCTATTTTCAAAGCATAGAAATCACAGAAAAAATTACAGATGTCTCATCCATGTTATGCTTAAGTGAAAATCAAGAAGGTTGTTGCTATTATGACTTTATATTTTAACTATGAGACAAAAGCGAGTAGGCTTTAAAAAAACTGCCTGAGTTATGAGTCTGTGAGTTGCCTGCTGAGCCCAGGCAGTAAAATTTTCTAATGTGTGTGTCTGTATCAATATAATGACAGCACCATGCTTCAGATCAACTGGATACTAATTACAGATTTACCTGATAGCCTGGAATGGCTCCCAAGGAGCTGTTGCACTCTACTTAGCAAGTGTGTTATTCTCCTAAAAACTGCATAAGGATTTTTAATGTTAAATAATCTCATCTGGATATCATTTGGTAATACACCTTCTTTAACTAAAAGTTTTGAGGAGGTTCAGCTGCCTCTGCAAAGATGTGGCAGGGTCCTGGCAGGGCCTCAGAGCTCCAGACATTGGGTTTACCTTGGATACATGATGTCTACTTGCATAGAGAAATTACAGCATGTGAGGTAGCTCCTCTTATGTCCCTTTTAACACTGAGAAAAGCAAGAATTCTCCATTTCATGCACTATGAGAAATAGGATTCATCCATTAAAATGATGAAACAGATTATTCAATAAAAAAAGAAAAAGAAAAACTAGAGAAAAAAAACACCCTCATTCTTCAAACAACACAGGATTAAATTGTGGGCCTCATGACCACGAGAAGTTGTGGAAGTGAAAGGAACAATTAGGTTCAAAACAGATGAGCACCAAGAATGCAGCTAACACACTTTTAATGGGGTTCAGATCCGACCTTACACTCAAGAGTGATCTAAAGCTCTCAGTTTTTTGCAAGGAAGAAGATGGGTTGATGGAATAATTGTCCTAAGTACTCTTGGTACTCTCCATCCATCTCTGAGCTGCCTGGAGAGCCCGGGCTGGGGCAGAGCCCCCGGAGCTGTGCTCCCCCTGCCCGGCAAGAGGGGAGCTGTCACTGCACGGCAGCAGAGCAGCAGGGCAGGAGCTGCACTCACTGTTTACACAAACTTGAAAAGCCTTCGAGAATCACTAAAAAAGACAATTTTTAATGAGCACTCTCTGAAGAGGTGATTAATTTGTTCATGAGCTGTTACTAAAAATGTAATCAGTGAAGTGTAAAAAAGGTTTTATACTCAATGTAATTGCTTGCCTATAATGTAATAGTAATAATGAAAACACCTACAGTAAAGGCTTGTTAACTCAGTGTGGGATACATGATCCTGTTTGCAGTTTAAAGCACAAGAACACTTGACACTTGCTTAGGCTCAGTGCATCTTTTGCATTCAAAAGCATAGTAGCTTAATCAATTGTTCCCATTCCTTCTGGAAAATCAACACTTACAGTTCCTCTTATGAATCATCAATCTCCTTGTCTATCATTTAAAACAAATATGTTTTCCTGCTCTTCTATTGTTCCTGTCTTTCAGGTGTTCACTTCTGGATAATAAAATGCACATTACTAATGACAATGAGTAGTTTCATAATTTCTGGCATATGTACCCTGGGCAAAGAAAGGAAACTCACACTTACACCAAAACAAATAATAATGTGATATAAAATATACTACAGTTTATAAATGCCATGTTCAGAGTATGTTGTAGACAAATTTTTGTAATTTTCCTAGGCTGTACAAGACCTTGCACCACAGACAAAACTGATATTCCTTTTTAAATAATTTACATTGCATCCTACGATAGTAGCAAAAGCCATTGTGCTCTTCTGGATCTGAATTAAAATCACCAGATACAGGGAGGAGAAAATATGAGAGTAAGTGAAAAATTCTTAAAATGTGAAAAAAAATTCATAAGTATATGGTACTTCTCACTTTTTACAAAGTAGGGTGTTTCCTGGTATGTTACTCAGGGAAAAAAAAAGATAAATACAATTGGCTAATGGTCTATAACTCATCCCTATAAATCAGATTCAAAATGCTGAAGATGATCCTGTGCCTCCACATGGAGATTTATTCAACAGAATTAATGTGAAAATGAGGTAACATTCAACATCAGTAATTATAGGTCTGCTCACTCATTTCCCCAGATCCTTCTGGAATCTGCCACAGTGATTTTTCACTTTTGTTTTAAAAATGCAGAGTAGAATGTGCTAATAAACATGTGATAGTGAAGTCAGTCCAATCAGGTCACAAATGAGACCATCTTTGAATGGAGAAAGGAAAGGCAAGAAATAGCCACTGCTGCTAGGAAGAATTCCCAGGGAGTATAGAGTAAGTCTAAAAGATCCAGTGGGAATTAAGATTTATCAAGTCATAATCACTTCCCCTGTGGCAAGAATGACAGTTCTACATAGTAATTTTCTTAGAAGTCTGTATTTTGTACTTATCTTCTGGCTTTCTACTTGTTTTGTAGGCGATAGGTCTGTAGTTTGCTAAGATTTCAAGGTTCAGATCTTTCTAATTTTCTCACAAATAATCACACCAAAAATAGCTCAAGAAAGGATTAATAGGAAGCTCTTCTTGGTATTGCTGACTTTCTCTAATTACTGCATATGGTTTACACCCAGATATCCACACATGCACAGAAAAGCCTTACAGCTCCCCTCAGAAAAAATAAAATTACAGTAACTCCTGCAGACAGATTGAACATAATAGGATTATCTTTTCAATCTATTCACTGAGTGCCTCCATGCAGGCTCTTTCAAATCAATAGCTATACTTACAAAAGAACTGGAAAATGCATTGTATTTAAGAAAAAGAAAAACACCTTAAAAAACTATGCTTTTGAAGTTGATTTTCAGTAAACAAAGTCTTCCCTTATTCTAGGGAAAAAAAAATAGGAACATATTATATTTTAATGCTACATAAGCTTAAAAAATGGGATTTTCTAAGGAATCCAAGGAGGCCAGGCACCTACTCCCTCAAGCTCTTTTGAAAATTGTAGCATTTATCTTCAGAAGTGCTTCAGTGCCAGCTGGAGAGAGGCTGGCTGAGAGCATCCCATCAGGATTTCACAACCCCGAAGTCATGTAAATTGTATCACCCTCTTGACTCGCTGGAGCTTTTTAGCGGCAGAGCTCCATTTCTGCCGCGGCAGAAGGCGCAGGCCAGCATGTCCTGAGCGATGGGGGCGAGGAGAGCCCGTCCTGAGCCTGGCCAGGTGCCCGGGGCTGCTCCCTGCGGGCACGGCCGAGGCTGCCCCGGAGCCCCGCGCTGCTCCCCCGGCCGGCCCGCACCGAGCCCCGCGGGCCGCCGCATTTCTCTTCACAGGGAAAAGCAAGGCACAATTCTTCCCCAGAATATTTCTGGGTTTCACATTCTCTGAACCTCAGAGAAAGGAAAAACAATTCTTATCATTTGCTGTGCCTGTGTTTGTGCCGAAGTAGAATGCAGTATGGAGATTGTTTACCCAGAGGGACGGTGCTTTGTTTCCTTGGCCTGTCAGGGCCAGGTGTGTGTGTGTGTGGGGACTGTCACTGACAGCCACGAGATTCTGGGCAGTGTGAGCAGAGTTGAGTGCTTGGCAGATTCAGTTTAGATGTAATGTAATATAGTATAGAATAATATAGTGTAATAAAGTAATTAATTAGCCTTCTGATAAGATGGAGTCAGATGCATCATTCTCTCCCCCTCATTAGGGGCAAAAATATCATCGATACCCGCAGGGAAACTGAGGAGAGAAAACCTGAGAAGGGCCCTGTGCTGGCTTCTGGCAAGCTGAGAGGATTCACCACGAGTCTCAGCCATGAACTCCTGGGACCTGAAACCAGACAGCAGCGAGGACAAGCCTCAAGCCCTGCCAGCCTGGGCATCCCTGCTGGGAAGGGCACTCGGAGCCACTGGGTTCTGTGTGAGTGGCAGCTGATGGAGGGGCTGAGGAAGCTGGAGACAAGGCAGTCTAACTTGTTATTGCACCTTTCAATGTTAATACTGTGTTAACAGAAAATAGGGCTGAGGCTGGGACTTTTAGACAACTCACAGTTGTTTAGTACTGCTGGGGAAAAACTGTCCCAAGGATGTTGGTTCACATCCGCCAAAAGATGGGAAGCAGGAACGAAGGCAGCAGCCCAGACAGCTGTGAGGGAAAACAAGCAAGAGAAAAATAATAAACTATGACCTCTGAGAGCCTCTTCTGCCTAAGTCTTACTCCTAGTGATAAGCTGATTGCAGATTTTCTGAGAGCATTCCTACTGCACCAGATGTCAGAAATCAATGTTCAGGTTTTTCCTTCGAAATTTGAACCAAATACATTAAACAGAACCTTCTGCTTGGCCGCAATCTCATCATTAGTGAATGGACTCAGGCTTTTAAAAAATGTAGTTTAAAAGAGGCACAGTAAATGCTATTAATACAGTTTTGTTAAGCAAGTGGAGATGTGTGAAACCTCTGACTAATTAAAATTGATTCTTGTACAGAAATGTGATATGTTTTTAAAGGTTTATGAACACTAATTAAATTTGTTTTTATAGATCGGAAGTCACCAGCTGTTCATCTCAAAGTCTGAGTATCTTTGTTCAGTGTCTGTATGGACAGAAAAATGAATTTTTCAACACATGAGTTATATTTTAGCATTAAAGAAAGTGGCTAAATGGTACATAATACAGTATAGAACTATATACACTGAAGCGTATTGAGCACATATCTCAAAAGGTAAGAGTACTAATTGATCCTATATTTACGGTCTGATCCTTCTGCAAAACAGGCTGCATTCAATCCCCAAAGAAGCAAGTTCAATAAACAATTATATACTATTGCATGCTGGAAACAGACAAGCCAAGCACAGAGAGCTCCTTTCATGCATCAGTTTTGATTGTCCTACTTTGCTCTGTCAGGAACAGCAGTGACAGCCTAAGTGTTAAAGCTCTTTGACATTGCAACAAACGAAATAAAGCCCAGTTGCACATTTTGGAATTTATTTTATCCCACATCTAAAATACAAACAATATAGGGAGTTTTCATTGCTTTCAAACAATAGCAGCCACTGGAGACTGTTTCTGGAGCTCATGTTTTCCTCACATAAGGATTGTCACTAGATGAGTAGCAAAAGCATGTTTGATAGCCAGCTTCAGGAGCCAGGCTGGCCAACACAATTATTGCACATTCTGTCAGCACATTTCCTCCCTTCAGCTTTACTTCTACAATCTTTTTCAATATTGTTAAAATGAGCAATCATCGTGATTCACACTCCCAAAAAAGGCAGAAACCAACAATTCCCAATGGCTATAAATTATTAATGCAATTGTGCCAATCACACAGAGCTTAGTGCTTTTAAAAATGGAATGAGATTATCTGCACAGTTATTTTCAATCAGATTCATCTCTTATTAGGGGGCATTATGCATAGGGCTTGCTTTCAGAAAACCATCTCCTTCAAAGAAGATTGTTGCACAGTCATTTCTTGTGAAATACTATGCAAGCTCTATATTAGATACCAAATCAATTTTTTGTTTCAGGAAATAATTATATGTAATGGGTATTTTACTTTGTAGATAGACTGATTCTTTCCAATGTAAAAGTCTGTTCTGTTCTCAGTTGTTATTCCCATTCAAATCATCCCTGCCCTCACTGATTTACACCAATCTAGCATAAATATAGGCAGAACTGGAGGCTGTGGCAAATCATTTTTTGCTGCAATAGCTTTAACAGGCTGTAATAGAAAAGTTTGTAAGCGTTACTGTACAATGTATCTGTTAAAACAGCTGGGGCACACAGCTGTCTCGAAAAATACAAGCTAGAAAATCTTCCTCTCTGGTATACAAAAATCTAAAAAAATATTATAGAGCAGAGAGCAGTAGAGATTCAAAGGATGTAAGTGTCAAGGTCAGTTCTGGGGAATCCACAGGGTTGTCTTTCCTTGTGCAGTCTCTCTGCTTCAATGTTTGTTAGATTTTGGACTGTGTTGCCAGGGCCTGCACTGGAGGCCATCTGGAACAGCCTAAATGAACTGGAGACACAGGATGCTTTTATATTTACTGTTGCATTTTGTAAGAGGATTGGAAAATTGTCTTTGTGCTCCCAACTCCCTATGACTTATTCAAATTATCCCAACAACATGCCATGGAGCCTGGCAAGACACCAAACACAAAGAAACTGGAACGAAATTCAGTGATGCCTCAAGCTTCAGGAGCAGGGGTATTCTCTTGGGAATGACTGGCCAGCAAGGTGGAATGTGACCTGCACTAAATGAAGATAGTTTGAGAGCTGAAATACTGACATCACAAGGATAAAGAGACTCAGAGCACATAAGCATGTTCATTTAAAGGAACTTAAATATGCTGAGTCAACAAAAACATCAGTGGCAGACTCTTAGCACATGCTTAACTGCCCTACTTAATCCAGGCCAAGAAGAAGCTCTCAGTTTCTAAGACCCTTGCTTTTTGCTGCAAGCATTACAATATTTTATCTTCTGTATTGGTGAGAAAGTGATCTTTAAAGCACTGAGCTGTCAAAATGCTGCACCAGGATGTTGCTGTATTATTTTACATATTTCAGCTCTGTAACTGGAGTACTGGCAATCCTTGGGTTGAACACACCTTCCACAATATGGGGAACTGTCTGGTTCTCACGGTCATATGCCAGGGTGCCATTTAACAACATGAATTCCCATCTGTGAATCTGCTTCCTGCCATTTGCCTTGTACTTCATTTTTCCCATCCAGAAGTCTGGCAATAGTTTCTCTCTATTATTCTGATAAGAGTGTGGGTCAAACTCATTCCACTGTGAATGTGCATTTGTGCTTGCAGAGAGTGAGTGATTGATTGGTATCAGGCAGAAGTGACATCTCCTGTTACATTTCTGGCATGTTATTCTGTGGTTAATCAGTGCTACTGAGTGTCAGTCAAACCTACCAGATGTGACTCTAATGGATAGCTGCTGGTTGCCTGATGTCTATTTTGTCGCTGATGTGACTGGAGTGCTCCTAAAAGTTATTAAAAAAAAAAAAGGGGGTGAAAAAGGAGAACATAGCTTAGCAAGTATGAGGAAGCTGTATTTAGAAAGTAGCTGTATTTGTGAACCTCTGCTTTTAAATATTCAGTCAGCTGATTTTTTCAATATTAATTAATCACAGGGCAATCCACCCTTGTTTGATCAGGAAAGATTCATGCAAAAGAGTACTTGGGATTTTCTGGTGTGTCCAGTGGGTGGTAAAAGATTGTTACTCTTAATTTAGTTATTTAAATTCTTAGTGGTTCTGGAACACATGCATTATGAATAGCCTTCACCAAAAACACCACAGAAACTTCTATTATGACTGTGCCTGTTAGGTTGAAGCAGAGTCTCATTGAAGTAAACTGTCATCAAGACAGAAAGGAAGTTTGTTCTCTCCCTGAAGAAGCTTAAAAATCAATCAGAGTGAAAAACTGAAATTATTTGTTTGTAATTATTTGTAATTATTTTAATTACAAACCACAAATCCATCCAGCTGTAGACACAGTATGAATCAAAGACTGAAACTTGAAATACTCCAAGACTCTTTTTCCATTCTGGTTTATACCTGAGACTGGCTCTAGAATTATCAGTTATTTGACACTGGCACAAGCAGCCCACTGGGAACTTACAGCTCATATTTCTGACTTAGATTAACCAAATTACAGATATTTAAGTATAGGTATATTTATTCAAGTACCATCTTTAGCAATTGCTCATCCAATTCCACTGGGTGGAGGCTTTGTTTATGGATCCAGACAGAACTGATACAAATTTTTTAACAAAAGGCCAATTATTTCATTGTTGTTTAAGACTGTGTTGAGCTTTACTTACATGTACACAAACTTTTATTGTGTATTTGCCAAGACTTTCAGGAGTAGGTAAATCTGCTGTCTGGATATTTTAATTTTTCTCCTCATCTTTTAGCTTCAAGAATACTATTTCTTTCAGCAGATTATGGATTCAGAAAGCTTGACTGGCATTTGAAAATAAAAGTAAAACATGTAATACAGCCAAACTGCTCATCTTACTCAGTTTTACCAGAATCAACAAGGTCAGAGAAGGAAGGGCTTGGTAGAGACTAGAACAGAGAAGGGGAATGACTTACATGTCCTGAGGCCTGTCAGAAAGCAAATTTCAAAACTACCTCCACATCTGAGATTTCTAAACTGTGAAAAACTTCTTTGGAATATAGAAATCTCAAAGTTCAGGGTAAACGGGAGGTGGACCTCATTCACAAATTGCGGCAAATCACCGATTTTTGCTTTCTGGCTTCATTTTATTTTCAGCTCTGAATTTTAATATGGTATAATTGATAAATGATAGTTTCTGAGGCAGAAATCGGACCTAAAATTTAATTTTCTTGAAAATTCCGGGGTAAGTTCTTGTCCTAAAGCAAATCTTTATCTGCTGATGTCTGACAAAATTTATCTTCAAATGTATTCCCAATCCAGAGATCAAAAAAGTGTACATGATGTCTAATGGAGAGCTTCAGAAAGGCAGTTTTTCTAAGGAACAACATCAAGGAATTTGTAATTTTATTTTTAAGCAAACTGTAATTTAAATAAAGCATGAATTATAAACCTTGCAATGAGAATGGGGATGGTAATTGTGCTTCATTTTGGTCTCGCAGCAAACATGACCCTTTCTCTTCTGACGTCTTAGAAAATATTGATATATATTTAATGCAAAGCACAAATTGACCTTAATTCATGGACCTAAAACATTTATATGCCTTTGTTGCTTTTAATTTTCAGTGAAAATGACATGGTATCTTAAACACACCCCCAAACTGCATTGTGGTGGTTTTACATTTCATTACTAGGGCAAGACCAAGATCATACTCATTAGTTCTAAAGCTAGTGTTCTATTGAATAAAACAGAAAGGAAGTTGGAGGTTTGGCACTTTTCTGATGGGTCCTGATGGGCTTTTCACATTACCCATAAATCATGTAAAAATAATATGTTAAAGAAGAATTCTGAAGAAGAAAATCTAACCTTACCACGGTCATATCTCCCTGCAGCTGAATTAATAATACTGAGATATGTAGCGAAACTATGAATTATTCTAAGGACTCCGAATTCTGCAGATATTATGTTTTACATCTTCATACTTAATATATGGAAATGTATGCATGTGTCTCTCCACAACTGTACACAATCAGGTCCACAGTTCTTTGCATGTGACTTCCTTGCACCATAAACAGACTCTTCACTGTGAGCTGCAGCTTCAATAATTCCTTGTAAGCAAGTAGAGTACACAAAGTCGGCCAGGAGGACACCAGATGTGGATAACATTGATAACACCAAGAGAAAGGATCTATCTAGATGTGATTTTAGAAAACAGAGCAATTTAGCATTAAGGATATTTATAGTACTGAAGCACAGAAGAAACATGAAGCTAAACTTAGAAAGTCAAAAGGACCAATCAAGAAGAGATAAAGGAAATGTGGTTATAACTGAGTCTCTCACAAATGCAATGATCACCTCGATGATGTGCATTGCAATCCTCTCTTGTACGTGCTAGAAAAATGGAACACTGAACAGGAGAACTTTAAATTGCATAAACCTCTATAAAGGGGCTTAAAAACCCATCACAAGGCTGGCTTCATCCCATTAGGAATTTAGGGAAACCATGCTTCCACTCTGTTTATCAGTTCACCTGTCCCTGCCTATGCTGCAGCAGCACTTCTACAGAACTTAATTAACTGGTACCTATAAAGTACTGCAAAGTTTAATATTAAAGTGGCTAAGCAAGTACAAACTCTTACTGGTTTTAATATGGAGACTTGTTCTTTGGAAAGGGATTCAGTTTTACTGCATACATATGAATGGGTTAGATCCCTAAAAAAGAAGTGAAGAAAAAACAAAGAGAAGCAAATCCCAAAGTATAAATCGTGGCCTCTCTCAATTTAGAGGTATGAGGAAAAAATAGCTGAGAAGATGAAGCATAAAAAAAGAGTAGTAACCTTTTCGTACTGTAGGTAATACTTCTTGTGTGCAACTAAAATACAAAACAGAAAAATAGCAAATGCTAGAAAAAAAAAATACTAAGTATTTGTTGTGAGTGTTTGTCTATCAAACCAATTCCCTTCACATCAGTGTTTGGAAACCTTTATTATGCTCCTAGATGTGGTCATTGTTGGTGAACAAGTTGGCACAAGTGATAGAAACTTGCTGTGGGGAACTGCAGGGTGTCAGTCCTTCCTCTCTGGGCAAAGCTGGCACTGCCAGGGCTCAGATCCTTCACTGCAGGATTCCACTTGTTCCATAGATCTGCTGATTTTCAGCAGGCTCTGGTGCTCACAGGGGGAGGGACCATTACTGCAGAGTGCAATGAACAGGGAGGATGCTCACAACACAGATCCAGGGAGAAGAGGAAAGCCCCTCTACAGTAACACCATCCAAGCCAGTGACAGAATGAGCACAGGCTCCCAGCCACGCTCACAGGGACACAGGGACTTTCTGCACTGCAGCTGGGTTAAGCCTCAGCCCTGAATGGCTTTCTGACAAACCTCTGGTTGTAGCTGCAGTAGCCAGCAGCTGTGCCCTTTCAAATTCCCACTTTGTTTTTAACATCTTCATCCCAACCTACTGGCAGGATGCTCTTTGCACACACTTTTCTTGTGTCTACATTCGCATCACAGGATCCTGCTCCAATAAATACCTTTGAGTGCCTTCAAACCACTTGTCTGCTGCATCTTTTTCTCCTTCTTGGAGAGTCCATCAAGCACAGGAACACAAGCTCTTTTTTTCAGACAAATAATATTAATAAGATGAATAAGATTTCAAAACATCTAACAATGGTACTGAGGAAATGTATTACTGAGTTGGACTCAATAAACCTGTCAAGTGATTTGGTCACTGCATTTATCTCTATTTCCAGAAAGCTGGTGATCTCTTATTTCAGAGAAAATACAGATGCTTTTAGAGCTCCATAACTATTTCCATCCTTGGAATTCTCTAAGTTTATCACTGGGTCAGAAAGACATGATGGAAAACTTTCTAAATGTCATCTAGCTTAGCATGGAGGTCTACTAATAAGGACACAGCACTTTAAAAAAAAAGGCCTTCAAAATACCCCAAACCCATACACTTGTCAATTTTTATATACACCTGAAATTAATAAGATGTTCTGAAAAACCAAACTCCAACAAAAGATGAAAAGTGAAAAGCAATAGTACAGATTTTCTTCTACTCTTAGGACCAATATTTTTTAGATTTGTTGATTGTCAGATTGGAGAAAAAAATAGAAATTAAAAACAATGCAGGAAAAATACACATCAGCCACATTTTTGGAAGAGTTCAGGCACAGAAACAAGCATCCAGATGCTCTTGCTCTGTTAACATCTTAATTAGTGATGATTAGTCAGTAATCTGAAATCTTAAAAATATCACATTTGACAAAAGGTTATTTCCACTTTTAACTGGTCTCTAACTGCTTACTTAGACTGATTTAAAAAAACCCTTTCAGCTGCCTAGGTAATTCTGTTTCCGATGTTCTTTGCTAATTTTTTTAGATAATATTTCTCAAGAGGCCTTATGTAATTAAAGAGGTTTTAATCACTAAGATCCTGTAGAGAAGGAAGGCTGTTAATGATGTGCCACAGAGTGCTCAGTACGACACAGAGCCTAAAGGAAGTTATGGATCTTCCTCAGGGATGTTCCCTCCTGCACTCTGAGTGTCTAACCTGGCAGAGCAGGCAGTGCTGGGGAACTGCAGAATGATATCCCAGCCTACAAGTTCTCCAGTTTGAATCAAACAATGGCCTCCTCCTGGCTCACATCTCCTGCTGTCTGTTCAGCTGTGTGAGAGCACACGACATCCCTGAGCACCTGGCCAGCCCTGCCACAGCACCAGGCTGCTTCACATCCATGCCTGAACTTCTTTCTCCAACTTGCACTCCAGATAGCAGGATATCATTCCTTATTTCCAGTTGGAGAACTGAAGTGACAAAAAGTGAGATGAAATTGGAGATTTACTCCTGCCCCACAGCTCAGTTCAAAGCACTAGTCCCTGCTCCAGCCCTATCTGGCTTCCCTGGTGCTGTAAGGAGAGGGCAGCAATGCAGAACCTCTCTGTGGATGGGATGAACTGGAGAGGGCTGCTCCAAAACATCCTGCAGTGAGCTTTTCCCACAGCTCTGCTTATACTCTGAATTATTTTATAGCCCCCTCGTTGCTGAAGGTAGTGTGCATTTTGATGTTCACAAGAAACAACCCAGCCTGCTTTAATGCACATAATATAAATATACTCTTATTGAGCCAAGAGCTTCCATTACCTTTATTAGACACAAAACTTGTGAATTATAAGACACAAAACAAGTCCAAGAAGTTCATTGTCTCTTGCAGAAGACAGGTTATGGTGTACAATGCTACAGTTCCTTTGCTTCTGGAAAGGATGAGTTTTATCATTAACTCCTCAGCCTTTGCATTTCAGATAGGTGTGCTCTGCCATCCACACAAGTTTCCAACCAAAGATGAGTTCAGTATGTCTGCAACTTTTCTGAGTCCCAAAAGACACTGCAACATTTGGTACATCCAAACATCTTGCTTAATTCATTATTCACTATATAAAATTTTGTCAGAAATCCAGGCATGAAGTGAAAGAATAAAAAAAAGTCAGATGAAGAAGTTAAGCAATCACACCTTCATCAACAACATAAATAAATCAGAAAGCCCATATGCTGGGATTCAGGAATCCAAGTTACATGACTATAAGCTTACACACAACAGAAATAGCACCAAACCCAGGATAAAAGGGGCACATTTCCAGTGAGTAATTGCCACAACTAGTACTGCATGTTTTTTTCTCTGAACATGGAGCTTTATTAAATGTGACAGTAAACATCCCTTCCTGATGCTTCCTGTAAACTTTCACATCCTCCTGGAAACACAGTGGTGATCAGGGATACGTAAAAAGCTGTGCTGTCAGAGCTCCCCACCAAACCCTACAATTTATGTAGCAAATGCACAATGTTTCCCCTCCCAAGGCTGCACTGCACTGAACCAAGAGCAAATGCAATCTTTTCCTTAAGTCCTTGTACTCCAGGAACTGCACTGCAGAGCAGGGCTCTGGTGATTCAGCCTGGGGATAAGGGCTGCACTCTCACTAGGTCAAAAGCTGTTGGAAAAGTCTCTTGCAACCTGCACAAAGAATGAAGTGGCTGTGTAGCTCTGGCAACCCAGCTTTAGCCTTTCTATTACATCACTGGTGGAGAAGCATCACTCTTGCTTTTTCTTTTAACAGATCTGACTGACTTAAAGCTACAAACCTGATTTTATCTGCACAAGTATCTTTAGCAGACATTACAGGAGTCTGAGAAGAAGGCTGAGCCTGCAAACAGCAGACCAAAAGCCTCTGCTTGGAGGCAATGGGGAGACGTGGAAGCTGGAGGGATGGGTCTGGCTCGGGGCTACTCCAGAAGATGCTCCTGGAGAGATAGGCTGGAGCTACCAAAGGAACAGGCACTGCTGTCAGTCTTCAAACAATGAAAATAGAAGGCTTTCTTAGCAAAAATATGTCCACTGTTTTCATCAAAATACAAAGAATTCCAATTCTTCGCATTCAAGATACAGCTGACTGCAAATAATGAAAGTGCACTTTGCTATAAAACAGTTTATACAAATCTGCTCTGAAAGGATACAGAACTAGGTAAAGTGTCCTCCTCTGAAAGAATACAGTCCCCTGATTGTGGGTTTCAATATACTTATTTTAGGTTTTCCATGGGAAACCCTAATTATTAACTGCTCTATGCTGCCACTGAATAAGGTTTTTGTGTAATAATCCATGGGAAATAAGATATTAATAATAATAATTTGGTTACAAAATACACAGGATTTATATATTGGAAAATAGCCTCTATCATCAAAGTTAGGTTTTGTTGTTATCTGAAGAGACTGGCTGAAATTATTGATGGAGTATTAATATTGCCACAAAGTCAGAAACTGTAGGTAGGAAAAATACAAGAGAAAATAGAATGTTATCAGAGACCTTCAGGCTAGAAACCTGCCTTTGAATTCCTAAATGTGTGATAAGAGGAGTTATATAACACGTGTAAAACTCAATAAACAAAGCCTGTCTGCTCAGGAAGCCTGAACTAGACCATTTGTTTCCTATGAGGAAGAATGTTTAAAGTTATTTCTCTGTCAATTGGAAAACTATGAATAAACTTAATGAAAAATATAGAATGTGTGGGTGTAAAGAATATGCTTGGCTATATCTCCACTTTTGTTTCACTATAGAAGTATTGCTAGTTAAGTGTTCCTCCATGTGAAAATATTGCATCTGGTAAGATAGCTCTCTATTCTGATCACCCACTGAGTAGGGAAAAAAGAAATGGGGCACTGGAAACAACCAACATCTTCCTGGTGGTCTAAACCCCTTCATTTGATGAAAATCTCCAGGAAAGAAAATCCCCCTTAGCCAGCTTAACAGCACCCTGGTTAGCTGCTGTTTGTTTTAAGACTGCCTGTGTCGGGAGAAAAGTGGAGAGCTTTCAAAAACGTTACCAGAGGTCATAACTTGGGAATCAGCAATCAATCGTTCAAACACTTTATCCTGCGGCAAGTGGCCACTTGCACTGTTCAAACGCTGCTCGAGTGTTCCAAGGCACGGTGTGTTTTGGATGAAAGGTACTCTTGTGTTTCTACTTCCTCCTTCTGCTGCGCGGGTAATCTGAGGAGTCCAGGAGCGCACTCAGCTCCCTGACTGTAGGATGGAGTTTTTCAGGGATCCCAGCCCTGCCGGCAGCAGAGGGCGAGCGGGAACGGGCCCGGTCACTGCGGGCTCAGCGCTGCTGCCCGAGAGCGGGGGACGCTGCCGCCGGGGCTGAGGGAGGGAAGGGCGAACACGAGCCAGCACTGCACCCTTGGGGCAGTGCATGCAAACTACAGAGCCAGCGGGAGCTCGGGCCGGGAATGGCGAGCCTTCCCTTCCCTGGGACACGCCAAGCGCCCCGCTCTGCCTCCAGCCCGGCGTCCCCGGGACGGAAAAGGCGCGGAGAGCCCGGAGGCAGCCAGGGCTGGCGAGCACAGCCCTTGGAGACGGGCGAGCCCCAGCCAGGAGCTGCTCAGGCTCCGGCGGAAGGGCGGTGCTGACACCGCACAGCACTGACAGCTACAACCGGACACAAGCAACAAGAATTGCTGTGGGAAGGGCAGCCAAACACTGGCACAGGCCTGGAGGTATTGAAGACTGGTCAGAACTAGACCCAAACCAGCCTGATCTAAGTGGCAAGTCAGGTAACCCAGCGAGAGCCCTGTAAAGTGAGGATTTCTGGGGACCGTGTGGTGCCCGGGGAGCTGCGGCTGCTTCACTGGCGCTCACCATCCACCACCCCTCTTGGAGCGGCACCTGGGCAAATACAGACAAACCTGGCAAGGAAAATACCTACGAGCTTCTTGTCCTTCCATGACTTCTTATCACCTGATTTTAACAAGGACTTACAGCCGAGGGCAGGGCAGCTCTCAGCAGACCAGGGTTACTTTTCCAATAAATCAATAACCTGTGGTTTGAGGGCAGCTGTTAAGCCTTAAGAAATAACTCCATTAAATTAACTCCAGATACATGCCACTTTAGTTCTAACTTACATATACTCTTTAAACAGGAAAAAAAATCTGCTCATTGCTTGAAATTTCCTACAGAATAATAATTGTTACTCAAAAGCAGGATTTGTTTCCAATACTAAAGGGTATTTATAGAAATGCAGGTGGGATATGTGTGTGTCTATTGTGAGCATAGTAAGATAATTTTATTTACAATTTTTTAAATTTATTTAAATATTTTACCACTATCCATACTCTGACAACTGGAAAACAAATAGGAGAATGATGCATTTCTTACTTCCCAGTCAGTAAATTAGAGAGTGTTATCAACACAAGGATTCAACAGAAGATGGTTTATGTCTGAATTCAACTTTTGGGTGGTTCAAGTTTGATGATGATTTTATGCCTGAGCCTTTAGAAATGCCTTAATGAAATTTAAAAACAAAAAAAGGTTTGCCCCAACTTTTTTTGATCCATTTGGGACTACTTCTAACTCTGATTTTTTTACAGCAAGATCCAACAGGAACTGCTGTTATTTAGGAGGTTTAGAATGGATCTTAGTGGAGTTCTTACAGAATGTGTATATTACAATCTTACCTACCCATGTTTTCTCACAACAGACAAAATCCCTTGCAGAGTTTGATGGTTAACAGTAATTAACTGAAAATTCTTATTTGCCCTGAAATTACTTTTGAATCAATAATAAGCTATAGAGATTTAGCTTGAAAACTCCATCGTGAGAGAGATTCAAACTCTCAAGTGAGAGGAGCAGTTTCCTCCCCTCAGAGCCCTGTGGGTGAGCTCTGATCTTTTACTTCTGCCTGGGGGCCCTTACCCTGCTGTTGTACAGGGTGCTCCTCTGAGCCTGAGCACAGCAGCCAGGCTGGGACACAAGAAGGGATTGTCAGTCCTCCTCAGCAGCACTACTCACCTTTGGCTCAATGGTGAAATGTTGACTGCAACCAGAACTGGAATGCAGGTGCCATACATACAGTTCAGGCTGCATTTCCCTCTTCCCTCCCAACACCCAGTGAGCCAGGACAGAATCCAGCTTTTCACACATCAGTTCCTGGGTGGCACTAAGGCAATGCCCCCATTCACTGCTGCACTTACTCAGCCCTACCCTGTGTGTACAGGAACAAAATGGCACAATCAGCCACAGCCTCCTGGAGGGAAAGTCTTCTCCTGTCCTGAAACCATCCCTTTGTTCCCAGCCTCTTCTCTCTCACATCCCCTCATTTAATCTTACCTGTTCTTGGCCTCAAGCTGGAACTGTGCAACAAATCTAACACATAAATCAGCAGCAAAGATTCCACTGTGATACCAGATCAGTGTTATGAAGAGCTTCCTAATTTCAGGGCCCACTGTACCCCTCAACCAGTTCCACAGGTGCTGCCCCTCATCCTTGTACATCTCCCCTCTCCACAGCTACACGGGTTTCCCCTGGATTATCACTGCAGAGACCTAAATACTGAGACTTCAACACATCAGGAAGTATTAGATCAAAAGGAGAGAGTAAGAAATAAACTGACATTTTCCACACAATAAATAGCTTATCATTAGCATTATATAAAGTGTTATGACAAACTTAATTTTGGAACTATTGACAAGAGCCTCAAAGTTAGTCTTTAATCATGAAAAGGATTTTTCCTTTGAAAAGGAAAGTCTCTACTCTTGCTCTGTCACATCTGTTCTCAGTTTTGGATTTGTTAGCACAGAAATTAACAAAATCACAAAGCTGATCTTCAGTCATCACCCTGGGGCTTTTTGTATCTGTTTGGACTGTTCAGACTTTAGAGTTACTTTGATTTATATCATGGACAATCATTACTCAAATCCTTCCAATAATAGGCCCTACTTCAAATGATGTTTTCCATGAAGTGTCATTTAGGCAAGGCTAGGAGGTGAACCTGCTTTCTTTTAATGTAAAGACTCTACACTGTAAAAATATAGAATTGAATGTTATTTGAAAACAGATTAAAACAGGCTAAAATTCCCAAGCAAAGAAACTTTGAGGCTGGAAAACCAGCTTAAAACAAAAGGACTTCTACTCTCCAGCTAAATCATTGCTGGGTAAAGCCTAAGCCTCAATTATCATTTCTAATCCAACACATTTCCATGGTTCCTGGTTTTCCTGCAAGCCCTGGCCATTCTTTCTTGATCACTGTAAATGCAAAGAGCCCTCTGCCCTCCCCTCCCAGGCTTCTCTGTGACTGCACTTGCATTTTCCAGGGGATGCTCCCAATCATCTGCTACTCTCCCCACCTCTTTTAGCTCTCTGCCAGTGCCTTCTGCTGCAGGATCCACTTTCCCACTCTGCTGGCCAGTTCCCCTGGAGCAGGGCAGGACCAGGACTTGTCCTCTGATCCCTCCAGACTCTGCTACACTCAACACTGTGAACAGACAAACCAGACAGAGCATTAGTCTGTCACACATACATTCTATTACATATGGTATATCAAGCATGCTGTGAAGAAAAACACATTTAAAGTGCTTAAATACCTGCTCAAATAGGGCCATCCCTAATGAGGCCTGAAGCCATCAGGACTCTCTTCACCCTTCCCACTAAGACCAATTCATGCTGACTGGAGCTGTTAGAAGCCCAGACTGCCAGTCTCTTGTGCAGAGACACTGCCACTGTACTTGAATTCTCAATTATAATGATTTGAGTGTTTACTTTTGTTTGAAAATGTGATCAAGCATTTACCAGAACGGGATCACTCTCCACTCTTAAGTCTTCCTTTCTGAGTTTGTCTGTTTCCTGACTTTAAAACAGACAATCCCTAAATTCTGCAGACCACAGCTATGTAACTTAATACCCAAATCCTCTGAGCCTAAGAGTGATCCAGAAATGGTTCCAGGGTAATGCAGCAACCAAGAACCCAGATTTTGAACATTTCTGAAATGAATTGACAAGATCAAACCAGTGTTTCTCACATGTTTCAGAAATCAACATCCGTGTATAGCTCTTACTAAAAGTCAGAAGAGGCACATACAGTGAAAGGTTCATGTCTCAAATGTAATCTTTTCTGGTTTTGAAAAATAGTCTGTAACTAACAAGCATTTACTCAGAGAATATAAACCTCTTATCAGTTGCCTCTGAAACTAAGCTCACTGCACCCACTTGATATAAACTTCAGCATTTATAAAGGCTTACAAGATCAAAATCAATTGTTCATACTTATGTTCCAAATTGTGGGAAAAAAAAAAAAAGCTTTTCACTTCTAAAATTTTCACATTTTCAGTCTGATAATCAAGATTATTAATATACTCCTGCTGGAATTCTTTTTTCCTCTCCAGTATTTTTTGGGAGACATTTCAATGGAGATAAACTAACATCCAGGGAAATATATTAAACATACACAGCACGTGTACTGTATTGTTTTGCCTAATCTATAGATTGTGCTTGGCTACTGTGAAAGCCTCATTTCATTTAATTTACTCTGTGAAGGAATAATACATTATTCCTTCATTATTCCTAACTGATCACCAAGTTCTCAAGGAATGAGCAGGTGCTCATAATTACTGCAAAAATACTTAAATTACAAAATGTAATCATTTAGCAAGTGTAGACATCTCTGTTCTCCTCATATACTTTATAACACTATCTATCATGTTTATAAAACAATATATCCTGTTTCAACACCCATGGGATGAGCCAGGAACTCCCACAGCTGGGCCAGCAGCTGCCTCTCCAGCATCCCTTCATCCCTGCCCAAAGGCTGCCACTGTGGACACTTCTGTGACTCTCACCCCACTCCCACTCTGGTTTTTCTGCCTAAGGTCCTGTTGGTGTGTCTGAACCTGCTGAAGCTCCATGGGTTGCTGGAAGCTCAGCTGTCTTCTCACCTTACAACACTTGCAGGAGGTGCCAGCAGGAAAGAGGAACAGCAGCAAAGAGCTGTGTTTTTATTTCAGTGGTCAGCAGTAGAGAAAGAGAACCCCATTAAGAAAAATTTTACACATGTAGTGACATGCAACTGAATCTAGAGTGCCATTAATATCTGTAACTATGTATTTAGGTCAAAGTAATTTATTCTTACACTTAAAGATAATGAGTGCTCCAATTATTTCCTACCAAACTGTAAAAATCCTCAATTCAGCTCAAAATTGCTTATAATCTGGCCAAACTGCTGAACATAAAGTGTCTCTTGGACAGAAGCTGGCTCCTTCATCACCTCTTTCTCTCTTTCAAGAGGAAACAGAACAGAGTTTCAGAAAACATTTTCTAATAAATAGCACCACTTTAACATGACAGAGCAGAGCTCATCAGCTTTATTAATTCCACTGCACTGTGGTTGGCCTCCTCCCTGCATAATGTTTCAATGCTGAATGCCTTGCAACAAAGGCTAACTATTTAAGGGAAAGAAATTGTATCACTGACAAACTTATCCCCTTAGTCATCCCCTTCAGTTCCCACCCCTTCATGTTTTTTTCCTGTGACTTGATGAAATCCCTTTCCAACCAATTCAACAGTGCAATGCACATGAAGCAAATTATTTTGAGAAGATTTTAGAAGAACATAAAGACAGTTTTCAAACCCCAAGACTCTTTTCTGAGCTCTTTTAAGCTTACAGGACTTTCCAAACTCTACTGACACTGCCTGAAATGGCTCATAAATCCAGCCTTGTGGAGTAGCTTCAGGACACAGGGGGGGGTGTGAACTCTCCAGAATGTTGCTGAGCCCTTCAACAACAGGAAAGCATCTCTGGAAATGGGGAAGACAATACTGTGATAGCACCTGAGTGCATGAAAGACTTTCCTGAATGCTAGATGTTCTGATATTCTTAACAAAGTCACTTATCATCAAGTTGACTTGAACAGTTCTTTACAAGGACTCTATTAGAGTCAGTTTACGCAAAGGAACTATGATGAAGTATTATCAGAAGGACAGAAAAAGAGCTCTGTAAAATCTGCTTAATCTTAGGAAATCAAATCAAAGAACAGATCAGCAAATGAAACACCTTTGGTGCTTGCTAGCAGAAAAATTCATTATAAACATCAGGTGAAGGAGGCAGAGTTTAATAGTCTTTTATTCTCTAGGAGAATAGAATCTCAGCTCCTTAATTTCCAGGCTGCTGGGGTTCATTGGCAGATAAGAAATATGTTTAGCAAAAGAGGGATGTTTCAATAGTTTTCCTTCCACACCAAAGCCTAGCAAAACTTAAAAACTTTCAATACTTTCAGGGAGAGCATAGGAAACTTCTTTGCTTCTTCAGACATAACATCCAACACTACATCTCTAAACACGTCTTGAGTTCTCACCTCTGGAAAATATTTAACATTATTTACCCTAAAGCCATCCCTGTACATTGTGATGCATTGCAAAAACCAAGCATCCCTTCCTTCTGCCCTAGGTGATATGAAATGTATTTCTTCTCATATCTCACATTTTTCCCTCCTACTTTAAAAAATGATTTTGTGAAGAATTGGAGAGACTGCTCTTTTCCATTAGCCCTTAATATAATATCCAGTGCTTTGTGCAAGAACAATTAAAAAAAAGATGAGTTCTGACACAAGCCTTAGTTTTATAATAGCAAGAGAAAATGTGAAACTCAGATGGGTCTTGTTAGTGCTAAATGCACTCCTACTGACTCCAATTTGTTTTGTTCTATTAATTTATCATCTTACATGGGAATGATTTCATAGTCTGCTAGGAAAAGGTCTCAGAAGCATGAAGCAGTGAGATAACAGAATGAAGATGCAGCTAACTGTGATATTCCAGAGCTATTTGAGTACTATTTGTGAACACACTATTATTCTAAACACAACCCTGCAGCTTTTTCTGCCTACAGCACACACAGGATTGTTCAGTAATAACAAATCTGACAGTCTCAGTGGGAAAACTCAGTGAACCCCACACATGTGAGCTTCCAATTCTTGCTACAATTCAGCTGGAGAAGACCTGGAATTTATTCATCTGTAATGACTGTGTCTGTATTGATCAACTTTCCCAAGTATATTCAAGTCAATCCTTGAACAGAACATGCAGCAAAATAATAAAATCAAAACAGTACAAAGTGGCAAAGGTATTTGCTGATGCTATAAAGAAGATTTTGTTGGAACTGTAACTTAAGCTACACCATGATGCCTTGTTATTGGACTGGAAGCCATGCTTTTGAAACCTCTAGTGTGCTTTACTGGTTTCAGGATTTTCAGTTGAGGCTTTCTTTTTCTTCAAAACAGAAGAATTTCTTGCTTCATAGTTTTCTTATTTTATCTACTTAGAATTCCTACTAGCTACCAGTAAACAAAGGCCATGGGAGGGATTCTCTGATATATGGGTACTTCTGCTTTCCAAGATAACAAACAAGTGTTCAATAGCACTATGAAAAATGTGCCTTTAACAGTAGCCAGTGAGAGACACACAAGTGGAATATTCAATATTCTTCATGAGCTTCTGCAGTACTCACAAAACAATCATTAACTACAAACCCAGTTACACCTTGCTGAGCAGAACTATAAAATTAAGAGCCCAAAGAGTAGAGCTTAACTGGTTTTCCAGGCAGTTTTGGGTTTTTTTCCCTTTATTGACACCAGTGGTCAGCAAAGGCAATTCACTGGATGCCTCTCCTGAATTAGTGACACACTGAATAAGCAACATTTCCACAAGGTTCACCGGCTCTGGATGCCAGAGACACTGTACCAGAATGACATTCCTTAGGTTTAGTGACATTCCAGGCACTGATAGAAAATCTGTGCTATTAATTGGTATTTTTGCAACTTCAGTTGGGATTCTTATGCTCTCTTACTTCCCTTTTTGTTTAAATATGATTTTTTCTCTCTTTCTTGGCACTGCTTCAACCCACTTAGGGATTGGTGGGGTTAAAAGAGGCTCCATGTCTGTGCATAGAGCTCCAGTGCATGAGTCACATATGTAATGAGTTCCCTTCATTTCTGTACAAAATACTCCTAAGTCTGCACCTATCTGCCTGTGCTATGATACATAGAGACTCATAAACCACTTCATCTGAACACAATATTTACATTGTTGTGAAAAATACAGGATAAGTAGAGTTAAAACCCAACATTCTTCCTCAGAAACACAGCTGGGAAGTGCCAAGGAGGCATGATCATTGCAGAAAATGATTTCTATTGGTGATTATTGTGATAAAAATTACTTAACCAAAGGTCATGCCTGACCAAAAAAAAAAAAATCTGGAAAAAAGAAGAATTTAAACTTTATTTTTCAGCATAACAAAGTATTTCAAATTTCTTTGAAGTGTTTTGAACCAGAAATCAATGCAGAAATCCATTCTTTGGAGGAATGCCAAAGTAACACAAGGAGGAGGCCAAAGCACATTATTGATTAATGCCTGCATCCAGCTTCAGTCCAAAGATATGAAAATGCCCATGAACATCTCAGCAGTGAGCCAAGGACCCAGCGAAGCAGACTCTAAGGTGCTGAACCTCACAGGAAAGTGACCTGAGCAAACTTCTATCCTTCCACATCACCAACCCCAGCTCCCAGGTCACCTGGTGACCCCCTCAGGAACTCCAGGGATGAATTCCCATCAGGCTGGGCCTGAAGAACACAAATGCCCTGGGCCCTTCTGGGAGGGAAGTGAGATGAAGCCCAGCTTTAGCAAGTGGATCTGCCTGAGTCACTGAGCTTTACCTGGGCCGAGGTAAACACTTCTGAACTCGGGATGTTCCTCAGGAGCCTTCCTGCAAGTCTTGTGGAATCACCATGGTAATATTCTCCACTTACAGTAATTATGCTTACACATCCTCTCTGAATACCAAGGTAGCTATAATCTGCAGAAATAAAAGTAATTATATAGCTGTCAGTGTAATACAGCTGTGGACAACTGTAAATAAAGTGTTTACATGGAGATGGAGACATTGCAGAGCTTTAGAAAAGTGTGCTGTGAAAGAATAAAAAATAACCCTGTTCCAGTTTGAGAGAATATGCAATTTAATCCATGTAGAAATCTCGTTCATCAGTAATTACAGAAGGAGATAAGAGTCTCCTCAATTAAGATCAGGCAGAAAATGGTTTTATTTTATGTGTCCTGAGAAGTATCACATCAAAAATAATTAGAGAGAGAAACATAAAAACTTTCAGATGTTTTAAATATATTACCTACTTTGAAATTTAGAAAAGCTTCAAAGAAATGTCAGGTTCTGGCATGCTCTGGAAAGAGCACTTGTATGCAAAAAACAACAAGGCCTTTTCCCCTAGTTTTATATATATTTGATGGAGCCACTCAAAAAAGAATAATTGAAAAACTAATTTAAATTCAGACAGGATTCTTTGGATAACAGTTATAGCTCAATGGTTGGAATTATTAGGAATGAGCCTGTGGCAAACCCAAGATTGGGACCATGACACAAAGGAGCTTCTGTCAAGCTTTTCCAATTATTAGTCTTCTCTTCCTAGTTATTTATATTTCCTTTCAACTCACATGTCTAACTCCCAGAGCAGTAAAACAGAAGCTCCATCTCTGAGGAACAGGAGCAACCTGTGCTAGAAACCCTGTTTGCATTTGCATGGCTTTAAGATTTTCTATGGGAGACAAGAATGCACCACCAAGCTTTTTCTTTATTATCACATTTTTGGTTTGTAATCCTTCCTCATGTCTTTGGTAACCGGTCTTCAGGGCCCACTCTTAGTAATTAACTAATCAATTACACACTTGCTAATCTGTTCTATCCAAAGATAACAAAGCAGAAGGCAGACATAGATTTCTTTTTTCTACTTAAAGACACATTTTCTTGAAATCCTGGTTACACAAAACCATTCTGATCTGTCACTCCACGGCCTTCCATATAGATTTGCCAAGAATCAGTGTGAATTAATTTTGATTTGAGTCACTTACTATACTCACTCAGTGGGCTGTTATGTATGATATGGATTGGCTAAGCACTGTCATCAACTCATTTGAAATCAATTCATTCATTGTTCACACCCAGTACACCATTTTGGACTGAGATAAAGTACAATGAAACAAGAAGAAAGACCCACTGGAAGGCAAATAATAGCACAGAAAAAAAAAAGGAAGAATATAATACTCATAGATTGGAGACAAAAGAATAGAATAGATAGAAACATGGAGATCAAAGACAAACATTGATCAAAGATAGAAAAGGAACTGCAGACAAACCAGAACCTGTGATCAAAACCTGATGGAAAGGAGCATGGTGTGATGTGAAAAAAGGAGAGAGGAGTAAAAAACCTGAGGCTCACTGCTTCAGGATATCCTGCTTGCTTTTGATTCTCTGCTAGTCCCTAATCCAGCCACGTTAAAGAAAGAAGTATATGAATTTCTCTACAACCCCTAGAGATAAAAGACTGTTGCCTGGATGTCTTGTCATTAACTCTGCCTTGTCCACTTTGCTGTCATGTTCATCTTCCTAACACTGTTTTCAACATGCTTTGCTGGTTGCAAGAAAGGATTTTCTCATATTTCTGCCACACATTTCTCAACACAGAACATGTGTTAACTCTTACCAGCTAAACTCTGCCACCAGTCTACTTCCTGCAGAGCTCCTGCTGCAGACAACCCAATCTGTTGTTGTCAGCCTCCTGCCCAATGACCACTGTTCATGCCCTTCCTTCCTGAGGTGCCAGTACCTGCTCCCCAGGAAGAGAGAGAGGCCTTGGAGTTGCTGGGACACCTGGGAGATCACATTTCTATCAGATATTTTTTCCACTGCAGGTTTTGGCCCAAAATAGGGTGATATCAGAGGTTCCTGCCCCTGGGGTGATGGACAGTCTCAGAATCCCTAGGCTATGATAAATAATTCCTTTTGGTTTTCACTGTGTTTGTGAGAGCTGAACCCTGCACAGGTTCCTGCTGACAGCTCCTAGGACAGCTCTTCAATGGTGAAATTCCCCATTGGTACTCACAAATTTGGGGGTTGGTGGTGCTGTAGCAAATCCCTTCTGAGGACCACAGGGATATCCAATCTTCTTACTCTGTCTTGATGTTGGGCAACAGGAAAATTACAGCTGGAAGTGATTAGGCAGGTCTATTTTACTATATAATAGGAAATTTTCTGCTTTTTTCAATACCTTTTTTTCAAAAAAAAAAAATTGTTAATTTTTTCAGGTGATTTACCAGATAACTTATATTGGTCAAGCAATGCTATGACCACAATATCTTCAGGATATTACTCAGCAAATGGGTCAGTTTAAGCAGCCACATGGCTTTCAGGCGCTTCAGGAAATCTGAAGCACTGACACAAGACACATTTTCATTCTCAGAACCACAGACATTGCTTGACATTGGCAGGGACCTCCAGAGCTCATCTGGTCCAGCCTCCCCTCTGAAGCATAGCCAGCTAAAGCTCAGGACCATGTCCAGATGGATTTGGAATATCTCCAAGGAGGAAGACTTCCTTGGTAAACTGTGCCAGTGCTCAGTGACCCTCACAGTGGAAAAGTGTTTCCTGATGTGGTCCTGGGAGGGGCACACTGAGAGGAGCCTGGCTCTGTCCACTTGGCACCCTCCCTTCCAGTACCTCTGTATATTGAGAAGGTTCCCTTGAGCCTTCACTTCTCCAGGCTGAAGAGCCCCCAGCTCTTTCAGCCTTTCCTGAGAGAAGAGATGCTCCAGTTCCCTCCTCACCTTCCTGCCCTTTCGCTGGCTGCTCCCCAGTATGTCCCTGTCTCTTGTACTGGGGAGCCCAGAACTGAGCACAGAGCTCCAGCTGTGGCCTGAGCAGAGGGGGAGGATCAGCCCCCTCAGCCTCCTGGAAATGCTCCTCTCATGCAGCCCAGGGTGCACTCACTGCCTTTGCCCAAAGGACACTTTGCTGGCTCATGTAGGTTTCCAGAACCACTGGATGCTTAAAAACAGAAAGCACTGGCTTGGTTTGCACAGGCTCAGACAGAAACAATTGCCTGTTTTCAAAGAGCTGACAACCAACATTTTTCTCATGAGGACATCTTGTGGCTAATATTTCACATTATTGGCAGTAGGACATGCAGAGAAGAGACTGGAGCATCAGGAGTCTTAAATCACCTCTTATGCCAAATGTACCCCCTCATTTCCCATTTAGTCCTAGTTCATAAAGATAGGATCAGAATCCAAAGTTATATTTGTAAATGCCACTACAAACTATATTTAAATAACCAGACGTGGCCTTGTGAGATCATTCCTCTTATCATAGCTTTCAAAATATTCAGTTTTGCTGGAGATATTTTCAACTCTCATTATTGCAATTAATGGCTTGTTGAGAAATGACATTGGCATCTCCTGGATAAAGGACTGTTAATACTGCACCACTTCTGGGCTCTATAAATTACTGTATGTTTGGGAGACAGTACTGTAACATCTGTTCTGGGACACGTGCCTCTAGCAGGAAAAGAGTGGATATCTTTCCAAGACTTTCCAAGAACCACAGAGTGCCACTCTGTGAAGATGGCAGTAGTTTTTTAATGCTGCCAGAACACTGCTGCCTTAAGATATTGCTAAGGAAATAAAATTTGTAAACACAGCACTGCTTTGTACTGGATTTACCATACTCCACAAGGTCACTTAGGTGCTTTTCATTAGAATATTGCAATGTAAAGGTGCTGAGACAATTATTGACATAGATAGACCTAGAAGATAAAAAGTTTAAAACCTAAAACTTTCAGCAACTGGGATAGAAAAACAAGGAAAAAATCTACAAAGTAATTTCCAGTGAGACTGACTTTAACACTGCCACCATCCTGACAGCAGCTGCAAGAAAGCAAGGACACTTCCCATTTTATTTCAGTAATTCTCTAATCTCTACACTTGGCATCTCAAAGAAGCTCAGTTTAATATGCTTCAAAAGAATTAAAAATTCATCCTTCCCTTTATCCCAGATATCCTTATGATGAATTTTCTAGCACTGTCAGACACAAGGAAGCAAGTCTCTTAGATAAATTTGTTTGTATCATTTCTTGATCACAAATGATACCAGAAAAGAAAATATTTGCCTCCATAAATCATAATTTTATAGCTATCCTAGCAATGGCTTACAGTACATTAGGATCTCAATCTACAAGCTGCTGATGAAAGACAAACTACACAGTTAATGATTTAATCAGTATACTGTGTTAATTACAAATGAAGCCAAACTCAAGATGAAAATGAAATATAGCAAGAGCACATATAGGACCAATCCTGCCTGCTTTATTCACTGTGGCATTCCTGTTTAAATGCAATGGGACTAGCTGCATGGCTGAGGCAAGCAGGATTTGATCCTCCTTATATTACCTCTCATATAAAATATTTACACACTCCTGGCAGTCGTGTATTTCACATATTCTCATTATAGAGAAGATTAACTCTATAGCAAAGGAATAATATTAGAAGTTTCTGATGGAATCCAGAATAGTTGCAAAAATCACTTTTTTAGAAATGTTCTCATTTGAGCTGCCTCATTAATCCCTTTAACCATGGAACTCACATTTTAATTGCAGATAAGACCCGGGCTCCCAAGTGTCCAGAAAAACACCTGTTCCTCCAGTGCACAGAGGCTGCAAATCTCCACATTTTGTGGCCCCAGCTGTGGAGACAAGGCCTGGGGCAGGCTGATGGAAAGGCAGCACAGGTTTGTGGCCAAGGTTCTGGCCAAGGTGCTGGCCAAGGTGCTGGCCAAGCTCAGCTCCCTGGGAAAGGCACAGGGGCTCTCCAAAGCCCTGCTGACAGCACTTCTCCCACGGGACTGCAGCAGCAGATAAACCAAAACAAGAAAGGGAAGCTCACAATTATCCCAATAACTGATTAGTGGTAGCTTCATGCAACCTTTTCATCCTTACACTTCACTTCAAGTCCCTTTTTCTCCATACTTTGCATTGCAGAGGAGCAGCACCCAGAGGGAAGGCAACACTGGCTTTTTTCAGCTGATGCATTAGGGACTGCTTCAGGTAAAATAATTTAAATAAGCCTTCTGATTTCTTCATGGTTTCAGAGTTTGTTTCATTTTCACATGGCTCCAGGACCAGAATTACTTCAGTTTAGTTTACTTTTTTCTCTTGCCTCAATCCTGTACCTAGGGCTGTCTCAGTGTGTACCTTGCAGCTGGCTCCCAGCTTTAACACTGTTATTGATACTGTTAGTGTTAAATACATCTGGCACTGTTTTGAAGTAGTAATATAATAATTGACAAACTTTTGTAGATAAAACACCAGTACTGCATTTAATAGTGCCCATGGGTCTTTTCCTGCCCATGTGTGGAGTGCACACAAGGAAGCACCTCTTGATGGTGATCCCATCACAAGCATCTTAAATGCATGACACCAGCTCACTAAAAAATTGTAAAAATGGACATTGAAGAAGAATCCCAAAATCTTCACATCAGACTCCAACCAGATTCAAATAAATTAAGAAAACCCTACACATACACATACACTTTTCTTCTGTCTTTTTTAATTCTTGTCTTCAACTAGATGCAGAAATGGGTAGATAGATAGATAGGTAGATAGATACAGACTGCGAGCCTGTATTCTAGATTCAGGTATTTCTTTGATATTTTAAGTAATTTTCATTTTGCAAGATCTAACCTGAGCAGAGCATTTCCCATCCTTACCAAGTGGCCTGCATTTATCCATATGTATAAAGGAGGGTGTGTGTGTATCTTGCCACAAGGATGTAGTAGAAGCAATTAAACCCTTGATAATGAACGGTTCATCAGTCCGCAGGTGATGTACGAGAAGTGATTGCTCCTGCAGGTAGTAATCATCTGCTGCAATTGCTGAATTAGAAATTCCCTCTGGGCTGATTGGATTTTATCAAGAAGCCAAGAAGTAAAAAATGGTTTAGGGTGAGGTTTTTTATAGTCTGAGACCTAATATTAGAAATTTGCCAATTGGAAATGAGGCCCTCTCCTTTGAAGACATGCTCACAGTCACTGAACAGCTGTCAGAAAAATGTAACCATTTTCAGAGCAGCCTCTGGGACCAGAGTATATTCTGAGGCAGAAATTAAATTAAAAGGGTTTTTCCCACCTCCACAAAAATACATGCAACTCTCATGCACACTGAAACTGCTTTCCCATTGGCAGAGAAACATTCCATAAATCTACATAGGGACAGAAATGAAATTTTTACACCTAAATTCAAAGCACAAAAGCTAGTTACTATGATTATTTGACATTCTGTCAGTAAAGTTTATGGATTATATTTGCAAATATTGTTTGCAATATTTGCAAATATAATCCGGTTCCCTGATAGGAACCTGAAGGACTTCTATGTATATTAAATTTAGAACATTGTTGAAAATGGAACAGTAGTTTTACGTTTTAATAAAAGCCTTATCTGTTAAATATATTGTCCTTTTTTTCTGTTTTATTTAATTTTGTTGCATTAGTTTTCTTTTATCAAATATCAAAGCAGTAAATACATCTGTGAAAAATAAATTTTAAAAAATACATTAAAAATTAATCAAATCTACAAAATTAAAAAGTTCTTTAAACCGTCTAACATCTATTTCCACGTCACATACTTTCTTTTCAAGTTTTTTGGGGGAAGAAAATATCTATTTTTTCTAATCTCTAGCAATGTTTGTTACTAATATTGTTACTTTCCAAAATATACTTCATGGCAACAGAACACCCCAAAGAATACAAGTAATGAGAGTTAGTCTCAAGTTGATGTTTAATAGCAGGACTATGATTATTTTCTTATTTTTCCCAATGAATTCCCTGTGACACAAGGTGTTTGTCAGCCAATTCATCTTCAATTTGGCAACAGAATACAGTCCAGATTAAAAAAGGAAGCAGAAGACTGTTTAGGCTTTTATGAGCATGCATCAAGAGCCTAACATGGAATGTCATTATTTTCTAAAGTTATACCAAGCCCAAATGCAGCCCAATTTCTCCCAGCAGCCATTCCAGCTGGGAAAACCAGGGAGCCAGTGTAGTATCCAGCCACAGTGGTGGCAGTTTTTGCCAGAGAAGAGAAAGCAATGGTTTCAGAGTGAAAACTGGTTTATGAGGATATAGAACAGTGAGATGGTGAAGTACAGATGCAGGTAAATAACTTCCACACTGTGTCACATTGCAGAGTTTTCAGAGTGGCTCTGCCACACCTGCTCAGTGACACAGGAATCACCTGGCTGTGTGTCCAGAGCCAAGCAGGAAAAGCACAGGGAAGCTCAGCCCTGCTGCACTTCTCCTGTCCAACACACACTGATTTTTTTCAAACAAAATGACATTTTTTAATTCTCCCGCATAAGCCTCTCCTATATCTTCATCCCTGTTCACTGCTACTGCTGGGAACCACCATGACCCATCAGATCAGCTCCTAAACTGGGAATGACCTTGCCCAATTCTGAGGAGTCTCACACCAGCTAAGGCTGACAGTGGCCTCCAGTTTTTGCTGCTTAGGGCAGAGCAGGGCTTAGGACAAGCAGATCCCTAAATCCTGCTGTAAACCTCAGCTGCATCTCCAAGCACAGGCATTTACTTCCAGCTTGGACAACAAAGACTGCCCTGGACAAGCCTTGTTCCCCTCCTGGATTTCCTTCTATATGTTCTTTCTGCATGCAAAAATAATACCTAATTACACATCATAATTCAAACGAAATAATTATTTCTATAAATAAAAAATAATTCCCCTCAGTGTCAATGAGTTTTTACATAATGCTTTGCACTCTTTTACTGCAGAGATTCTCTTCCCTTTTTTTCCTTTTCCTTACAGCCTAAATGAAACTTTGGGATGTGGGTTATAAAATAACACACTCAATACACATCTAGATGCTTTAGCATAATGAACAGCTATAAGAACTTGACATATTTAAGACAAATTAAAAAATGAGACCTTTGAAAACACAGCAGAGGCATCAATGAATAGTTGAAGGGTCATCCCTGTTAATTTGATTATTCTGACACTGAAAATCTACTTGCAGTGCAAAGTAGCAATTAGACTGTACTCAAATTGGACAAGAACCAATTTACAGCAATAACCCCATAATCCAAGAGCCAGCTTAACTGAAATTTCAAACCACTGACCTGCCTGCTTTGTGGAAACTTCAGGAAAGAAGGTGATGGCTGTTTTGACATAGCAGAGAACTTATTGTAAACGACAACTACACAGCTGGCCTAAAATCCTTTCATTTGGAGCTATGATGTAATTCTGCTTCCAGCAGAGAGTTATGCAAGAAAAAATATGAACTGATGACAGCCATAAAGTGAAACCCTGCTATTTTAGAGAGAACTTTTGCATTAATTCTCTTGAGGAAGGGCATTGATTAGCTTTAGAGCTAGGTATAGAGAGCCAAACTAACCAAGTGAGGCAGAAAAAAACCAAAGTCTTTGAAAAAAAGATTTCCCAAAAGCCTGCATTGCTAAGTTTGCAGCCACAAGTGGTTCTTCTGGGCTTCTTTGGAAATTGCCAGACACTGCACCTAACATTTCCAACAACACATGGACACTACAGCTCTTTGGGAAAACTGTGAGGGGGGCTCCACATCACTTGGGTGCCTTTGAAATATGAGAGGCAGAAGAAGAAAGACAATCAGAAACCAGGTAGAGTCTGTCACTGTGTCCCTTCTTCAGGCACAAACTGAGGAAAAGTTACAGCCAGTTTTAATTAATTGTTAATAGATTTCTAATTTCTCCATCTAACATCAGTTACAATTTTAAGAATCCAGAAGTTAAAAGAGATTGGAATATAAAAGGGGAAAAACTAGAGGGAGGAAATCACATTTCCATTGTCTTTCTGACTGGGGGTAAGGAGAAGGTACATGCAATTTACTTGTTTCAGCCCCTAGCAAAATCATTCTCCTGAAATAGATTTTGTCTTTGGGCATCTTGATATTTGCTCCATAACATGAAGCATGGATCTAAGGAGATTCTTTCAAGTTTCTTTTCATGAAGTTCTGCTGCAAATCCTCATCTGCCTGGAAGACACAGGGACCTTCCAAGGCCATCAGGGTACCAGAGGCACAGGGCACCTACATCCCAGTGCAAGACTTGCTGAGTGCATAAAGGCTGCAGTTGTTCCTCAGATGGCACCAGGTCCTGTTGGCTTAGTGATTTAGGCCTTTTTTCCCCTGGGTACAATTACCCTACAGGGACTCACAAAAACCATTCATGCATTGGAAGGCTGTTCTGAGGTACCCTGAGCCATTTCTTCACCAGGCTAAAGGAGCCCACTTCCCTCAGCAGCACCAGACAGGAACTCCAGCTCCCTCACCCTCCACTGGGCTTGTTCAGCTTCACCCACATCTTCCTTGTGCTGGGAGCCCTGTACTTCCAACACTGAGCACCAGACTTCATTCCAGAACTCTTCAAACTCCTTGGGCTTAGTTTTATGGAACAATCTAGCACAGCCACCAACACCCAGTGGTTCAGGTCATGGACATCATGTCTTGTAAATAGTGAGTTCTGTCAGTTTAGTTCATCACATGCAATCCTACTACCCAAAACCAGATTTTTCCAGGGCCACCTGCCCAGGAAGAGCAATGGCAGCAGTGGGCAAAGACAGGATCTAGAGGGGACAAAAACCAAAGAAATAAAAGAAATGGCAACAGAGTTTTCTTTCAGATTTGATATCCACTACTCATTTTAAGATGACAGTGTACAAATGATTAATCCAATTAATTAGCATACCTAAGTCTTCTTCACTGACAAGCTTCCTTAGTGATCATTTTACAAGTGACATTCCTATACCATCAAGGAGATGAGCTGGGAGCTCTTTTATTCTTTTGTTTTAATGGAAACTAAGAGTTCAGCAATTATTTGATATCTTCCATCGATCTTGTCACACCACACTATTCAGAGCAGCATCTCTAGCTGCAATATTAATGTACTTTTCTGGCTCTGATTGTTATCAGCTGTCTTAAGAGCATCCCCCCAGATTTCATTTTGAAGTGACAATACATGATATGCTGTTCCTGTTCCTTTTTGTTGTCTGTATTTTTAACTGTCACCAGTGGTCACGTTGTTGAGAGTGCTTTCAGGGCTCTGAAGGGCACCTGGATTTCTGGATCTAACATTTACCAACTTCTGCATAATCAGTTTCAAATACAGCTGAAAAAAATGCCATTTTGATCCCAGACGAATCTTCCCACTGGGAAATCACCTGTGGAAGAGCCACCATCACTCAGTTACAGCAGTTTCTGTGAGAGACTGCTCTGCTCAGTGCCAGCACCTCTTGACTCTGCTGATGTCCCTGATGCCCCAAGATCATCCTTCTGTCCCATAAGAACATGGCTAAGGGAATGTTCTCTCCAATGCAGGATGCATGGCTATGGATTTAGTGTTTCCAAAGCTTGGAGGCATTCAGATTACAGTGATTAAGGCCACGTATATAAAAATGTAGCTACTTCTGCAGAATTTCCCTGTGAACAAAATGCTCAGTGGTGCTCTGTAGCTTGCTAATTAACATGGCAAGGTAGCATGACAAGATACTCAGGTGCTAAACTATTTCTAAGGAGTTTGAAATCTGGATATTTACTTTCTTCAGCAGTAAGCAGCACAAGCCATATCCAGCAAAACTAGGGAACTGCTGTTTGAAGTAGTGTAAGTTTTAAAACCACTTCATCAGCATAGTGGAATTAGGACATTTTTAAGGGAGTAGGAGGAGAGAGCCAATATGAAAGAGAAAATACTCTCACTCTCTCAACTCAAACATGAGTGAAATGAAAAAAATCCCAACAAATATTTAAATTAACATTTTGAAATTTATTATGTATTTGGAAGAGCAGACTTAAAAGCTAGCACTTACTGATGAAGAGGATAAGATGACATTACCTTTTTAGATTTATAATAGCTTTTGAAAATTCAAGCTCAGAGGGATCCAAATGGAAAAACAACAAAGTGCATCAAGAAGATGGGTCAATTAAAAAACCACAAGAGCTTTATTGAATTGGTGAAGAGAGCCACACACTGTTCCCTTTCAGGAAGCACTCCAATTTTGTAAATCAGATTAGGTCAGTCCTAATTGTTTCAAGCACAAAGATGTGTGGTATTTATTTGCCTGGTGCCATTTTTTTCTGACTGATTAGCATTATGAAGATTAGCTGCCAGTAATTTTTGAACTGGCCAACATAAGGTAATTAGCTCATGGTGAGCTGCAGTTTGCACTGCTCAGGAGAAGAGTTTGCTCATCTCAGCCAAGACAAGGATTGCAGAAGACATTACAGAGGAAGAAAGAGAAGGTCAGCAGAGTTCCTGCAAAATTCAGTTCAGCTTTTTCCAAGATATACTATATGAACACAGTATGAAGAATACTGGTATGGCCTGAACTAAAAAGACTTTAAATAATCAGTACAAAGTGCTTCCAGAATGGCTTCCTTAAAAATCATGTGGTGTCTCTCCCAACTTTCCTCTCTGTGGTGTTACATTTAATCTTTTTCTGACGTTCATAAAGAAAGAACAGTGATTCAATGAGAAAACTGCTCTTTTAAGGAGGTCTTAGTGTATGATTTCTAAAACTTTCTTCTGAAAGCAGTTTCTAGAAAAACAGCCTGGAGTCAGAAATATACTAACCAGGGCATTGGAGAAGAGCAAGGAACTAGGATTTTCTACAGAATTACAGGAGACCTTGGCTCCCAGCTTCAGGAGGAAAGGGGAAAGTAAACAGGAACTAAAAGAAAAACAGGACTCAGCATCTGGGGTGAAAGGAAGGGGCAGTTGCACACACCAGCTCCTCCCAATAGGTCCAACTACAGCTTATGGAAAAGGCAGCAATGAAAATCCCCTATAAACTCTTCAAAGGCAGATGACTACAGGAACAGAAGAAGCAGCTTAGAGGGTATCACAAAAAACAGCTAAACACCACAATCTAATAATTATATTTTTATGCTAAATATGCTATTAATATATTTAATGGTTTTTTTTTTCTCTAGGTGTATTCTGTTATTAAAACCAAAAGGTTTTTGATAAATCTCCCAAGTGAAGGAAAGCTTTTGGTTACTCTTAGCACTGAGATCCTCATGGTGAAGTGCATTCCATGAAAACTCTAAAAGCTTTCAGCTAAGAAGTTTGTAAGGTGCTGATGCCATGAGGATGGTTATTTGCTCAAAGCAATGTTTCCATTAACCATGTCCACCCTGTCATTCAGCACAGCATTGACTGACACCTGCTCAGAGCCATGGGCACACGAGCCTCTGCCAAGCACTGTGAGCCTTCCACCCAGCCAGGGATCTGCAGCACAAAGTCAGGATCTCTGACTTTAAAGGATTTATGCATTATTGAATGACAATAGGCAAGTAACTAACATCTTCACTCAATTTGTATCCAATTTGCTTTTTCCCTAGAGCTACCTGTAGGCAGTGTTCAGGAAATATTTACAGGAATAGCTTACAAAAGTGGTTCATTTAAATACAGGAAGTTAAATATATTCCCCACTGTTGGGAGCCACAAGCTATTGGCTATGGTTCTCTTGTTCCAGCATGTCCTGGTCACTTTATTAAACCAGAGTGGAAGACTTGTAACATTTTAAGAGAAAATTTTTTCCATAAATTTAATTTCAATCCTTATTTTACTATGCATAAAACTTTTGGTTCTTCTTACATAAAACCCATTGCACAATACTTGTCAACATCCAGTGACTCAGTTAATGGGTAGGTGGGAATATATGACAGATAAAATTTGTTAATGGAAAACTTAATGAGAGTATCAAACAAAATACCTATTAGCATTAGGAAGGACTGAAATATTTTTAAATTATTACAAAAAAGAAAAAAAAATTAAGCAACATATTCAAATGCGAGGTGAGGAGTGAAAAAGAGAGTATTAAAAGTTACTTCACCATAGAAACATACGATGTCATTGGTACACAAGAATAGTGTGCTTGCCTTAAGCTATACCCAGCTACAAGACTTCGAGCTGCTATAAATAAGGTTGGGCAAAATTCTGGGGCTGAAAGATAAAATTAACAGAGTTTTTAATCTCAGGAGAAAACATGGTTAAACATTATAATTACCGAGCCCAGGTATTTTAATATTGTGTTAATGTTAATGACCTTATTCATCAAAAGACTTATGAAAAGGATGACTAAATCCTAAGTGGGGAGAGTAAAATATATTCTGTAAAAACAACAAAGAATTTCAGGGATTCATGGCTCATGTTTAAAACTCAACACACAAAGTGATCTGACTCATAACTCTCTTCTCTGTAATGTTAGAAATCTGGGAGATACTGAAAATCGTTAAGCAATGTTAGGGAGAGCAAAGGATTTAATTAAACCAGAGTGTAATCCTTTTAAGGAATTTCAAAGCTAGATCAGTGTCACTGTACAGATTCATTTGATGGGTTTTCTTTACCACCTCTCTTCCCCTTTTTTAATTGTAATATCACTACATGAAAAATTAATCACTTTAAATATACACATGCCAATTTCTTGTCAAGAATCTCATTATCTCCTGTCTTCAACTGCAGTATCTCCTCTGGCCTACTGCTATCCATGCAGAGTGCTGCTGCAAAAACAGGTGGTTTACCAGGAGTTAAACAAGTGTCAGCAATGGATAGGAACAGAGTAAAACAGGATTTCATCTCACTGGGAACATATCCTCCCTCTTGGAATGTTCATTTGAGGGTGTTCTACCTGCCATTTTTCCTCTACCTGGTTGACCAAGGTGAGTCAAAGCTTTTCCATGCCCAGGAATGCAAGGAGCACTCTGGACATGGGCCACAGGCTGCTCCAGGGTAGCACAGGCTGGATGGCAGAGCTGCCTGACAGAGGGCACACACTGTCCCTGGGAGCCTGCATGGACAGGGATCTGTCTGTCTGTCTGCAGGGGAAGGTGGCATTGCCCCAACCAGACCAGACAAGTAGGAGTACTAGTCAGAGGGGTGAGTGTGTGTTAAGAAAGGCATAACATAACATAAAATCTATGGCTTTCAGAGAAGTTTTCTCTTCTGCTATCATGACTTTTGAGAGAAGAAAATTGGAAGAACCAAATGCACTCAAAGAAAAGAGGAAAAAAAAACCTGAAGAAGTGGACTAAGCACTAGAAGCACTGATGCTTCTATAAAGAAAATGAAAACAATTTTTGGTTATGGACTTCTACAAAAAAATCCACAAAATTTTCTTCATCTTTTCCTTCCGTTTTCTCTTTTCCTATTCTGCAGCTTTTCAGGTATTTAGAAACCACCAGCAGAAATATTTCTTTACATTCTTACAGTGCAAGGGGGTAGGTGAGTTTTCATTAGCTTTTCACATTGATCTTCTCTGTGTTCTCTCTAATTTAATTGCCTGGTTAGCCTCTGTGAGCTCCATCTACACCACCACCTGCAGATCCATCGCTCCACTGGCCAGATCCACTGGAGAGCTTTTTGGCACCTTCCTGTGATGAGCAGAATCCAAATGTGCTCCAGTTAACTGGTTGGTAACTGTGCACAAACACACCTTTCCTTTCAAGTTGAGAGAGAACAGAAAACAAAAATCCCTGCAGAGGAAGCCTGAGAAAGGGACTCCCTGTCCCAGAATCTGGGGCAAGTTTTATGATGATTAATAGAAATGTGGAATGATTGAAAACACAAATGAAGAGCTCTCTCTTTTCCTGTAATTGCTGCATTGGATTATGAAATTAAAGTCATCAAGCAGGAAAGATTCTGTACAGATTTCCAGAGATACTGCATGTTCTGGCTAATTGTGTCAGCCTGGATTAGCTGATTAGCATAATTAATCTAAACTTCTGATTACCCGAAGGAAAGAGATGTTCCTGGAGGCACAGGTGAAATATAATGATTGAGACTTCAGTACACTAATGCACAGCAGCTAGCAAGATTTCAGAGTCCTGTTTGCTCCTCTCTTGCATTCTTAAAAGGTCTGAGGGGAATGAGGAGAGCACTTGTGCTCTTTGCTGGGGAGAGTGTTGGAAATCAAGAATGACAGAAGAGCTGTGCCAGTTTTCTGTACTGGGGAACATTAACAAGGGTTTATGGCACAACAACACTCAATGACCTCAACCCTGGCCTCAGACCTAACCTAATCCTATCCTAAACAAAAGCAACCAAAAGCACAGACTATATCTGGAAAAGAAGCCTAACAACAGCCTAAAAGGAGGATCTGTGATAATGTTCCAGTAGAGTTTTGTAAAGTCACTCAAAAACTATTTTAAAAACTCCAGAGCAGAAGTTGATGGATACATTTAGGATTTTTTTATTGACAGTCTGAGTCATGTGTTTTCTTGTACCCAATGATAAATCTGTAAATCTTCAGCAATTGCAACAGCTAAAAATCAAATTTGACGATTTTACTATTTTCTGCTGCCTCAGGAAGGACAGTTACATAATTCATAATGGCAATGTAAAATATTTTTTAATTATTACATATAAAATATTTCTTAAGAAAATATTATAATCAATTTTAATTGAGTGAAATTTGCATTACTGGAAACCTTCTGTTTGTTCTCAGTATGTGCACTGACAATGAAACATTGCTTATTCCACTCCTTGTCTCTCTTCTGCAGAGAATAATTATGGGATTTTCACTTAAAAGTCTTTGCTTCCTCCATCCTTAGTTCTCTGTTGATACTGCCAGAAAGGATGAGGCTCATCAACTACAAATTGGATTGAAATAGCAATTTTATGGCCACATAAGCTGCCGTGCAGCCAAGGCCAAGAAAACCCAACTTGTTATACTGTGTTAGGAGTCCAGATCAGGGGAGAAGTCTTTCAAACAGCCTTATCAGTCTGAGAGAATTTTCTCCTGGCTTTTTTTGTCATTTTAAAAAAAATTTCAAATGCTCACAAACTGTTGCCAGCAAGCATGAGTTTTAGACAATGAAAATGGTTCCATCCCACTAGAATGAACAGCAAGAGAAAAAGATAAGACTGCTCCAGTACAGGGTCCTGCACTGGCACAAGAAATATTCTCACAGGTTTGCTGCTGCCTTGTCCTGTTCCTGTGCCAGGACCAGGCCATCCACCCTTCCAGGAAACAAACCTCAAAGCTACTGAGTCAAAAACCCAAATACAAGTGTTGTGTCAAGATATGCCCAAAGCTGCACAGCCTTTCAGGGGAAAAAAATCCAATGACTGACAGAGCAGATGGAACACGAGACACTTCTTCAAACTGAAATCCAGTTGCTCTGAGTGGGGGAAGGTACTGGAAACACAGACATGAACATGTCACTCTGCAATAAAAACTGTCAGCACATTTGAGAAGTTCATTAAAATGTGAAAATGTTCTCCCCACAAACCAAGTTTCATAAACTCTTTGTCACCTTCTGAGTGAAAGAACAAAGAGTTTGACCTAAAATTTGTCAGAAACATAAGGAACCTTTAAAATACCATACTTTACAATCTAATGTCCAGGGGCTCAACAGGCACAGCTGTTTCATTAGTACTACATTGGTTGCCAGTCCTCACTGCCCATGCTGTTATTCAGGATGCTATTGACTTGTCTCTAAACCTTAACATTATGGAAAAATAAATCAATAATTGCATTAGAGTAGCCCTTTGTGACACTCCTGAGCAGAAAAGCAGCTGTCCTTTTGGAGGCACAGCTGCTGCCTCCTCCCAGAGATGAAGGCACATTTCAACCCCTCAGAGTTTCATGTAAGTCCTGAAATTGCTGCACACTGACAAAGCAGTTTTGTGGCAACCTGAGACTAAAACTGAGAAACAAGGGAAATCAAATGGCACAATATTTCAAAAAGGGCCTCCACTTTGCCTCAGGGAAACGAAGCATCCTGTTGCTCAGGACATGTCCTAGAAAAGTATTGAGAAACAGCTGTCTTGTCCTTAAGCTGGAAGGTTTGAGTGCTTTCAAACATCTGCTTAACTCCTTGCAAGTGGTTTGTTCAGTCATTCTGTGCTGGGAAGATCTGCTTGATGCTGTGAGTGCCATGCTGAATGAAAGGGAGACATGGGAAGGAGAAGCTCATGTTGTCATATGTTGCCAGGGGCTGGTTTAATTTTGAAAACCTCACAACACTGCACCATTTTTCATGTTAAATGGAGTTGCTTTACTTTAGATGCTACAAGATTTCAAATCAGAAGAAGACATTCCTCCAGGCTAATGTACTAACCTTCAAAGCATGAGCTCTCTAAAGTCAAGCCCTCACTGCCTTCCTGGGGCTGAGATGAGAATGCCTTTAGGTTCATGCAGAGCTGGATGTCCAACAAATTCATTGCTGTCAATCAAACACGAGCCACACACAGCCCTTGGCTTCCACAGGAAATAAACCTTCTACAGTTCCCAAGAAAACCAAGGAGTCCAGTCACACAACCAGTCCTCTCAGCTCCAGGGAGGTCACCCACCCCACTGACCAAGTGCTGCTTTCTTGTTCCCTGATATTCTCACAATGGCTTTGGCTGTAGGACAGAGACAACAGCATTTTCTAAACATGTAATTACTTACCTCAATGCTTATTTTAAATGAAGACAGGTGTTTATGAAATCCAGGTAGATGCTTTAGCTGATCCACAGAAAGATATGGATGGAAAGGCAGAGGGCCATTATTAGAATTGTGGTGTTCATATGAATTTGACTTTGATTTTCCAGAGAACTGATCACCTCTCTCTTTGCTACGCTGATGATGCCCTGGAATATTCCAAGAAATAGCACATTCCATGCCTGAAAAGCAGTTCCATTTTCAAAAGCTAGAACACCTGGGCTAATTAGAGTGGCTCAGATACTTTGATCAGAGATAAATTAGTGCTTTGCGTGAGATCCTGCTCTTAGTTAACTTCCTTTACTAAATTCCCACACTAATGCTTTCTAATTTCACTTGGGAGAGAATGGGAGAAGATGAAAGGAATTTTTTTTAATCAACCTGCTGAAAATTTAAGAATAGTTTGCTGTCTGTTTGACTTCATAAAAGCACATTATGATTTTGTCTTATTAACACCTTTTTTTATTTATACCACAATTTATTAAGCCATGGTATATCATTAAGCATGGTATATAAAGCAGGAGAGCCTCAGTGCATGGGGTGTTTTATGCCCCATTCCATATCTGTTATTTTCTCATTGCAGAGGTGAGAGCAGGGCCCAAGTTCTGGTGAAAACATAAATTGTACTGGCAATAACCTGTAGCAGTCAATACTCACTCTCCAGCTGCATTTCACATGAGTAACTCTATTAAGTTTAGTGGGACAATTCTGTACCTAAGGAGGTTTTTGATTTTAGGCATCTTCACATTCATGTGCTCTGGGGTTTCATGTGCTTGCTCAGCCTCCCAGGCCCTTACCACTAGTAGTACTGTGTAGTTATAAAAGCCAGGGCTCCTGGGTGAAATGATTTAGGAAAGGCTGAGGAATACCATGGCAGAGAAAGAAGTAAATTAATTCAACTTCCAAACTGCCTTGGATCATATTTCCACAGTGGCATCTATTGAGATAACAAAACAAAAAACCCAACCAACTACACCAACAAACAAAAACAACAACAAAAGAAAATTAGAGTGATGGGTTAAAAATTTAACAACAACCAAAAAAAAAGCTTGAAAACTGAAATCTTGATGACTATTCCCTTTTTCCCATCCACAGGCTTTACTAGCTTTACCAAGATCTGAGGATCTTGGTTCACATTTCTTCCATTTCTTTGTTTACAGCAAATTCTCCTGAATACCAAGGAAAAGACTCTGGGAACTACTATGATACAGTAACATTGTTTTCAAAATTGGAACTTGGGGCTTGCTGAAAGCCTGGGACATTTATATAATTATATAAAACCTACAAGAATTCACCAGGAGAGCTTCACCCAGCATGTCTGCTCCTTAGAGACCCCACACCTGGCTCTTTTTCATGTATTTCCCTATTGCAGAAGACATCTCTAGGATTTCTTTATAGCCCAGTGCCCTGTACCAGTGTGACTCCTTCAGCCCTACTGCACTGGGGCTGATGGCACACAAACACCACTAATTACTGACAGAGGCAAACCTTGCTGCTCTCAGAACAGATGTGACAGGCCCATTTCAGACCCCAAACAATCACATCAAGAACAAAATTACATTCATCATAATTTAAATTACTTTTTAAAACATAGAAAAGTAATTTGCAAATTTTCACGGAAAGTTTTTCATCTGGAATTTTAGAGTCTAATATTTGTTAGACACATAAACCAAAGAAATCATAGAGATCTGCTGTAATTATAACAGGTACCAGCTCAAGAGACACTTGGATACAGAAGACAACTGATACATTTTAAAAAATGCTGTTGAAAGTTATGTATAAGACTTACAATTTAACAGTCACAGGTCACAAGCATCAGTTACCTCAGGCAGTTGCAGATAGGCTGGAGAAAGAGACAGGAAGAAGAACAAGCAGAGACCCAATCCCCACCTCTCAACAGATGGTTAAAAGCTGATGGTAATTTTGATCCACTTTCATCACTGTGTCTAGCAGACTCGAGCTATTCACATGCTCTAAAACCTGCAATGTGTTTCTCCTCACACTTCCTATTCCTTCACTTGGATAACAGAGCTATGAAGAGCAGTTGGGGGTTTCTCCTTTCTTTCTTTCTTGCATTGGGACACCCATCTTTGCTTAACCTGGCACATGAAGGTGCAGGAAAGGCCAGCTCAGTGATTGCATTGGACACAAAGGATATTTTCACTGTATCACACAATGGATATCTCACAGCTGAGCAGGGAGGAGACACAGCAGGAATGCAACAATTCAGAGAAATTCACTGCATTAAAAGTAAATCAGTCACCATCACACCCAGCTGTTATTGTCACTGGATTTAATAAAGCAGCTTGCTATAATTTTCATTGTCATGCCTCTAGCACAGGGTAGTTTACCTTGCCTAAAACTGGGAGCTGTGTGTTTGCTGAGGGTGAGAGCTGCAGAATGACAGAATCTCAGGCTGGCTAAGAATGGCAGGGCCAGACCTCTGGAAGCTCATCTGGTCCAACTCACTATCTAATTATCACAAATGCTGCTGTCTTGTCCACATAGATCTCCTATCTTGTGGCTTTCTGCATGGAAACCCCTCCCTGACAACCCCTCTGTCAGCCTGGCTTCACAGGTTTTGTGGACTTTGAGCAGCAGTGTCTCAATGAAAGCTGCCAGTGTTGGTGTGGCTGACACTGGAGCTGCCAGTGCTGGCCCTGCAGCTCAGCTGGAGTCAAACCCACCTGACAGGCTGCAGCACAGCCAGTGTGGCCAGCAATGCAAGAAGCTGATGCAAAAGTCATTTTCTTAGGCTCTGTCAGCCACAGGAATCATCTCCTTGCAGTGGTGTCCAAGTGCCACAGGCTCCTGTCCAAGCCTGCCCTGACACACTGGCAATGCTCACACACCACAACACCTTGGGCTCCAGCTGGGAGCAAAGCCTGGCATGAATTCATAATAATCCTTCAGATCACTGCAAAGTCATTTCATATGTGTTTAATATTCACTTCATAGAAATATGAAGGAAAGTGCATGTCCACATAAAGAGGTATTTCTATTTCATGAACAGCATCATGTTCACTAAAGCATAAAGTGGATATTGTCTGTCACTGGGGTTTGTTTGCAATCCAGGACAGGTTACAGTCAGGAAGGAATGCTGTCAGCTGCAGCCACATGCATATGGGAATACCTTATATTTATCTCCCTGGCAGAACAATGTGATCATTTGAGAAAACTTTGAGGTATAAAAGAGGACGCTTCAAGATTTAAGGATGATCAGGAATAAAATCCTTGCTGTTAGAAGATTGCATTGCCATCTTCCCCATAGCATTCAGAACCCTATTCTAAAATAGAACTGTTTTTTTTTAAAAATACAAATGCATATACTTGAAACAGAAACCTTCTAAAATAAGATTTCTGAAACATGTTTCTTGTTCTCTGTGCACTCACTGATGCCATGCTAATCAGATGACTCTATAAATTTTATAAGTGGCAACAAACATTACAGGTAACATCCTAAAATAATAAACAATTCACCATGAAATTATGTTACAACTGATAGCAAATGCCTTTTGTCCTTTTTTATCTTTGTCAATATAACAGGTGTCCTTCAATTTGCCCAGAGCGTGAGCAAGCAAATTTCCTTCTTGGAGCTAAGGCACACAATCACTTAGACAAGTGTCTTTCTCCTGCCTCTGCCTCCCACACCAGTGTAAAACCAATAGCAATGAAATCCAGGTTTGAAGCCTAGAGACTGAAGTGAAAATGAGTGCATGAATCAATTCCCAGGAATTAAAAAGAAATAGATAATGGTCTTCTTAAGCAGGCCCTAATATGTTTGCCTTTCCCTGGAGATGGGATTTGGAAAATCCTCATTGTTTATTTAGCCTGAAATGCCTTTTTATCACAAGCATCAATGCTGCATACTCTCCTTCACCAACTCACTGTAGGCAAAGTTAAAACTCATTAAATTTTGTCTCTGCTTTTCCTGTCTGCCTATTCTAGAACAAAAAATTCATCAGAGTAAGAAACTATCTCATAATTTCTGCTTCATACTAAATTTAACTATAATCAGTTTATTACAACTTCACTTTGTGTTTTCTTTTAGCTCAAAACCACCTTTTTCCACACTTCTAAATAGTTTCTTGATATAGTAGAGATAGCAATGCATTACATGTCATACTTTCACAGTTTCTTGTAAGAATAACCTCTTTCATAGCTGGCTTGGCAGTTTTTCCTTGAAACTGCTGACCAGGATAGTTTAGAATATCCCAGTTTCAGTCCACTACTGTCTTTTATGAAGGCATTAATTTCTGCTGTAAAACCTTGCCATGCAACAGCTCCTCCAATCACATGAACATTTTTGCACTTTTATCTCTCACTGCAGCTAAAAGTTTCCTTCTGATCAGCAAGAAATCTTTGCACAGTGGTGGCCTTCTGACTCTTGATTATAATTGCTGAGTCTCCAACTTCAGCAGATTTTCCTGGTCATAAAGGCTGAATTCCTATACTTTCATCTGATTTCTATCATTACAGCCCTTAATATCATTCCTTCTTCCCTGTTTAGTATTCTACTACTTCTCCAAATTGATGTCATCTTCAAGTCTGAGTTATAAGCAAGTTAATTAGCACATTTGTACTTGTTATGCCAAGATCACAAGAAAAAGTTTCCTGGGAATTCTGAAGACATCAGTTCAGCACTTTCTCCTCCACTGCAAACCAGCAGTGTGCTGTTTACCTGCTTCCTCTGACCTTTGAATTTTTGCATAAAGATGTGCACAGATCATTAGTTCTACACCTGAATTAACAAATTTCTATATATCTCTATGTTCCTGAAATCCACACTGATTAAATTCTGCCTCACTTATCTTCTCAAAAATAATAACTTATGATCACCTGATTTAAAACTAGTAAAGGAACAGCATGTCATATTCCACTTCCCATTAAAAACTGTTATTTATTCACTCTTACTGTTAAAAAGTGTTCTAAATACCTATTTTATTGAGAGCAGAGTCAAGAGCTCACAATGCCTGGTTTACTTTCTTCCACTCCTGAATTTTTTTACAGCTTCAGCTTTTGTAGTATAAAGTCTACTCCTTTTTTTTACTTCAGCTTAATGTAAGAAAATTTTAACTAGTGATTTCCTGTTCTATTGTATTTTCTACTTCTATGAAATCCTCATTAATAACCAAGAGCAGAGCTAAAACAGTTTTTCACAGATTCAGCAATTGCTTTGTGGAGAAATGTGTCACCTATCCTGCTCCAGAATATGCAGACACTCCTACTGATAGAAAAATTTGTGCTTCAATCTACATTTAGGAAATCAGTCTTTTTCATAAAGGACACAAATCCCTGTAGGATAAGTCAATTTTTGACTTGTCTCCCCATCACACTATACTGCACTACAAATACAAAAGGATTAATGCTATTAAAACATCACATCTCTGAAAAGAAAATTATCAGAAATAGACACAGAAGGGTCCCAGAAAACCTTCATAGGAACAATAATTTTTTGGTCATGACCTATTCTTGCCATGAGTGAGCAAAATACCCCCATTTCCTTCCCTAGCCCTGTTTGGCTGGGGGATAGGATGAGAGTTAGATCCCAGCCCTATCAATCCTGCTATCACAGGCACAGATGTTTTGGTTTTCCTATTCAGCTCTCAGTGTCTCTGTGTATTTCAGCACCTCTGACTACCCAGGGATGGGAGAGACAGACTGAAGGAAAGCCCAGTTTATATTCAGGACACATAAATCATAAACTACTCCCTGCTCCCCATATTATTAAAGTACTGGGCATCATTTCTCAACAAACTGAACTTATTTCCCTCTCCTTTCATGCATGATTTGCTTCCAATTCCTTGACTGGCACAGGGCAGTGGTGATGGCAGCACAGCAGCCAGGCTGACCCAGCTGCAGGAGGAGGAAGGAGAGCCTGGAGAATGTAGCTGAACTCTGGCCATCACTAAATATGGGCTTGTCACTCGTGTGATTGCAGAGAATAAATCTGATAAATGCATATGACACTAAAGAATGACTGCTGCTTCTAAAGAAAACTGCCCCTAAAATCAGCCTTCTTCTTCAAGAGTCTAAGATTTTTTAGAAATACTAAAAGAACATACAAATAATGGCAGGAGCAGGACAGGAACACCATGGCAGGGTGTCCCATAAACCAGCTGTGTAATCAATGTCTCATCAGCCATGGGATTCTGCTGTGTTCTGGGAAGTAGATTCTTTGCTATTTAGAGCAGTTTCCTTATCTTTGGGAACCCATCCTCTTTCTGCACAGGAAATACAATCTTTCCATGACTGAAGTGACTGATATCAGATGCTGTATAAGTCTAGTCAGAATGCTGTTAACACCCCCCTTTCCCAGAGGTTTTACTAATTACCTAAATAACAGGGGAACTGTACAAATTATGTGCTATTCTATCTCTTGCCCAAATATTCTTTCCACATGATACAGGCTTGGAGGACTAAGAAGACTAGAAATATTTTAACTTGAACTATACTGGTCATTGACCAATGGTCATTAGCCTTTTGTTGCTCTTTCAAATGCAAATGTATTTCTTGGAAACCCACAAAATTACCTTTTGTTTCCAGGAATATCTTCACAATCACATACCTAATTAAGAAACCAATTCTGACATCTCCAAATGTCAGGATTTATGGTAGAATTAACACAAATTTTCAAAAGCAAACAGCATGAATAATCAGCACTTTTCCTTTACAGAATTTTTTCTTCAGAATATTTTGATAGTTTTTGAAACTGAAAATTATTCAATATTTTTTTGCAGGAGATCTGTCTTTCCAGGAGAGTTTCCTTGCTGTGTAGGTACTTGGTTGAACTGTCCTAAAACATTCCCTTTGGAGTCAGTTCCATGATGAACTGACCTTCCCCAGTCGTGGCTCACTGGCTTATGGAAATACTGATATCAGAGTTTGCAATTTCAAATAGAAGTGCTGATGTCCCAAGACAGATTTACAAAAAGTAGTAGAGACTGAAAATCTGTGTGATTTGTTAAAAATGTATTATAAATCCTGAAAATCCACCCCTCTCCATAGTTATTGGTAGGCATTTTGCTAAATAAATTCAAGTTTCTAAAAGCCTTTAGCAGAGCTGACCAGACTCTTTCCTTCTAGTTTTGCAAAAAAAAAAAAAAAAATAACTACAAAAAATTATGGGGAAAAGACTGGATAGGAAAGATTTATGGAGAAAAGACTGGACAAGAATAAGGGCACTGTTTTAGAATAAGCTCACCCTGGATCTCAGCAGTGGCCTTTGAAGCATGATCAGACATCCTGAGGCTTTGCTGGATGTGCACAGCTGCTGGCTGAAGGAAGCCTGGGAATCCATCCATGATTGCTGTTATTTTTGAAAGCACAAACCACATCTTTTGAAAAGGCAAGTCCTAAATAGTCCAAAAGTCCGAAATAGATTAAAGGCCAGAGAATTATGATTAAAGTTAAGGTTTACCAATTCACTGTACACTGGTTTTAGATGAACACTGACAGAATGCAGAACTGTGTATGGATTTTTGAGGGTTTTTTTCCTTTTTCCTTCCTCTAGTTAATCACAAGGCACAGGGAGAAATTCTGGCCACAATAAGAAAGTGGTGTGGGTTTTTCTAGGAAGGAGATTATGAGTACTGAGTGAGCTGTCACTCTGAAAGCTCAGAAGGACTTACAGCCTCTTGCCTCACTCCCCCACATCCTCTGTCCTTTGCACTGCTCTGTGCTGGAAAGGCCAGAGGGAAAATGAGGCCTGAATAGGGCAAGAAGTTACAGCAGCCAGACAATGAGTCAAAGCCATCAAAAGAATCTGACATCAGAGCATGAGCACAAAGGCCTTCTGCTTCTGAGCCGTAGTTTCCAATACTGGAAAGCATTCACAAAAGTGATTTTCTCTAAAGCACAATAAATCTCTTCCTCTGTCCTTTCAAAACTTGAAGTTTTGATCAAAGTACAAAGTACGTGGCCTGTAACATTAGACGAGAAAGCAAATTCATCTTGTCCCAGGGGAATTATGGCAACTGACTCTATTTCCAAATCCCAAACACAGATCTGCACACAGCTCTGCCTCTGGAGAGATTAGGAGATGTAAGCAGACAAGACAAAAGGGAATCATTTGGTTCAAGGTGCTACCAGAAGGTTATAAGATACTACAGTAATGAAGATGGAATGGAATGGAATGGAATGGAATGGAATGGAATGGAATGGAATGGAATGGAATGGAATGGAATGGAATGGAATGGAATGGAATGGAATGGAATGGAATGGAATGGAATGGAATGGAATGGAATTTTTTCCTGTACATTACTGACCTGTTATCAAGTAGCAATTAAGAAACTAGAAAATAGGTAACCAAAAAAAAAAAACCCACGAAAGTAAATAAGGCACAAGTTTTAGTTTTGAGGCTCATTCTGTGATATTCCCACTAGGTAGTACCAGGAATTACACCTAATCTTAGAAAAAAATCAAATCTTGCAAAAAGGTAGGAAAACAGTTTCTGTCAGCCTCCAGCATGTAAACTAAGTTAGCATCATTCCCAGGTTTTATGACTGCCCTGCTCTCAGCAAGACAATCCAACAGGCACCATTCAGTTGCTATACTGCAAAAGCACAAAAATAAAAGCAACAGAAAAGTACATTGACAGGAGGATTGCAATGTTTGTCTGCTGTAGGGCAGGTATGTATTTTTTTATAGTAACACTATCAAATATAGTCTACTCTGCCTCCTGAACTGTAATAGAAAAAAAGCATTTGTAGCTTCAGATCCCCTCAAAAGTATTTGGTTTAAAACAAGTCTCCTGCAATAACACTGCCAAAATATGCCACAAAACTTTCAAAAGTTTCACTTTTGGCATCAGAGGACTCCTTGCATGCCTTTTTGCATGGAGCAACAGGAGCCCATTTATACAGTGCAGCAGATCTGAGCCGCTGATATTAAAATCAGCTTTTGCAGTGTAAACTCAATTCATATCAAATGCCTGGGACTGAAAAAAGAAATATCTTATATGATGAGTGGCAGTAAAGATTTACTCATATTCTAGGGATCAAATTTCTTACACAGTGCACTTCAAGTAAGGAAAATTATTTTCTGCATAAATGAGAGCATGACACTGGAGCAGGCATTTGGGAATAAGTCAGTGAGATGCAGCTTTTTTATCCATCATCAGAAAGCCTTGGAAGTCTGCAGCACTGTGCTATTTCTGTGTACCTATGCCTTCCTCCAGCAGATCTGCTTTTCACATTCCACCTGGTCTGAAATCCAACTACTAAATGAGAGCATTAAAATCAAAAAGGAAACTGATGGAAAGGATGAGCTCCTTGGAGAGAGGAGCAGTCCTTCAAAGCATCTTGTTCTGGGAATGTGAACTTGATTTTCCCAGAGGAAGTGGTAGGATACAGAGAATTCCATGGATGTGAACAGTAGCTTCCTTTAGAAGCTGCTCTAGAAGCAGGTACAGTTAGTCAAAGCTTCCTGATCAAAACAGTTTTAACAAAAATCAACCATTTTCTAAACCAAGCCAGCATCAAAACAGAAATATTCCAAATTAATTTTCCTCTTTTTTTCTGCCTTCCTTTTTCTTCTTCTTTGGGTTTGGATTTTTAAGGAAACAGGTATAGTATTACTCATATTTACCTCTTTTCTTCTCTCTATTTCTAATTAATCTTCAAGTTTGTCTAATTTTAGAGCTCTGAAATGAAAAAAAAAACCAAATTAAAAAACCCCATCAAAATCTAAAATCCCTACAGGTCTGTCTGTGTTCCTTCTTCATAAATCACTGCTGCACTCTTCTTGAAAAAGGGATGAAACAAAAAAAAAGAGAAAAATGGAAAACGAAAAAGAAAAGTCCCTTACAAAAACTTGTATTCTGATGTTCTTCTATCTCTATATTGATTGAAATATCAAAACTATTTCTTTTAAATTCCTACCAACATTTGTGTGAACAAATAAACACACAGAAAACAAACCAGGAAAACTTGCAAAGTGGAAGAACTCTGCAAACACATCAGCACATCTGGAACAGCATTTAAGTGCCAGCACAGCTGTTTCTAGTGGCCTTCTCAGCACTTGCACAGTGTGAGAGTCCCAACCATTCAGCCAGCAGGGCTGCAAGGCAGTGGGAGGTGCATTTACAAGTGGCATCTATGGACTGCTATGGAGCTCATCAACTCCAGGGTTTCATTTCTCTTATCTTGGGAGAAATTCTATATCTGAAAAATATAAATTCTGGTCCATAATACAGGAAGAAGGTTTAGAACCACCAGATTCAGTGCAAGGATCCTCAGTGGTTTCTAGACTACCCAAAATAAATGTTACAGACCTTTTTGGTTCTAAATCTACCTGGTTTTTTTAATGAAAGCTTCTCAAATGACACTTGGTCCCCAATGTATCTGTAAAGACCTGAGTGCCAGCCCTTATACTGGCTTCAGAGTAGAAGAGAAAGTGGGAAACACTGAGAAATTCATTCATTCTCTGAACCCTTCATCTGAAGACTCTCTTGAATCAACCTCATTTGAAAAACTGCTGGGGATTTTTTGTCTTCCTTGATCTTTGATCCTTTTTCCCTCTCCCTTTCCGTCCTAAAAAAGAAAAAAAAAATCAGGCCCCAAAACACACAAAAACCCCAAAACCAACCAACCAAAAAGCAAACACACAAACACAAAGAAGAAAAACAAAAAACCAAAACGAAACAAAGACCAGAAAAAACCAAACCAAAACAAAAAACCCCACCAACAAACAGGATCTGTCTCCCATATAATCTTTCCAATGCATTAGCAACGGCATTTTCCCTAAAATTTAGATCAATTTGAAGGGTGGAATTACATTAAAAAATCCCATGAAATCTGCAGATCTAACTTCTCTGAGTTTACATTTTTGCCTTCTCACAAGGTGTTAAAACTCTTCTTGTAACACTGATCAACTGCACCAAGTCATTACTAGTGGAACCAGAATCCCCCTGTTGCCAATTCTTCACCAAACACCTCCTGACAAACCCTCAACTGCACATCAAGCTGAAGGAATGTCACATATCCAAGCATTTAGCAGCAGTAACAATCCATCTGTTGTGCATTATTACTTCTATGAATCATAAACTTCATTTTAAATTAGGTGATTAAATAGTAGCATAATTCACTTAGCTGTTAAAGGGATAATGTTTTGTTTGTGGCTCCAGCTGTTTACCTGGAATTACATTAGCTGAAGCTTCGGGCATAGCTGTGAAAGTCAGTTAATGACTGGAAACCAACACCAGGTTTTGTGTTTAAAAGTCAGATGAGCAAGGGAGTTTGGGAGATAACAATCTTGAGGCAACAAACATAAGTTAAGGTTTTCATTCCATGTGTTGCACACTTTTGAGTGACAAGGGAGAAAAGGATAATGACTGGGATTTCCATTGTTTTGCTACTAGCAAAGCACCTTGGTGTTTCCCTTGTGACCTTATATTGACTACAGGTACCATAGGCCTGCATGGTGGGATGGTAGCACCACCTTACCAAAAATTATTTCACTTCCATTGCACAGGTTTCTCGCTTTTCTCATTTTACTGATCAAGCCACAGGCATATTTTCTATTGATAACTCAGAGAAATAAATGTGGTTTATCAAAGAAAAGCAGAAAAAAGTGCTTATGAAGCACTCACAGAGATTCAGTCTTTTCCCAAATATTGAACAATTTTGTTTGGCAGGGATATGCCATGAAATAGGATGCATTGCAAACATTACCTTTTGGTTCCACTAGGCTGGCATCCTTCACATTTATTCTGTTGTGGCCCTGCATTTATAGGTGAAAGCATCTGTGTGGAGAAAGTGCCAGTTTGACTGCTTCTGTCAGAGAACTTCTCACATCTGCCCTTTTGCCCTAAGGCCCAGGGCTCTGTAAGTGCAGAAGCTGTCAGCCAGGATGGTGAGCATTGGAGCCTGAAGCACTGCTGCTATTCCCAGCAGGAATCCTGCCAGGACCCAAACACACCCACCTGCAGAGGATCCCATGAAGTACAGAACTCATGGCTCGATTCCGGCTCTGAATTCGTGTCACTGCAGTGTTCCTGGGTCTTGTGACAGCTCAGCCACAGTACATCAAATATTTGGGGCTTGATGGAGTGATGGAAAGGCCTTTAAAAAATACTGAGAAGAAACTAAAGACTGGGGACACAACATTTACTTGCTATGTTTTAAGTGCATGGACTGTAAATGGTATCTCCTCACAGTGCAAAACACCTGGGCTATCAGAAACACAAAAAGGTTGAAAGAAAGGGGAGAACAAGGCATAGAGTAATAACATCCTCCCTCTGCTCAGCTGCAGAGAGTTGGAAGGGTGCCTGTTCCTTAGCATTGCCATGATTTTGTGCCTGTTACACTTTCTGATGCTTAATAAATTCAGCCTGACAAGGGAAGTATAATTTTCCCCGAGACAGTGTGGTTATTATCTCCCCTAGAGGATGGGTCTGTTCCCTGCTTTATGGGAGTGGCAAGAACAAAGAGGCAGCTTAGCTATCCAGTGGCTGGAGCTTCAACCCCTTTGGTGTGAGCATTGCAGGTTTTTAGTACCAGGAATTCACAACGTTGCCTTTGAGCTTTTCTTTTTTACTCCCTGGTTTTGCAAATTTTCTTTTCTACTAGAAAACAATAGTTCCCATTCCATTTGCTGCAGGCAATGTCAGAATGTCCCCATCCAAATGGCTCATCAGCCTCATTCAGATCACTGTCAGTCATGCCACGGGCAGATCAGTAACACAAGACATCCTGAAATGTTCTCCTAGCTACATAACTGCCCTAATAATGACATGCAGCTCCTGTAGCAGAGTGCCTGCAGCAGCTGATAAATTCAGAGTCTACTTGCTGACCAGTTCTCACTGTGCTGCACTAAATGGCAGGTGTAGATAAGGGGGGAACAAAGTTCTGCTTCAAATTTCTGCCCTTAGAATTGCTTGTCTTTTAATAACTATGAGAATACAGAAGTGGTGAGTACAGCAGCACTTTAATGAAATTTATAACAAAACACTGGTGATGTGCAGAGGAGCAGGCTCTGCAGAATGAGCTATTCAGCCCAAGGAAATGACTGCACTCTGTATGTTTGGGAACTATGCATTACTACTGACCTGCCATCTGGCACTAAAGGAAACAGTGTCACACTTCCAGCACAGAGCAGGCACCAGGGAGCCCCTGATTACTCTGCCAGACAATACTTTTCTTGAATGAAATATATTGTACAGTCTCATTAATTGCTTATTTTACCTCCTCATGACTGTAATAGTTAGCCATAAAAATAAGATTTATTTACCAGCAGAACAGAAAAAGAGACTGGAAACACAAAACTGAGGGACTCATTAATTCTTAAAATTTTTCCCTCACAAGAAGGTAGTACATTGCCAGTCTTAAGCTCATTCCAATAGATAACCATTTAGAGAGAAATTTATGTACACCCTGAACTTCCAAACCAAAAATTGTACATTACATGGACAGCAGGAAGACTCAGAGAGCCCAACTACCAGGAAAATCTATTTTCAAGGACACGGCCTTAGGAATAGAATACAGAGAAACACAACAAAAACTTATTAAAATAGCAAAATTTATCAATAGAAATGATGCTATTATCTCATGATAAAGCCCCATTTCTACAGAACTGAGTCAAGGCTGGGTACACTAACAGTTTTGTCAAATTAGCTCTTCTATCACCTTGTCTGAGCACTGCTGCATTATATTGCTCAAAAAAAGGATGAACTGTATCCAGCTCAGAGTCCTTTGTTCAGGCAAATCTCCCTGTATGTTCCCTGACTGATATGGTGTCATAAGCAATTATCCCTAATGGCCAAAAAATTGTACTAAGCCACAAGAAAGTACCCATGCCAAAAATATTTTGGGTAGGTTGTTAGAAAAAATTATAAATAAGTGTAGGAAGAATAATGTAAACTCACTGTTGGAAGTCACAGCAGGGAAACTTCTATCTGCATGGGATCCTTCTAAAAATCAAGAGCAATAAAGAGGAGACAGAAGATGAATTTTATCTTTAGTTCTTTAACTAAACCACATAAATAATAGTAGCAAGTAACTTGTTTGCTTACATTTCAAGCAGATCTGCCCAACTCCTTAGGTCCCAGGTATAAAATGCGGATGATTAGAACCAACCATGGCAGGAGCTGTTTCCCGTCTGGAATGTCAGTTCAAAGGCAGGCACTGACATCCTCAGCACCCCACAGCAGGCCAGCCATTGCCACTGAAGATGGGCAGAACTTTTAGTACCTGCTTCTGGCAGAAGTACAGGATTCTTTACTAAAGAATCCTGAAAAAAATCAATAGAACTATGCTACAGAATGTGCCTCTCAGTCTTTCCACAATCTGCCAAGTATGCAATTCAGACACATATCTCATTTTTCCCCCACCTTAAAACTTTTGGCTCTAAACAGCTTTCTATTTCACTGCAGATTAAGATAGAATAGTCACTTCCAGCTTGTAAGTAAAAGCCTTTTTCCTTTTTATAAATTCTAAATTTATTATTGAGACAATGAAGAAAAGATCAAGGAAAAACTCCTACAAGTAACTTTCCAACTTACCTCTTCTGCTATAAAGATAAGTAAGGAAAACATAGGCATAGCTCTTTTTCATGGTTCTATCCAACATAACTGTGCACAAAGCTAATAAAGAGAAAACACTGCTGGGAGGATTATGCTCTTTAAGGGTAACAAACCTGTAGCCTGAAGTTCCTACCACCACTTTAAGTTTGCTTTACCTCTGCAAACAGTAATTTAGAGATGAACTGGCAAAATCTAAATCACTCTAACTAATACCCTCTTCAAAAGCTCTCATGGAAACATAAGTAGTTATTTTTACTTAAAATCTCTTTAATTAATCTTTTCAATGTTATACAAAATTTCAAGGTAATAAAGAAAACTTGGGTCAGTACAAAAAGAAATTATTAAACAACACAAGAAATAAACACATGCACATTACCATTTAAAAATAGAATAATACACATATATGGAAATACTAATTGTTGTAAACAAGATATCATCTACAGTCCATTTCCATGGAAAAGGCTGCAGAAAAACAAGCAGGCTGCTTGCAGCTACTATATTGAGTGTTCACTGAAACACCTGGAGAACTCAGAGTACCACAGGCTCACCCAACCATTCAGGGTGGAAAGCCCTCCAGGATCATCAAGCACTGCCAAGCCCACCACAGCCCCTAGGTGCCACATCTCCACATATTTGAACCCCTCCAGGGAAGATGACTCCACCCCCCATCCAGGCAGCCTATTCCAGAGTGTGAAAACACTTCCAGAGGAGACATTTCCCTCATATCCAACCTAAAGCTCCCCTGGTGCAACATGAGGCCATTTCCTCTGGTTGTGTCCCTTGTTAACTACAAGTAAATGCAAAACACGAGTAAGAGAAGCAATAAACCAGATTTCACAGAAGAATGTACAACTTCTCTACACAACTGACACCTGGGAGAGCCTCTTTGAAAAGACTTATTTAATGAAAAAAATAAAAATGGTCTTGTGCTTGTTTACACCAAATACTTGCCAGTAGTTGCTGTGCTGAGCCTTCTGCCCCTCTGCCCATGAGTGCAGGCACTGCTGTTGCTCATACATGAGCTCTGCCCATTCAGACTCAAAGCCTCAGCTGACTTTCTCCCTTGCTCAGAAAATAACACACCAATTACTGCCTGTTTGTCAGCCCTCACAGATTAATTTTTTTTTTTTTTTTTTCTGCGGAGACAGAACTACTTCATTTTGGGCATGAAATAGTAAGGAGCTTTCAGCATTCTTCAAAGTTATCTACATAAAATTCTAATAAGCAGAGATATTTATTCCAATTTCCTGAATCTATGATAATAATAAAAGCTATTACTTCTGGTACAAGTTATGGTTCTTTCATAAGAGATTTTGCTACCAAATAATTTATTTGTCAAACCATCCAATACAATGTAAAAGAGAATAAATTTAGTTCTCAGAATAAATATATCTCTGCATTAAGCTTGTTAATTTTGACTTTCCCTTTATACTGTGTAGTCCTCTTAAAACCATTCCCTGTTCTGACAAATAGTATCCTCTCTCCTATTTATCTCTGGTCCTTAAACTCTACTTTATGTCTTCCCATCATAATCTCATTCAATAAATCTTTTATGCACTGGAACTGAAATTTTAAGTTTGTGAGAAGTCAGCATTCCCTACTAGAGCAATTATCCTCCTGGAGGAAATCCTTGCCAAATGGTGCTTCAGAACACATCTAATTGTATTTTTTTTCAAACATTAAGTTTACTTTCAACTATATTCTTCACTTTGATCAAGAAATATCACCTTCAGTACTGAATTCCCTAAATGGAAGAGCAATTCCACTCAGCATCCCCAGGTCACTGCCGGAGCAGTTGATACTCCACTCACGTGGCTTGGCCATGGCAATCCATTGTACCATTCTTTCTGAAAGAAAACTACAGATGTAGGCAGAAGGAAAAAATGTGAGAAAATCAGGAATAACCCATCTTGGATTTGATTAAGGAGTTCACAGTGCCTACAGCTGGATGTTATTTGAATAGCTTTTACTCCAGTCCTCAGCATTATAACCACTTAGGAGTCTGATTATAATTTTCTTCTAGGGGTTCATTTTATTACTAGACTCAATTTAACTCATATCCTCCATCAGCATCAGGAGACTAGAAATCAGCCATCATTATCATCTCACTTCCATTTCAGAGAAAAAGAAAAAAGGCACCAATGAGATTCTTTTAGAATTGTCAAATCATGGCCTTGGTTACAGCCCACTTGGGCTCATCACTGAGCCCTGGGGTTGGTTTAACCCTTATTGCTCTGTGTGCCTCTCACACCTGCCAGGGAAAGCATCAAGCAAATGTTTACAGAATTGATTTTCTGAAAAGGAAAAGAGTATCTATAACTGAATAAGGAAAGCTAAGAATACTGATAGCTGGCTTTGTTCTGCTGTATTTAGAGTTTATTATTATTAAACTTAAACCCATGGGTCTGCATGATACCATATGCCTAATTCCAGGATGGCAGTGTTAGCATCTGGTGAAAAAACCAGCTATAGTCAAACATTTTCCCCCCCTTGAGAATAAACACAAAAGATGTACTTTAAAAATAACTTTTAAAATGTATCCATTAATATTATGCAAGCTTTACTCTCATGTCACACTTCAACTTCTTTATTTACTGACTTCCACTTAGATAATTTTCTTTTTTCATTTGTTTCTTCTGCTACTCTTAATTAGAAAAGAATCTGATAAAGACATCACAGTATGTTTCACTGCTTTTTCAAAGGCCTGTAAAAAAAGACTGAAGCACTTTTTAAAACATAAATGAGTAAATCATACACAATCATCTGGGTTTCAGAATGAAAGAAACTCACTGTTTAATGATCACTTGGGTGGCAAAAAACCCCACACTGGCATCTCAAGCAACACTCAGTAAAAGATGGAGGAATGAGATCTTTAGTTCTCAATTCATTTTCAAATCAGTAAAAATGTAGTGTCATCAGAATCCTACAGATGTTCAGTATCTTGTGGGACAGAAGCAGAGACATGAAACAGTCAGGAAAAGATACCTAACTGCAGAATAAACCAACAGAACTGGCTTTTGGAGATCAGAGACAAAATGGAAAGCAAAAGCCTACTTAGGATTAAACCAGAGGTGTCATCCAAAGTTTACAGGCCTGTTGAAACACATCTTGTCCCTCTTCTGGCTCATTTTCCTGGATTCTACCTCCTTACAAAAAGCTCTCCAAGGATACATGGTTTTCTCCCAATTCCCTCTTCTTTTTCCCAGTCACTCTGTTTCCAGAACATGAATTGAACTGCTTGACACTTCCCTCTCCAGCACAGTCTTACAGATGTATTTCTGTGTGTTCTCCTACTGACTTAAGTGACTTTGGGATTTTTACTGTATCACTGCTGGAGTGGAGTCAGGGGCACATCCAGGCCATCCCTGACAGCTCCATGGAAGCACCCTAGGGAGAGCAATCTCCACCTACCTCAGGAGAAATGGGCATCCTGCACACTCACAGGTCCTGCAGGAATGAAGAGCCAGGGGCACTGGGACAGGCACTGAGGGACAGCTCTGCTACATCCCACTGGTGCTTCAGTGTCTGTTTGCCTCCCAGACCCTTCAGTGCTCTGCAACCTTTGGCATTTTGACATTGAAATTTTACTCCTAGAGGAAAAAAATAGAAATTATCACATGCCTTTTCCTCAAAAGAAAAAATAAAAATCAAGAGGATGCCTGATGTGAGATCAAGTGAATTTGGATGCTCAAACAATTGAATTTTCAATGAGAATTTTATGTGCTCCAAGGGCTTCATCTCTCCTCCCTCCCACTGCATCATCCCAGCAGGTCCAAGGCATGTGCTGTGGGCAGGGCCTGACCACCCTGGGGTCAGGTGCCACCTCCAGGTAGAAATCCTGGGAAGGTGTTCAGTTTGTGGTACAGCTTTTGAACTCAACCTGAGGAGTGAGCCAGATATTGGTAATGCCTGTGCTGCACTTAAACAGAGCAATTTGTACCACCTTTGACTTCAAACCAGTTCAATCTTTGCTACAGAGATTCAGATTTACAATTAGTTTTGCCCCATAAATTGCTCAGGTCAGTGGACTAGTCAATACCAATTTGAATTTGAAGTAATCAAACATGGGAAGTTCAAAACAAGACAAGGAAATCTCCCAAAAGCCAAACTTTAACAGGGAGGAGTAAAGAGGCCTGTGAGCAAACGTGAGCTTTGCCATTGTTATTTTTTCCTTTTGTTTTTCTGTTATTAAAAAAGTGCCATTTACAAAGAAAATTTTCTTTCAATATTCTGTTTTTATCTTCGGTTTTTTTGTTAGAACTGAAAGGCATCACTAACAGCATGAAAACCAGCCCTGGCTGGTTCTAGCAGCACAGGCTTGAATGTGAACCAATGTGCCACAGCAGCTCAGTGGGAACTGAACTGGGCAGGGCAGCAGCAGATCTCTAATGACCACACACATCTGGAAATTGGAAACTCTGTCAAGATTTGCCCAAATTTAAGCCATTCAAAGCAAAGAAAAATTGCCTTGAAATTGCCCATTTCAATCTATGATTATAAAATAGCATTTTTAAGGCTACATCTACATAACACTGTAACTGATTTAATTGATTTCATGGAGATTTCATCCATATTCCAGAGGATGCTGGAGAGGATTAGACAAGAAAAAAAGAACATGAGCAACCATTTCCCCTTTACATTATCTACTCTCTACCAGTCTGGTTTTAAATCAGCCATCTCTGTTCATATTTTCAGGCATAAATAAAAAAGAACCAATGGCAGCTCCGAGCTGGCAAGGATGAAGTTTTCACTTTTGCATTTTAAGAGATCAGGAAGTTCAACAGAGGAGTCTGAGCCCAAGGAGCTGATCAGATCTGGGGGCTGTTGTATCCCAGCTGGAGAATGCCTGGGGACTGATCCAACTCAATCCATTGCACTGCACTACCAAACACTCAAATTTTATGCTAAGTTTGACTTTGCTCTATCCAATTAATATCTATTCTATCCCATTAATAGCAACTTTATTAAGCATAATGACTGCAGAGCATTCCCAAAGACTTCTCAGGTCTGGAGTTACAAATATTTCCCATTTGTTCAAAACTGGCAGCACTTACAAGTCTTTCTGCACACAATGTAAATGCTGAGTGTGACAGACAAGGATAGAGTGATACTGGAACACCAAGTTTCTGGTCAAAACAGGCACGAGGGAATTTCTTCTATGTGTCCTAGAAATATGCCATACTGGTCATGAGATTTGAAATGGTTTCATATAAAGCCTGGAGTCTGGGGTCTAATTGTTATAAAATTCAGTTCAACACAAAAATCAGAACATTTTGTTATGGAAATGCAGCAGTCAGTCGTGTATTTTGACATAATTTCTCAATATTTTCTAAACAATTGTTGACAATATTTAAGTACATAGAATTTCATGGAAATTACGTCTACAAGGAAAACTATTTTACTTAGAAAAGTGTGACCTGCTTATTCTAACAAACTGAGGACTCAGCTTTGCCTGGCATTTTGAATTTATTGTTTTAAAAATAGAGTTCAAGACCTTGAAAGGTCAAGTCTTGCTATGCTGATAGGAACAGTCCCTGGCCACAGGCACAGGCAGTGCCACCCGTGCAGCTGGAGAGCTCCTGCCATGCACACCCACAGACAGGACTGCACAGCACCTAAACCATCTGATACAGGGCTGGGGAGTGGGCAGTTTGCAGCACCTGCACTTGGTAGCCCTCTGGAGCAGCTGAAAGCAGGAAAGGAACCTGACAACAACCTTGCTTTATTGCTAAGTGAGTTGCTTTAAAATGCTGTGTTGTGATTCCACAGCCAATTTCCTTCCCATCAGCTCTCCATGCAAATCCATGTGTGTCCATCCAGACACTGAGTGCAAAACAGCCCCAGGGATGGAAATTCACAGTGTACCCTACAGTGCATTAACTTCTTGGTGTCAGAGCACTCCCAGAATTAACAAATCTTTGTTCACTGATGGAAGCAAGGCCAGGCTGCTGAAGTGTTGCCAACTTTGTGCTCTGTGTTCCATATCTAAGTGGGTCTCAGAGACAATTTGTGCACAGTATAAAACACAGAGGTTGTAATAACAGATCAGTGCCCTTCCTTAAAGTTGTGATCCAGCCCAGAAGGCAAGCTGTACAGACTAATCACAGAACAGGTTTTTTTTTCCCCTTTAAGATATTTAAACATCTTGTGCTTCCTATTTTGAATGGATTTTTACATTAGTACCTCATTACATTTTTATGGAAAATAATAGCATCAAGCAAATATCTGTGTAAATGTGATTTAGAAAGCATAAATATTTGTGCAATTCCCACGTTCAAATTTTTTGTGAGGTCTGAAATTACTTCAGAAAGTCAGACTATAACAGAAAAAGTGTTATTCCTCTGTTGTTCTAAATTAATAGACTGAATATCCTTTTGAAAATATTTGTACTTCTACCATACACATTATTTCATGAAGAGAAGCTAATAAATGTGCAAGTCATTTTCCAGAGGAAAACAAAAGAACTTCTCATTTCCTCTATAAACAGTTGATCAAAACCCTACAGCAATACCAGCAACAGGAAGAATCTGTGTCCCCATAGAAACATTTTTCTTTGTACAGTGTCAGCTGAAGATCTTTATAGATTGTCTTTGCACAGAAAATTCAAAGAGAACTCAGATGTTTTTTACTAAATGAAAAAGAAATCTCAAGTAATCCTGTAACAAGAATGTGTGTTGGACTGACTCACTGGTGACATTAGGATTAAAAAATAACAATTTTCTACAAGAACATTCTTGAACTCACAGCACAATAAGAACAGACTAAGGAAGCATTAAAAAAAAAAAAAGTTATCAAGGGGGGGGGGGAAATGATCAAGTTCCCTTTCTTTGACAGAAGTTAAAAGCACATCAATACTTCTAAACTCAATCCATACAAACACTGAGGGAGAGAAAGGTGTCCAGTTGCACAAAAGGAAAGTTCATTTACTGAGTTAAAAAGAAAATACTCTGCAAAATAGTGACTTGAGAATACAGAATCATTGTTGTTTGGTTGTCTGTCATCTAAGATGTAAACAAACACTTGACAATCAATAGACAGTTCTCGAGTATGAACAAACAGAAACAGGATTGGGTCCAGGTGTCACCTAAGGAAACACTAAAAGGATGAGGCTGTACTTCTAGTTTTCTTTTTGCTAACTTTGCACATAGAACATCACATTGCATAAACGGCATGTTTTTCCCATTTAATCTGTTAATTTTTAGTGATTACATTAAATTCCTTAATTGCTTCCCCCCCCCCCCAGCTTTTCTTATTTCTTCCATACAGTAATCCGAAGAGCAGATCTCTGCTGGAGACTTCTTCTGTCACACCTCTGTTCCAGACACTTCCAATTTTCTTCCCCCTTTTGAAAAACCACTGCAGAGACCTTTTCCCCTCAGGCCCTCTGGACACTGAAATCTGAAACATGATGATGCCTTAGGCTGTGTTACAGTCACTTCTGTGAATAGTCCAGTGTGTCTTTTCCTACCCTGCAGTGGCACCAGTCTCTGCTTCAAAGTCCCCACCCCAGGTGAGGAAAATCCAGCTGGATTATCTGACCCCACAGACAGCACCAGGGATGGACAGGAGATGGAGAGGTGGTGCCACAGACCCTCAAGGTACTGAAGCACCCATTGCCCATTTGAGCTATGGCAAACATCTCTGACATTCCTCCTCCTCCAAAATGGACTCTAAAGCCACCAAATTCTCAGCCCAACTCATGTAAAAGACACCCCAACAAACACATTCCCTATCACACTGTTCTGCTCTCTTCTCACAGGGTGTAACCCCTCTGTGCACATGAAATGCACCCCAGGAAGCTGCACAGGTGAGCAGAGCACACTCAAATGTCCTACAGAGCCCCTGAGCCCCAGCACCTACTGAAAGGCACAGCCCAGAGCTGCTGAATTACCTGCCATGAGCAAAGCTCTTGCTTTGTGTCTGACTCCTTCCATTCCCTCCCTTTGTGCACAGGAAGCAGCAACCTTTCATTAGCCTTTCCCCATTCCCATCCATCAGTAAGTTCTAATTCCTAAAGAGAGGGTGTTATTAGAGCTTGGTGTTTGCTGTGATTGCTCCCCTCACAACGGAAGATGCAATCAGAGGAAGAATTTATGTCCTGTAATTCAATGAATGGATGTGTTCCTACAGCAATTTCTTTAGTAATTACTTGTGTAAAGCATGTTTTTCTGTAATTGAAATTCTACAGTGTACAGTTATTTATTAAAATACATTATTTATAATGGCATTTTCCATTCTAATTTCATTACTTTCTTTCAATACAATGCTTTCATAGTCACATTTTAATTCTTTCTATTGGTCTGCAGACACTGAAAGTTTTAGGGCAACTTGTAAGCATTCAAACAGAAGAGCATGCTGTAAACAGAATAAAACCAGAGGAGAGGAGAAAGCAGGGATCTTACTAAGAGAAACAGAGACATAACTTCTTTCCACTCCAGAGGTAAAAAGTTTTCTATATGTAAAACAACAATATTCTCTAAAACTTCCCTACTTTATAAAGTCATTCTGCTATAAAGAACACTTGAACATTCCTAAATAGCATTCTTGCCCTTTGACAAGTATTCCCAAGGGAACAGGAAAAAGAAGGACAATATCTTTGGAGAAAAAAATTAAAAGGAGGTGCTGAAGGACCCAGAAAGCACAGAAGATCTCTTAATACCTCTTCCTAGGTATTAAAAAATCTTAGAATAAAATTACTTCAAATAGGTCTGTGGAGGATAATATCCCACAGGAAGCCTACAGATTAGGCTGCTAATCAATTTCTTATTAAAAAACCTAAATTTTAAAAATTAAGTGTCTTAAGGTGTTAAGCATAAATTCCAGGTAGAAACTGATGCAAGTTCTCAAGGAGCAGCACATGCTCACAGAGCCACTTGTGGCAGTGCCTGCCCAGCTGCAGCCTCTGGGTGTCCCCTGCCAGGATCCCTCCAGACACCAGGACAGCACAGCTCCAGCAGGGACTGGTGGCTACTGGGAGGGAAAAGTCGGGGTAGAGACAAGAGGGGGAAGACAAAAAAAGGAGATGAGCCTCCTACAGCTGTGTTTTGCATGGCCCAGAAGGGGAAGCTACCACATTTCAAGGGGGAGCTCCAAGAAAGCTGGAGGGACTTATGACAAGAGTTTATAATGATAGGACAAAGGGCTTTTATTGGAGAGAAGCCAGGTTTAGATTGGCTGTCAGGAAGAAATTGTCGACTGTGAGGGTGGTGAGGCCCTGGCACAGGTTGCTCAGAGAAGCTGCAGATGCCCCATCCCTGGAAATACTCCAGGATGGATGAGGCTATGAGCAAACTGCGATAGTGAAGGTGTCCCTGGCCAAGGCAGGGGGTGGAACTGGATGGCTTTTAAGTGTGTTCCAATCCAGGCCATTCTGTAATTACCTGGGGAGGACAGAAAGGAAACACAGCAATGGCTCAACACCAGCTAATGAGGAGAGAATTCCATCCCTGGCAGCCCCAGTACAGTGGGATCCCACACTCCCTCAGCCTGGAGCCTCACAGCTCTCCTGCAGGCTCTCTGCCCTCATCCATCACATCCCACAAAAGGCTGTCAGAGGTGCCTGCCTAAGGAGAGAGTTTGATTTTAGTGAGAGTAGACAACTGAGTTTAGGAATGAATAATGTTATGCTTGTAATAAGAAAAGAGTATCTTGTAGGTTATGTTTTCTGCTGTTTCTGCCATTGTAGGTCAGCTGAAAAGATTGCTCAGAGCTGCTGAAACCAGAGAGCATTGCTAGGATTTTGTGCAAAGTCCCTGTGACTTATGGTTGGAGCTGTGAGACATTAAGTATTTAACAGACTCCATTTATCTTTCCTGCAAAATAGTTAGAAGACATTTTTTAGTACCATTTATGAAAATAGGATCATATATATTTGATTGTGTCTTTTTGTTTTCAGTTTTATTTTTCTTTGCATCAAATCCTGACAACTGTGAGAAAGATTTGGCTAAAATATATCATCTGCTATCCAGAAAGAAAACCTTTCTCCACTTTCAATTGTAAATGACTTTAATAATTGCAACTGAGTCTCTCATTTTTTCTTCAACATGACATGCTCTGTGAAAATCAATATCTCATTTTCCAAGCCATGAGGTGAAGCAATTCCAGATCACACAGCACAGCCAGTGTGTCCTCCCCTGCTTCTCTGGAATCATTTGAACACAGTGAGCCTTGACTCAGTGGGAATTTTTATCAATTGACTTAATGTAGAGCTATTTAATAACACTGTGTCTTTCATTCGGGGGGACATAAATAACCTGAACTACCTGTAATGAAAATATCATATATTCTGTTGGCTTGTGTCACATTTATAGGGAATTTTTGCTTCTTTACAATAACTGATGGGACAGATTATTGCATAAATGATTTCAAAGCAAACATTACTCTAAGCTACATCTTCATCACCTGAAATAAAACTTTTCTTGGAAGGTGCTTTAGAACATGAACCAGTGGCAGAAGTACCATGCATTTTGTTCCCTTCCAAAACATTTCAAACTCAACACCATCTCCTTAGAAGTAACCAGAAGATCTGGCAAGCCAGCCCTTCCTACCAATTTTACCTAATTTTTTACCTCGTGGACACAGAACAGAGCCAAACAAATACAGACAAGGGAACTGAAGGCAATTCTGTCTTCTATTAGCCCAGACTTGGGTGCCCTTCCCTTCAGCTCTCCAACAACCACAGAGTTGCACTTAGTGCCATGATTAATTCTCCTTAGAAATGGACCTGAATTCCCAGATACTGAGCCACTAACTTGAAATTATTTAACTGCAATTTCTTGAACCCCTTTTTATCTTAGACTCTTGGCACAGGCTTCTCCCACACACTTGGAGACCTTCGGTCACGTTGATTCCTTTTGAAGTCCGTGAACAGGAGCCTGGTACTCACCTCAGCTGTTTCAGATGAGATGAAAGGAGATCTGTCCATGATTTATCAAGGGAATGAAGATGCTGAGATTAAATGTAGATACCTACACTTAAAAGTAGAAGAGTCTCATGCAAATCTCACTTTTCCTCAAAGGACTGAAGCCCTTGGCAAAAGGCTCATCCTCTGAGTTTATTAGAGCCCAAACATGCTCAGTGTATGTTAATCCTGAAATGTTGAAACTCTTGGTTGGGCACCTGGTAGCTGCTACAACCCTTACAAACTCATACATACAGCTGCTAAAACTCCCAGCTCAAATAGCAAATTGCTTCATTTTACTAAATGTTTATTCTGGGATTTTGTCACACATATTTGTTTTGTTTTAGTGTACCATCAGTTTACAGCAGGCACCTGAAATGATGGCAAAAGGTTCTGTGCTGAGATCATGTGTAAATATCAATAAAAATTAATTTCCTTTGGCAGAGGATATTATCCAGGCACTGCAATCACCTGATCACAGTTAGACTTGATCCACTTAGATTTATCTATTTACCCCCCTTGTCTGTAAAGCCTCCATGAATATTTTTAGAACAGCAAAAAAGAGAAGAAACATAAGCTCAGGGATGACACGATGACTCCTATTTGCTCAGGGAATACACATTTTCTCTTTACAATGGGATTTCCAAGAGCCTTTTAGTAGATATTGGCTCTTCATGCAGCATAAAGTACAGGACAAAACACACAGTTTAGTGTAGGATGTACAAACAGTCCTGCAGACCACATTTTCCTAGTGAACAGACACCCAGGAGAGAGCTTGAGGAAGCCTAGCTTCTATCCTTCTGAGTTTTTTTTTTCCAAAGAATCACCTCCATTTTCTGCCTTTTGGTATTTTTCTATTAAGGCAATACGCTCAAAAGCCAACACCATGGACCAAAGTTTGACCACAAGTGCATGTTGAAAGAAAGGGGAAAAAAAGTCAGAAACTAAACCAAAAACAATCTTTGCTGTAGGGAAAAACTGCAAATATAGGGTCCCACAGGGCACTGAGGGCAAGAGCTGACCACAACAGACAAAATGGGCAACAAAAAAAAAACAGTGCTGAAAAACTGCACAGAAGAACCAGAAGTGAGAATACTGTCTTCACTTAGGGAGGAAGCAAGAGCAGGAAATAAAAGAAGGATTAGAGAAAAATCTTGGGGCTTCTCTTATTAAGAATATGATATAATGTCTCAAATAACCATCAGATTCAAATGGGGGAATTTGACCTATTATGACCATGTTCAGCAAGAGGACAAAATCAGCACTAAGTGGGGAGAGATGGCAACTGAGTACATTGTATTCAGCCATTTCACCGCTAAAACCTCTCTTCAGCTTGGCTGGATCCATGACAGGTGTGTTACTCATACTTGAGGGCTTTGTAAAATTAACTTGAACTTGATAGTTCACCAATATTGATCTTTACCTGTGTGTCAGCAAAATTATCCATTGAATACTTACTTCCTTGTAGCTTCAAAGTGATTTCCAGAGGTCAGGCATGAAGCACACACTCGCAGTGCACCCAAAAGGGCTCTCAGATTTATGGACTGTCAAACTATCACCTTTCTAGAACTCAAAAATATTTCACAAGACACCCCTAAGCAATTCCTTCTGGAAAGGGAAGTTGAGAAACTAGGACTACATTTTGCTGTGCTTTTCCTGTGACTCCCTTGTTTGTTTAGAGCCCTTCCAAAGCCCCCCCCGCTCAAAGCCCCATTCCTCTCCAGACAGGATACTGAAGTGGAAAATTGGTATTTTCAGCATGCTCACCCCATCTTGGGAAGTAAGGATGTGCAATTAAGACAGGAAATTTAGTTATCACAAGATATGTACTCTAAATTGCTTGAGAAGGTTAAAAGGGTAGCTAAAGAGAAAATATCATAAAAATATTTCCTACTTCAACAAAATCCATAGCACAAAGTTCCTGCAAGTTGAAAGATGTCATTGAAGGGCATTAAAGCACAAATGTGATTAATTGATATCATTAAGCAAATTCTAATAGTTCACAGAGCAGTGCTAACATCTGTACACACTGCCATGCTTAGCAGACAGGGTCAAGCAACCTCACACAAACCAAACCTGGGGTTACTGATAGTTCATTCTTTAATCCTCAAGTCTATAATAGAAATTGTAATTAGTATCTATCATTTATTGGACATTCCTGAGAATATCTGACTAAATCTGGGATGGTTTTTAACTATGGAGTTTACTTCAAAACCTTGTTTTCCTAAGTGTCAAACCTCACATTTCCCAAAAACTATGAAAACATAAAGGAAAACTAATCAAAAGCATAGCAGCTTCTGCCCTTCTGAAAACCTCATTTTCTTCATGTCAGGGTTTTCTGCTGCTAAATTACTTCCCTGTGGATCAAACAGGAAGACAGCTTAAACCAAGCAGATGTTTTGGTTGAGAGTTAATCTACAAACAAAAATCAGTATCATGATGGACTACACAGTTGCTGCTTCCTCCAAGTGTAGAAGAATCTAATTGGAGACTTCTTTTGATTCCTTTTGTCAATTTGTTTTTCAGGAACAGTTGAGGAAGAAAGGAGGAACTGGAATAGAAGGGATGAGTAAATTCACTAGTTGTCCACAAAAAAAAAAGAAATAAAAATAAATCCAAAGAGAGGCAGATTTCTTCAAAAAGGTAGAAAGGCAAATATCCTGTAATTTACTCTTTTGGTCTTAGACTGATAGGTCTTCACAATTCAGTTCTGGGCCAGCTTCCTCTCATATTTTTTAGAAAATTGGATCTGTACTACCCTGTAAAGAGTGAACTGCTCTTGACATGTTTGGAGCCAGTAACCTTTTACCATGTGACATGAACTTAAAGATAACCCTCTCTCTTCATTTTCATAATGAAGTTTTCTTTATAATTAAAAAAATATTATCTAAACCTTTCCAAATTTGAACTGTCTTCTCATTTTGGTGTAGAGGTCCTCCTCTAATGTATGACCATTGCTGTACAACTCTTGCTATCACTCTCAACACTGAACATATCCAGTTACTTCCCTTTTCTCAGTGCCTCCTGGAAAGGACTCCACACAGGAAGCTTCCTGGGCCTCCCCAGCACTCTGCCAGCTACCAGGAAGAAAATTAACTCTGTCCCAGTCAGAACCAGGAGACATTTCTCTCCAGCAGTGAGAAAGACACACACACATGCTGTGTTAGAGTAACAGGACTGCAGCCACTTTGGCCCAGCAGCTCACAAGGTTTGCTGATCTAAGGTTACTCTGATCAGCTTAATCTTTTTCTTATGTAGCAAGGAAAAGGAAGCAGTGTGCCACAGTATTATTAAACAAAACAATTTAAACCTAACATGATCAAGGCCCTTGAACAACCTCAGGTTACAACCAGCATAACTCTGAGAGGAGGGACTCCTGGGAAGTGGAGAAGAAAACCCACAAATATTCCCAGCTCCACTTTGGTCTCTGCAGGTTATTCTGCTTCTGGAGATAATTGAGTTCTGAAAGCCTGTGCATCACCTATCTGGAGATGCACAAGTACTGACAATTGAAGGGGGAGGAGAAATAGGTCAGAATGTTATTTTCTTTTGTACCTGAAAGATTTCTTTTCAGGCAGACCTTGAAGTAATTAAAAAAAAAAAAAAAAAAGAGAATGACCATTTCCCCTGACTTGAAGGCAAAGCTGTAGCTGCAAAGTTATTGGCTTATACCACTTGTATCTGCAAAATGTGAATTTAGCAAGGAATGTAACTTGCCTCTATATTTAGGGACAGATTGGAATGACAATTAATTATCATCTGTAACATGTCATATTGAAAATGAAATCCAGATTTTTCCCAAAGATCACAGAATATTAATTATCTGTCACTACTTACTTTGTTAAAGGAAAAAACAACAAAAAACCCCACAAAAACAAAGAAACAAGCAAAACTAACCAACCAAAAGAAAAAACACCCCACAAAACAAAACAAACAAACAAAAAAAAAAAAAAACAAACCCAAGAAACTTTTACTAATACTTTAGGACTTATTGGTACCAAGAATTACAGTAAAAAAAAAGCCCCTACTGTTGTCACTGCCACTGCTTTTTCTTGTGCAACCTAGAAAATAATTCCCAAGTTGAACCACTCTAAAGTAATCCTGTTCAGTTTCAGTCTAAATTTGCACCTTCATTTTCTCTAACAAAGGATGAAAATTGCTTTCTCCTGCACATTTCTAGCTGTCTTCAAGATGAAAGTTCCCAATACAGCACACTTTTTATCATGGTGTTTTTTTCAGCACACTGAGCATCTCTGTTTCAGTTTGCCCAATTGTTTATTGCTGAGCAAATCCCAGCACTGCACATGCTGTAAATCTGAAATACAATAGGTCTTAGAGCAAGCCTCTCCCTATTCTCAGTGCTGCTCTAGAAGATGTATGAGAAAAAAGGTCACACATAAATGTTCACACACAGCAAATTTCAGGCCATAACTTAGATTCATTCCAACCACTAAATGTGTCTCACTGAACAACAACTCAAAATGAAATTACCTGACAGGGAACATGTGTCCTCCCAAAACATGAGCTCTCACCACAGACTACATATTTCAGCTTTCAACCCCCTGGATAGGGAATATTTCATGTATTTATTAGAGCACACAGTTTCTGAGAATTCCTGGCTCTATATCTCTTCTTTAGAAAAAAACAGTGTAGAATTTCAAGTCATGGCCAAGTTGTCTGAGGAGAGGGCACAGGGCAATTGGTGAGGGCTGCATTGGCTGAGAGCACTGACCACCAAAAGCTGTTGGCCTTCCTCTGGTAATATGGGGAGGATGTGAACACTGAAGTTTATCCAATGCTTAGAAGAGAGGTGGAAAAAAGGAGCAAAAGAGGATTATTTGCAGTTCAGTGCCACTAGATCTATGCCCTTCCTGAAGGCCTCTGAAACGTCCATGTGTTCTGACTCTCTGGAGGACTCAGTCCCACTTATTAACTGATGCAAGAACATAGAAGTTAGTATAGATTCACGTAACATATTGCTCATTGAGGGCTGCATTTGCCTTCATATCCTCACTGTAGTGCTGCAGACACACAAGTTTGCTCTGAACGGGGTGAAAAAGTGTTTGATTCATGTCAGTAGTGAAAAAATTACTTCTGCCCTGGTCACCAGCACCCAGACCATACCTGTTGTCAGGATATGCTATTTCTTACATTTCAACAGTTTTCAAACCAAGTCTATAGTTTCAATTTCAGAATTATTTCAGGACTATTTTACAAAACATTTCAAATAGGACACTTCTGCTAAGTGGAATTTTCCTCTATTTTTCCACTGAAAGCCCCAAAACAGAGTGCAGAGCAGTGTGTATTCTCAGCAATCTGCTGGCAGAATTAATGCCAATCCTTCATTCTATCTGCCATGGCCATGAATAAATTATCAGTCTTCATAATTATGCAAATCTATTACAGTTCATTAGCTTATTTTGAGAACATTATTAATAATAAAAAGTTTCATAAAAAATAAATAGAAATAAAATCTATTAGACACTGGTTAAAAATTTGGATACAAAGTCCAATGGGACATAGCTTCTGCTCCATATCTAAATTCCCATTGATGCTGAGTATTTAATATTAATAATCCTGAGCAAGTATGGAAAAGAAATCAGGTAAGCATGATTAGGTTTTAAAACTCTGGTGAATTAGATGCAGAAATTGGTAGTTGACTACTTTCAGTTAGTTGGCAATTTATTCATGTTTAGTTTGCTATTTTGCAACCCCATCTTTCTTCATTAGGTTTCTGTCAAGGGAGTGTTCTGTCACCAGAGCACAAGTTTCTCTATGTCACAGGAAGTTAAAAACTGTAAACCAAAGCGAGACAAGGATCATGCATTTAAATAACAAATGTTACATTTTGGTGGCTTTGGTTTGGGGCTGCAGAAGTTGTCTCTAATAATCTTAATTGGACTTCTTCGATCAAGTGTTCCAAAAGGTCACTGTATCAGCCAGCTAACAGCAGTGCCAGAAGTAACTGCAGGTAAGTTTTATTGTCAGCCAACTGTCAGAAAGGGCATAATGTCAAGTTAACTGGAATTTACACTGTAAACATAACCACTGTGATTTAGTAATATATTCCAAGATTTCACAGTTTTCTGAGAACGTCTTGGAGCAGCACTCAGAGTTAGCATGAAAGTGTGCTGCTAGACTTGTACTCAAAAACATCTAATCAATCTTTTTTCATCTTTATGTATTTGGAGGAGAATGTAGGTGGATGTAGATATCTAATACGAAACAACACTGCCCATATAAAATGTGACATCTGCTTTTTGCTATCTTATTTCACAACTATTAGTTTCTAAACTAAAGTATTTGATGTTTGACACTAATTCAGATATTTAACCCTATGATATATGCTGGGACAGTCCTAACCATCAACCCCACTGGAGGTTGAGATGTTATCCTCTCCCATGCTTTATACACAGAGTATGAAAGAGCTTCTGAATGAAAACCATGACTCCCCTTGCTTGACTTGCAGTACTCCAGCACAGCACAGCCACCAGTGCCTGGGGAGGGTATGTCAGTCTAAAACACACAAAAAGATCACACAAGAAGTTTGGTTTGATTCACCCTTCAGGGTGCCACTGCTTTCAGCCTACGCACTTCAAGCAGAGCTACATCAGGCCCCTCTTTTATAGGAGCATGAATTACATTTCTAAGCAATAAGAGTGGTTTTGGAGGGATACAGGGGCAAGGTTCAACTTAAAAACTTATGTACAACTGTTATTCCATCTGGGAGTTTCACAAATGAATGGGAGAACAGGGCAGGAATATAAATATATTCTATTTGAAAAGGCACCACCTTGGCATAAGTTTGGGCTCTTTTAAATGTAGAAAACAATTTATCATATTACTCTTACCTTTTATGTGACTTTTATACTCAACTTTCCATCAGCCATGCAGCATGTTTCAGAAACTCACATCAAGTCACAAGGTTCCTCAAAAAGTTCATTGCAGCTAAACATAATTTATATCCTGCAGAAAAAACTGAAGTGAGTTTCTTTTATGCTAATGTCAAACAACATCTCAAATATAAAACATTAACAATATCAAAACAACCAAGCAACTCACACCAAGTGCAGGTTGGTGTGACAGCTGCTGCAATGAATAAATGAGCTGGCTTTCTGCTAAATGCCTTAGGGATTTTCATGTACAGTTTATACATTGTGTGGTTGGGGGTTGCTGCACAATTCCATGCTCAGCTAGAGATGATCAGAGGTTTAGTCAGTAGTGTTTCAAAATCTCTGCAAAGAAATCCATTACTTGTCACCTGCAGAGCTTCCTTTCTTACTGCTGGTCAGAGGTGGCCCTTTGTTCTGTGTGGCCTGTGACAGGTGACAGCACTGCAGAGGGCTCCCCTCACACTCTCAGACTTGCAGTGACTTCAGTATTTAATACTTCAGTGGTTCTGTATTGCACTCAGAAAACAAGAAAATGCATTTGAATGTCAACCACTCATCTGGAGGTCTTTTTTATTTTTGCTATTTTCTCTAAAACTTTCTGTTGAGGCTTGAAAACTTTGTTTTCTTCCGAACACAATTTCCATGGCCTTTTATTTGACCCTAGCACTCTCCCTCATCTGTGCTTGATTTTAAAGGACAAAGTGTGACTCGAGCAGCTCAGAATTCAGTCACACAGCTCAACTGGAGAACATAGTAGAATTATAAGGATACCTCATCTCCCTTTCCATTTGCAAACTGCCTGTCATATACTGAATCAGCAAGACTTGACAGCTTTCTTCATAGTTTCTTTTCTACTACAAGATTCTGTTCCAAAAACTCATCACATTGAATGAGATGCACAGCTTGCCTAAGCTGACAACTAGGCAGTCTAGTGTTCAGGCAGAAAACTCCTCTTGAACTCCATCTGGCAATGCCCAGATCCAAACAGTGATCATGTAACCACACTGTGAGACCAGGGCTGCCTTCAGGTGCAGGGACACTGCTCCTGCCTTGTGCCATTGAGTCACAGACATTTCAGGTTCTCTTTGGCCAAACATTTCCAAATGAACACACCCAACTTGCACTCTTGTACTTCCAACATTATTTGGCATTTTGTGAAATCTCCAAGACAACTCAAAGATGGCTTCAAGCTCCTCAACTTTATTTTCTTGCTTTTGATCAATACTACAACTAAAATTATGCCAAGCCAAGCAGTGTTATCAAAGTTATCTGTTTTCTTCTGGTCCTATTGTATCTTTTCCTATTTGTTCTGCAGTCAATCACTTATCTACATAGATCTCCATGAATACAAAAACACAAGCAGAGGTTTCTGCTGAACCTGTTCATTTAACTCATTTTTGTAGCTTTTCTTTTTGTTGTCAAGAGTTGCTAACATGTCACCCAAACATGCACCAATACCCCTTTCAAATGAGTATTTGCAAAGTCCCACGTGGCTTAGAATGTCCAGTTATCTTCTGCAACAAATCACATCACTGCAAAAGAGATCATCTTCACATGATGGCCAAGCTCCTGTCTCACCAGCACAGCACAGACTGAGGAAAATGGAGTGAATATTGTCTCTGGGAACACCCATTCCCTGAGGATACAGGGAAACCCAGCCTCAGAGGAGCTGGGTTGCTTGGGAACAGAGCATGTGAAGACAATTTGCCCACCACAAAAGAGATTGCAGCAAAGCTGACAGGAAAGTCATGAAAATCTCATACTACAGGGACAAGACAGTGCAAATATCAAGATGGGTAACTGTTGTACTTGTAAGACAAATAGATGAAAATTAGCTTTCCATGATAAACTGTGGAAAAAGGAAGAAATCATCACTGAGAAGGCTGAGATTACACTGTACATGAGCATCTACCATTTTACCAAGTAAAACATCATAATTAGATTTCTCACAGGAGAACAGCACTAAACCTTTTATGTTGGAGCACCTGGCCTAATTTATTGTTGACATTTTAAACCCTAATGCATTTTTACATACAAGCACAGATGGTGCTCAGTGCTATTCCATAAACTTTCTCCCCATGGCCCTAAGAACCCTGACTAAGAAAGCTGCCTTTCACTGAGTGCCTGTTAAACTTGGTAGTCACAAACACACAACCTTCAAATACAACTCAGCTCTTTTTCATCCTCATCACCCACAGACCCAGAGCCAGCCCCAGCAACTTGGCTGCACAGCACTGTACACAATTCCTCCCACTTTGGAGCCACTAGAGTGCACCACAGCTCATTCCCAGCAGTTCTCTCTCCCAAGTATTTCAGAAGTGAGTACTTGACTGGATGAGACTTTTGGCAGAGGCAGTTTGTGGTAATGCCCTCTCCCTCTCTGTGTAGGACATTGTTATTTTCCATGTGCCTCCATCAGGCTCAGAAGAGCTTTTGGAGACTTTCAATCTCCATTAAGCAAGACCCTCAGGAGCCAGACTTCACTTTAAAGCTAGCCCTGCTCTACTTTAAGCAAGGACTGGACTTGATGACCTCCAGAGACTCTTTCAAGTCAATGTTATTCTGCCTAACAAACAAATCCTCTTGAGATGGAAGAGGAGGGGCTAAGAATCCACTTTAAATGAGATGATAGTTAACAGTGTGCTGCAGAGAGAGGAATGTCTGCCGGGCAGCACACACTGTGTGGTGGCAGATTCCACTTCCATCCCTGACAAGAAGACAGACAGGACTGTGCTGTGCTTCTGGCAGGAACTGCCTGCCCTCCACAGTCCAACAGCTCGGCCAGCCCAGCTCCAAGGGCTTTCAGAGACCACCAAAAAAAACATAGCTTAAGTGTATGGATTTTCAGTGTTATTTTTCTTTCCAATTTACTGGCAGCTAAGAAATTAAAAAAATTTTAAGCACAAGCATCACTAGAAAGACTGCCTAGCTTAACTATTTGGTAGCTGCCTTTGAAAAATAAATATCTTCATGAATCCATACAGCCTTCAAGACTGGATAGGAAGAGGTGTTAGTTGTGATTGCCCATGGTGTAACAAATCCCTAAGAAACCTTATTTAAAACCTTTGATCAATTCCTTTTCCTTAATGGCAGTACAGAGACCCATCAGATTGCCTTTCACAGCAGCAGGATTTGACTTTTCTTAAGGGTGAGGCTGAAGACTTTCAAAATTCACTACTTCTCTCATTTCTCCTCTGGCAATTAACAGCTAGTGGTCATACACTATTCACTTGGTGCCACCATTTTTAGAGTCTAACATTATCCAGCAGCAGGAATGAGGTCAGGAAACTAGTTCAGATACATTACTTTCTAGTCTCTTTCCTTGATCCCTAAACTTACTGATGCCAATTAGTAAAGTACTAATGAACCTCTACCTCTATTGAATGGCTGCTGCAATTCAATTGCAAAACAAGCCACTTCCAATCCTAACTCTCTAAGAAAATGTGAATTGGATCATGATATGCATTCTAGTTAATGAGGAGTATTTAATGTAGATCCTTGCAGAATGCTCAGGTGGGTCACAAACAGATAATTGCATTGACACTTCACTGCAGCCAATCTTTAGAGCATTGATGCACTGGTTGATACCCCAGTTAGTGCCCACAGTCACCTGATGCATTGGATGATACCCCAGTTAGTGCCCACAGTTACCTGATGCACTGGTTGATACCCCAGTTAGTGCCCACAGTCACCTGATGCACTGGTTGATACCCCAGTTAGTGCCCACAGTCACCTGATGCACTGGTTGATACCCCAGTTAGTGCCCACAGTCACCTGATGCACCGGTTGACACCCCAGTTAGTGCCCACACAGCTGGTGGCAGTGAGTGCTGCACTTCTCATTGCACACCACAGCTCTGCACGCTGCCAAGTGACTGTGAGCAGCTTTGGGTGACTGCAGTCTCTTTATTTGGTGCTACTAAACTCCAAAACTGCAGGTGAGATTTCCAGCAGTACTGGTACCTGCTTTCATGGAGTCTTGGTACCCTTGTGGTTGAAAGCCACCTCTGAAAGTCATCCAGCCTAATCCTGAGATGGAAGCAAGGCCAGGGGCAAGGCTTAGTCTGGTTGCTCATGACCTTGTCCATTCAAATTGCCACTGCCTGCAGCATTTCCACCTGGACAGCCTGGTTTCAGCACTGAACTCTTCACACTTGTCCTCGTCTTGCTTAGATAGGTAAAACCCACAGAAGTTGCTCTCAGTTTTAGGGGGATTTCTGTCTTCTGTGTTTCTTTTTCTTTATTTTATTCTTTTCTAGTATTCCTCCAGTATTTACATCTTCCATATCAAATGAAATGAAGGTCAGAGTCTCAAGCCAGTATTATTAAGCTCACAAAACTAATTTTCTGATAGCACTCTTCCAGTCAAGCAATGGGGAAATCTACCCTGCCCCTGCGGACTGACTCTCCAAATGTGCTTAGTAAACATCCCAAAAATGTCCATATGACTGATTCCAATGAGCAGGATCAGATAGATCCCTTCCTGCATAATTTCCTAACAATTCCAGCTCAGATAATATAAATTAACTTTTTTTAAGTACTATAATCTATTCATGTGAAACTGTATTTTTGCAAAATATTTCACACCAGGGAACAACCTTCCATTATTAAACTCTTCACAAAAAAAGGGAAATCTTCATTCCCATTTGGAAAGACTTTTGTCGTAACTAATAAACTTAAAAGTTGCTTTGCTGCTTTTCAGGATTATACTTCAGAGAGATTAATCACTTACTGTAGGAGAGATAGGAGAGATTTTTCTAACTCTATATTTGATTATAAAGTAGAAAAGATAATTTGCTGAATAAGCAACATCTGAGCCTCTTTAAACACAGTGACTGAGCAGGAATTGCAATCACACTCTTGAAAGTTGGGTTCTGTTTCATCATCTGTCACAGACTATTGTTGCCTTAGCATGAGTTCTAACATCATTATAGTGCAAGGATTTCATATCCCCAGAGCTCCATACTTCCTCAATGTTCCTCACAGGCAGCTCCTCTAAGCACTGACTGTTCCTGATCCTTGCAGCAGCCATCTGACTCCAGATCCCACCAATCCACTCTTTTATACCCCTTGTTCTAATTGCCTACAGGTGTGGCCTGTTAAGATCAGGCCTGCTTCTAATGTTTAGTAATTGGTCCAGCTGCAACTCACTGGGGGATAAGATTACCTTCTACACCAACTTCATTTACCCATTCTGTATCCTCCTACAGACTATGACTTCAGGAAGTCATAATCTGTTTTAATATTTTATTTTAATAAACAAAGAGTAGAATACTTTTCAACATATTTACGTAGTTTGAACATATGTGAGGTGACATTTGCATGACACTCAGATTGTAGAAATCTGGTTTATATGAATAACAAAACTTTACAGAAGATGACATTAGGAAAGACAACTAGGAAAATACAAGCAAATCAAAAGACATTTATATATGTAATCATAATATATATTTTACATGGCCTCTGAAACAAAAGCCAGTGCTTCCTTTTCACCAAGACAGGGATTTGTTCACACATTATTGAAATGCACTTCTTTGCCTGGATGACCCTGCTAACACTGAAGAGCTAAACTCCTCTTTCAACCTGATCATAATTTAAGTAGAGCTGTTAAAGATGTATCACATTAGATGGAGAACTAAGAGTGCTGCCCCTTTGCTGGAGTCACAAAACAGGGACTTTGCCTCCCACTTCTTTTCATTGATGTGTCAGTTTATAAATTGCTGTAAAAAACAAGAAGCAATTACCATGAAAGTCGTAGAAGTTTAGCAGACACTGTCAGTGAGAGGCTACAATGTGCTGCACAGTATTTCAAATAAATTCATGAGGTACATGCAAGAGTCTTGGTGCCATTTTTAGGCATCCAAAGAAAGTTTTGAATCTAAGGACTCCCCTTAAGATCATTAAAGGTTTAAAACAGGAATCTGTAAAAGCACAGATAGCATGCACCCAGATTAGAAAAGGACAAGCACCATAGATCTAGGGCTGTCATCAATAATCTTTATACTTCACAATTCAAAAAGCCCATTTATATGGTTACACTTAAATAACTCCAAAATGGGCCATAACAGAAGTTTGTAGCAAGAACACAGAATCACGTTACACAGAAAAATATGTTCATTTTTTTTAAGCATGACTCAACTGGCTTCATGATCTGTAGAATATTTAAAGGATGATATTGTCCATTCAGCCTGAAGCCCAGAAGTACCTTTTTCATTAAATATTTTCCTCACTCTCTGATATATAATCAAATTTTATTTTATAAAGAACTAACTCAAATCCCAAACTTATGAATCTTTGATATCCTCAAATATTTGCCAAAAGTCAGTCTCATCCCATATCAGCATAGATTTTCTCAGGATGCAAAACTCTTCTGAAATAATTTTTATACATGCTGGAGGCATATGATGAATATTTTTTGACTTGTACTTTCTCAGACATAAGATTATCTTCTTGAGCTATGGACAACAAAGATAAAAAGATCTTTCTTTCATTACAATCAGTATTCTCTACAGGACAGATTTCCAGTGAAGGCCCTTTGCAAAAGAAACACAAATTTATCTTCGCCCTTGAAAGACCAAAGACCTGGTTTTCCACAGGCATGCTGATGGCAAAAATAAAACTGGTAGGGAAGTTCTGCTATAATGATCAAGATGATTCTTTCCTTTCAAATTCTCTAGGCTTTCAATTAAAAAGAAATTCTGTAGCCTAGTGATATAATGGCAAGAAATTGTGGCATATTTACCTCTCTAACAGAAACTTCAAAAATTAGAAAGCACAAAGTGTGCTCAAAGGTCAGGACAAGCAACTGCCATCTTCTTTCCCTTAATATTCACTGTGGTTATTTCTCCTAAAGTTACAGAGCTATTAGTGGTTGAAAAATGACCACCAACCCCCTTTTTAATTGATCTGTGTGGGTTTCTGGTCACATGGCTTAGGTCAGCAATGGCCAGGGATTTCCCAATGGCATGAGCTTTTTTCAAGTTAGCTTCCCTTCTGCTCCTTTGGGTGATGGGCACAGTGTAAGAAAATGGACACAAGGACATGTAAGATTCTGCCTGGGAGTCTCTTTGTGTTAAAGAATTCTAATTTGATCTTTTACCAATTTAGTTTTGTTTAATCTTAATGTACAACATATCTCAATCTAACTTTTCCTGGATCTAAAGAGTTTGTCCCAATAGGTTGTGTTGGCCTCAATCCTCTTGGGCAATAAAAGACCATACCTGATCCTGTTCAAAATCCAAAACTTTCTTTGAGATCCAATATGGGACCGCAGGAAGAACTTCTCAAAATCCCCATAACATTTGACTACAGAGCAATTAGTGATGCCATCCCAGATTTCATGATTCTTTCCTTTCAAATTCTCTAGGCTTTCAATTAAAAAGAAATTCTGTAGCCTAGTGATATAATGGCAAGAAATTGTGGCATATTTCCCTCTGAGAAGGCCACTATGTCCAGCTGTTCAGTACCACACACAAGGACATTGCAGACAATGGTGCTAAATTACAATGCTTTCTGCTCACCTTGTTGTCTGGATGTCAAGTGTGACATGGCAAAAGGAACCCAGAAGAACAAAGATAACACAACTTTGGTATGGATGGAACTGAACACTGACAGAGAAAGACAATGCTGGAAACAACCTGGTTCTAATGAACAAAGAATACTCAAGCTTCATGAAATGGATGAGGATTCATATAAATTTTGAATTTCTAAAGATCATTTGATGTGTTAAAGATAAGTTTAAATTATATTTTAATAGAAATTTCTTACAGACGCTGTCAAAAACATATGGACTGTATGGACATTGTAACATTTTTCCTTCTGATTTGATAAAATCCTTTAAAATACATTTTTCAGACTGTCTGTTATGCAATATAGTGGCTTACACCTGTTAAGGATGGGATGTTTAGATGAATCCAAATTAATATCTTTACAGTCATCACTGTCCATCTCAGTGTAGTTCTAAAATGCTAATGCACAAAGGAATTCCTACATTTCCCACTGGTGATTTCTGCCAGTTTCCTGTTTTTCATATGATTGGCTTCAGAAACCAGGAGGTGAAAACATTATTTCCAATTAAGAACACATTACCAGTTCCAAAGTTGCAGTTCATCCAGAGCAAGGCCCAGCACTAAGTTGCCTAGATAATGAAATCAATTCTCAGGGTCATTCTGTGGGATGAATGAGAAAGACAATCCTTTAAAAGCCCTTGGAAGTGCACTTAGTGGTAGATGAGGCATGAAACACTTTTTGACAGCATGCCTCATTCAGCATATCAAACATTAGCAGAGGATCAAACTTCTTTACTGATCATTCTGGGATGTAGTTTAGTCTAACAAGGGGGTGATTACACTGACAGCAGAATTAAACACACATCACCATACCTTCTCAAGGCACTGGCAGCAGCTTGGGGTGTTGACACTGCTGACAGTTTCTGGAGTTGTCTCCTGGAGAACTGCATCAAGCCCAGAAGAATCCATCCTTCACAGGCACACTGATGGGTACAGAGAAATATTGCCATTTTTCTCCTACTTCTACACCTTTTCCTCCATGGAGGGGGCACAGGGAGGGGTGGGTAGGAGAGCATGAAGTGCCACAGATAATCAGTCTTCAAGCTGAGTGATTGCACAGGGAGGGGCAGCAGGAGAGCCCATGACCACCACACAAGTTATAGCCCATCTTTTTCTTACATCATCCTCCAGCCCAGATGTGCCAGGAAAAAGCAGCACTGTGGCTTCCCACAAGCTCTCCTGCTTTCTGCCCCTGCTGATATTTCTCCCAGGACAAGTGTAATTGTCCAGCTTAAAGCTTTACCATATTACACAAATCAACAATTACAAAATTAAATAGACTTCTTGTATGCAAGTTTTCTTGGCTGAAACTTCTGCTTTGGAAGGAAGATATTTAATTGAGATTAAACACAAATCTATCTTGTATGACTCAATTTTTAACTCCCAAGGATGTATTTTCCCCACTATTTATGCATCTCAGTAGAACAGTTGAAAACGATGGAATACATTTCTTCAATTGTGGCTACTACATGCTGTATAACAGAAAAAATGTCTTTCAGTGTTTACTTTTTTACAAAAAAGAAGCAGTTGAACAGAGACATGCAGCCTCAGAATAGTGCACACTCCCTTCTATCACTTGCTTAATTTACAGAAAGTGCATCAAAACCTAGATGCATAAACATGGATCATGTTGACTTTACTTATAGAATTCATTAAGATCTGAATGTAAGAAATATATTTAATAATATAGAAATACTGTAATAGACAATACTACTTTTGGAATCTTTAATTTTAAAAACTAGGCTTATTTTTAAAGGTGAGTGTACTGAAGGAGCCAAGCAATGAAAGCCAGCTTGCCTTTTCCTTGGGCAAGTTCTGTTCACTTTTTTTTTTATTTCTTGGACAAGGGATGATGGCTTATGTCCTTCTCTAATGGCAACATAAAACCTATAGCCCAAGGGAGAATATCTGAAGGAGCACATTATTATTTTCTTTAGTATCTTTACGATATGTCTTTGCAGAATCTTTCTCAAATTATTGCCATGCTGCAATTCCAAGCCTAGAAAGGCATAAAGTGATTCTCAGAGGGCTGGAGGGACGTTGGGAGGCAAAGCTGAGTGGTGCAGACACCCCAGCAGAGAACAGGCTGTGAAACCACAGCCTACAGCTTGCTCACATTCAGTAGCATGGTTGCAAAAGATACTTAAATTCAGTCATGAAGTACAGTTTCACATAATAAACAACCAGGGCAGGTTTGGTATTAAACATCAGTCTTCAAGGTGCAGAAGCAGAATAATTCATAGATGGAAAAACCCATTTCCTCACTCACATGTCACCTCTCAGCTGCACAGATTAACAGTCATGTGCCCCAAGGCTTCCACTTTATTTTTCTTTCTTTTTTTTCTTCAATTTCCTGATATTAGGGAATAAGGAAACAACCAAAGCATTGGAGAATAGAGTTCCACAGAGGCTATTTTACCCTGCTGAGAAGCATATTTCTAAACCTCAACTGAATTTTTAGAAAAATATTACAGAGGAATGTTGTTTCCAGCTACTGTAATGTGTATGTTATGATAAATGGATATTTTCTGCATATTCATCAGACTTCTTTCCCCCCAATTAAGGGAAGGAAATTTTAATAATGGCACTACCTATTGCAAGAAACTACATTTCTTTTCCTCTCATTGACTCCCCCTGTGATACAAATATTAAAGATTCATTTCTTTTACCCTGCCTCTGCAAAACACCACATTTATAAAGATATCATACGTAAAATACAGTGATGGAATAACTTATTTCACTGTAATTTCACTTTTGAGGGAGGAAAGCATTATCTGCTCAATTTCAATTCTGAACCTAGAGAATACCAGCAAGCTTCTACTTTTGAATAACAGCTTTTTATTAAAAGAAATTAGAAGTTGTGAGGTGCAGAGCTTTCTGCTCAGGCCATAACTCATTCTCGGGCTGAGGGGAGGTAAAATAAATTTTTATCCTAATTATCCCATAAATACATGTAATTACATTACTGATTGCATCTTTAACCAGATTTTACAAGGCAGTAATTCTAGTCGGTGTAGATATACTTTATGTTAAAGTTAAGCACTGTTTCACAGTGTAAGCTGTGCAATTTTGACAGCCTAAGGCTTAGTTTAAAATGCAACACACATCCAAAACCAGGTGGATAGATAGGAGGCTGATGAGCCATCAGCATGAAGCCAGGTCAGTCTTCTCAGTGCTTATCTTGCACCTTGTCAAGATGCACACACAAAAGCAGCAGTTAATTCATCACAAATGCATCAAGAGAAGGAATTCCTGGCTAAAAAGACTCAAATGCATAATTTAATGGAGAAATGTCCATCTGCATCCTAAACTCTGAAATAACCTCATCACATTGACACCTGACTTTTCTTGATAAAGGAGCACAGACAAGAAATGCTGGCCCATAGGTAACAACTCAAGTAGAAGCTGGGGAATTGAATACAAGCAGCAGCACAGCCCCTGCCCAGAAAATACACTTATAACACAGTAGAGATCATTTTTTTTTTTACGAGAGAGTGAGATTTCCTTAGCTATCAAGGTGATGTATGAGATAATCTAATCCACCTTTAAGTTACTGGTGTTCAGACATAAGGCATTCTTAAGAATCCTTCATTTCCTCAGTCTCCTCCCTTCATTTATTTTCCATTCCATCTGTAACATTCAGTAAACACAGCAGCTGTCTGCAATCCATCTAATCTGAAACACAGACTTTTCACTCTGAAACATTCAGTGCATGTGTTTTGAAAAACAAGTCATGTAATATTCTACATTATTTAAAAGCTTTCATCATTCTTTGAAGGCTACTGTAAACAGTAGCTGCAGGGGAGTTCATTTAAATATATTCACTTTGAACTGCAAATTGTGTATGGTAGAAAACAGAATGACACATACAATTTTACCTTTTTTCCTGCTAACTGTTGTTTACAAATGTTATCAAATCTGTTTTAAAATTTAAGGCTATGTCAAGTTTCAGGCAGTTAATTATCAGTGTTGGAGTGAGCCTTAGAGGCTCCTAACACTTGATGGGCCTTGAGGGGGGAATTAAATGGTATTGGGATTAGGCAGAAAGCATTGCTTCTCACCAAAATACCCAAATGCACAAGAAATCAGCCACTGAGGTCAGGAGCTGTACCCACTGATAAGCAGACAGGTGGGAAATGTGGAATATCTCTGGCAGCTGAATACTCCTGATTTCTTTTTAAACCACTGCCAACAGCTTCAGAAAACACAGTGAGTTGAGCCAGCCATGTGAGTGAGCTCTTTTCTGTGCTCATAAACTCCTCACAACCATTTCATCCCTTGCTCTGTGTGAGCATTTAGGGAGGGTTGATGTAGCACGAGTTGAATATAAGAGCACGTTTGTGGTGCAGCATTTGGGAACAATAAATTCTACAGCACCATGGGACTGATGCTCCCAGCACCATCCAGGGGAATAGACAGCAAACATCTATGGAATGAAATAATATTTTCTACTAATACCCAAGTTCAAAGGTGAAAGTGCTAATGTTTTGTAGATCTTGCCAACTTCCAGGACCCAGATCCTGTTGTTAATGTCATTACCACAGCAATAAAGCTGGATCACTGCATTGCAGGAGCATTCTAGAAATGATTGAGATTAGTTCTTTTTGCTGCAGGCAAAATCACTTTTTGATGTTTAGTATGTAAATGTCATTAACTGCCCCATAGTAATTGCACATTAAGTTAAACACTACTCCAGTTTTTAGATTAAACAGCACACTTTGATACACGTATTAGCAATAGAGCATGCTCAGAATGAAGACTCAAGTTTTGTTAAGGACCCTGGCCTGTGGTAAGGCTTGAGAGAAAAAGGACAGGTGAGATAGGCAGCTCCAGCTGCACCATGGCCTGGGGACAGCAATGCCACCAGAGACCAGCCTGACTCCTCACCTCAAGGAGTCACAAAGGTGCTGCAAACATACTTTTTTCCTTTTTAGTTTTGAGACAAGAAATCATAGGCAAAAAATCTAATTTCTAGCAAACAGAATTGGGAAGTAAAATGTCCTGCCTTGAACTCTGAGGCTGCAGTTCGCTGAGACACTTGAAGCTTCTTATTTTAAAGAGCAACAGCTGGAACTTTAACAAACTCATTCTTTCAAATCTCCTCCTTTATCAGACAGATGCTCTTAATCTGAAATAAGAGCTTTTCCCCCTGCTTAAAATGCCTGAAAGTCTGGTTTGCAATTAGAAAATTGGATAGCCTTGGTTTAGATCAGAAGAATATATGAGAGTAAATAGAGATAGATGTTATTGCCCAATACATCTACTATTTGTTTTGGTTAGTCCTACTCCTCTCTCTTTCTGACACTGCAGTGCTGCTCTCAGCAGCACAGACCAAGTTCCAAGAACAGAACAGTTACAGAAAACAATCCAGCAAAAGAATCCCAAAATATAAAAGCCCTTCCTCATGTAAAAAGGTGTTAAAGGAATTGGGCACTGGGCTACCCCTTAGACACAAATCCTGAGTGCAAATTTCACTGGATTCCTTTGAAAATCTCTGCTGAGCAGTTCATGAGAGGGCCCAGGAGATTTTTTCAGTTGTTAGTTAGATGTACACCCTCCATTGTGCTTTGTGAATGTGTGTGTGCAGGGAAACAGCACTGAACATGGAAACCCATCAATACTGATTTTAACCAACTTTTTGGCAACAACATCTTCAGTGGTGTCCTTGGATGACAGTTCTGCACAGATAATTGGTTTGTATGCATCAATAATTGTGCCACTTTTTTAGGAGCTTTTTCTGCCAAATGTAAACTGTTTCAACAACACTGTTCAGACACATCAGAAACTATTAATGCAATGAAGTGACTTTCACTCTAGATTCTAACCACAGATTAACATGTTCAATTCTTTTCATACCTCTGGCTATAATTTATTCACAGGTCAGCAGTATCAACCCTAAATGGAGGATTTCAGGGTTTCATTGTTATTTACTTAGCTGCATTTGCACCCTGGTTGCCCTGAGCCAAGAGGGCAGCAGTGTCCCAGCCGGAGCCCCCCTCTCCAGCCATGCTCAGTTGGCTGCTCCTGTGCCTGCCCCAGCCAGCCCAGGGTCCCAGGCACCTGAGTAACCACACTGCACTTATTCCTGCCAGTTAAACAATACCAACTATTCTGCATTCTCAGCTTCTGTCCCCTGAAGAAGTTTCATGTGCTGCCACCTCTCTGCTGTAGGCAGCAGCTTACAGAATGTGTCTAGCATTGAACAGGAGAGGAAAGAATGGTATCACCTAATAATAATCTAGGTTCTCACCTCATAAATATACTACTTTTGCCAACATATCTGTCTTTCATTTCACATTAGCATTTCATGCTCACAACTGTGCAGAAAATTGTAAATATGTCAAGAGGATGCCAAAGGCACAAAATGCAGAGGAAATCTTATGAGATGAGAATAGACAGTGAGAAAGGTACTTCCCTCACCATAAAACCTAAATTTTCTTCCATCTATAATCTGATAGGAGGAAGTTTTCCATTTGCCTGGGGAAGAGCACTGGGGGATGGAAGGCATTTTAGCCCTTCCCATCTTCATGGAGGATCATAAATATTTATTCTGTGCAGGTGCAGAAACTGAAGCAATTTCACATAGCTCACTTTACTGCAGGGTTGTGTAGAAAAGCCCTATCTACTCTAAATGTGGAATAGGGATTATAAAAGTGTGATTGTAGAAAACAGAGACCCACACAAAGAGCAAGATCAGGAAATACAAGGCAAATCTGCACAGATTCCTACATAAAAAAAACTTGGCTTACTATTGAATACAACCAAAAGATAGTCTTTAACTAGATTTTTTTTTCCTGATAGAAATGGATTCCTGAATGAATCTTTAAAATATCCACTAGTCAAATCAGAACAGAGAAACCTGCATTTGGAGACCAAGCCTCTCAGTGATGTTCCCCAGAATCAGGATTCTGCTGTTATCAGTATATTCAAAATAATGCCCACTGCAGAGGTGAACAAAGGATCTGCATTAAGGGGGTTTCATTTCTTATTTTAATTGAATCACTTGTGATAGTTTTTCAATATTTTTATTTGCCTAACTGAAACACATATTACTATTATAAACCCTGAAAAGTTCACAGCAAATCATTCCCCCACAAACTAGCTGGCAAGAACACCTCTTTCCACTATTCATAGATCAGCACAGACTTAGCCCTGCACTTCACAGAGACATTTGTATATGTATTTCTAAATCATTCCTGCCTTCCAAAGAGAGGACAAAATATATTTTGATTAAAGTCATGCTGTTGGGTTGAAGTAATTCATGCTAAATGCTAGATTGAGAGATTTTTTCATAACAACTCCTAACTTTAAAAACAAGAACACCCAGCTTTTTCCTAATCTGATTTCTAATAGGAATTGTGTATCAGAGCCAATACATTTATTATTAAAGAATCTGAGCATGCATCCCCTAGGTCTCTCTATGCACAGCCAAATTATAAATTAGAGTGTCTAAGCATACATGCTATTAACTATTCGACCACTGAAATCCAAAGTCATGGGGTTGACTGCAAAATAACTTAATTAAATGAATGCAAATATCATCTGAAGAGTCATGAACTCTACTACCCCAGAAGTTCAACCCATCCACCTACAACAGCAGACAGAAAGTATTAGAAATAAGTCTGTGAGCAGTGATATAATACAGGCTGATTTCCAGGGTCTCACTTCATACATATTCTCTCATGTCAAATAAAGCAACTTTCCAATATTGGTTTCAGTGGAGGCACTCATGATCTATCTCCCATCTCACAAAAATAAAATAAACTGGAATAAAAACAACAAAATAAATGCATTTGTCCCAAGATTTCTAGTCATTTCCAAAACAGGTAAAATCAGCCAACATATTCAAAGGTATGGGGTGAAAAGGATAAGGAAGAAAAGCAAATTCAGAGAAAGACCTCTGTTAAACCAGGGCTAAAATATTTATTTCAAAGTTTAGGTATTTCCAATCTATCACACACATCTGAGAATAAATTTGTTTGTTTATATAAACATTATAAACTACCCTGGACAGCTCTTCAAAACAGAGTCAGAGTGAGAGCTCTTTATGTGTGCCCTGGTGGCCTTTCTTGTTTCCTTCCTGTTTTCACTGTTTCCATTCCTGAGTATGAATGGTAAACACCTTTTCCCTTGAATCTGGGACCCCACCTATCTCAGCAGGTTTTGGTACAAGTTTGTTTGCCTCCTGCAGTTCCAGAGAATGTCAACTAAGTGATCTGAGTGTCTATCATGTCAGCTGCCTATATTTGTTGGACCTTGAAAAATAGTTCTGAGAAACATGACCTGTTGTATTCATATGAACAAACAAGATTTAGTCAGGAATACTTTGAATATCAACATTATTAATTATGTCCCCATGCATGAAAACAACAAAAATAATATATGGGAGATCTGAAAAAAGGAAACACTACATAATTCATGATTTCATATGAATGATGATAAACCCTGCTTTCTCTGATCTTACCTGTAGCATAATTTTTAAGTATTGCTTTTCTTACTATTACTGATTTATCCCAGGTATTGGTGCAGTAAAAACGGTGAAGAGCTACTAAGAAATTATTAAAAATCAAAAAATATCACTTTAGAGTATTAAATTCTATACCTGAATGTTTACTTTTCTCAGACAGTATCCCTTTCCATAGAAAAGTGAATTTCACTGGGAAGAATTTGTGTATTTCTGCAGAAAATTACTTTAGGGTGAAGACACACAGGGATGTTCATATCTTTGAACAATTTCTAACAGCTGCTGACACTTTTCCCCCACCATGTGATTCAATATCCCTGCCTAAAACTAAAAAACTTCATTTAAAAAGGAAAGCATTGGGGAATCCATAACACAGCAACAGCAAAATACCATCCCAAATATCAACAACCTGACTGGCACACACAAGGACACATTAGTTTGTTTGAGGCATATTTTCTTCTTTTTTCCCCAGCTACATTTAGAGGAATTTTTTCACATTTTCTACTCCCTTTTTCAAACTCTTATAAGGACATGGTGAGATTAGCACAGTAAATTTCAAACAAATGAGAAATAATAATACAATCCCTAATAAACTGCTCATTTACTTCTGGTTTTTTACTAGGCAGAACATCAGCAATATGAATCAGTGATACGATTATAACTGTATTACCCCAACAACAGAAGTTTAAAATGAAAGGACAGCCCCAAAACCTTAAATAAGTAACCATCACACTGAGTGCAGACTAAATTCAACTCACTGGATTTCCAAGAGCTATTAAAAATATCTAGCATTTCCCTCTGAGGGCCATATGAAATAAAGCTGTGTGAATCACAGCCATGTTTGACTTCCTGTGATGTGATTCCCAAAGCACTGGCCCAGCAATTCTTTGTTGGTCACTGATGTGTTCAGTATTGTCCTTGCTGCAAAGAGCTGATGGAGGGAAGGTTCTCCACTCACTGAACCTAACTGCTCAAGCAGCAGAAAAGCAATCAAAGAAAATCTACTGAAGTTGAGAATGTAATTGGCATTAAAATCCATTTAGAGAAATGAAATGTGAAATCTCTATGATGCAAGTTACAAGAGGATACAATGAACCAGACAATCACACAGAACTGCTAGCAGCTCAGAAGTCCTTGTCCTAATAAATTCAATATAAAGAATCTTTCTCTTTTGTGTTTACAATTAATGATAATATCTGTAGAATTTGTGAAGACTAAGATCTCAAACAGGAGATCAATCCAGGTTTTGAAAATAGTTGCAGAAGCTCTACTAACACTGCAATAAATAACCTGCACCTGGAAAAGGAAGCTACAGAGCTGGTGGCAACAGCAGCTCCAAAACAGGACTTGGCTGAAAGATATGAAAACCCTTTGTACAGATCTTCTGCTTGGAATTACTCTGTCTGCTCTTCTCAAACATTAATTCTTTGTTGTCTCCTCTCAATTTCCTGCAGCACTTTTCTGCCATTCTCCCAACTCCAGTTGTTATACTCAGCTCCCCCTGGATATTGCTGCTTTCCATTTCTCCTACCTCCTCTGAACTAGTTTTTCAGCTATTTCACTTTCTTGCTTTGCCCACCCCACCCACCATCTGCTCCACTCGAGTCCCCTTTCAGCTCCTCTTTCCATTTGTCAGCTGTTCTATCTTCATTCCCTTGGCTGTTTTCATCCTTCTTTCTACTCCCACAAGCTTTCTGAATTTCCTCTTACCTGCTCTGTTACCCTGCTTTATTCACTGCTTTCCTCTCTATTACACCTCCTCCTTCCTGCAGCATTTCATTCTATAACAGCATTCCCTTTGGATTCTGCACACACAATATTGTAATTACACAATTATTTCTCCTTTCTGATTCCAATCTTCTTTTTATCTCTTCCTACTATTGCTTAGTACTTTTCCCTTTTAACTATTTATTGCTTTTTTTTTTGAGACAAATAGACACAAGCAGAGAAGAAATCATACACAATGACAAAAAATCAAGTGACTTCAAAGATACTGTAAAAAGATGAAAAAAAAAACCATAACAAAGAAAGGGAGGGGTTTCTGTATTTTACATACCATCAGTGAAAGAGAGATTTGGAACAGATGGCAGAAGACTATAATGCATAGTTGCCATTAAAGACTGAAGAATATTGATGTTATCTCTGACAGATATTTATCAAACATATTCTTAAGAGGCAACAAAGGAGTTTCTATAACCTCTGCAGTTAGCCTGAAAGCTACAAGGAGGAGTAGGTTATAGGAGTTTCTATAACCTCTGCAGTTAGCCTGCTGTAGTGCTTTCATGCTCTTACTCTCCAAAAAGAATACAACCTAAGGTATTTGTGTGCATCCAGAGTGACCTTGACTTCACAAACACTACACACAGTCCCACAGCTGATTTAACAAAATTGTGTCCATGCAATTATTCAAAATAGTCTTATGAAGTTTTTGGAGGCACGTTTTTAAACCACTGAAGAGAAACTCCCTCAGAGGACATTACATCCACTGATAAAGGCAGTGGCATATTCCAGAACTCTCTGCCCCACCATAAATGTTTGTTGGCTGCTACTGTTGTCACTGCGTGATAAATTGTCACTGCTCCATTTTAAAGCACAGAGCCAGCAGTTCCACACTGACTGCTCACAGGGTGAGTTCTGTTCCTTACAGTTCTGGTTTAAAAGTGCAGGGGCTGCAGAGAGCTGTAAAACTGGGTAATGTTTGTTCATCCCTCACAGGAGACATGGGCAGGAAGGTCCCTGCTCCCTGCTCAGCAGCTGCTTTAGGCACTCTCAGGGTTTGCTACTTGGTTTTGTTGGCAGCAGCTGCTCTCCACCTCCCTGCTGGATGTGGAGCAAAGAGCAGGTGAGGAGCCCCAGGTTCCTGCCTTCTGCAACCTTTGACTAAACAAACTTCACTTAGCCTTGGTCACAGGTCATCATTTCCATTTTGCTCTCCTCTGAAATTTGTCAGCATGTTTGACATCGTGTCAGACACCATCAGTGTGATGTCCAAATCTGAGCAATGTTTCTGCCTCATTAGCTCCAAACAGCACAGATTAATTACCTCCTGTTTCTTACACACAAAACCCTTGCTAACACATCCTGAAGTGACATGTGGCTTTATCTCCTGACAAACTGGCACAATCAGCCCACAATCCAAAAAAAAAAAATCAGAGTCTATTGAAAGGACCAGCACAGAAGAAAGGACAACAGGTGAAGTTACATCTGCTACACAGAATCTCAAGAGAAGCTTTTAACTCTGAAAAGTGTAATAGTACTAGCTTCAATTTTTAAAAAATCAATATTTTTGATTTCTCAAATGGTAATAGCTGTCACAGAATCAATCATTAGAATTATTGTTTCTGACCAAATGTGCATTCATCAAAATATAAGCAAAAATGCAGATTGAAAAATGTCACCTTTACCTGTAGTTTGTTGGAAGATTTGGTATGGTTATTACTTAATTTTATTAAGAGATAACCTATTACTTGAAATATATTGGTCTGATTTTAATAACTATATTGAACAGGACATAATCTGTAATATCTTTTTAAATCTGGCAACAAAAACTTATTTTGCCTTTTCAGAAATCTTCATAACTCCCTCTTCAAAGGCCATCTATATTCTTCATTTCTAATTTGAGAATATAACCCATTTCAAGTTCTTTGACTTTCTAAAACAACTCTACAGAAAAATAATAAATGCAAAGATCATGGATACTTGTAGTGCTTCTAATGTTCAGCTATGGAATGGCAAATTTTTGTTGCCAGAAAAAGAAAATACAATGAATAGACATCATATTCTTGCATATACTTCAAACAGAGATTAGCAGAGATTCAGTAATAAAAAGGAAGTAGAAGTCAAAGATTTAATTCATCAGATGAAATAAAAATAGCTGTGTTGAGCCCTAAAAAAGAAGCACTAAAAAAATCTGATGAGTTTTGACACAAACTTAATTACACTCCGAGTTTAAATTTTGTTTTTTTTAATATCTAAATGTGGATACAGGAGACTATTTTTAAAGATCAATTCATTTTCAGAATCAGAAAGATCCTTACATGCTCCTGACAGCCCCAGAGCTCTCTGCTGCTCCCAAAATCACACTTCTCTGTCTTCTTTCTCAAGGTACATAAAGAACCCAACTGAAGAAAATGCAAGTTTTCCATGTTTACTTTAGCATCTATCCCAAATGGATGCAATTTCCTTTGATCCACAGAGACAACATGGATGGATTCCTTTAATGCTTTTTTTTTCAATGTAAGGATGATTTCAGGTATTTCACTGAATAGTGACATCTAGAAATGAAAATAGATATGTACAAATAAAAGGTGCGAACTTATATAAGCAATGTGCAATGATACCTTTTGATATTCCTTTTCAAGCAAAAATATAAATTAAGTTCCACAGTACTTAGGTTTTCATGTTTGTCTTATTCTGCTTGTGACATTCCTGCTTCAAACAAAAATGACAATCTATGGAATGATTCAATTAAAATCCTGAGACTACCTTCAACCAGTAGCGTTTCTCATTGACATGACAGCTCTTTCAAGATATCCTTTCATTCTGAGCCTCCATGTCTTACATCCCTACAGTCAACGGCAATGGAAAATATCAAAACAGGATGAGAAGCATGAAAGTAGCTTTTAAGACTGCAAATGTCTACAGAAATGATTTGCACACATGAACAACTTGGAAGAAGTTCCAAAGTCAGTATAAAAGATTCCCTCTAAAAAAAGCACACTGTGTTGAAATGGTTCCAGGAAAGTCTTCTGAAGTTTGTTAACAATGTATGGCCCAGAGCAAGTTCTACATCCCTGGAAAATAATCCGCTAAATCTATCCATGAACCCACTCTCATGTAAAGAGGACAGGAAGAGAACAGACCAAGCCTTTGGGGTGTTCCTGCCCTGGATAGTCCCCTGGCTGGGGCAGCCAATGTCTGCTGTGAGCCACAGTGTCATCTGCAATGGCACAAGGCCCAAAGCCAGCTGGGAAAGTTGGGGGGTTCAGGAAGCTCAGAAGAAAATGTAGGAACTGACCACAGCTGTCATAACAGCAACCACCAAGCCCTTGTACAATAATTGTGGTTTTGATGGAAATCAAGAAAGCAGGTGAGATGAATTCCAGGGAACTAATTTCTGTTCTCTTCTATTAACTCTAGGGCAAGAGGGAATTAGACCTGTTAGAAAAACTTTCAAGGCCAGTCTTCAATATTTGTATTTCTCTTATATAAAACCTTAGATTTCCAAGGTGGCCTGCATGAACATGTGAATTACTTTTTAACTTTAAAAAAAAATTACAATCAGATCAGTACTAATGACTGTAACAACTAATGCTGCCACTGCAATTTCTCACACCCAGTTTTCATTCAATATGCATTAATAGTCACTGTCACCTCTGAGCAACAACATAATGAATTATCATCAGGATTTATAAGAAATTTCACAATTTGGCAATCAAAAGTGAAACTGCAAAACCGTAACCTTTTATCATTCTTAGGAAAACATGTCAGTGGTAGTGGAGAGGTCAGTGATGACACTACAGAGTGCAGCATGCATGCTAAGGAATGCACCCCTAAAAAAAGGAGAAAAGAGCACCTCTGATTCTCTTCATCCAAGATTCAGAACAGCACTGAAAGGTTAGAATAAGCACTACCTGTAGCTACAACTCAGTACAACTTTACTGCTCAAAATGTCAAAAATGTTTTTGGAAATAGCCCATGACAATGATAGGGTTGATTCCTTAATATTTGATCTGCTTGTTTTCCTGAAATGATGGGGAGGTACAGAGCAGGGGGAATAGAGGAGAGTTTTTAAAGTTTTATTCTTTGTCTGTAAAATCCAGGCAAGCCAGAAGGCAGCATCACTGCAGGCAGGGCAGCTCAGCCAGCTGCACCTTGGAGCATCCCTGGTGTTTCCAGAGTCCCTGGAGCCAGCACCCCATGAGCCCTGTCCCACTGCAGGGCCCATCCCTAAGCCCAGGTCAGGAGAGCAGAGGGATGATCTCACTCCCACTGCCCCAAGCATGGAGTTGTAACTGCCCCAAACCAATCAAGTTCACAAGCTGAGCCAGGAAATTAAAGAGCAATCCATAGGGACAATAAAATTCAGTGTCACAAAGGCTCTCCCCCAGACCATCACTTTTCACCAGTACTGAGGAATACATTTTTTAACTCATTTCATACAGCAGCACATCAAAACAACAAGTGATTCATTTAACTGCAGTGTCCCAGCTTAAAACCCCAAATACAGCTTGAATTTCTGTATATCTTTCTTCCATATTTAATATATTAATATTTTTTTACTTGATCACTTTTTATTGTATTCCTAGGTTTTATTTACTCAATCATAAAACTTTCCAGTGATGGGACCCTTCTACCCTATGTGTGGATCAAATCTCGCAGCAAGGTCCAAGCCTGACTGTGTTTTACAGCAACATGCACAGTTCTTGGGATCAGTAGAATATTTCCATTAGTGCCCCAAGTAAAATGTGAAGCCCACAGATCTCTGATTTTGGCAGAGTGACTATGGCTCCAAACCTGGAGAACAAAACCTGAATATTTACAAGTTTGCTGTTGAAGAGGAACATCAACAGAAGTATTTAGGAATTGTTTCGCTGTGTTGAAAGAGATTAATTTTTCTGCCTGGAACTCCAGCCACTGCAGTTTTCACCATGACAAAAATCATTACACAATAAATTTCTGGGAGGTTTCCAAAGTCCATTCATTCCCCAGCATTCATAGCTACTTAATCCCTTCAAGAAATGCATGCCTTTAGCTGCAGGAGACATCTGTACTGAGTACAGCATACCTTTAGTCTAGACAATTAATTAAACCACCAAAAGTAATGCACAAACAGCAGGAAGCTATTTTCTATTCTTTAATAAAAATACATTAGTGTATTCAAAGATATTCAGCAAATTACAGCTACAGCCAAGAGAGTATATTTAAAAGAAATGAGAATTTTTATTAAAAAACATTAAGTTCCTCATGCACCCAGCTGACAATCTACAGCACATACATTTCAACACCTTGAGCCTCCCTCTTTTAAAAGCAAGCCAGAGGCCAGCACAGATTAGTCCCCTCTGTAAAATTTTTGCAACTTGTCTTCATTAGAACACTCTGGGTTTTGTTAGAAGCATTCTACATGTACTGGAGCACAAAAATTAGCTCTCAGCTTTGTATTTTCATTCTGATTTTGTAGATGAAGATGCTAAGCAACTTACTGATACCTTTTGCAACTATGCTGCTAAAACCACAGAGATTTACCAGCTGCATGTCGGGGATGTTGAGTTTTCTTTAAGTCTAATCCCCTATAACCAAAGCCATTAAGTTGCAGTGTTGGACACCACTATTGGATACCCAACCAGAACTCAGTCACCAGATTAGAAACAAAAGGGACGATGAATACAGCTAGGAAAAAGAAAGGCCTGAAGGAGGGAGGAAGAAGGTAAGAAGCTTTGGACACCCTGGGCACCCCTCTAGACTGAACCTTTAAATTAGGGTTTAATAAAGCCCTAGTTGGTTAACCACACACACAGAGAGCTACAGGCCCATGTAAAAACACACATGCCCTGCCTATGAGATGTGTGGGCCGGACTCTGGGCATGCTCATGGTCATGGACAATCCCTCCCTGTGCAGGGCAGGACTCTCACCAATCCCACTGCTCCCAGAGCAAGGGGCTCCCCTGGCCTTTCCCCTCACAGAGCTGCCTCTCCTCATGTGGAATCCCACCAGCCCTGGGGCTGGAGCTGCTCCAGCACATCAAGTCAGAGCCTTCCCATCTCCTCTGGCCCAGGCAGTGGAGATGCAACTTCCAAGCAAATTCTTGATTTACTGCAAGGAGTTCTGTGTTACTTTCTAAACAATGCCTGCCAGTAGCACAGCTGTAGAAAATTTAATTGATCCTATCTCTTAGCAAGCAGTACACATGATTTATGCTGTATTGCAAAGATTAAGTTCCTTTCTTATTTAATCAGGATTTGTCTTGTAACGTGACTGATAAACTTGTCAAATTACTGCTGTTGATTATACACTTGAAGGACTTGTTGGATAACTTCTGTGTAATGCAATTAATTATATTTTGAAGAATTTGCACTGATCTAAAATTATGCTACAGACTTTTAGGAAAGGGCCATCCTTACTCTGCCCCAAGGGGAAAGGAAAATTAGGGAAGATTTTTTTCAGTCTTTGATATCAAAACCACTGCTTCAAAATATAGCAGGGCCCATTTTGAGGGAAATACTTCTCTGGAACAACTAGAAAGTCCCTGCCTTCTAGAAATGAATCAGTAAATCATATGTTTAAATGGCATGTTTTTTTTTCTTTTTTTGAGCATTCATTTCAAAGTTTTTAAAATTCATTGACAGATCAACCCTAGACATTACCTATTAAAATGTTAAGTTACACTTGATGAAATATAATTATAACAATTTTGAATTCTTCAGATAACACATACAGATTTAAGTCATATTTTGCTGAATTTATTTTTCTTTAATATATGTTCAAGTTTTAAAGCTTCAAAGAAACTATAACATGTCACCCCAAAACTTCAGTTAAAAATTGCCACAAACCCACCATTCATCTCAGTTTCGAAGATTTCAGCTTAACTAAATATCTTTGGAATGGTCTCTCACCCTAACACTAATGACATTGCTTCCAAACAAAGCAGAAAATATCACTGGTGCACTCTGGCAAATGCCTATGCAAACTGTCCAGCTGTGCAGCATCCCATGCATTCCATAAATAACAGACTTATAGATAAATAATCTAGTGACCACTTCTAGAATCTGAAAAATTCATTGCAAATGAAAGTATGGAACTAAGCTGCCAGTCTCTCCATCAGGATAAAACACAAAAAAATTAGGCTCTTCTTGAAGATGCAAATACTTGTGGTGGTATAAGCAGACTTTGCAATGACCCTCAAATAGGACATAGGAAAATCCTGCTGAAAGAACAGCCAACAGAAAGAATAACAACTGTTATTCGCTTTCATATCTCCAGAAAGTCACTGCATCTCAACAAATATTACTGAAAAAAATGATATTCCTAAATGTACACACATTCACAATGTCACAAAACCACACTAAAGTTCCATTATTTTTGATAACTGTGTGCACAATGTAGAATCAACGCTCTACTCCATTGCATTCTTTACTGCATTGCTTATAATTGCTTCCATTCTTTTGCACCTGGAACTCTCAATGCAAGAAAGGTTGAGAGTCTCCTTTCTTGTTTGAAGTACCTTGGTGGCCACCTCCAAGAGGGAGCAGGGACAAACCAAAACTTTTGGATGGAGACTTGTCCCAGGGTACACACCCTGCCATTCTGAAGGACTGAGAACAGCTCAGGGGAGGTGGGAACCTTGCAAAGCTCCCTTGAAGACTCCCACAGCTCAGTGCTTTCCCTGGTGCCTCCCAGCTGGAATTGCTCACTGCAGCCTGGATTCACTTCAGGACACAACTCATTCCTTAAGTTTAGCTCTCAGCAATTTCAGTACCAATAACAAAACATTTCATGACTCAGTAGTAACAAACCAAATCCTCTCTTGTGTCAATGGCCAGCTAGCACTTCAGTACCTCCCTGCAAAATTAAGGTTCTATATTCTATGAAAAATAAAAGCTAATTAGTTGTTACAGTCTACAGATAAAATCCTGCATTTCTCACTCTGCTCTCTGCAATTTTGCCTTCTTTCAGTTGAACCTTCAGGGTTTTTCTCCTCATTAACTACAAGAGACCCATTCGATCTCATCTATTCTTTAGTAAGATGAAGCTGTCCTTCATAACTGAGCTCCCTGGAGCCACCCAGGAAGTGGATTAGGTCTATAATATCTTTCTTTTATTGCACACCTTCCACATACTGCAGTTAATGCTCCATGTAAATCTATTCCTTGAGATTTCAGCTTGGCAGGCACATAAAAACATTTAATCTTGTGCTATATTGAGGAGGGGGGAAGGAAACGGAATTTTATACTGGAAGGTCAATTACAACTTTCTGAATTGGATTTTGCAGCTTCTGCTGGGAAACAAAATATTCCTACCAAAAAGTACTTCTAAATCTTGATCACAGCAGCAACAGTACTGTCACACTAAATTAAAAAGATACACTTATATTTATACTGTAACACAGCTGCATTTATATGCCCTAAATCTTGGGGCTGTTTCCACACCTTTTTTATATAACTGTCTCTCATTTAAAAGAGTATTTTGATGATTTTGCTGCTAAAAAAAAAAAAAAAAAAAAATCAAACCAAACAAAATTAGGTGCACAAACTGAAAGCAAAGTGAATTAGAAAAGCAGAATTTTGATCTTCAAATAAACTAGAGAGCATGAAAGAAATAGGTCATGGATCTCTGTGACTTGTGCCACAGCTGTTTTAAAGCTGCTTTTCCCACTGCCAATACTCAAGACATCACTCCTGCCAAGGTACAGGGATTTGGGGAACTATTTGGTAAGTATGAATCTACAGAACCTGTATTATGGCTTCCAGACTAGGTCAGCATCCACCTGGTTTGTTCTTATTTCAGCTCCCAACACAGGACAAGATTGTTCAGCTCTGTCTGGATTTCCTGCAGACAATACGAGTCTGAGCAGTCTTGTCAGCATCCCTGTGCATTTGGGATCTGTACAAACTGTCTAAGTTCTTTCCTGAGCTCTTTCAGGTGCTAAACAACCATCCCACAGTTTTTAATTCAGTCAGCACTTAACTTAGAGCAGCAATGTGGGTCAGTCCTCACTGAAGGTGTTTTCATTTCTTTATCTCCACAAAACTAGCATCTGCAAAGGCTGGCTGTAAATTGGTTTCAATACACTGCTCTCAAATGTGCTGCATTATGGGACTGCAAATATCAAAATGCCTCCTAAGTCTGTATTCAATTTACACAACATGTAATTGTCACTGAAAAGTCATCTTTACTTCCAGAATGCTTACTGGACTCTTTTTGGCCATAGTGGGTGTTTTACAAGCTGTAATTTTAACAGTGCACCACACAGATGGGGTAATAGTTATAAATAGTTATAAAGTTATAACAGTCCCCACTTGAGGGTGGGGACTGTTATTACAAAATCTACTGCTCCAGTTACAAACAGTGCTGTGGAAATCTGTGGTCATCAGAAAAAGCAAAAGAGGCAACTCCTAGAAAAAAAAAATTGGAATCCAAAAGTAGGGCTAGCTACTAAGAACATGATACCCCATTTCTGGAAATTGCCAGCCCAGCCAGTTTATAGCCAGAAACAAAATTACTCCCTGTTACACACAGGCTCAGGAGGGCAGGTAATGAAGAGGTGACACAGCCCCACTTTTCTCCCTCTTTAACATCTGTTTAACTGCTTTGTAAAGGAATGTCTGAATACAAAGTTAAAACTTGTATAAATGGTGTCTTTTTAGCATCAATACAGAAAATGTACACCAAGACAGACAATTGAAACTGAATTCCTCTTAAGTGGATTCCTCATTAAAACATCAGGGTGAGACCTTGCTCTTTTTCCTAAATAAAATTATTGATCTTTTTTACATACCTGGTAAGAACACAGAGATGACAAAGTGGGAGGGTTTGATTATTGCTGTAGATCTCCTACTTCATTTAATAAAATGGCTGGAAAAGGAGATTATGATGAACTCTTTGTTCAAGTATATTGGCACCCCTTATAAATTCAGGGCATGAAAGAAGAATTCTTAGCAGATAAATGGGACAAGAGTAGCTTTGCTGGTGAACTATCTGTGTGGAATGAATGTGCCACAGACATAATATGTTTGAATAAGATAATATCTCCTTTTCATGGCATGACTCACCCTGTCTTCAGCTGAGCTAGTTTTGATTTACACCACAGTGCAGTAGGAGCATCTGGGGCCTTGGTTGGGTTCCACTGTGCATGCTGCTCTTGGCTGACAGGGGGTGAGTATCAATCCTCTCTCCCAGAGCTCAGTCAAATGCTGAACCATCAATGGCAGCTTGGAGGTTTTCTTCTCAGATACATTCCCTCCAGGGAATATGTTGCCTCTCCAGGCATTTCAAGCATTATGGACAAAGAATGAAGAGCAAGACAAACCTTCTCCACGGAACCTTCTATAACTGTGGCCATTTAAACAAAAATTATAAAATATTACCTGTGACACAAACTTCAGAGTTCTACTACTCAAAATAACAAGATGTTGTCCAAGATATCCCTGCTCACGCTCCCAACTGACAAGAGGATATAAAATATTTACTAAACTATCCTTTCTATATAACCTACCCCAGCTAAGTCTGGCATCATTTCATGCTGAGGGATTATCCTTGTCTCCCAAAGGAGCTGTGCTGTGCATCCTTGTCCTGATTTGTTCCCATGGTGGGTACCCCAAGCCGTCACACTGCAATTCCAAAGCCAAATTCCCGAGATTTGGGACACCAGAGTGAGCACCAGCCACCCACAGGGCAGGAGAGACTTGTTCTGGGCACTGCTACCAAACTCCAAGCTCTGCCTCACATTTGTCCCCACATTTGCTAAACTGAAATCAAACATTTTGTAGAGAAACTGAAAAACATTTTTCTCCTCTCTACCCCCTGCAACTGTTCCTGTCAGCAGTTTCAAGTGAATCAAGTTCATCATTCATGATAGCTGCAACAAAGTCACTGATTAATTAAAAAAAAATATTTCGAGTTTTCCAGAGATTTTTGGCATTTTGTTATGAAAAGAAAAGGCTGCTAATACAGAGATGATAACATGAAATGTAAAGATTACTTAAAGTTTGAAAGCCAGGCTCAAAATAAAGAGAGGATTTACATTATCTGGGAACCCTGATCTCAGTTATTATTGATAAAAGCAAAATTTCCTTTGGTATCTATTTGATAAACTAAAAAGACTGAAGCAGCTGAGAGTCCTAAGGCAAAAGAATTGTCTAAAAGAGCAAAAACCAAAGTCCTGTTGCACAATTCACTCTCTTTCAAAAAAGTAATAATGCCCAAACAACAACATGCTGAAGTTCTCAAATTTGCCCAGTCTTTATCAGCAACTGTTTTTCTTCATTTATTTGCTTTTTATAATTCAGTCTAGCTGACCAAGTGTTGTTGCTGATCCTGAATTCCAAATTGTTTCTTCACAATAATATGGAACAAAAATATCAGAAAAGCACAATTCATTTCTAGGGTTGTTCACAAAAAGATAGATGATATTAAAATGCATCAAGTGCTTCTGTCCTTCCTATGAAATGGCCAGACAGAATAGAGGCTTTTCCACTTTCAATCAGCTGCAAGGGATCTGGTGCTAACCTGGGAGCAGCTATGACAGAAGGCAAATGGTGCCTTGCTAACGACACAATAATTCTTTGTTGAAGTGTAAACAACCCTTTTTGCTTCCCCATCTAAAATCTGTTTGGTTCTTGCTGACAAATACATGTTTCTGGAACAAAACCCTGAAGTTATTTTCTACTGGAACAAGTATTTTGACTATTAAATACAGAACTCAAATTTTTGTAGGTGGTTAGAGTGAAAAGTAGGTACCACATAGAACATAAAGGCAGATGGGCTACTGAGAATTAATGATGAGTTGAGTTGCTAATTAGGAACTCATGCTAAGTTCTAGTCAGGACAGCAATTGATTCCTGTTAGGTTCTTCCCTGAAGGCTCCATCTATCAAACAGCCTCTCCAAGCTACTTGACAAAACTTCTTTTGGCATAAAGATTTTCTTTCATGTTTATCACTGAGAAATTAATCAATCACTCAACAAATACTGGTGGTCATTAGTTCACCTTCAAGTTTCTAATGAATCAAAAGTTGCCTATGTTGACCAATACGGCCTTTAGCTTGTGTGCCCATGATCTGTGCTGAAATGAGTTTTTAAATGTCAGCACTTACTCCTGCTAAAAATACAAGTGTTCAAAATCTTACAAATTGTCTTTAGATGAAACAAACACTAATGCCTACAACATGCAGGACATTACAAACAAGAAATATATTACAACTACCAGACATTATTCAAGAATTGAACTTAAAAAATATTATGTATTGCAGTAGGAATACAATTCAATATTCTATGTGCAAACTTCCAAAACATTGTAACTTTTTTCTTATCAGCACACCTCTGAATATCCTCTTTGTGAATATAATTTCAAAAATATTTAACTGTATTTATCAGGAAAATAAACAATCTGCCAAAACTATTCCCTGATTAAATTGTAAACATATTTTCTCTGCATGAAAACAAGCAATGGATCAAGTGCTGAATGACTTCTAAGAACTATTAGTTTCCCGAATACGTTTAGGATATAATACCATACCTGAGGGGAAGTCAATAAATTGCTCCTTGAGGACTGTTTGACCTGGGCAGGTCACACATTTCCAGGAAATTAATGGAACAGCACAGCTGCTGCTGCTTCACTGCTTAGGGAAGCTGAGCATGTCCTGCCTGGCATCAGGTGGGTGAGACCTGCTCGGGGCCACAGAGGATTCACTGGGCCTTCCAGCTTCCCCCAGCAAAGCAGGATGCAAAGCAATAGGGATGCACATCCAATCCACGGACACTTCCACAGGAAACATCACCTCTGACCTTTCTTGGGCAGTTACCAACAGGAGATCCCACTTGATTTGACTCTACTCAGGTTTCCCCTCACCCAGGAAAGAAGTGACTCACATTTAGCCAAGCCTGTTAAGCATTATGATTAATGAGAGGAAAAGATGCTTTCAACAGGTTTCAATTTTCCTCTAACTCTTTTTTTTTGTAGGCAGAGAACAGTTGTTTTGAACAGTGAAATCTGGCAGACAGTTAACCTTTATTTCAGAGAGACAAATTACATTTTCATCACAGTTTATCAAATCAGCAACTCACCTTCATAGATCAATGCAGCAGGAAAATTTTTTCAGAACTGAAAGAGGATTTTACTGAAAACAGATTGGCTCAAAATAAGATACGCCTGCTCCTGTAAGGAAGAACACCAGAGTTTTTCACGGTACTCCAAAATGAAGAACGGGGGCAGGCAAATCAGAGGAGGCAGCATGGCTTGAACTGCCACAAATCTCTTCCTGCAATCTCCCAATGAAGGGGAAGATGGACATTTATTGTGAATTAGCGTTCCCTGTCTTCACACAGGCATCTTTCACCGCATTTTTTTCTATTATTTTATTAGGGGAATATTGAAAAAAGAGCATGGTGAGCACAAAAAGTTTGAAATAAACAAAATCAAACCTCAGTGTGTTGAAGAGACACATGAGCGATGCTTCAAAGACTTAGAATTTGTGAGTACCAGGACACCAAGATTTGAGTTTCTCTTTAGTTCCAATTGCCTATGTATTCTGTGAGAGCAATACTTAACATAAACAGGCTCCTTGAGTTACAAATCAGTTTTTGCCAATCTCCATGGCCTTCTGCTCCTCACTCAACTATCTTCTCAGTGTTCTTCCATCATGCCTGAAAAGCAAACACAAGACTGGCCAAGTCCTGTCCCAAAGGATATTACTTTTTCAGGCCCAAAATTTTCCAACTCTCCTGATACATGCTCAACCAAAGTCCAGTAAGCAAAACCACAGAGTGCCAATGAGAACAAGAAAAATGCAAACATATGAATGGCAGAGAACTTTCCTTTGGAGAAGGGACTGACAGTTTTGTTCCCACCGTGTGTCTCTGTTGTTCAACGCACAACCTGCAAGGTTCTCAAGCTTTGAAAAACTACAGACTGGTCTTTGCTGTGCAGCTAGTTACAGGTTTGTCTCAACCTTCACCATCCATCTGTCCAAGACCCTATAGAACTTCTTCCCTGCGCACATGAGAAAGCCCATGAAGATGCACTCAGAAGGGGCACCTTTATTATTTTGTAAGCACTTGGACCCTGCTTTTCCTCACATCTATGCTACATACTGGCAAAAAAAAAAAAAAAAATCTGCCTGAGTTTCTGTTTTTAAGAGTTTTTTCTCTGTGTTATAGAAAAATTGCAACTCTATTAGTATCATACTGGCCTGGTATTATTAATATCTGAGCACTGTAGCATCAATCATCACTATGGAAAAGCTGTATTTATACATCACTGTATGGTGTCCTCCCCAGGAAGCCTAGGAAACAGTTTTCACATTGTTGTCCTGGAGTACAGAAATAGTGTGTTTGTACTTATAATGAGCTAACTTCTTCATCTTTACTAAAGTGGAATTCTCAGGGAATGCTAAAGTTCATGACTGAATCGTTTTCTCTCTCTTAAAAACAAACTTGTGATGCTGTAGAAATGTAATTTTTTAAAAAACTTATTCTAGAAGTTGTGCTTTATTGCCTCCTGATTTCCAGTGCAGTTACTGCTCTTGAATACCTTCCTTAATACACCTTGAGGCTACAGAGAAGACAGTCAATTCCCCTGAGCTCTCAAGATAAACACCATTTGGGGAATGAGAAAAAATAGCTCTGAGAATCTTGAATTATTGAAACAAAGTTATATCTGAATCATTTCTTCCCAGATTGTATTTTTTCCTCTTCAGAGTTATCTGGTGATGGAAAAGAATATTCTTGCCTTTGATCCATATAAAACCAGGCCAATGCCTTTCCCTTTGCCCAGCCCAGCATGGAGCTGGACCTGTGCCTCCAGCTCCCTGGGATAACTGCATGGGCAGACCTCTCAAGGAAAAGGGAATCCAAAAGTGTCTGGAGCATGGGACCCAGTGAAAGACCTCAAAATTCAACAGGTCTTGAAAAAGGTTCAGGACTACGCATTTGCAAATCCTACTGCAAAGTTCAGGACACATTCCAGCTTGAAGGAAAACATTTATAAACAGCATTCCTCTGGTGAAAAGGAGACAAAAATTTGGTTAAGGAAGTCATGGTTATCAACACAGGTGGAAAGCAAGGGAGACTGGTGCTGTCAAGAAAGCCTATTATTCTCTTTTCATGTAGTTCTTCACACAATCAATTTTCTCTGTGCTGAAAGGGACCACGAGGCCTTGCCTAAAATAATAGTACTGTGGATAAGCATGGAAAACTCTGATTATAGGTCAGATGCTGATGAAGATGATGAGAACAAGAACAAAGGAGCAGTGACAAGCTGTTGCCATGTACACCACAGATATTATTTTGCTCATTAATTGCTTATTACATCCCATTAAAGTAGTTGCTGCTTCAAATTATGCCAGTGCTCCTGCAGAAAGAAGCATAAAACAAAACCGTGATTCACTAAACGTGACAATGAATAGAGTTTTAACAGTTTAAGTAGTAGTGCTCTGCACTAGGCTTGGCTGAGTCCTCAGTAGGAGGGTGACTGTCAGAATCACAAGGATCTTCTCAAACTTCACTCTCTGTTCTTCACTTCTGTTCACAGAGAACGGTATAATCCTTTCAAAGGAAAATCAAAAAGCACCATCTCAGAGATTAAGGCCTCAGAACACCTTTGGAAATAAAGTATCATCTTATCTTCTCTCCTTCCAGTCACAGGAAGAGCCAGCAGATCAATGTCAGCTCTGATCCTGTTGCCACCGGCAGAATTCTGGGGTTTGTGAGCATGGGCCTGTTTACAGGAAAACAAACTGGGTACACCTGACTCCAGGGGGAAAAAAGAACTTTGCACAGGACTTAGCAGGAGTCAGCTTTCAACTACATTTGAAGGGGGAAGGGATAAAACCAGGCTCACCAGAGAAAAGCAGCACTCCAGTGTTTGAGGGATGATGTGCTAGTGAGGTCCCTCAGTTTGCCATTTCTCTCTAGCCAGGGCTGGAGATCCATGGGGTGGCGGAGAGAACAGGCAGCAGGATCCCAGTGGAAGTGCTTCTAACCAATGCACACAGCAAGGGAACAGTCAGCAGGAACTGTAAAAGGCTCTGGATATCCTCTACCTGGACTTCAGTAGCACCTTTGACACTGTTTCCTACAGCATGGAGAAAGTGGCTGGCCAAGGCTTGGATTTGTGTTCTGTTTCCTGAGTAAAAAACTGCTAAAAAATACCTTTTTCCCACCCTCTTTTAAAAGCACAAATTCACCATGTTTGGGACTTCAGGGAGTTGATGGAAGAAGACAATGCATGCATGTGCTTTTTGGTTTCTAAGCATGTTTCCTTCACTTCTCTCAGTCTATGGCAAATCTGCTCTGGGGCAAGTGCTCCCCAGTGCAGCTGTTAACAGCCATAGCTCTCTAAGTTAAGTGGAAAAGGTGTGGTCAAGCCTGGAAGCCCAAATTCTTCTCTCAGTTCAGGCAAAAAAAAGTGGCTCCTAAGCTGTGACTATTTGCAAATCACCTTTGATAATATGCCCATTCAAGCTGTAGCATCAATTTTTTTTTTTTTTAATATAGAAAACACTTTCAAGTACCACATCAACTAATTATAAACAGTAATTGTGCCATGTATATCTCCATATTGCCTTGAACTTTTTCCTATTAAATCTAATGAATTCCTGAGATAAGCTATACAGCACAGGGTCAGGGTCACAATCTGACCTGAATTTAGGTCATTATTTACATAGCACTGATAATGGATTCATTCATATACTTACATATATGCTAAACCCTGCACATCTTTAGTTTTAAATAATAAACCTTAGAGCAAGGGGATAGAAATTTTCCTGCAAGAAGTGGATGTATTTGTACAATACATTACACAAAGCACTGCAGCATAAGGCAGGTGGCCCTCTGTCAGCCTGGAATTATAGATAGCATCCATTACTGGCACAGAGAGAAGTACAAGTGAATCACCCATCTCTGAAAAAATTTATACTAGGGAAACACCTGCCTGCCCACCTGTTTCTATGCATTCCTTTGTGCAATTAACACCTGAGCTTTGTTTTTAAGGGCTGTATGTTAAAATCCATAGACCTGAGGTAAGGGCTTGTAAATAGCATGAGCAGAAAAGATCTGAAAACAGCAGCAGTCTCTCAAATCAGTTCTGAGACACCTTTTTCTCATCCAAGACCAGCATTACTTTAAACCCTGAGGTTCTTTCCAACCTGAGTTATTCTGTGAGTTGTTTAGTTACTCAAAATGCAGGAGAGAACTCTGGGTGACCTTCACCTGAATTACTGAAGAAGAATCACTTGTTTGGGGTTTTATTTCCTACAGCCATAACATTCTATTGTCCTTTGGGAAAGTAAAAAAAATACACATACTAGGTAGAGAATTACTTTTTAAAATGTAAAAATTGGGCCATTTTAGATTGTTCTCTTCAGCATATTATTGTTCCATTTCTGGAGCAAGGAAGGGAGAATGTGAATCAACTCTCAAAAGGTTAAAGAACTTAAAGTCTACACATAAAAAAATTCAGCTATTTTAAAGTAAGTTATTAGAAATTACAGGTTCTTTTCTTCATCCTGTAATTTCAGTGTATGGGACATAGCTGTTGCTAAAAGCACTCAAATTTGGGCATGATAATTATAACATGGAACTTTTCTTCAAGAATGAAAAATGATGAAAATTTGCCACCTACTATATATGCAATGGAAGGAGAACATACAAGCATAGCAGTCATTATTTTTACTTTCTAATTCATCTCAACTGTTTGACTTTGGTCCTTATTTAAATCATTATCTCTCTAACTATAAAAATGTCCATCTATATTTTCTCTTATAGGATACTGGAATAAGGGGCAGTAGGAACAGGATCTTTGAAATATGGCTACAGCAAAAGAAATCTCTACATTATTTTCTATAAAACTTCAGGTAGACACTACAAAAGAGTTTAGGAATGATAGATTTGCAGTACTGAAGAAAATGGCAACAATATTGGATTAAATAAATCTTCCTCCACATCGATGGCCACTGTCTTGCCATGAATTTGAAAACTCTGTATTTGGCATATACAGTTTGAAATAAGAGATGAACTCCTCCATTTCTTTCCAGAGACAGTTTTTTCTGTTATCAAATTCAGTATCTTTTATATGCAGGAAGCAGGAAAACTTTTAAAGAAAGGAAGAAAAGAAAAGCCCCCAGTAAATACTGCAATTGAGGAAATGAAGCACTGCGTGTTAGTTGTTCTAAGGGTAAACCAGAGGTAACAGTTAGAAACCTTTGTTAAATTGCTGTATAATAACCAAGGATCGTTTCACACACTACAGACATAAATCTTTCTCCAGGGGAAAATGGAACAGCAGTTTAATGAGGTACAGCCAGACAACAGATCACAGTTTTGCTCTAGAAGCAAAACCAGAACAAAGCAATTTCCAGTTTCCTCATTTTTGAAAGCAGTCAAGGTAGACAAGGAGCTGCTGAAGGGTTGGCCTTTAGAGATGCATTATTGTAGAAAAACCCATGCACTTGAAAAACCACAACTTTCCCATACACTTCCTCTGCCCTGAGACATGGCTTGCTAACAATTCTAAAGCAGGAATCCTATAAAATAAACAATTTCTGGCACAATTTAGCTATTGCTGCTCTTGTGAAATCCTGATTAATTTTTTAAATAAGATTAAAGGAAAATAAACCTGGCTCTTTTTGCTGTTCTTTTCAAATTCATTAGCAACATGAAAAACTTTGAATAAAAAGACTTTGAAAGTTACAAACAAAATCCTATGAAATAATGCGGTTAACAGTATTATTTAATCATAATATTTTGATAATATCTTTAGAGATTTCTCTTTTGTTGCAGGGGCAACAGATTAAAGTGTTTGAAAACAACTGTCCCCTTCTTCCCACTGCTATCAAGTGCTGGAACAGGCACTTGAGCACAAATAGTGTGATTTCATCCTAATTGAAGACATGGTCAGCAGTGGTGCTAAGGGCTTCAGTATTATTGTTTTAAAATAGTTTCTAGTAGTTCAAGTTTTCTGTTCAAAAATGCCCTCCTGTTTCTGGCCAGTTCTAAATAAACAAGATTCAGGACTGGGATGCAGATGTGTCATGTCTGTTACCACATAATTACTTAAAAGCTTTTCTCTGTAGGAAGGTTTTTTCCCGCAGCCCAACAGGAAGGCAGCATGTCTGGATACAAAATTAATCATTACAGTTTTGAAACATTCTGAAAACAAGCTCACTTTACATCCCCCACAGGATATTGGATGAAGTAGGGGCACTTTCAGAGAATGAGTTCCATGTCAGCCCCCTAAAGGTGCTTTTTCATCTACATTATTTCACAAATTACACACATACACACACTCCTTTATAACACTTCCAAATGAGCTGGCATGGTTGGGCAGGTTATCCTATATCAGAACAGAAACAGCTTCATATAAGAAAAAACTAAGGCAGAATTATTTCCTAGCTAAAGTTCCTGGATGGATGCTCTCACACTCTTATACTACTCATCTTAAAGGACACTGTCCACTTGGGAAATTACCCTTCTGGGAGAAAAACGAGGGATGAGTGCAAACAAGCACAAGATTCTGCTGACCCTGCTGGTTTACGAATCTGGCATTTCTGTAGCAGACACAGAAAAGTTCACATATACATTTCTTTCTGAATAAACCTGAAGTGCCCATATATTTTTCTCAGACCATGCAATTGCCTTCATTTTTACAAAGAAATATGATAAGACCTTATCCATCTAGAAATTTCTTCTCTGTCTAGACAGTATATCCTTATCCCCACCCTCGCCCCCACAAAAGAAGCAAAAGTTGGCAAGCAACTTTTGCTTTAAGAACCTAGAATCACTGGTCAAGAAAAACTTTTAAATTAGTCAATAGTTTTTTTGGCTGCTTAGTTTGTTTCTTAAAGACTTCTATAGCTCCACCATCAAAAAAAAATTGGGAATTTTAGATACAAACATGTTAGAAGTGAACTTGGGTTTGATTGGCTTCACTATTAACATAAAAAAGGGAGAACTACCAGACAATATTCAGCCATTTTAAACTAGTACAGACCCACTGGTGACAACTAAACGATCTGATGGAGTATCACTGGAGAATCCAGCCCAAAATGACAACAAAGTAATAGTTCAAACAACAGCCCTGCATTTCTGAGTCTTCAGAGAATAGTTTTGAAAGTTACAAGCATTTGGAAGTTTGCATATATACATACACACACACATATATATAGCCCTTTTTAACACTTTGATTACATAAGATTAAGACAAAACACTATTTTAATCCAAAATTGGCACATTCACTCAGATGATTTGATGCTGTCTACAAGAAAACAAAACAAAACTATTGCTTGAAAGGAATTAATTAAACTCAAAACATATTTTGGGATTCTTTTTCTGAAAGCTACTTTGGGATATATGACCAGCCTTGAAGGTTCATTTATTCCTTGCTAACGAGAGCAGTGGGATTACTCAGACAACAAGCAGGCCACCACTTATTACAGCCCAGATCCTACTGAATACAGATGAATACTAATGAAATGTCTGAAAGGAAACAAGGGATACAAAGAAGCTTGAAATAAATGATGAGTCAAAGAACAATACAGCACTTAAAAATCCTCCTACCCTACCAGCTACCAAAAGACTTGGAAAAATATTTTTATGCATGTCCTCTACCCTTGTTCCTTCAGCCCCCAGGAAAAGACAGTTTGTTTTTCATGGTTTCATCTTCTCCAGCCATAATAAAATTGTTTGTTTTTCAACACTGATATTTACTTTAATGAGATGTACATTAAGAAAGTAAAATATTTGTGTGCAAGAAAAGCCTTCTATTGAAATTGCCCAAATGAACGAAACCTGTAGTGAAACAAGAGTGGAGCAAGACAAGGGTGATTTCCTAAAGCGATAAAGGTCAAACACACATTAAGACATAAGTCTAAAAATGGTTACTGAGTAGTTCAGAAAACTGTCCTACAGCAGAGCTGGTAGGTGTGATATACTGCAGGAAGAACCACCTCTTTGGACAGGAGGTAAAGGTACTTTCTGTGATTGCTGCACTGGCCCAGGACTAAGACCAGGATGCACACACAGTACAGTTCACAGAGTTAGTGCCTCCTCTACAGCCCACATGCCCACTGCACAAACCTTCTCTAGCCTGCAATGTGTACCAGGACTGATCCCTAAGTTTTGCTCTAGATAACCCATTGACAGTTTTCCAGTTGTAGAGTAAAACTTCTTTAGTTGCAAAAAACAAAATTAAAGATGCTGTTTTCAACCGGTGCTGCTTCTGGTTTTACCACCTTCAATTGCCAGCATCCTACTGAAGAAACTCTTGGGGACAGTTGTTAATTCATCTTCCTCTTAATTTAAAGGCTGAAGAAAGCACATAACAGCGTCAGCTAACCATTTTTTTTACCTAAACTCATCTATTCTTTATCTTAGTTCTGAGGACTCATTGCATTTTTTCATGACAGCTGTTAAAACTGGGCTTGTATTATGGAGCTGTGTCACCAGTGTCCTGTATGTCACTTTGTAAAAATCCTGTAGGAACTCCCTGATTCCAGGGGGAAAATACAGCAAGTTGATTCCCAGCCTCATTTCACTTGAATAATCATTTATACACATATAAAGAGGACACAGTCAGAAATGTACACAATCTGAAACCAAGGTAAATAAAATAGAATGATGAGCTGGGGAAGAGAGGCAGTATCATTCTTAAGGTGTTTGTAAGAGACATACACTCCATCATACTATCCTTCAGTAACTCAGGTTCTACTTTTCATCAAACTTCTCTAGTTTAGGACTCAGTTTTCCCATTTCTATGTTCCATAAGAATGGGGCAGATCACAGATAACAGGCAAGGGAACCTCACAAGAGAAATGCATCATTGTCAAGGAACAGTCACTATTTGAGCCTGGGTTCTCACCTTGGCATACACATAGTTAATCCTCAAAAAGTACATTCAGTGTTGGAAACTGCTTCTTTTTTCCTGCCAAACACTCAAACTAAAGCTCACTGGGGGAACTTTAACCAGCGCTCTGCACACATTCTGCCAAGTACCTGTCCCCATTTGCTGAGCACAGAAAATGGGGTTTGCACAACAGCTGCAGCACTGCAGCCAGTCTGAGCCATAACCATTGGGCTGTTCTCTCACAGGAATGATGCAGAGCTCAATCTCAGAACATTAAGACCATAATCATGCACTGAAGTCCAAAAGCACTCTCAGTTACTTTGTGATAATGAAATATTTTAAAGGTAACATCCTTGCTAAGTTCTTTTCCAACTTAAATTGAAATTAAAAATGGGACAAAGCAAGAATGAAACAACATATTAGTGTGGAAAAGTAGGGCACATGCCATGAAGAACTGTATTCAGTGCAACTGCTGCCTATGCAGGAACTAGAGCCCAGAGACAAGGCAAACAATCCCTTAGGCCAAACCTGGATAGAGAGTATTCTCTTAGAGCATAGCACCTGAATTTTTAAAAGACATAAGAGGAACTCTGCACTATTTCTGTGTAAAGAAATTTTCCAGGTGAGAGAATTGTGAACACACCATGGTCAGAAGCAAGTTGCATCCTATTCCTTCCTAAGGAATATCATTCTCTATTGTTGAATTAGCTAGTGCTAGATTACACCTTGGATTTTAAAAAAGCCTCCAAATCCAAGAAAAATATTTTTCAACTCAATACATTTAGAAAACTGTGATTTCCTTTGACTTCATCAGTGTGGAAATTCATACTTATACATCCTGGTTTGGTGTAATTCTTTTACAATCCAGGCACTAAAGAAGCCAATATCAAAACAATCGAAAGACTGGGTTTACACATTCAAAGCTTATCTGAGCCTACGTCCCTCCAGGTGACAGTGGCCTAAAAGTCCATAACTTTGGGAAGAAGTTATGCCAAATATTCTGGAGAGACATTCCTAGACATGAATGTTGCATGTGACCAACTACCATCTTCTTACTAAAATCAAGGCTAGAATTTAAGTTTCAGTCTTGCAGGGACAGAAAAAGGCCTGGCCTAAATAGCCAGAAGCTGACCCATGGCTGCCAAGGCAGGCCTGGCCCAGGCACTCACCCAACTCAGAACGGCCATGGAAACACAAACTCCTGACCTCAGCTGGTCAGCTGCCTGCAGTTCATAGATCTGAGAAACACCTGAACTCTTTCAAAGACATTCAACTAAATACACAAAGGATCAATTCGTTTATCTCTTCTCTCCCTGAAAAAGAAACTTTTCTTAGGTTTTATGTCTGTTGGAATGGTAAGCCAAGAAATTTTGAAGATGTAAGGATTCAATTTCTTTACACAGAACAGGGTTTATTTTCTACAATAATATACTGTATTCTGCCATTTTTATCAGTTTTTTATGCTGCCTCTACAAAACCAGAGTTTTAAAATATACCCCTTTCAGTTCAGTTCACATCTCAGTGTCTTGCTCCATCACAAAAATATTCCTTCTACAAGTCTTTTATAAAGATGAGTCCCAGTGTATCAAGATATACTAAATGATAATATCAGAGACTGATGAAGTGACTGAGTAGATTTTCAGTCATCTCTCCTTTCCTCCTTTCCAGCAAAAAGATTTTAGCACTTCTTTTGGCCTTTGGTCATGGTGGTGATGACTAGCTTTAACAATTACACCAAAATTAAATGCAATTTTTCTTTCTGTTCTTAGTGCAAGTCAGAGACAAAAGAGTTATTGTTGCCCACTTTTTACATCATGTTATTGTGGCAAGGTTATAAAAGGACTTGGTCTGGTCAACACTTATCTTAAATACAGAACTGTTTTCTCAACCCTGAAATAAGTTTTTAAAAAAAGGAAAAAAAGAAAACCAAACACAGGAATTCTACTTATCACTGAAATTAGTAAATATACAAATGTGGTATCTCCTTTAAGAGAACCTGGATGCAATTTGGATATTAGAAATCTTGATTAAACATAACAATCATTCTAATCCAGGAACTGCATGATACAAAGGGCAGATGGGATTTGTTTGACATGACAATTTTCTGTTATTGTTTTGGGATTACAACAAACCCACAGCTAAACTAATTGTGCCAGGATGGTTAAGGTTGTGTCAGCACTTTCCTTGTAAGCCTCTTATCCAATAGAGTTATTACTAAATAAAAAAATAAGTTTTTCAGAGGCTGAAACCTGTCATGAGAGACTTTGGAAAAGAAATTCAGCTTGTTTTAATGGAAGGAAGAAAATTGCTAATTTGGGATACATAACTTTTCACTGCTAATCTTAACCAGTACCATGCATATTCTCCATGCTTTAAAAAATGTAGGGAAAAATACTTCATTGATGTAGCTTCATTTCAATGTAGAAAAACCAAAAATCCCATGCAAGCCACCTTTTCTTTTTATGGAGATTTTAAATTTCATACAACACACATAATGGCTTTTCCCTGACTATCTAATACAGTGCCACAAACAGGCCCTAATTATACCCACTGGTCACACAAAAGACAAAAATAGTCTGTGACTAACCCAATACATACTTATTTCTTTAAAAATCCTCTTGTGGAATGGCAGCAATCATGGCTAGAAAGAAAATCACCCTAAACAGAATTTGTTAAAAGAAATGTTATATGTCAATGAGAACAAAAAAATATGAAGTCAAGGGAAGGTTCCTGACTTAGACTGGGAAGTACCATGAGGTCCTCACCTAACTGTAATAGCCCAGGGAATCAGGGATGGCCCAAAGCAGGGCCTGGCTTCCAACCACGGCCACAGTGGCAAAGCTCAGCACACAGCCAAGAACTTCAAATATAGAACAAGCACTAAAACATCCATTCTGGGAAAACCCTGTACTAACACACCTCTTCCTCTGGTAGGAGCTAAGGCAAATGGAATTTCACATAAAGGTGAAAAATCTGACAAAGATTACACAATGACAATTAGACACCATCCCATAACATATCAAGTTAGCTGAAACTTTTGTTCTTTGTATTTCACAGGACTTATTGTGCACTTATTGTGCAGTGGTAGTCAGAAGAGCAGCTCATCTTTGAAATAATTTGGCTTTTCTTCAGGTATTTGACAGCAGTACTGAAGCATATCCCATCCAATCCTCACATTAACATTTTATCTGAAATTAAATTCAAAACATCTTCGATGCAAACATACTCCACACTGGAGACCTCAAACTTTGCTGTGTTTTGTCTTTTTTCACAAACACCTATTGCCAGCCCTGCCAACTCATATTAAACAGCCACTCTGGCTTTTCTCTCGTAACCCCCATCACCACCGGCAAAGGTCTGAGCCTCAACAAGGCACAGCTGCAAATTCATTATCTCTAACACACATAAAAGGACAGTTTTCTCAATATTGCTCCTCATGGACAGGTTTAGTGCTTTCCATGCAGTTTAGAGGTGCAATAAAACACCAGTTCACCCTCCTGCATTGCAGCTCAGGAGGAGGAATCTGGTATCAGCAGTCAAACTCTGGACAGCACTTCTGCAGCTTTATTGCTTCTGTGTGTGAAGGAAAGCAAAATAAAATAAATTCATTTTAAAAATCAGCTACTTGAGTCAGTAATTCAGCAGAGACAAGCAAACAAAAGATCTGAAATGCAGGAGTTCAGTTTAAATAAAGACACTCCTTTTAAAGAGCAGTTTAATGCCAAGAGCACCTATTTCAGCCTTGTGACCCATCTATCAAAACACAGAGAGGAGATCACAGCCCTTCAAATGGTTCAGGAAAGGCTTTGTACAGCCCCTTCTCCTTCAGTAAAGTTCCTTACTAAAAGCTTTATTGTTGTTCAAGTAGATAAAGGCTTGGCCTTTTTCTTCCTTTTTTCTCCTCTCCCCCTTCCCTGGCTGCAAACAGGCATTTCAGGGAAAAGAAGACATTAAAGAGGGACAACGGAACAGCGATCACTACCTGAGCACTGCTTCATATGAAAATGATTTTACAGAGTCAGACAGTGCCTGTTCTCCAGAGAAAATAACTGGAGCTATGCCACACCACATAGGATATTAATTTTCTTTATGAAGTGGAAAAAGACGCAGATGAGGCAGACAGAGCCATCAAAAGAAACATGTGTTAGTTTTGCTTCAGGACAATTTGTCAGAAGCTGCAAACCCCTTCCAACCTCAAAGGGCATTCACCCTTCCCAGTCAGGACATGTGTGTTCAAGTCTTTGTTCAAAAGCATTGTCTCTCCTCAGCCTTGTTTACCTACCTGGTCAAACTCCTTTCTGTTCCATGCCCTTTTGCTGTACAGCATCTGCTCCCTAGGCCAAATTAAACTTAAGCCAGTGAGTCTGCTTAACCAAGCTTGGCTCAGCTTCTCAAAACCAGCTCTCCATACTGTATCATTGTGCATTTATTAAAAAGTGTGTGTCCACATGCACACACGCTCTTCACAGCTTAAAATGAAAAAAAATCAGAAATTCTTATTTGTGTCAAGCACTGGCACATCACTTTCCTGTCAGAATTATTTTCTTCATTTCACTGACATACACTATCAAATTAAATCAGCATAGGAAAAATAAACATACATTTTACTACAGGGAATAAAATGAGAAATTATTCTAATTTGAGATTTTCTTTTAATCTTTTGTAACCAGAGTAATTCAATCCCATATTAAACAAGCATTACTTCTGTAGCATATTCCCTTGCAACAAATAATACTATAATCAGAATAATATTGTTCATAATGAATACAGAAGAATCTTCAAATTGTTGCAGCACTGGGCCACCAGAATTCTGCTGGGTGTTGGAATATGAGCCCTTAGCGATCTATGGACAAAATTACTATTTAGAGCCACCAACATTAAGAACTCCTTCTACTGGTACTATTTGGAAATATGATAAGAATTTATGTGCCTTGAGAGCTTCTATTGACAAAGGAAGAAAAAACAGATAAAGCTGATGTTTGAAATGCATGTTATAAATACAACAAAGCAGTGGGAGACCTGACGCACCCATTTACATATATTGTAAAGATTTGCATATATGGCACCCCACTGCACAACACTCCCAATAGAACTCTGCAGCAATTCCTTTACATCCTCTACCACTTCAAGCATCTCTGAAAAGCTGTATTTGTATTCAAAATGAGGCCATAAGGGATAAGTTTCTCTGTATCTTCAAAAGCAAACCATTTTAGTCTAAGAGAGGCTGGAATGGTGGAAAGAAGCAGGCCCTGCAGTTCTCACTGCAGTTTTATACACAAATGTGCTCCAAAAGCTATGGGAGATGAAACACATATTATAAAAATCATTCCTGGGAAATGGAAAAGAGCCCATCTCTAACACATTTTCAACATCCCACAAATACTAAGAAATAAATAATTCATTCCCATCACAAAATTTCCTGGAGTTTCCACAATCACTGTCTTTAGTGTGAGGGAACAGCAGGACCTGGCTGACAAAGGGCACCACTCCACAGTACTGGAGCAAGGAGAGGTGAGCTGCCCAGGAGCAGCAGCCAGGGCCAGGCACACACCTGTGCCACCACCCTAGGCCAGGGCAGTGCAGCAGGGCTGGGGTCAAGCCCAGGAGTCAGGATCAGCAATGTAAACAGCCCAGAACAGGCAACAAAGCCCAGGCAAGCAGCTCCCAAGCAGAAGCCCAGAGGTCTCCAGCACAGCTTCACTCTGGTCTTCCCACAGCACCTGAGCTAAGGTTTCACAGCTGCCCCTCACCAATGCCACCTTGGAGTGCAGCAGCAAAGACTGAGGGGGGAAGGGGTTGCAGTTAATGCCTGATACTACTAATTGAAAGCAGGTGTCTTGTGGAATACACCTCAACTTGGCAGCACCAAGTCATTGGCTATTACTACACCTGCTTACCTAATTCTTAACTACCTTGAGCTTCTGCAAGATTACAAATTTTCAAATCCTTTTATAGCACTAAGAATATCAAAATGACTGGTAAGATGTGGGGAGTTATGAAGCCATGTGTAATAAGACTCTGAAGATCATGAGAAACTGATTTAAGCTGCACAGTTTAAATGTCATTGGATTTTTTTTTTGACAGTTCTTTCTGATCTGACAGAGACCTCCCTACATAGTGGTGCTCCCAGCTTCCTCTTGCTGCTAAAAGTTGTAAACATATATCATTAGTATAATGTCTGTCTTTCGGTTTATATTGGTTTTCTAGAGGTGTAGAAAAACCTTTTGCAGCTATAGGACATCAATTTGGCATCCTGAAACATTAGTCTGGCTTGTTAAAGGTGTGAGAGATATGGTTAGCACTTACAGCATGTTTGTTCTGCCACCAGTGCTTCAGTCAGAAAACAAAACACTGTTCTTGAGCTCGAGTGGATGCTTATTACTGAGTTACAGCCCTTGCATCCAATATGCAAGGCTATTACTGCTACAGGGTACTAAATCTGCTGTGGCTCAGTGGAGAAGTGAAATTGCAGTTATTGCAACCCATATTATTAATCCATACAGTTGAAGTGTGAGCAAGAGAATGCTGAGATGGTATTTCATACACCTTCAAGAAGAGAGATACAGGTGTTTTCACCTTACAGCTGAATTTGCCAGGAGTAATGATAGAGAGGGAACACCGTGCTGTACTCTGCCTTTGGATTTCTGCTCTGAAGAAAATACATCTTTCATTTTTTACATGCCACAGTCTCACACAAAGTTACTTTACACTGGAAGTATTTGTACTTTTCTAACTGCTTTAAAAAGTCACCCAGTATTAAGTGCTCATTTAAAGTAACATTTGTGATCTGCCAAACTACTTAACAGCATGTAGTAAGAAGTTTTAAGCCATTATCAAGCTTGCAGTTATATATAATAGGGAGGATGGGTTTAAATAGAAATCACTTTCAAGTAGAGGAATGATTAATCATTGCTGTTCTCTCCTTCGTTTGTATTCTTAGCAAAAGTTGTCAACCTTTGTCCCAGCATTAATGGCGAATTTTATGTGACTGTATGTGGTATTCTTAAACTTGATTAATTAGCAAGGCCACTTTTTATTTGAAAGTACAGAATGGAGTCACATTTTCATTCAGTTCCCTAGGGAACTAATTATAAGGTCTGCTCCACATACATCACAACAATATCTCCTATATGGCACAAGTAATTATTTAGATACTGTAAATATCCTTCCAAATACCTAAAACAGACCAGCTTCAGCTATTTTAAAGTTTCAGTAGAAGCTGCTAGCCTCTGCTGGGAAGTTCCAAATATTCCCTGCTCAGGAAAAACAGCAGGTACTCAGCATCACAAAAAAAATTTAAACCCTCTAACAGGAATTTATCTGAACCAGTACAAGAGAAAAAAATGAAGAAAAGGAAAACATAGTAGTTAAGATTAAACAACCCTTAAAAAAAAAAATGAACATAAATGTTTAACAACCCAATGATGTTGTTTTTTCTCCCTTAGCTCCAAGGCAGCAATCAATTCTTTTTCTTCTCCACCCCCAGTACACTGGCAACTGGCAGTTTTGCTGCATTAAAAGTCAGGGTAGAATATGCAAAAGCCTATCTTTTAGAAAAGGAAAAATCCTTCTTTCCCATCTTTCGTTAGCCTTGGGGCAGGGGCAGTGGGCTAAGGAGTGGGAAAGGCTGACTAGTCATATTCCAGGAGCTTTGGGAATGGAATTCCATCATACTAGATGTACAAAGATATCAAAAGTTTTGCAGTAGCACAAGACTTCTCCTAAACTTTACACCAGAACTGGAAACTCAGCTGCTACAAAACTGCAATTTACCACTAGGAGCACACACAAGGAACACAAACACTGCCTAGGAAAGGGGCAGAGTGGCTGCAAAGGAGCTGAGGAGCTACACCAAGCACCAGTTTACTTCTTTTTGGCTTGTGGAATTCTCAGCTTTCTTAGGCTGTGCTCCAATTCCCAGCATTTGCCCCTAAAGGCAAATTTTAGGGGAAAAAAAAAGGCTATTTGATTGGCTCCAAAGCTCTTCTAAATTGGATGATACAGTGCACATCAAGCTGTAGAACAGCTTCCATAGCAACACACACTCTCTGCTCTGTTATTTCTAGGGCATCTGTCAGTGACTGCTCCCTGCACACAGTTGCAGGCAGGGACATTTGCTCGCAAACAGCCGCTGTCCGTTATTTCCCAGTGTATCTGTGCGATTGTCAGAGCGCTCCTTGTGAGGGCAGGCAGCAGCAAACTGCTCTTCCAAACTGATTGTAATACAGATTTACACTAACCAGTATCTCTCTAACAAAGACTTCAGTGCAGTCTAAAAATACTGTAAAAAGCATCCTGCAAGAGACCAGAATTACAGATTAAACTTTCTGAAGCCAGAAGAATAAATTAGAAAAGATCATGCTACCTTGAAATACACACCAGCTATGCTGAAGCAGAAGACAAGTGTTTCCACATAGGAAAACAGTCTTAAATATTTCTAAAATCTTCCCCAAATCCACTTTTTCTGAAGGCCTATAAAATAGGTGAAAGTATCAATTGTTCTCACCTTCACAATATAGCAAAACAAACCAAGACTATAACTTCAAGTCCAACAAGCATGTCAAATCACAAAAATGTGTGCCATTATAATACTTTAGTTAAAATTACTCTATTTCATCTTGGAAGATTTTCTTATATTAGTTCACAACTTACACTGTATCAGTATTTTTCCTTACTTTCATCACCTTGGAAACACCATTACATGCAGGAAAAAAATACCAGGAAAAAAAATATGAATTTATTATTTATAATGCAAGAAATTTTTAATCCACAATCTTCTATTTGATATTCTTAAAGAATTTTACAATAACTGTGACCTTTTTTATCCAAGTAAATCTCTTCTGTAGCTGAATAATAACAGTTGTGACCATGATTTTGAAAATTTTGAGTATAGATAAATAAACAAGAGAGGGCTGATAAGCACCTACCATTTCCCTCAACAACAAAACCACAGGACATCTGAAAAAAATTGATTTAAGCAAAGAGGAATGTACTTTTAATGTTAGATACTGCTTATTTAAAATGTCTGAAATGGAAATATAGAAGAAAACAACAGGTACTACTGTTCTAAGTAACAGCTCTAGAAAATGTCAGCAGCTACTGAAATCATTAACAATTAACTCTGTAATTCACAGGAAGAAATGTAACTGCTCTCTTATTATTTAAGATTTTGCTGAAATAAACTAATACATGGATTAGAAGTAGTTTGATCTAGTTTTTAGCACAGCACTGAACAAGTCACCGAGAATACACATCAAGCACACAGTTAGTAGTTAAAAGCTTTCGTCCTTGGGATATTTTGGAGCCCAATACCGTATTCACTAAACAGTGAGTCAGCAGAGAAGACACAAAATGCTCTGCATTCCATATAACAAATATATTACCAATGAAAATATAAAGGAAAAAAACTTTATCTGAAGAAGAGGAAAACTCAGGTTTTTATTACCCACTCCCTGTCCAAAACAGCCACTGTGTGTTGACTTCCAGGCCACACAGCAAACTTTATTTAGCTTTATTTGGCATTTGTAAATATATTTTCTGGCATTTGAAAACAGACAGAATTTGACACTGCAGCTGCAAAAGGGATACCAAGGGGAACTCAGAACTGCCAAAATAAAGCTTCCTCAACAGCTTTCTCCCACTCAGGGCCACAGGCCCATGAACACCAACACTGGCCCTTTCCCCTGGGAAACCAAACTCACATCAGGTTCCTGATGTCAGTTTGCAGGAGGTCCTTGGCACTGTCAAAGGAGCCTGAGTTTGCAGTGGTGGCAGCTTGGGTCTGGAAGGAATCCAGTTTTGTGTTCCCCTTGGCATGCCTTTTGCAGCTGCATTGTGCCTGGAGCTCTGGGCTTTGTGGTTTTTGGAACCCAAACCCTAGACATAACCCTAACCCTAGGTGTGGGGGTAAAACTTTCACACTGACATCAGGAACCTGGGCTGGTGAGCTTTGTTTCCCAGGGAAAAGGGTTGGCATTGGTGTTCAGAGTCCTGTGGCCCTGAGTGGCTGGCTGCCTACTGAGGATGCCTCCCAGACCCAAGCTGCCACCACCGCTGACTCCAGCTGCAAAAGGCAGTGCCGAGGCCACCTGCAAACTGACATCAGGAAAATGGGGTGGTGAGTTCTACTGTGCAGGATTTCTCTCCTACAAAGCTGCCAGCATCTGACCACAATGACTCTCCTGGGCCTGGAGTTCACAGCCTTTGGACTAGCAATGTCTTACCCAATCCACTCTGCCACCACAGGCCCTTTTCAAATGGATTCCACCGCAGTCCTAAAACTCCCCATTTTCATCAAGCATCCCCTCTGACCCTGATCCTGATCCTAAAAATACCATATAAAAGAAAATATTTTTAATAAAGCCCTCCACAACACCTTTATGCAGTCAGTTACCAGTCCAAAGCTGAGATAAATTGTAAGTGTAATAAATCACTATTTTAAAATATAGCATAAGTGTTATGAACATAATTCTGTCACCTCTTTAATTCAGTTGAAATTCAAACCCAGAGAAACACACCTACAAAACTGGTCCTGGTGTAAGACTGACAGGTGAAAATAAATATATTTAGCTGCTTCTCAGTTAGAGACAATAATTGCTTGGTAACATTATTCATGATCAGCTGCAAAGACATTAAAACCATCAGGGAACAAAAACTGCAAAGGAGAAACACTGCCCCAAATGATAAAACAGCACTTCAACCTGCACTGTTATATTTGTGTTCAAAAAGTTTTGTAACTCACTTTGATTTGGAAGCATCATACACACAGGAACAGAGTCAATCAAATGACAACATTTAGAGGACATGAAACCAAAGAAAGATCAATTTACATGAATTCAGGACTTGGGTCACCAGTACAAAATGGAAAAAGCAGCAAACGTCATTATTAACCAAAAAATTGTCAGGCAAACAAATTAAGAAAGGATGACCTTAAAGCATCTTTCAAAGAAATTTCTTGCAACAGGATTGCAAAGATGAAGAGGTTTTTTCCTCCAGTTCACTTGAACTGAGGGACATGAAGGGGAATGACTGGAAATGAAAAAAAAAATTGGAAAAGAAAGAGGGACAGAGTTCAGAGAGACTCAGCTGGATACCAGTAACACTGGAACAAGAAACAGACATTCCAAATGATTGAAAACTTAGATTTAGAAATAAGAGAATTTGTACTTGTATTACAAGGATTTCTGAAAAGAAAGAAGCAGGATAAGGAAGAAGCTCAAGGAGAATTGCATTTTAATACTTCCTCCAAGACTAAGTTTCTTAGTTATTTTTAGAAATTAAAACTTCAATAAATATCATTAGAACCTCCTAGCAAAGCTGTCTAGAAATAATCAGTATTTCTTAGTAACCAACTAGACATATCTAAATGGCCCCTAATACTCACTAAGTGTTAAGCACCTTAAGTAAATATTTAGTTTTCTTTTTATTTAATAACAGTCTCCAGGAGTGATGTTTATTTTTCCAGACTAAAAATCCAGTTTTAAAACAATTCTGCATCTATCAATAAGAGACAAGAAAAAATACAACCTTCCTATGCTTACTTGAAGAATGAGTGAACTAAATGACCTTGCTGTTGGAAACAAAGTCTAGGTCCTCTCAAACATAGATCTAATCAGGGACCAGTGTGTTCCAGCAGTCTCAAAGTGCTGTTGCCCTGTCACCTCTCAGGGCCATGGGGGATACTCAGCACTGCCCCACAAGAGCAGCTGCACAGCCACAGACTCCATCACCTACGCCGTAAACGCCCAGGACAGGAGCATTTCCCATCCTGTTTCAGCTGCAATTCAGCAGACAATGGACTATTTTTAACCCTCATGAGAGGAGACAGAGCCTGCTGGTGATTTAAAGAAAAATTCATACAACACTTAAAAATCTTCAGATGATCAAAAGCTCTAAAACTATTTTACAAAGAAAGTATTTAGAGCGTAGGAATGAAAGAAACTGGAGAGTCTGGCATTGTGATCTCACATTGCAGGCCATGGGATGTACCTTTCACTTTTGAACATCTACAGAAAAAGAACTCTTGAGACCAAGTGGCAGAAGATTAAAAAGTCATATTGAAAGACAACTTTTGACACTATCTCAAAATAAAGAAATAAAAGGCAGTTTAAAAGGCAGTTTCTTAACATGCTCTCTGATTTAATAACTCACTTCTGCAATGTTCTGCTTCACCACTGCTGAGTGACTGAAAATGAAATAACAAAAAGTCTTTTTGTGTTTGTATCTTGCTTTTTTTCTATGTATTGTAAAAGAAATTACAGAGCTGATCATTAAAAATGTTAAAATTAAGTCCTGCAGTCACCAGACGTACAGCTGAAAAGTGGGATCAATCCTGAAAATTATATCACAGGTAAAGAAAAACTGATGAGTAAACCAAGGAAACCAATAGAAAAAAACCCTGTCACCTCTTCTGCTAGACTGAAGGGTGAAGAGGGAGGAAAAGACACAGTATCATGTGCTTTGAATAATTTTTGTCATGCCCTTTCCTATGAAGATGTAACGGCAGGTTTAACGCAGGCTGTGATGTAACTCATTGCAAATAAGCAATTTACAATTTATCCTGATTCTGGTTAAAAATATAGTAGCATAATATGTGATTAAAATATAACAGCATATAATGTGTAGAATCAGAAAAATTGATCCTGACTGGGCCACTCACCTGTTTGACAGCAGACACCATGCAGGCAACCATGGGAAGTGCTTGCTGCTCCAGGAGATACGAAGCCTCTCAGATGAACAAGATGAATGGAGACATGAGATGTCACATGGTTTGAAGTTTCCTTGGTTTGATACAGAGCAATCAAATAAGTAACAATTTCTAGTACACTCCATGAAGTGATGACCACACAGTAATTGAGTGGCTGCAAATGCAGGTAGAAAGCACCACCCTCTCCCCTTTCGTGTGGGAAGTAAATGAGACCTTTCTCAGTCCACCACCCCTCTCCTCTTATTTATTTTATTTCTTTATATACAATGAATTTTAGGTTGCTGTTTGGAGTTTTGGAGTTACTGTTCTAAATTCTGGACCCTTATAAAATACACTTGGCAAAAAAAGTACAGATAAATTTTAATTTTTTGTTACCTTTCTATACTCAAAGATATATTGTCATTGATACTTTTTCTTATATATTTATATCACCTATTTAATTAATAAATTATGAACAATTCCTCTTTAATAGGTAGAAATAGACAATTTTAACCATCTGAAAGGACAAATATTTTAAAATAAGAACTGTGGTAAATATACAAACAGAAATCAAAATGCTCAATGATTTAGTTCTGTAAATATTTGGAATTTTGACTTCCAAAGTAGATCAACATTAAATAAAACCATTAAAATATTCAAAGCTTTAAAAAAAGAAAACTCTACATAGTCTTGTTGTCACTATTTACTGTCCCATCCTCCCCTGTTGGGCAGACACTAAACCTCTTTGCAGTATATATTTGGGGACCTGATACAAAAACCTGAGCCTTCAGAAGATGCGTCACAGATCAGAGCAGGGGTGCCTCTCCCAAGGCACTGTGAATCACACAGCAGCAGAGTCCTCCATACCCAGAGCCCAAAGCATTCCCTGTGACACCACTGCCTCCTCCCACCTCTGGGTTAACCACACCAGTAGTTGAAAGCAGAGAGGAGCTCCAAGGGGTGGGAACATCCCATGCAGACCTGGAGAGCTCTGAAAGAATTCCACATTGACTAAGATGGGAGAGAGAAGCAGGGCACAGCAGGCCCCATCAACACAATGGAATATTTTTGGAACCTTTCTTTAAATAAGAGCTAAACTGTAGAACACACAGCTATTCAAGGATGAGGAAGTAAATTGCACACATTTTTCCAACAGAAGGTTTCACCAGGAAGAACTTATTCTGACTAAATGCAGATCCTCCAAAGTTATTAAAGAAATTATAAGCAAAACAGGCTTACTTTGGATTTTATTAAGAGAAAGGTAAGGAGGAAACACCAAACCAGGAGTCACATTTTCTTCAGCAAAGACTTCTTTTGTCATTTATCTTATTCTGCACTCACTGAAGAGGCACAGAGGCTGCTGTGCACTACAGCCAACCAGATCAGAGGGAGCAAGGAGCAAAGGGAGGACTGCGAGCTGCTGAACAGATGGAGCGATTAACTACACTGGGGGAATCCAGTCAGAGCTACCAAGAATAACTAGCAGGGAGCATGGCTTTCAAGGGCATTTAACAGGAAACTGGGCTTGTTTGGACTTCTTTCTGCTTTTCTAAGTTGGCATTTTATTGTAGTTTCTTTCTGTAGCCTGGTACCTCTCAAATCAAATCCTCACCTTACTGTTGCAAATCTGGAAAATGTGGTTATTATTGAGCTACAAGAAAATGGAAAATCCCCCAGGTTTCTGTGCAAGGCTTCAAAGTTAAATATTTTAATACTGAGCCCTAAAACTTGAACTGCAAGGAAGTTCCTATGTTGCTGTCAGTCAAGACCCAGACTTGTCTGACCATCTGCTTATTTTCCTGATCTTACTGTCATCCATTTATCAAACAAAAACCATGATCTTCTGAGGCACTTTCTGCAGCTCCTGCGAATTTCAGTCTACATCTATGGAGCTTAATCTGAGTAATTTAGATCTAAATATACAATATTTTATAAACAGTGTTATGGCTATCTACAATTCAGACATTATATCAACTAGAATTTTTGTTTCTCATGTGATCTTCATTTCTGTAGAAGAAACTGCACAGAGAGTAAGTGTCTCCCTGGAGGATTTCCTCATTTCTAGACAGAGATAGTATCTTTCTTTGAGAATAATATTAATACCACAAAAAATTCATCTGAAAGAAACTTTGAAACTAAGTTCACACCAATGTCTGGGAAATTGATCTCTTACACACTGTACTAGACACACCAAGGAAACTCCAGCATGTGAAACACCAGTCAAAACTGTCTCAAGGCTACCTTCTGTTTCAAGCCTATATTCTTGTTACATATATTTTATAGCTCCTGGTTTATATTGTGAAGGTGCTAAAGCATCCCACTATGTGGCAAACTGGTTGCAAACCAGTAAAGCTAACAACAGCTGCCAGAGCTAAGTTGGCACTGACAGGTTATGTGAGGAATTTTACCTTTAAAACATTTCTGTAAGGAGTCACCACTTGACATCAAATGAAGCAGGTGCTTCCATTATTACCTCAGATTGGTTTAACAGGATCTTTTTGGGGCAGTTGTTTGGCTAAAACCGGAAAATTTCAAGTTCTTCCAAGTTCCCTGCTGAGGGAGAAGCAGAGTACAGACACTAAACAGGAAGAGGGAGCAGAACTAACAAAGAGGTTTGACAGAACACAGAGGAAAAGACTTGATTCTTTGAAGGAACACTAAGAAAGAAGAAGCAGGATGATCAGAAAAGTGATCAGAAGTGATGATCAGAAAAGGAATTCCTCTGGAGCAGTCTGATCACTGTCCACATGAAAACTGTACTTCCAACAGTTGCCTTATTTGAAGCCTTCCCTTTATTTATGTAGGTCACACTGCTGCAGTTAGCGTATCCCCATTCCAACATTCAGAATACATTGAAAGCACCCTAAATAAAAATTAATAGGAAGGTTATAAAAAACCTTATCCTAAAATAAGCTGTCAAGCACAAATTCAGAATACAAACTCTAGCTGAAGTTATAAAGCATCTGGATAGTGGATCAGTTTGCAGCAAGTAAAATGTCTCAGGTAAATTACATAAGAAATTGAATTACTAATACATAAGCACCCACACAGACATGCACACACTGAGAACAAATATAACCAGCAAAGAAAACAATTGGTGATGTTAAATCTTCTTTCATTTTTTGCCCATAGCAGAATAGCATGAAGGTGGTGACAGTCTACATGAGGGACATCTCTTAGCAAATGTAATAGAAAGAACAGGCCCAAACAGATGGAAAAGGTAAACACCCTATACCATGATTTTTGAGGAATGCTTTCTGTCATTTACTTACAGAGCCATTTTCCACACATGCCCATGATAATATTCCCTAAATAGATAATGATGCAACTCTACAGGTAAATAACTTCGAGGCATTTAAGAGACAAAATGGTTTGAGCCATTTTATATAAATGAGTGGAAGAATGCTTTGTATTAGTTTCCTTCAGTAAAGTTCCAGCTTCAAACAATAGAAAATGGTTCCTACATTTTAAAAATTATAAAATTAAGTATTTGACAGTAACCAATTTATTAAATCACAGAGAACATTTTCCCTGGTATATTATTCTCCTGGCTTTCCCTCCTATTTAATAAGCCAAACATTAGCACATTGTAACAACACGAGATTTGGCTGGGTGGGGGTTGTTGCTGGGGGGGTTCCTTTCATGGTTTGTGCATTACTTTTCTCAAACCTGTTAGAAATATAAGCATTTTAGGAATTCCCAAATTCTTTCCATACTAACATTACCAGAAAAAAATACTGATAACAAAAGGAATTTTCAAACAAAACCACGTTGAGGTTAATCCTGAAGTACAAACATCCACAAGCATCTCGGCAAATCCCTGTTTTGTTCTAAACATTTTGAGTGCAGCTTCTAAAATACTGTTTCATACAAAACTGTATTCTAATGCAGAAGGGTTGAAAATCCTGTTTGTTTGTTTACCTGTTTCGTGAGCTGCTATTCTGATATCTGTAGAGACCCAAGTTATAATTCACAGTAAGGAATGGGTGAGTTTAGAAACAACAGGTCACATACACCTGAAAAGAGGGGAACCTAAAACCAGGCAAGGTGTTTAGGAGTTGGGCTTTCAAAACCAAGAAGTATCTGGATATGAAAGTAGAAAACTTACCATTCGCTCAGTGAAACAAAAGAGCTAAACCAAAACCAACTCTGCTAGATGAACATTTGAGGACAAAGAAGCTGAAGAAAATTTTGGAGACCTGGTCTAGTGGTAACAGGCACTGAATACAGAATCAATGTCTGAGTGAGCTCAAGGATTTGCATTATCAGCTACTGGTTAAAGTTTTTTCCACATTATTCTTTGAGGGCTGAACTATCAATAAAAGACACATACAGCCAAGTCAATCTGAATGCTGTTCTTTCCCATTCCTTACCTATTGAGACACTGCTGCTGTTGCCCCAGCACACCTCCCCAGCAGACCACCTCTGCAGTGACCAGTTCTCAGATCTCCCATTCGCCTGTGCTCACTGGCAGCAGTACCCCTGCACTGTAAGAGAAAGGTTGCTGAAGTTAGAACATATCACAAAAGAGATTTAGCTTTAGGATTCATGAACGTTTCTGATTTCCTCCTTTTCCACCCCCTAATTTTTTACCAGGGAAAAACATTAATAGTGACCATCATTAACAGTTTCTCCATATAGATGAGGAAAATGTTCTTTCTAGCACAAATAGATAACAGACATAATATTTTTATCCTATAAAATCATAAACTTTGTGCATGTCCTTTTTGAATTTTCATTTTCAAGAAAAGCAGACAAAAACAGAGCTTCTAGAGGTAGCAGTAAAAAAAAAAAAAAAAGCTCCTAACCTCAGAAAGGAAGAAATAATCAATTATACTGGGAATATCAAGCCAGTCTAGTAGCTGGTGGTTTTAATTCTTCATGTCAAAATTTAGAACCATGTAGGAAACAGTTTCATGTTTATTGACTTCAAATAATTGAGATTTCTGTCTTCTGGAATCTGTGAAACAGCTCTATTCACCTGCTTTGTTCCTGATCTCCATTTTCAGGTGGAACAATTTAAATAGTGTATCTTTCACTGCCAGGCTCCTTCATGCTGTCAAGGAAGAAAGTTTCAGTTTTACTTTTTATTTTTCAGGTCTCCTTATGCTTATTTAATGAAGCATAAATATGGATGGCACCTTTTCCCTACAGCAGCTGAAAACATACAAAAATATATTCAGCTGCAAAAGCACCTCTTTTTTAGCCAGTCTTTAAACAGTTCCCTTGGTTTCCATTATTTTTACAGAGACCTTTACTTCTTTCACACATGTGAGCCATCCCATCTCCAAAATGGCTGTCCACATAAACTCATCACACTGGTGTCAGGAAAAGAAAAAAACATATGGAACACTCAGAACAAGACAATCCTTTCACACAGAGATCCATATTACTCTTAACTTCATTTTCACTTCTTATGAGCTTAGTGCTCAATACTGATGGCTATGTCATTCTTTCCTCTTTAACTGTAATTAACCCTACAAAGAGTCTGTCAGGACTATTTCAAAGTGCTTATTGCCTAAAATATTGATCACTGATAAGTTCTTCTCAAAATACATCTAGAAGTACCAGAATTTTGTGGATATGCTATTTTCTGTTTCTGGATTGAAACCATCAGTTTTTGTCAGAAATACCTTGTCAAGCATTCCCTGTGCCAATGCCAGAGTTCAAAAACTTAGGCACCACTGAAAAATCAGAAAAGATTTTATCAAAATGTACAACTGAAATGTCTGCAGGAGACAAACTGCACATGTTTTTTTTTCCCTTCAGTTTTCTAGACCTCTATCTCATTTGGTAAACATGTTGTCTGAATAAAGTATTGCCTATTCTCCTTTTTCCTCATATTCCCCCTCGTGTTCTGTAGCTCATGGCCATCATTTGTCTATATGCGAGGAGATTTTTCAGCTGGATCTCTGGGGCTCAGTTTTGCCTTTCTACAAAGAGAAGGTAAAATACAGAAAGGAAGGAGGGAAGGTAAAGCTCCAATTAATTTGTCTTGAGTGAATAGGCAAACAGGTGCAGCTGAGCAGGGATCACCCCTCAAAAAAACTCATATTCTTTTGGTGACATTTAATTATACTTTTCAAAATATCTCAGCTCTAAAAAACAGGCATTTCATTTCAAAGAAAGGAGAACAGAGCAACATTCTCTTGTACAGAGATGAGAAAACACATCTATGAATCATAGCAGAAAGCCAGCTAACCCTGCAGCAGATTCTTCTGCCAACCTAACCTAGAAAGGACAGAGTATGAAGGATTTCTGCATTTACTCAAACTAAAACATTCATGAGCCTGCAATATTAACACAACCCCACAATAATTCCCAGAGACAGAGCCCTGCTCCTCAGCTGGGACACTCCAGTCCAAGCTGACACATTTCATTATGGCTTGGTTGTATTTCCAGAGCCTTTTGGGGTACGCCAAAAGGGCTCAACTACAAAGCTGATCAAGTATCCACTGTGCACTAATGTAAATTTTACAGCTGGGCTTTCTGGAAGATGACAGATTTTGTACACTGCGTGGATTCTAGAGTTCCCATAAAGTGTGAAAGAAGAGTGACTTCTAGAACCAGAGGAACAGGTTGCAGGACTTGGAGCTGTACTCCAAGTCTCAGCCAGCAGAAAATGAACACAGCATTTGGAGTACACAGCGGTAAACGTAAAATAAAAAGAAGAGATCCTAAGATGTTATTTCATCCATTAGGGTGCAAATTCCACAATTTCTGTGGAAATATAAGAAATAATTAGTCCTGAGAAAATATTCCTCCTACTGAAGGACAACAGAAAAATTACAGGCTCTAGAATATAGGTAACAATTAAAAATGTGTCACTTTTTCTTTCTCAGTGCTTCCTTCTTCCTTTAGTATTCAACACAGTCCAGACATTTTCATTACAGCTAATGTTAAGAATGGTTACCCAACCTCAATACCCACTGGGCAGGAAGTTCTAAGTCATGTACATTTCTTCTCAAAAAAAAAAAAAAAAAAAAAAATAAAACAACAAAACAAAATAGGAATAAAATAACCAGATTTCATGCAAAAGCTCCATCAAAGTCCTGGAAGAAGACTTAGAAAATCACTGACTTTTTTTTTTTGCCACAACATTTACTGTAGTGCTACTTTTGGAGTAAAATATATTTCTCTCTGCACATAAAGGGTGTGTTCCTCAGTGACAAAGGCCATCCCTGAGAGATGGGTGCAGCAGGCACTGCTCAGTAATGGTTTTATTGCAGGTGAAGCCTGACTACAGAAAAAAAAAAAGTTGCTCCACAACACATCAGACTTGCCTTAATTAGGAATGCCTTTAATCTTGTCTTGGATAGGGAGTTATTACAGATGAGTTACATTCAGACTAGGGGCTCTTTGCCTCTGTTCATTTCTACAGAATTTCAGGAAAAATCTGCATGTGGAGATGGGCCAGGGAAACTGAAATATAATTCCACATAAGAACATATCATCAGATCTCAAAGGTATAGAACCCAAAATGAACTTTCATTTACAATTGAATGAACAAACCTCTTCCTTCTACTTAGACAAACCATTTTCCAATACATCATTTTTAAGCCCTTTGTGGACTTTTAATTATACAGCCTGATAACTGCTGAGATACCTGCAAAACACCTTACAAAATACATGAATATTTTATTTAGGTGGGTGATCATAGTTGATGTTGCTTACCCATGAACTTTGACATTCCCTTATGTAAAATTCAAGTTTCAGCTTGAAGTGAGCCCATGGATAACAATTTGGGTGCCATAGTACAAGGCAGCACAGGTCTATTTTGGTGTGTTTACTGCATGTATAAATACAAGCATCTTTCCATCCTCCTCACAAAACCACCTTTCACAATTTATTATCTCTTGCTAAAGCCTACTGTTGGCTTGATTGAAGTGTGTAGGTTGCACTATACTTACCTGCAAATAAAGCACCTGCTTTTGGTTCTTAAGTTACTTCAGAAGCTCTCCCTGTTATTACATCCTTCCTTTTCAAATTATGAATTTCACACACTTTGCTGCTTTTGTGTTTCATTTAAAGCCTTGTTTATTGGTAGCACAAAAGTAAAACTTGACTAGTAATGTCTGCCTTTTTCTTTTCATGCTTTCCCTCAAGGGATGCAATTCAACTCATATTATTGATGTGAATTAGTCATTTCTGAAAGTCTTTCAAGTCTGAAACAAGCAGGTTTCTACTTTTTCTACATTCAGAAAGAGGGAAGAATCAAATTAGAGAGTTTCCATCCTTTCGTACATGATTTAATGACAGAGCATATATAATCATCTTTCCTAACAGATACTGTTGAAGTTAAAATCTGTATCTAGATGGACTACTGTACCCAGCCAAAATCAGGTTTTCTGTGACAGGACCAGAGGATTGCTTCCTATGACTTCTTCAAATGTAGGGTTGTTTTTACAAACAAAAGACTGCTACATCTCAAAAGCCTTAAGACAACCATGGAAAATAAATAAAGTAGGTAAAACAAATTACCTCTATGGTTGATTTTATTTAATATAAAATTAAAATTTATTCATTTGGTACACATGTTTTATTACCATTTAAACTATTTTATATTCTTTACAAAATAAATCACTCACTTTAGCTGCATTCAGAAATGTATAATGAAAAAGACAATTCTACCAAGTTGTATAATACCTAACTCTGTAAAAGAGTTTTTATCCACAGACTGCAATAACTATATTATCACTCACGTTCATGAAATGTTCAGACAAGCAGTATTTTCCCTTAGTCCTATTTTCCAAATTAGATAGGTCTGTTCACTGTAACAGAGAACACATTAGATCTTCAGATTATGTGAAAACATAGTTGTCTGCTATTTCCTTTAGCTTTTCTCTTTTGGTAAAATGCTCAGCACGGTTAAAAAAAAAAAGCTAGAAAAACCAACTCTGCTGGAACAAGGGGTAGGTTTGGGATTTTTTTTTTTCAAAATTGGCTGGAGTTAGGAAACAAACTGAAAAACTACTAGACAGCCTAGGTTTTATCCTCAGGTACTCCAGGAGTGAATGTGGCTTATACATCAGTTTATATGTATCCATATGCACACAAACCCAAAATGACAAGGACTCTCAACATTGTGACTCCAACACTAAGCTGTGCACATTGACTTGGTCATGTGGATTTCTATAAGTCCAGTTAAATGCAGGTTACTGAATTCCAACCGCTTATTTTAAAAGCTACAAAAGTTTGCTTTCCATGCTAGCTTTGCAAGGAAATAAATTATACAGATGCACTGCCAGCCTGTTGGTTCTTATCCTTTCCCTCATAACTTTTGAATGAATTGGCTAATTTTCATCAAACTTGACAAGAGGACTCTGTCTAAAAGATTTGAAGTTCCAACAAGTTTCCATGAGAACTGACAGTTGAGTAGGAGATAAAGACTGACATGAGTCTTCCCAGTGAGGAAAATATTGCTGTGTAAGCTCAGCAATTATCTATTATGCTTGAGATACATACACAATCATCAGCTGGTGGATATCAGCCACACAATCCTCTTGCATGGAATTTGGAAGCAAATACAGGTCTCCCATTTTTCTGCCATCCACAGGCTGGGAAACAAGGGAGTGGTTGGCAGTATATTTTGTGGGTTTTAGCAATGAAAAGTGAATGAAGAAGGGAGCTGTAATTTGATTGGACATAACTTCATTTGAAACCAAGCTTCAGCATGTACACCGCAACCATATAAATTTGTTAAAGCTCCAAAGTGTTTATAGTCATGACCCACTATAATCTGAAACAGTAAAACCCAGGATCAGGCTGGAAACCATCCCTGTGGCACTTACAGAGAGTTAACAAAGCTGCCCACAAGTTGCTGTTTGCATTCTCCAGGGCAAGTTAAAGGAGTACCTTGGGGTGCCAGCACTTGCTCCAGGAGGCCACAGGCAATCACAGCCTGTTTTGGCTGGATGCACAGGAGCCCTGCTGGGAATTGCCCCATTGGCACTGGGGTTGCTGGTGACACATCCCATGATAACACCTGAGTAACCTGAATCTTTTTGAATGCTTGATACACTGTGAAAGAACTCTTGTACCTTTCCAGGCCTTTGTCTGACGTTCCTTGGCTCACATGAAACTGGGAGATCCCCAGTGATGCTGGTTCCTTGCCTCTGCCCAGCTCTGCTGATGGTAGCCCCTGGCTCTGAAGGTTACGCTGTTTCTTTCCTGTCTCCTCAGCCAGTCTCACCAAAGCCATGTAAGAAGGAAAAACAAACTCCTGTCAGTCCTTACCTCTGTTTAGTTCCCCTGCTTATTCAGGAAAAGGATTGCATTACCTTTGTATGCAAAGGCATCACACCAGGACCTCGTGTCCTGTTATTTTTCTACTACTATGAATCCTTGATCTTTTCCAGTCATTGCTTCCAAAGACAGTATTGCATTCTGCTGATGAAGTACTTCACTTACATCTGCTCAGACCTAATAAACACTCCAGAACTGGAGGTCCATCACTGTTACTCAAAATACTTGTTTGAATTATCATTTAGGCAGTCATATCCCTCCCTCATTCAGATGTTGCAGAGCATAAATGATAAGAAACCATTCCAAAGAAATCTGCATTGCAGTCATAATCAAAGTGAGTAAATAAAGAAAAGCTGACAGGCCCTCACACAAATTGCTGTGATCTTCACAGAGAAAGATAATGGTTTCCTTCTTTTCATTTTAATACAGCTTTTCTTCTAGATTCAGAGGCCTTCATGTTAAATTAAATATTTTTAGCACCCACACGACCATGTAGAATTAAATTGCAGCAGTTCCTTAGCATCTAAGAAAGAAAGCAATGATAGATCACTGTGATTCTCCTGTCCTTGTACAGAATCAAAGAATCGTTTACTAATAGACTGAATGCTTCCAAAAGCAGAAATCACACAGCTCCATCTTGTGGAAGATGAGATTCCTTGTGAAATGTCAGCTCAGTTCATCTTCTGTCTTTGATAATGATTTAGCCTTAGATGTTTAAGTTTTACTTACCACAAATATTTCCTTTCATATGTGCTTTACACAACTTCACCAAGAGCAGGAGCAATCTCCCCAGTTTTTATTTATATTCTCCTGTTTTATTTAATTTACCCACAGCATTCTCCCAAACTGGTCAGTACTTCAGCAGTTCACATTTGTACCAAGTGGTGCAGAATCAGCTCTCTCATGTTTTTCTATCCTCTTTCTTTGTCCTGAAGGAGCTTGAACACCTTGCAAAAGTGTTCTCAGTGAATATACCATACATAATACTAACTATATTTGATTTTCAGCCTAGTGGTGCTTCTTAGCAGGAAACATTTTCAATACAGTTTAGATGACATAAAAATGCAGAGCAGCAGAGTTTGTCTCATTCATGTAACCCAGAACTTGGATCTGTAACGTTTCCATAATCTAATGCCATTAAAGTAAACCAAGTCAGAACTACTTTTAGGTCAGATGAACCAAGTAACTTTTCACAACACTACAAAAAATGTCTTCATGAGTTCTGGAGACAACTGCGGGATTGGTCCTTATTTCCTTGATACAGAATCTTTATCCTTTTGAGAGCTTTGGAATGGTTTGGACATCAAAACCTAGCACCAAAACATGCACTCAACATAAACCTCTGTGCCACACTGCCAAAAAAAAAATGAATGGTTATAGTTTTGACTATACATTGTACTTTGGGATAGCATATTAAACCACATGTACCAACACAGGGCTACAAACTGAAATCCACCAAGATAAAAGTTCCTTGGGCTTTAGTATGGAACTCTTCATAAAACTTCAGTGTATTTGGATGTTTCCAGCAAACCTTGGTGTTTGAAGAAGGTATTTCTCATAAGCCACAGTCAAATGTAAAACTTCTCTATGAGATTATCCCAGCCCACATTCACTGAAGTTTTCAGAAAAAGCAGAAGTAATGTGACTCATGGGACTACTCACAAATGACTCTGGAAACTTATTTCCCATTAATTTTCAACTGAAATGCGTGAGTGGTCAAAAATGACCACAAACCTTCCCTCAAGTCTTTTAATTTAATTAAAACTATAAATGACCCTAAGTATTTTCATCTTTTAATTAGGTTTAAATTAATTTCCAGTGTAAGAGCCAGAAGTCCTAAGAGAAAAGTAAGGAATTGCTCACAGAAACTTTTATCCAAATCTGCATGATGAATGTCAGCATGATAACCAAAACCAGCTGCTTAATAAAATACTGGTTTTGGACTATATTAATACATATAGGCAAAAGAAAAAACTAAGAGAAAAATCTCCTAAAAATCATCCAAAATATGTATTTTTAACTAGCATTCTGGGGCCCAAGGGGGGAAAAAAATAGAATAGCATCATGATTGTTTCCCTACAAAGGATATTCCTTATTGTCCTATTGAGATGATTCACCACCACTTCACTCCCCTGAATTCATCTTCCATACTGAGAAATGTTATGGCATTCCTTCCTCCTGGTAGAAGTCAAAATAGCAACTTTCACATAATGACTGACAAGAAAAAAAAAATCTCATTTCTTCCGCTAACCTTTATTGTATCAAATTTCAGGAACAGTATCAACTTGATTTTATTTTACTAAGTCTTGAAGTGATCTTTGTTTCTCTCAGAAGTATTCATATGACTATGAAACACTAAAAACCAAAATCCACAGAGGGTATGAAGACAAAAAGCCAAAGGAAAAGACCTTCCAAGGTTCACACGCCACCCCACTAACAGCTGTCAATCCTGACAAGAAACAGCTGCCTCTGAACATGGGGGGATGTGAGAGTTCATCTCCGTCCCATCACTCTTTGGGCCATGTTTCAAAATCTGCCAAGAAGGTTGGCAATTAGTGCCAATCATGACAGGTTTCTCTGTGATACAGACACCTATTCAAGAGATACTGGATTCACACTATCAAACTACTTTGCATCTGTATCTAAAGACCCTCTGTATGACTTTGCAGCCTTCAGTTACTACCAAGATTAGCCATGTACATATTGAAACCATATTCCTCCATCATAAAAACACTACACTGTGCAGTTTACAGCTGGAAGGTCTCTTAAGCTTTTTAAGAAGGTGCCAAGAGACATCAACTAGAAAGAACAAGTAATTTGTCCACTAAAGCTGCAACTACTTCCTTCCCCAAAAGCAGAGGATTAAAAATCATGGTAATCAGGATAAATATTGAGAAAGTATTAAAGCATTTTTATATGACAAACCAGACATCAACAGAGTCGCTGACTATTACAACTGCTACGATTAACAGTTTATAGTGATACACCGTGTTGCCAATGTTGCTTAGCAATCACATAATTACACATATTTCATCAGCCTTAACCTAGGTATTTTCATTACCTTGATGCATACCATTAAAATTCAAATGTTATCAAAATATGACATTAGAAATAATTTAGTATTTCCTATTATACATTGAAAAAATATATGAGTAAATGCTATTTTTGAGGCAGATCATTCTAGTTAAAAAAAGGACAAAGGACAGTATAAACACCTCCATCTGCTTGTTTCCCACTCATTTATCTATTCCTCTTCTGATCTGTGAGCATTTTGAATAAGGTATTGAAAGTGCAATCCCAATTTCCTGGTAATCTAAATGGGAGATTTGACTGCAGGAGAAATCAAACACCAGCCTTAGAGCAGAGGAAAATAAAAAGTGAAAAGCCTGAAAGACTTTGCAGGTAAGCAGTGTTAATGTAAAGGCCGTTGTTTCATTATGCATGAATAGGAGTATGATTCTTTGGATTCTAAAGTACTTTAATCAATGTTCAAGGGTTTTTAAGAACCTCATTATGTACCTCTTTTACAGGATTATGAATATTTGCAGATGGGGTCATGTGGTAAAGCTTCAAAGGCTAAAAAGTTAGATCAAGATACATTTTTCTAAAACTCTTCAAAATATTTCAAAATCAGAAGAGTGGCCCAATATATATTGCCACATTCAAAGTATCAACCTTCCCTTTGCATTTTAGCAACATCAATTTTTCATATATATATTATATAAATTATGTAATATATTATATACTTTATATTTTATATTATATATATTACGGTTCTCCTTTCTCACTGCTTTCCTGTGACAATGATGTCTGCACCATTTTATCCAAAAGTAGCAAGAGTTTCATTCAAATTTAAAAAAAAAAAGTACAAAAGTAAAGCTCTGTATACTAAAGATTAAGTTGATTAATTTAACTTAACTTACTTAGCAACAATGGGCAAGGATTAATAAATAGACTTAGATTATAGGTGACCACCTCTACAGCAGTTTTGTGCTTCTTCTGAGGAGTTTCCTGCTCATTAGAGGAACAAGAAAAATCAAAGTGCAATAATTAGGATAGTCTACAAAGACAGAATGGGGTTTGAACAGCGACACTGCTTGAAAAAAAGGATGTGGAAGGAGTCTGGACAGAAAATTTTTCCATCTTCAGCTCTCTGTTCATAAGCAACACTACTGGAGGCTCTCCTGGAAGGCAAAACCCAGAGTTAAGCACATGGTCTGATGTTGTCATCTTATTACAGGGGTTCCATACTGTTGTCTCCTTAGCACAAAAGTTTCAGACCTTCTTGGTGTTTTCTCCTGGGCAGCTCCTCAGAGCACTGACTCTTCCTTCTTCACAAAGCAGCCAACTGACTCCAGTTCCCTTCCCACCCACCCACCCCACTCTTTCATAGCACTCTTCTTCTCATTGCTTACACCTGTGGCCTGTTAAAGTCAGGCCTGTTCCTAATCTTTGATAACTGGCCCAGCTGCAACTCCTTAGGGGTGAGATTACTTTCTACACCATCTTTAGTATCCTATATTCTATCCCCCTACAGTCTGACAGCACAGGAGGGACACATTGCAACATATTGCAGCCAAAAAAGCTTTCAAATGGGGGTATGGTGAAATCCAGAAAAAAAATAGTTCAAACTGAAGATTTTTTTTATTTGTATCCATCTGTAAGGGGTGTCAGTCTCACTACCTCTTACCTTTGTCAGCCCCACAGCCCCTGGAGAAAGACTGACCTCTGACTCTCATCCCATGGGCACCATATCCTGAGAGGAGCCCTGCCAGGTGTTGTTTTCAGAAGCAAAATGGGTTTTGGATAGGGTGGAGAGGACTGATGTCTGTGAAGAGCCTCCAGAGGGGAGACAGTGGTTGATAACAGCACAAAGGAAGAACAAAAGTCAGATTTGGTACCCCAAGAATGTGTCAAAGGAGGCATAGCAGAGGAAATAATACCCATAATGAGTTATTAACGGTACTGAAATTGTACCATTCATTTGTTAAAATTGAATATGCTTGACTGTAAATTTTCTTGTCAGTCTATATATTTTGATTTTGTGCACCGCACAACTCAGCAGTAAATTACTGCAATTAACTTTGATTCCTTAGGATCCACAGCACCAGCATTTCCACATCTTGTGACTGAGGCTAGAATTCAATTCTAAATTCTTGTCTAAAAAGCCTTTACAAAGTAAGTAGTTACTCTGAAAAGTGCTGACAAACTTCAGCAGAAATTCTACACAGATCTATTTCTCATAAGAAAAATATTTCTTAAAAAAATCCAAAGAAAATTTAGTTTATCCATCACAGTAAAGTTTGAAAAAGAGCTGAACAGCCTGAGTTAATTCCTTAACAAACACCTTATGTATTCAGTCACCATTTTTGGATTCCAAAGACAGACATTTCACTGAGAATCTTCGCTTACAGATAAGATGTTTTTCATGCTGATCCTTTTAAATTTTAGTAGCACATCCACTGTGAAAGTAGCACCGTTCCATCTGTGCCCTTCTAGAGAGTCAGACGCTTTATCTCATAACAAATCTGCGTAGCTCAGGTTTTTGGCTGTATGAGTACAAAAGAACTTGACACAAACAAACTGCAAATAATCAGACACGGTGTAACTCTCTGAAGAAAGTTAGAGCCCTACCATGGTTAGGAGAAACCACAAATCACATGTCAATAGAGGGTGGGCAAGGGAGGAGAGACAAAATATTAGAATTCGGGGGACCAAGAGATTACACAGTAAAAAATCTGCCAGGAAATAGCAAGTAATAACCCATCCTCTGAATCAAATTTGACAAAGTGTAAGAAGACTCAAGACAGATATTTATTCTGATTAAGCACTCAAGCAGTTTAGTAGTTTCTCCAGTAGTTTCATGCCTATGTATGAGACATGCTTTTCTGGTTTTGTTCCCATAATTTCACAGTGAGCTACTGGGCAATTCCCAGCACTGAATTAATTTAACTTCCAAAAGAAGTTTCTGTGATTTGTAAAAGTCACTGTGTGAAACAATTAATTGGTGCTGTATCCCTAGAACATAACTCAGAAAATGATACATAGATAATAGACATAATAGAGAATTTTGTAATGACTTGGAAATCCTGTCAAGGGATCATGATCAAAAGGGCAAAAGCCAGCACAGAACTGGACCAAATCTACTTGCCAGTACTTCCTTTTTATATCACAGCAGACTTCAGGGACCACAAAGAGCATCTGATCCTCTTTTGGTAGTGCACAAGCAAAAAGGATTTTACAGGCTATGACACTAACTTGCTCCATTTGACTCCACTCTAAAGAGCCAGGAAAATTAAGCATGTGCACACATGTCAAGCACTTACAGCTCAAACTCTGACCTAGCTGCATGAAACCAATGCCCAAGTGGCACTCTTACATATTCCATTAGACTACAAATATGGGGAGATAATAGAGGTATTTTTTTAATTGCCAAATTATTCACTTTGATTTTGACAAATACCATGGCTAAGATGGCTGGTCCCTTTCCCAAAAGCACTCAACAAATCCCCTCTGCAGCTCTCTTATAAAGTTACCTTGCACCATTCATCTGGTAAATAAAAATCGTTGGGAAAAATGGAAACAATGAGAAAGCAGTTCCAAGCATATTCAGACAGTTGTAATTGCTATGGAAACCATATCTAGTAATAGTCTTGCTTCAGAGCATCAGAGGCAAATCATAATAAACTGACAGCAAAACAAAGTGTAATACTGCCTAAGAATTCAAAGTTCAAGATTCAAGAGAAAATTAAACCACTGCACAGGAAAAGCTTTCATGCCCTTCCATCTTCCAGGTTCCTTTGCAGCACGTCTGTGGATGAGCATTTTGGAATTGATTTCTGCCCAGGCTTCCCAAATTGCAGCTGAAGTAGCACTTAGGGCTGGCAGCATCGTTACAGTTGTTACAAAATACAAGGACACCATTTCTTTAGCCTAAAAGTTATCCTAACTTTATGGCTAGAAAATTTAGGAAACCTGAAAACATGTAACTCCATTCAAGCAATGTCAATTTTTTTTCAAGCTCCTAAGAGACTGATAATAGGGTCAAAGAGGGTAATGGGGTCGTGGATTCAGAGATCATTAATGATAGCAATTAGCTTTAACGGTTTACCCACCTAAATTAAGGTGGGTAAAAGAGGAAGCTACTAATCTTAGACTAAAAAAATCAAATTATTTTAGAATATTGTATGCCTTGCTTTCATTTCTGTATATGAAATATCCTCAATTTATTTGGCTGTGTCTGTACTGTAACCTGTTAATGGATAGTTCAGAATATTTTCAACATTTCATTTCCTTTCCTTGCAGCAGCCTACCTGCTGATACACCAGAGGTTATCTCCCTATTCTCCCTAATCAACCCCAACAACACTTCCTGAGTTTCATCATACCAATTCCAAAATTTGTGTTCTGAATAAAATTAGACAATGCAACATGCATATATCTACTACTCCAAATTCTGTCCAAAAGTCATCACTGCTGATGTGCCAGCCTTGATTCTCTCTAGGTACTTAATTCCCAGAAATAGTACCAGCTCAAATATTACTGCAGAAGAGCACTGGACTTCAAACACTATCACTCCTTTTCCTTTCTTCAGGGACATCACATCCCATTACAACCTCCAAAAGTAAAATTCCACAAACAGTTTCATTTATCAAAGCCTTACAGTAATAAATCATTATTACAGTTGTTTGTAAGCAACAATTTCTGCATTTTAAAGTGTTACTTTGTTTGAAAAGTCCACACAGCTGCCTATAAATGGTATTTTTTGGGTATTTGTGTAATTAGGGTTTGGGTTTATGATAAGCTTGCTTTTCCCACCTTTTTTTTTTTTTTTAGGGTCTCCTGGTCTGGCAGAGCCAGTGCAGGATGAGAACTCACCTTTCCCTTACTGTTCCCTTAATGTTCCCTATCCATCAGACCAGAGCCCAAATACCAGCTCTTTTATTGCAGTTCATTTTTTACCCAGCAAAACCATGTCATATTTAATTTTTACAATAGCCTCATTGAAAAAGAATAATTAGGTTTTCTTTTATGAGGTAATATTTTTTAACTTATAAAGAATGTTCTGTATGTAGACTGCTGGAGGAAAATCTATTCCAGCCAATTAGAGATCACAGAAAGTGCCCCCCTCAAAACTACCTGTTTTAAGAATATGAATAAATGTGGCTTAAACTCAGGTTATAAAGCACATTTTTTTTCAGTTTCCAGTATATACATAAACAAAAGACAAATACCAGTATTTCTAAATCCAAACAAAGCAAATCAAAGACCCAATAAAAAAATCCACAGAGTTGGAAATCTCACCATGTTTTTTTATGTAAGTTATTTAAATATTGCTTTTCTTCTCACAGGGAGTCTTCTTCAGCTCTTTCCATGACCAGTAATAAAAGTTTATGAATATGGCACAAAGGATCTGTTACTGTCTTCAGACAAGACTGTTGTCATTACCCAAATGAGCAGATAAATGACTTAGTCATGATTTTAGCATTTTCCTCTTTCACAGTAATGAGAAATAACTTGTAAACATCAAAATTTAAAAACAAATTAGTAGTCAAAAGAGTATCATAAAGACTAACATTAACATTGCTGATCCAAATAAACAAGGAGTGAGCCAAATACTAATCCCCTCTCCAGGGATTTGTTCTATTGCACTACCAGGCAATTAACCTGACTTTCATTTAGTGTTGATATGATAAAATAAATAGATCTGTTAATGCATTTTTAAAATACACTAGTAAATGTCTTCCTTGGGAGGTGGATAATGGGCTGTACTGATCATCTCACATCATCTATCAGTTTGAAAGTAACTTAGAATTTGTGTGTGATTACTATTTTATATGGAATGAAACTCCGAAAGTTACATAAAAAACATGTCTAAAATTAAAAACAAACCTTGATTGTTGGATATAGAAATGTGTTCATGCACTCCCCTAAATAAAATTCTCCCAGCCTATTATTCCCAAATTTAAAATTAAGTACCTAATTCTTAGACAAATTTTATTTATCTTGTTCCTATTCAGGTGATTTCTTGTGTGTTTATGATTTTTTTTTCATAATAATCTAGTGTTTTGCAAAGAAAAAATTGCACAAAAATAAATTGCAAGATTTAGGCCTAAATTCTGGTCTCCAAAGGTAAGAAATGACAGCCCTCTGCTGGCTAACAAATATGTACCCACAAGAAGGACATCTCACAACAGCTTTACATTGATATCACATTTAGCCCAAGTATAAATATATAAAAATATATTGAGTAAAAATAAAACTGTAATACAGGAATGCCTGAAATGTTTTATCTGGACCATGAGGAAACATTCTGTCTACTTCCTGCAGGAAACAGTAGGGCACGGAAATGGCTGAATCCTGAATTATATGGACAATTCTGAATACTGAAATTCCTCAAAGAAGTAACCTTATTGGGCTTCAGTTTTCCGTATAGTATTCAAAAAAGCAATAAATGTTAATGACAATCATTGTGTTACTGTGTCTTTGTTTTGTTCAATTAAATGACCTGCAGTCAACAAAAATGAAAAGTTGTCAAAAGAAAATACTGATTTTCTGATTTTTTATGGTCTTAAATAAGTTTCAAAAGCAAACATTAGAGAGCTTATTGGCAGCCAGATAGAAATGAGAATCAAAGTATATTTGCCACAACAGTTAGCAATGTGATCCAACATGCAAAGAAAAAATTGTTTAAGTATCAGCATAAAATTACATAAACATGAAACATGCATGAGAAAAATCAAGACTAGTTCCTATATTTTATTAATTTTTGCCTGTTTTTAAAGACTTGTTTTCTACTTTGCCCTGAAGACCTGTACTGCATTTTAAAATACAAATACATACATTGTAAATAATCTGCATTTTTCCTACATTAATTTAAAATGTTCTTTAGCACAATTCTGACTGTGTGGGAAATTTACAAATAATGCTTTGCAAAGTGCCTCTTCATTAACTGCGCTGACTGGAACCAGTGTGCAGTACAGGAACACGTTGGCAGCATGTGCGTTATTTTCCCTAGAAAAGCACGGCAACCCAAAGGAACCCCCACTGCAGCTGCCCACAGGTGACAGCGTGAAACCAAGAACTGAAAGTGTTTATTTGAATATATTTGACCGTTGACTCAACGCCTGATAAAGGCATTTTAGTCAAGGATCGCATTTTACCCAAAGAAGGGATTATTGACAGAGATAAGTGGAATCAGCGCCCAGAGTAAATAGAAGTGATGGGAACATTTTGCGCAGGTTCCCAGGATGGAAGGAGCGGGGGCTGCGCTGCCCCCGTGCCCAGCAGCCCTGCACACAAAGCCGGCAGCCTAATCCTTCCCTTCCCAGAGCGGGATCTTGACCCTGCCGAACCGGGGCCACCCCGGGGGCTCTGAGCAGCCTGGGCCATGGGGAGGTGTCCTTGCCACGGTCCTTTCCCTCCCAAACCCTTCTGTGATTCCATGATGCTCGGCTGAATTGCAGGGGAAGTCTGAGGAGTGCCCAGCATTTCCAGCTGTTTCTGAAAGCAGCTCTGAGGAGCGCCTTCCCCCTCTGGACACAAACTGCATTTTGCGCGCTGACCGGGGGGGGCACCGCGGAAACGGCGAGGGGCCGGTGCCTTGTGAAAGGAGTGCACAGGAGAGTTTGGGTTTGGCGCTTAAAAAATGCAACTACCCAGTAAAAAAAATAATGGAATCACAGAATATTCTGAGTAGGTAGGACCCACAAGAACCATCGATCCTGGTCCTGCGCAGGACATTACAACAATCCCGCCCTGTGCCTGAGAGCGGTGTCCGAATGCTACTAAAGCACTGTCAGCCTTGGGGCCGTGACCACTGCCCAGGGGGGCCTGTTCAGTGCCCACCCTATAGATTAAAAACCTTTTTCTCGTATCTAACCCAAACACAAAATGATTGGAGGAGACCGGCTACCTCGCCTTTCCACTCGGCACACACTGCCCGCGCGGGGAGAAGCGGAGGCTTATCAGGCCGCAGTAGGAGCCCGTGTGTGGGGTCCCGTCCCCGCCCGCTGTGGGTATCCGTGAGGGGACGGACGTTTCCCTGAGGGACCCTTCTGTCCGCGCGCCTCGGGACCTCCGCGCGCGGGGCGGGAAACCGCCCGCCCTGGAGGACCGCGGGCGGGCCCGGCAGGGGGCGCTGTCGGGGCAGCGCGCGCGTGCGCACGAGCAGTGCCGCGATGGCGGCGCTGCTGGAGCACGAGAGCCAGATCTTCCTGGAGCTGTTCCACCGCGACGGGCTCGTCGTGTGCGCCCGCGGGCTCGGCATCGACCGCCTGCTGCTGCGCTTCCTGCGCCTCTACTGCGAGCCCGCCAGCCTGGTGCTCGTGCTCAACACCAGCCCGGCTGAGGAGGTGAGGGCAGCTGCCAGCGCCCGCCCCTTCCCGTCCCGGCTGCGGCGGGCGCGTCCCGGGGGCAGCCGGCGGCTCTGTGGCTGCCCCGGCCGGCGGAGCGGCTCCCCGGGCTGGCGGGAGGGTGTGCGGGCTCCGGTGAGGGCAGCGCGGGGGGCGGGCCAGGCGCTGTGCACGGGCCCCGGCACAGAACCACGGAGTTGGTTGGTAGGGAGCACTGTGGCTCCTCTGGTCCTGCTTCCCTGCTCGGGCAGGGTCCTTCCAGAGCACACAGCACAGCATTGTGTCCGGATGGTTATGGAATATTTCCAGAGAGGGAGACTCCACAGCCTCTCTGGACAATCTGTCCCAGGGGAGTTCTTCCTCGTGTTCAGGTGGAACTTCCCGGGCATCAGTTCCTGCCCGTTCCTCCTGTGCCATTGCTGGGCCCGGGGAGCAGAGCCCGGTCCCTGCTCTGAGCCCTCCCTGCCCTCTGTGACAGGCACTGATGAGGTCTCCTCTCAAGCACCTTCTCTGGAGGCTGAACAGCTCCTTCAGGAAGAGCGTTGCCAGGAGGTCACCTCCCTGAACTGCTGGCAACGCTCTTCCTGATGCACCCCAGGATCTCCTTGGCCTTCTTGGCCACAAGGCACTGCTCAGGGACTGCTTGTTGTCCACCCCCAGGTCCTGGGGAAGCTGTCAAACCACGCACATTCGGGATTGGGGCAGTTGTATTTCCACTTCTGCGCACAATGAAGCCCTAGTAACACTAAGGAGCTAAAACAAATACATAACTTTTAAGTAATCAGTGAGGAGAAAGGGATGAAACGTTCTTGTCGGACTTCATGAGTTTGTCCCTAATTGTACAAAAAAAGCTGCTTTTTTTCCGCTGGAACCAGGCAAATTTCCCACCATCAGGAAGGGGAGGTCTCTGAGGACCTTTTATAGCAACCATAGGTGAATAAAGATCACAGCTGTAGTTTAAAGATTAAGCTTGGTTTGTATGATCTACCTGCTGTAGTCATCTAATGACTATAGGTGATAGCACTGAAAGATGATCTCTTCCCAATTCTCTGTTCTTAAGGCAGTATTAAAATTGCATTTTCTCTGAAAATGAGATATTGAAATATAAAAAAATGTAAGCTCCTTGAAGTGTCAGTTGCTCATTTTTATGTAAGTATTGTCTAGTTATTACTGACTATGTAGATTTTTTAAATCACCTTGATGAGTTTGAAACTGAAGAAAGTATGTCAAAGAAGAAAAAAATCATAATAATTCTGACTTCTTCTAGTATGTTATACTGTCATGTCCTAATTTGTTTTTGACAGCTCCTCAAAATTACCAGAGTATAATAAAGGTATAAAATTACCAGAGTATATAAATTACCAGAGTGAAATAAAAGTGCTTTATGGATCCCTTTCTCTGAATACCACAATAATGTCTTGTGTTTTTATTGTGTGTGGTTTAGGAGTATTTTATTGATCAGCTGAGATCAGATGGAGTTGTTCATCTCCCTCGACGCGTTACCAATGAAATTGCAAATAATACTCGATATGAGTTTTACACACAAGGAGGAGTCATCTTTGCAACAAGTCGGATCCTCGTGGTAGATTTCCTTACTGACAGAATTCCTGCCAATCTCATTACTGGTAAGTGCTTAATGAAATAAAGGTAAGAGTGTTCTGTTTGAAAATACACAAAGCTTAAAAAAAAAATTCTGTATGAAAAATTCTACTAACAGGTATTGAGGTTGAAGAATTAGTCCTTTCCCCCCCCCCCAATACTGAGGTGAAACGAGCAAATATGTAGTTCTTTTGTTCCCTTTTTTTTTTCCTCTCAACTCATTTGCCTTATTTAATCATACAGTTTAAAAAGGCTTTCAAAGAAGTATAATTGATTGCACTTGGTGAAATAGTGTTCTGGGGTCTATTGGACACTGACCTATCATTAAAAGAGATTTTAGATCTCATGCTTTATGAGCTATGCACACTACCTATATTTTTGCATTAACAAATTACTCCTGATGACTTCTCATTAAAAAATACCTCACTAATCTTTGTATTGACACACTTGGATGCTATGCAAATAGCAGTATTATGAAGTAATGCTGTTCCTGTAATTGCAGTGATTTGGAGAATAGCTGGCAACCTTTTTTTGTAGTTATACAGAAGCTATACATGGAAGATGTGAGAGTTACCCTTCTCTTCTCATGTTCTGTTCCCCTTCTCCCCCAGCCACTCTTGTTTTTATGTTCCTGGAAACCCTGTTACACCTGTTTCCTGAGAATTGGAAAAAGAAAGCTCTAAGAGCCAGGGATTTACTGTTTTCTAAGTGTTAACATCTTAATTATTAAACATAGCTGAATATTGTATGCTTAAATGAATGTGAGTTTCAGAAGCTGTACCTCCTTGCTTTTAGTCAAGTTACAGCAAGTTCTACTGTAAAACATTTTGAACACTTCTATGCTGGAGTCTAAGAACACCAGATTTCTAAGTTCAAAAGAAGTTAATAGATTTTCTGGGCAACTTGTGGTAATTTCTTTTTCCCTTGACTCCTTCCTCTTTACCTTTCTACCCTACCAAAGAAGGAGGAAAAAAAAAAAGATGAAAGGAAGAAATATTGTTAAGTTTTAAAACTGGTGCTGTTCTTTAGTGCCACAGAGCTGTGACAGGTTTTGCATTGCCACCAGAGGTTGATGTGAGAGCAGCTGCGATTGACTGGTGGCTTCATTCCCAGTCTTCCAACTCCTGGGTCTCTGTGCCTTGTCTGTGTGTGAGATTGTACAGCAAAATCTTGTAGTAGTGTTTCATGTGGAGATAACAGCAAAAGCCTTTCTAGGTGTTAAAAATGTCATTTGTAAAATCAGTGTGAATTAACATCTGATGAACTCATAAATCCAGCTAAATGAGGATAAGAAATAATCACTGCAGTAAAGCAGAATTATTCCTGGTGGTTTTAGCTGAGTAGAAATGATGTACTTGACAGCACAGTGAAACTGATTCAAGTTGGTGGAGTAAAAAGTGGCAAGTTATTTCTACCAAGGCTTACAGAGCAGGTGTGAACTCCTTCATAAGCAGGAAGGTATTACAATAAACACAGTCTTACTGACCTGTTAGAAATTGTGTCTTTCTGTCGTGTCCATTTGGGGGTCACATCTTAAAATATCTGGAAGGTGTTCAGAGATGATTGTTATTATGTACTGAAAAATTTGCTTCATAGGACAGGTCTAACAATATCTAGATAGAAAAATACCTTGTAGTGAATTATTTCAGGACTTAAGTATGAATGGCGAGCAGTTATATGGAAGTCTATTTTCTGGATGCTTTTTCATTTAGTAAGCAAAGGCATATCCTTCAGTGTGAATGACTATCAGATGGGAGAGAAAAGCAAAATAAATGTTTTCAGAAGTTCTTTGATTATGTAAACACTTGAACTCTTACCAATTAAAGTTACTTGACAAGTCTGTAATTCCAGAATTTCTCTAAACAAAAGAATTCAACTATCACAGCCTCGAACACAACAAACTTGCTTCGTTGTAACAATGTGCTATTTCCTGCATCTGCTTTTCCTGCTTTTAAAAGACTCAAGTTCAAGTTACGCCTCAGGAGTAGAGAATTTTCCTTGCTACTAAGATTTGCCACTCATTCAAGCTTTTTTTTTTCCCATTCTGTTAAAGGTGCATTAGTAACCCAGTTCTGTTATTTGGCAATTCCATGGTACTGAAACTGAGGAGTTACTTATTTCAACCCCAGAAAGTTTATTCAACCTTCATTTTAGAAGACTTAAATTCCTGTATTTAAACAACAGTAGAAGAATAAGACAGTTGTGATGAAAAATCTGTACAAACCTGGACCTTTCTGTATTTTTATTTTTTTTAAACTTGATTATTTTTTTTCTCTTGCCAGGCATTTTGGTGTACAAAGCACACAGAATCATCGAGTCCTGTCAGGAAGCGTTCATCCTGCGACTTTATCGCCAGAAGAACAAGCAAGGCTTCATTAAAGCTTTTACAGATAATGCAGTTGCATTTAACACTGGCTTTTGTCATGTGGAAAGAGTGATGAAAAATCTTTTTGTTGGGAAGCTTTATCTGTGGCCAAGGTGAGGCACTTCTTTACTTCACTGGAGAGTTAACTTGGAGGAAAGATGAAGGATGTTTCAGCAGGTTTCTAAGAAAATGAGGTGTGTGCAGTCACACTGCTAATCTGTGTTCCTTCCTCTATTCCCAAACAAAATTTTTTCAGTTTTTGACAGAAATGGTCTTAAAGATGCTGAATTTCTGAGAGTATTTTTGAAAATGGACTCCAGTTGACTGTATTAAGGGAATGAACCTTATGGCAGAGCTCTCCTGTTAGTCAACAGAAATCACAGCAAAAAGTGACATTCTTAACAGTTTAAGAAAAACTTCTCTTACTAAACAAGAGATCCTTAAGCCCTGAAATGACAGGAGAACAGTCTCTCAGTTCATGGATGTGTTTGTTTCCAGCTGTTGGGAAACTCCATGCATCTCTTTCTACATTGTCAGATTATTTTAATCTTCTTACACACTTATGCTGTGTATGAAGAACATTTCTGGAAGGCTGTTAAAAAACTAATTGCCAAAATGTAACATGCAGAGAGTCTTCCAGGAGCAGGTCCACAAATGGAACTGAACACTCTGCTGACCAAGTAAGTGCTTTTGCCCTGGGCAGGAGCTCTGCCCATTTGTTCCATTAGTCCAGGCTGGAATGTGTTTCACTCCTCCTTAATGAATGGCTCCTCTGCACTGTAAATTCCTTAAGTCTTTCAGTATCCCAGGGAAGTTGAAGTGGACATACCTGGGGTAGGAAAGGTTGAGGAGAAGCTCTCTAGATTTCCTTCCTTGACTTCCATGAAAAGACCTGGGGCTGCAGGCTGCAGTAAGGGAAATGTCCATGGAGTTGCAGAGGTCAGCAGCCATCAGGTTCTCTGAGCCTCCTCCTGTCAGGAGCAGTCAGGTGGCCTCTCTGGATCTGTGCAGCTGGAGTGGCTCCAAGGACAACCCTTCTTGGGTTCCAACAAGGACCTGCAGGTTGTCATTGCAAGCTGGAACATCATAAAATCTGCTGGTGCAGCCAGCAGCCAGTGATTTCAGAGAATTTATGAACCTCTTCCAGTTTCTCCCTTATATGATTTTTTGGGCTTATTTTAATATTTTTTAAGTGGATGCAGAATCCAGTGCAGTAATTTTCCATGGATCATTCACCAGCACTGTAGGCTCACATGACTAGAATGACTACAGTCACAATTGTGGAGCAGATGGTTTTCCAAGGCTGTTCATAAGATTGCAGTCCTCACATCAGCAGAAACTGATTTTGGATTTAACTTAGTTGTTGACATTTTAAATAATTGTAATTGTAGTTTATGCAAACTTTTGAATAATTCTAAGTCAAATAAAACTATCCATGTAAATCTTAAGAAGCTGTTTTTCTCTTAGATTTCATATAGCAGTGCACTCATTTTTAGAGAAGCATAAACCTGAAGTGGTGGAAATACACGTGGCAATGACCCCTGCCATGCTTGCTATCCAGACTGCAATCCTGGACATTCTGAATGCATGTCTGAAGGAGTTGAAACGTTACAACCCAGCTCTTGAAGTAGAAGATCTATCTTTAGAGAATGCCATTGCTAAACCTTTTGACAAGGTAACAATTTTGATTGTTCTGCAGTGTCTAAGTAATGGGATATAGCTCTCCAAAGTACCTGCCATGCAGACAGAAATGTTATTTGCAAAATAAATAACCAGCAGCAGCTGAGTGCTCTCCCATGACATGTTTATTGCTGGTACAAGGGGATGTCATGGTTTATTGCCAGTAGGGTTTTTGATGTATTGGTGTTATTGTTCTTCCTTCATTTCCAAAGTCCCAAGAGTAAGAACACCCCAATTCATGGTTGTAATAATAATTCTTGCTGCTGTTATTAAAAAGACAGCTGCAACTTCAGCTCAGAATACTTCGGAGATAAGTATCAGTAATTGCCATAGACATACTCCTCTTTTCCTTTTGAATTTCATGCTTGTGTTTTTTTCCTCTAGTAGTACAAGCACTGAATGTAACAGATAATATGCACATGCATGCATCTGCTGTATCTTTAATCATTATGTACATCAATAACTTTGGGTTCACTGTTGTTTTTGACAGATCTGCAATGTGTGGTACACATATGCTTTCGTTAGGGTGAAATCAACTGTCATAGTGCAACACAGTTATTAGTTAATTGTGATTTAATCTGGATGGAAGGCCTTCTGTACTTAAAATATTTGAAGGTTCTTTCTTGGGCTCTATAAGTTGCACATCTTCATGGTACCTATCTTGATTTTGGAAACTAAGTGACATTATAAGGGTTTTTTCTGTACCTAAGTAAAGGACATTAGATACTAAATACAACAGGCCAGTACCAGTAAAATAAGGGTGGTTTTTTATAATTTTACCAGTATTTTGTTATTAGATGGAGAGGAAAAAGTTTACTGAAAGCATTAAATTATGTATGCTAATTGCTGAAATATGTTTCATAAAGACATCTATATTATGTTAACTTTGCTAAAATATGGTAACTTGTATCAAAACAAATACCTCACCAGTACATATTTATTTTGGCATCTGGGATAACTTTGGGAAACCAGAGCGTCCCCTGGAAAGTTAAAGGGCATTCTCATCTTGTTAGAAGCTATAATGCAATACTGTATGTTTGACACTCCAAACTTTCCAATTTTCATTTCCAGACAATCCGCCATTATTTAGATCCTCTCTGGCATCAGCTCGGAGCTAAGACAAAGTCTTTGGTCCAGGACTTGAAGATCCTACGTACTCTGCTACTGTATCTAACCCAGTATGATTGTGTCACTTTTCTTAATCTCCTGGAGTCACTGAAAGCAAGTGAAAAAGCCTTTGGTGAGAATTCAGGTAAACATGGAATAACCATACAAGTTAATGCATGAAACGGTGCAATGTTGATGTTTTTAATTATCATTCCCAAACATATGAAGGTATCTAATTAGGTTTTACACAACCAGCCATAAGGACGTAGGTTTTTATTGACAGATAATTCTTTCATCTTCCCACTTAACTGCTGTTACTTAACAGAGTGAGATTTGCATCACATTTTTGTCTTCTATTAAGCTGGTGATTACACAGTAAGCAGGTAGGGCAGGTATTCCAGCTGAAGATCTGGGGCTTTTATTGCAGAGGGTTGGAACATGTACACATTGCAGATGGTAAACTACTACTGCTTCCTTCTCATTTCCTCTCCAGGGTGGCTGTTCCTTGACTCCAGTACTTCGATGTTTGTGAATGCTCGAGCTCGAGTTTATCGCATTGCAGATGAGAAACTGAATCAGAAAGGCAAAGGCTCAGGCTCTGAAAAACGTGATGTAAAGAAGGAAAATGGTACTGATCATTCCTAATTTTAAGTTTAAGAGTGTCACACGATTCCAAGTGCTTTGCATATTATTACTTGTACTCTGGTTCCCTGCTTGAACCTCCACAGCTCAGGATCTCAGTCTGTTAGCTGGGATAAATTGAGATACAATCTTAGTTCCAAAAGCATATGATAAACAACGTAAGAGTTACAAAGTAGGGGATTCTCCTAAGCTTGCTCAGCTGATCACTGGAAGAGCTTTTGTGAAATTGTTCTTGCATTACATTGATGTTTAGCTTCATCTCTATTATCTTATGTGAAAGAGTAGGAGGCTGTCGTTGCTTTTATTAAAAAAATATATTCAGGAGTTTCAGAATTGAAGAATGAGTGAATACTTCAGTGTTTTGCTTCACAAAAGCATTTTTCTCCATTTTTAAATTTAAGAGTGTTCTCCATCTCATTAGCATAACAAGATGCATATGTAGGCTGTTGAATATCATAAGTGCCAACAATCATCACACTATTGACATCTAACCACTGATTTAAAGTCTGAAGGATATTTTGCCTGCAAGAGCTGCTATGTTCAATCTTACTTTGTTTCAGAACTGAAAAGGGAATTGGTTCTAGAAAGTAATCCAAAATGGGAAGCTTTGAGAGAAGTACTGAAAGAGATTGAAAATGAGAATAACAACAGTGACAACCTTGGTGGTCCAGGTGAGAGAATATTATATTATGCAAGTTTTGCAGGAATTCTACTGGTTTGTATTTCTACTTGACCTTGGAGAGAAGGAACTAACTCTTTTCTGTAGTTTTATCAAAGAGCTGGTTTAAATTTAATAATTTGTGGCCTCAAGATGAAGAATTTATGTACATTATGTACATAAACGATGTAAAATTAAACTCTTATTAGTTCTTGCTCTAAAAGAGAAATGCTGTTCCTGCAATGCAATACTTTTTAGGAAACAACCTGCATTATTCTGAAAAAAGATTTTTGGTTACATTTCAGCAGTGTACTGATACCTTAATTCCAAGCCAAATAAAACAGATGTGGAGATTTATAATGATCAAGGTACCACTCACTCATTTCTGAAGTGTGGGTTCAAAACTAAAATAGGGGTTCTGTCTTACACCCCTTCTAACTTGCTCATTCTTCTCATGCACCTGAAAATTCACTTTGCATGGGTTGCAAATAAATCAAGTAGAGATTAGAAGGCAGAGAAGAGAGTCTAACTGCTTTGCTGCCTTTCCTATTTTAGGGCTTTTCATTCCCTTAAAATTTAGCAAGTTTTATTTTAGGAAATAGTAAGGGTAAAAAAGTGCTCTTTTCTCCCACCCACAGTGTTCTGACTCTGGGTAAGAACTGGCTCTCTCTCCTAGTGTTGTAGGAGTTTCTCTGAGTCAGCTTGCAGAGAATTGTTATTCACAAATGTCAATAATACTGTGTGAAACGTGTTTAACACAGCTGACAAATTAGAATGGTCTAAATTAAGTTCTCTCTTATTCCACATCTTAAAATGAGTAGTTGTTTGAGTATGTTTCAACACACTGTATCTGCCTCATTTCCAACGCTCAAAAGGAAACTTTATGAATTTAGATATCATAATAAAAAGGAACATTGAACTTCCATTAATCTACTCTAATTTTATTTGGTACAAAAGCCATGTAATTTAGATTTTCTCAAAGTTCAGAGCAACTGTGGGAGCCGAATGTCAAGGCAGCATTTGGCAGGCACAGTGCTTGGATCAATGCAAGCCATTGGCTCGGGAGGTGCTTGTAGCTGGATAAGAAGCACAGCATTACAGGCTGTAAACATGGTATTGTTTCTTGACTGCAGGGCAAGTGCTCATTTGTGCCAGTGATGACCGAGCCTGTGCACAGCTCAGGGAGTACATTATTGCTGGAGCAGAAGCTTTCTTAACAAGACTATATAACAAAACCTTCGGAAAGGACGAGAAAGCTGGAGAGCTGTGGATTAAGGACAGAAAAGCCGTCAAGTCCAAAGGAAATGCCAAACCAGACACAGGGCCTCAAGCCAAAAAAGCCAAACTGACAGCTTCTTCAAAACAAAATAAACAGAAGAAGCAGCAGGACCGAACTCTAATCCAAATGATAGGGAAAACTGAGGAGGAAAAGAGAGAGGAGATTGAGGTGGAAGACAACAAAGAATTAAGTGGTAGCCAAGAAGGCAACACTCAAGAGTCCATTCCTGAAGATTTTGATTTCAGCTTGCCCTCAGATTGTTACTATGGGATTTTCAAGGACCCACTGACAATTATCCACCCGCTGCAGGGCTGTGGGGATCCCTACGCGCTCACTCGGGTGCTGCACGAAGTAGAACCCAGATATGTTGTGTTGTATGATGCAGAACTCACTTTTGTTCGGCAGCTGGAAATCTACAAGGCAAGCAGGCCTGGGAAGCCTTTGAGGCAAGTTGACTTGGCCAGGGTAATTCTACTCTGAAAAGAAAAAATTTGAAGTGCATTGTCAGCAGTCAATGCTGAACAGCAATGCTGAACATGCTGCTGTTCGTTTTCATTAGCTACCTTCCAGTTCCTGTTGAAGCCTTAAGTTTAAACAAAAGCAGAATGTCTGGTGTAACCAAAAGATTATTTTTACTTTCCAGCAGGTATTTGGTCCCTTAACAGCAGAAGCATATCTGATAAAAAAAAGAAACAATTCCAAGATCTCTGCTTCAATGATTTTAGTGGCAGTAGATAATTTTCAGATGGTGTAGTCTCATTTTAAACCATCTCTGAAGATATGATTTTTAAAGAAAAGGATTCATTTTGGGTTTAATTAATTTTCACATTTCCTGATGTTCATCATGCTGAAGACCAGTAATTCAGAAACTGTAACAGAGAAGCAAGTAAAGGAAACACAATAAAGAAAATTAGTATTTGCAGTTAAAGCAACTGACAGAAAGATCACCACATTGGGTATATGTATTTAACACACCTGGAAATTGCAAAACTCCGTTTTATGAATAAATGTCACATACTGATTAAAAATATAGAAAACTTAAAATTTAATATGCTATTAACTAACTTGTCAAGCATTTACTGTTACTAACCTTAAATTTACTGGTTGTGAATTTTTTTAACTTAGTACAAAGTTTTGTGACCTCTTTTTTTTTTCTCTTTTATACCTACAGAGTTTATTTCCTCATATATGGGGGCTCCACGGAAGAGCAGCGCTACCTCACAGCTCTGAGGAAAGAGAAGGAGGCCTTCGAAAAACTCATTCGGTAACACAGTTTAACTGCCTTTAGAATTAGTGTTTGATGTAATTCCCCAATATGCTTACATTTTAAATAGAGTGAAGTTCTTAACTGTGTGAAGGCTTTAAATAAACTTTTAATTCTTTGTCAGATGTAAAGACTACTTTCCTATTGAGAATCACCAAAAAGTCAAAACTTTCCTTTTCAAAGCACCTGGTATTTTGTTTATTAATTTTAGCAGGATTTAATATTAACATAAAGGCTAATCAGCATCACTTGGATTTTTTTCCTAATTGTCTATGAAATTCATTTGTGTTATTGTGTTTTTGCAGGTAACATTTCCTGTAAGATAATTTCTAAAGCTCTTGTAACCTAAGTCAGTTGGGGAAACAAAGCATTTCTTTAGACTGTATAAGACAGTATTTTTACTGACAGTGCCTTCTCAACAGGTTACACTACTATTACTAGTCATTAGTTCCTTTGTAAAGGAAAAACCTAGAAAAACTCAGAAAATTGCATTTCTGATCGGGGTTGCATTTAGTATTAAACTATATATAATTTTACATCTGGATGAAGGGTATTGAAGTGCTTCAATCTTCTTTACTCCTGCATTTGCAGTTTTTAGTGTGTGTTTGTTTGTGGTTCCTTAGAGAGAAGGCCAGCATGGTTGTTCCTGAAGAAAGAGAAGGAAGAGATGAAACAAATTTAGTCCTCCTCAGAGATGCTAGACCTGCCTCTGTCTCTGCTGACACACGCAAAGCAGGTGAGCAGCTCCTAGGTCAGGCTTGCAGCCCAGAGCTCTCCAAAAGTCCCTTAACTATTGCACCTTAAATCTCCCTCAAAGCATCTGGGGCAGAGCCACGTTGTACATTGGTTTCATGCTAAAGAAACATTATTTCCCAGTGACAGTGAACTGTAGTTTCCTTTGAAAGTAAAGGTTAATGAAGTATTTGACCATTAAGACGGACACAGTGTGGATTGTTCCTAGTCAGATTCTTGGTTATGAGGCTGTCTAGTGCTGCTTGTAGGAAGATAAATTAAAACATAGAAACTGAAGTCTACAGGTGGTCAAAGGCAGTGTTGTCCTTGAGCTAGTAAATGATGGGGATTTCTTTTCATCTTGACAAAACATGCTGCCTGGGTAAACAACTCAAGTGATCACATTATGGGTGTGATCACTTTCTTTGTAATAAAGTGTCCTTTTTCTTTAGTTTCAATTCTAATCATATTGTTGTTATTTTCCTCTTGACAGGTACGCTATGCCTCTGCCTGTTTTTCTTTACTGTTGTTTCTATAATCCTGCTCTCCTTTGCCATACACTCTCTAATCTTTGCTATTACATCATTTGTGGCCTTGGTGCTGCAGTCTCTTTATGTGTCCTGTAGATCTGTAGAGCACAACACATAATTCCCACAATAAAGTGCTGTATTTCTGTGGGAAACAGCTGGAAATAAAAGGGATCAGCTTCATTATCTTGTTTTGCAGGCAGCCTTTTAATGATTTCCCTGATTCATTTAAATAATTTTCATCTACAGCTTAATGTATTTCATTGTCACCTATACAAAGCTTTCAGCAAGTAGCATGGTAGTTCTATCAAGCTGCAGACCGTGCTCCATAAACTACAGTATATATTGAGGCAGGTAATTTTTTTCTCTAATAGTTAAAATCAAATATGAAGTCCATACTGTACTGCTGAATTTGAGGTATAACTTACGATGAGAAGTCCATCCATTGCAGAAGCCTTGGCAACCCACAGGAAAACAACCAGAGCAGGAGGTGCCAAGTATGGGGCTAACTGTGTTTATTTTGCTCTTCAGGTGGACAGGAACAGAAAGGTGTTCAGCAAACCATAATCGTGGATATGCGGGAATTCCGTAGTGAGCTTCCATCACTGATCCATCGCCGTGGGATTGACATTGAGCCCGTGACTTTGGAAGTTGGGGATTATATTCTAACCCCTGACATCTGTGTGGAGCGGAAGAGCATCAGCGATCTGATTGGTTCCCTAAACAATGGCAGGCTGTACGCACAGTGTGTGTCCATGTGCCGCTACTACAAGCGGCCGGTTCTCCTCATTGAATTTGATCCTAACAAATCCTTCTCCTTGATCCCACGAGGCTCTTTACAGCCAGAAATTTCCAGCAATGATGTTACTTCTAAACTAACCCTTCTCACACTGCACTTCCCAAAGTTACGAATCCTGTGGTGTCCCTCTCCCCACGCTACTGCTGAACTCTTTGAAGAGTTGAAACAAAACCATCCTCAACCCGACGCAGAGACAGCGATGGCCGTCACCGCAGATTCCGAAATTCTCCCCGAGTCAGACAAGTACAACCCTGGGCCTCAGGACTTCCTGCTAAAAATGCCAGGGGTTAATGCAAAGAACTGCCGTGCCTTAATGACCCACGTTAAAAGCATTGCAGAGCTGGTGACACTGTCCAAGGATGAGCTATCCAAGATTTTGGGTAATGCTGCCAATGCCACACAACTCTTCGACTTTATTCACCTGACCTATGCAGAGGCACTAGCCAAAGGAAAAAGCAAAAGATGACTCATGAGATTGTTCAACACAGGACAGATAAGCTTTTCTGGCACAGTACTTGGGCAAATACATGAAATATTTTAATAAATGCCCCCTCTAAGATAACCAGCTGTTTCTGGCTAATGCTATTCCACCAGTTTTAATATGTGAGTTAATTATTACTAAAGGCAAGTTTCAAGAGGAAAAAAATATTTTTAATAGAGAAATGTGAATTATTTTTATTCTTTTTAAAGCACTTCAACCAATTCTATAAGTGCTTAGACTAACTGATAAAGGTGTTTTCTTGTGAAAGTTATGATGTCTTGTTCAAGCTAAAAATGTGCTGTGTTTTGATGAGTCTGGGTGACCTGCTGCATGATACAACACTGCTTTTGCCATTTTTAGTGTGTTACTCTCTGGCAACTGCCACTTTTTGATTGACAGTAATGAAGCTATTTGAAACACGTTGTGGTCTGTGCTCAGACTCCTGAATTTTAGAACATGACCATAAGCCTTTGTCACAGTAAAATCCATTTATATGCTATGCTCTACATTTTGCTTGTTTACCTTACTACCAGTTACACTTTTTACCATTCCAAAGCCAGTACAGCTCTGTCTTGCTAGATTTTGCAAAGTGCTTTCCTTTGGTTAACTGGGTAGAGATTCTGTGGTCCCACAGTGCAACTTAACTTTGAGTGTGCCTTACTTATACTTTTAAGAGGCTTTGTTTTTCACTCAGTTTTGATAGCTTTTTCACTTGATAGTGAAAAATCTGGGTATACCATTGGCACTGTTCCTTTATACCAAAGAATATTTTCTCTTGTATAATGCAGTCATTTTCTAAGCAAGGTTTTCCAAAAGTGTTGAAAGTTCTTCCAATATTGTCTTCTTTTGTGTCCTATTGCTCTTGTATTTTTATGTCCCAAATCAACTATCTCAATAAACTCAGTAAAGCCATTGTCACCTAGAAGATAATACTTTTAGCATTTTGTGTAGCATAAAAGAGGGAAAAGTTTGTGAATATGTGCATTGTTAAATTATATATTCTACATTGAACTTTGATACAACTGTGTAACAAGCTGCCATTGCCAAAAGGGTTGGTCCAGTGTTATTCCATGCTAATGTATTTACATTTGTTATTTACAAAACCTTTATCTATGACTTGCACATGTATTTATATGATTCTAATGGGAACAGACCAATATTATCTTCTTCATGAAACACAAAATATTTTTTGTGTTCAGGTTTGGTAAAAACTGTACTGTGCACTTTCAGGTAAAATATTTATTGTTCATTTTAAGTGTGAATTATGAATTGTTAACTTTAATCTATGGTTGAGCCATGACAAATTTCCATGGGAACATTTTTCTGCAGATGCAAATTTTAGTATTAAATACACCCATAATAAGATTAAAATTTGTTCATTATCTTGTTTTTCATTTGGTGTATTGATATCAAAACATTTTTATTTTTAGTGTGTGGTGTACAATCCAGATCTTTGGGTTTCTATTGCCCTAGATTCTAATTTATTTAATATGAGAAGAAGTCTTTCCATTTTGGCTTTTGCTTATTCAAACTAATGTTGTCAGATGTGCAGAGGGTTGAGAATACTTGTAAAATGGTGCTAAGAGAGCTGGAAATCAGAGTAAGCTCCAGGTGTTCTCTGAGTGCATGGTCTGTAGAGCCTGATTCAGAAAAGGGCAGCTGACCAGCCTTTGAGAACAAACATTGCTTGTGCAATGGGCATTAGGGTGCTCCATGAACTGTGGGTTTGGGGTTTTTCACAGATGCCTCAGCTCTGTCAGCGAGGTTTGGAGTTTTTGCATTGATGTGTATGGGGTGAAAATCAAGGGTATAGTAATGGGTAATAAAGCTGTAGCTTTGTGTCGTATGCTAAATCAAAGTTTCATCATGCAATTAAATAATCATTTGCTAAGTATTTTAATGAAATTGCCTTTTGCTTATATGTGTGGAACTTTTGTAGAGCTTTTTCCTTTTTCTTTCTCTGTGCAGGATTTGCCTCTTTTCTCTAGAACAGCCACAAGTATATGTTGTGGCATGTTATTATTGCTGTTTCACTGTATTGAGTTCGATGGCCAATTAGAGCTGTGTCCTGCTGGGGCAGGAGGTACAGACTGTGCTCCAAGGTGGGAGAGGTCCTGTGTCCTGAAACCACTTAGCCCTGAAATAACAGAGCCCAAGGCTCTGCCTGAATGCAGTCACAGCACAGGGTTGGAATGATGAAAACCCTGCTTTGACCAACAGTCATGGAATTTGTACATCTTGTCATTGCTGATGTTTTAAACTTGTGCCTTTTTATTAAAAAAGCAAACATCAACACCCCCTGCCTTCAGTCTGGAAGTGTCTCAGCTTCTTGCTTGTCCCCAAACCAAGACTTCATGTTCCCAAGTCCCTCAGGAGGTGAAGCCCCCTCTGTGAGGGGTTTCCATGCTATAGAGTTGCTCCTTTCTGCAACTTCTCCTGGGCTTTGATCACTGACACTTCCTCTGGAATAGCCACACAACGTCTTAGAAGCAAATGTAGCTTGTATTAGCAAATCTTTTTAGCACAGGACCCTTTTATGTGCTTCATATTAAGTCTTTATGGAGTACAAAATATTAGGAACTCATCTCCCAGACTTTTCAATACAAATAGGCTGACCAGTTTTTTTATTTGAGTTCTGATCTGTATTTTGAAAGCTTCTCCTCAATAAATTAAAGGGAAGAAATATCCTCTGTCACTGTCTTTAAAACAGGGAAGAACTGTTCAGTAGCTTGGCTGGCCAAGACTTAGAGATGAATTCTTACTGAAGTTAGTGAGGGTAACCAGGGCTGCTACACTGCTATGGTGATTTGTCTAAACAGAAAATGTTGCTGCAATATGTCAAAATGGGCCTGTGTATGTACTAATTTTAGCATCGTTTTTTTTTAAAGCCTGATAAAATTACCTTTATCCACAACTTCTATAAAGCAGTCTTCCTAGGAATATTTAATCAGGGCTAAATAGATACTATTTTCTCAGCTTGCATTTTATCCTAGTTCTGTCTGTGAGAGCTTCCCTCTATAAATTAAAGCATAGTTTTCATTTCTAGGGTCCTCAGTTCCTCATTGTTACTTTTTTTTCTTTCACCTTGATCATCTCATATCAAAGAACAGGAGCCTCACAGTGGCTACACGGCAAAATTTTTGGAACTGACTTGCCTTTTTTAATGTAACCTTTTTTAATTTCTCATGTAAGTTCAGATCACAATCAATAGTCAAAGTAAAACCACATGTAAGTCTTCCTGTTTATGAGATGCTAAGGTTTACCGTGGGCTAGGCCCAGAGTTTAAGAAACTATTAAGCTGGGACTACTGATAAAAGGATTTCAGCCAGGAGCCAGAGAGTATGTTTATAATTTTGAGGGTAGAATTTTCAGAATCACTACTAAATCTATCACATTTGTACAATAAATATATAAGGGTTTTGTTTTAAAACACTATTCATATCTTTAGCTTCACTTTAATAGTTCAATGAATTCAAATTTCATCTACCTGAACTCAGAAAACTTGGAATTTTACATAATTGAATTAGCTAGAAGAGAAACAAATTCCCACCTGTAAATTCAGTGCAATAGCTCTGGTTTCTGTCTCCTTAGTGACTATTAGCTGTTGTCCACAGAAACATGCTAACCTTCAAATTACAGCACATAAAAACCATCTTCCAAGTGATCCAAAGCCCAGGAGTTTTCCCAGTGAAATTGGCACAGGAAGCCTAAACTTGACAAGGCTGCATTTCAGCACCCTAAAAATAGGCAGCATAGTTCTAGTCTGAGCTCTTTGCATAGAGCCCTGCAGTTCCATGAGGATACACAGTGGGACATGTGCATTACCTCTCCTCTGAACATCCTCAGGGCAATGGGATGTCCCAGCAATGTCCCAGCTGAGCAGCTGCAGTGGAGATCTGTGTGTCCTGTACTCACAGTATCATTTAGCACTGAATTAAGTAACATTTTACAGTTTCTTCATCACTTTTTTCTTGTGAAAATGTAAACTCTTGTGAATTTACTTTATTCTCAGATTCTCTATTCAACGTATATATTTCTTCTATTTTTCCTCTAGAATTTTCTGATTTATTTCTTTTTTACATCTCTTATCCTAACCATGACTGTCTGTATTCTTGTCCTTCTATTTCCCCTCAAGAATGCTGCTTAAATATTGAGGTGCTTAAATTTGTGATGTCTGTTGAGCACAAATAACACTGAATTCTTTGCAAGACTGGCTGCACTGGAGCCTTGTCCAGAACTTATTATCAAGGGGATTACATAAAAAAAGTATTGTACTTTGCTTTCATTTTGGCCCCAGACTTGAGGTGTGCCACACTTGGAAAGCTGACACTCAGGGAAAAGAGAGCAGCAGGTTGGCAGTTCTTGCAATGTTAAATTCTCGGGGGTTTGTCTTACATTTCTTTTGAAACAGATTAAAAGTAGTCCAAATAACAGATACAATAAAATCATAATCGGTTGATTTTATAAATTTTTCCCACCCTGGCAAAATTTTGAAGTATTTTTTATGTGTCACAAAATTCTTGGAATCTTACATATAGATACCAGAAGTTGGAAATTTTCTTGTGGCCTTTATATCCTACGACCATTTTTACATACTGCAGTACTACAACTGGCAAGTTCTCAGATCCTGCAAAAACTCTTATTCCATGCTTAAGCATTTACATTAGGATGTGGGAGATCTGCAACAGCAAAAATATTAACTGCATGTATTCCACTTTCATCTAATTTATCCCCTTCTCTAACTCCTCCTATTGTCAAAATATGCTTTATTTCTGCATCATCTTAAATCTCTGAATGTTGAGTGCTGGGAAGAACTACAGTCTATAAAATCAACATCTGTTTGTGTTAAGCTATCATGATTCTAACTTCTGGAGTCTCTGTAATGCTCTTGTTTCATTTGTTACAGAAGCATTTGGAAATCTATCAATCCACTTTCTCTACAGCCTACACAATGTCTTTCCAACACTTGCAGTGGGACAGCAAGGGGGGCAGACACTCCTAACAAAAGCTGACCAGGATGTAAATGTTCAGATCACCTGCAGCTATAGCCCAACAGCAAAATCTAGAGATCCTTCAAGAAAAGTCCTGCCCATACTAAATACAAAAAAAACCCTAAAATCTTCAAGACACATCCTGTGCAAATCTTGGTGCATGAAATACTGTCGACACAGACAGTCCTTCAGAAGATGTCTCAGCCAAGCCTTGAACTGCAGCATTAAATCTGGTGCACTACAGTTCATATAACTATTAGAGTAAGTTGCTGTTTTCTTAAATATTTGCATTATACTGCACATCACTAGCTGAAAGAAGTCATAACCAAGTTCTTCCTTTTCACTTTAATATTTCTTGACAGAAGGACTGAATCACATACTAAGGTATCTGAGTTCTTTCCCACAAAGTACCGTTGGTATTAAAATGTAGAGATTTGGGGTTTTTTGGTCAGCCCCACCAGCTCCTTAGGGATCTCTGACATATTTTTAGTGGCTTAAACAACTCTTGTGTATTACCCAAACAGAGGTATTTCAGCTGGTGTCCACCAGGAATGCCTGACTTTCCTGGGACCCTTACCAGCTTCAGCCTGTGCTGTCTCACATCAGCACCTGCAGGTGCACACACGGAGTGGCTGCAGGGGGGTGGCCCGAGCCTGCACATCTGCAGCGCCCGTGTCTGCACTGACCCTGAAAAAGCCAGCTGAGGCCATGCCCGCTTCTATATTTAAAACTGTTTGTTTAATTGGTGGAGTGCACCAAGAATAAATAATGAGCTAATTCTGAAGATCATTCCCAGAACAGCCAGCCTGGATTTTTTTTCTGCAAGTTAGAACTCTCTCCTCTCCTTTGTTTGGGTTTTCTGGATTTTGGTGTTATTAATGGTTTCATTATCTGAAAGTGAACTGCTTTATCTAAATGCAATTGTAGGAACAGTACAATATTTCAAGCATGAAGCATTCTGCATGAGTGAGGTTTTACAGTGTTTTTTTAACTTTTTAGTTAAAAGTTCAAATTCTAAAAACTGGATCAAAGATTCTAACTAGATTGGAGATGAAGCTTCTTCCATTAAAAACAAAAACAAAAAACAACAACAACAACAAAAAACCAGCAAACCAAAACAAAAGTCAGTTAAGGAATACTACCACCAGAGTTTTTCCAATGTATTGTACATACCTTCTTCACCTTCCTTGATAACATTTAAAAACAAGGAGCTTAACTACAAATTTTATCTCAGAAAATAATTTTAAAATATTTAAACAGATACAGAAATTCCTTTTTCAAAATATTCATTAACTTTTTAGCTGTAATGGGTTATAAAGGTTTGATAATAATTTAAAAAAAAACCTTCTCTTGCATTTTGCTTTGTTCAAATGCCCCAGCAGTGTCCACAGGTCTCTGTGTCTGAGTGAGTGCACAGGCAGACAGATGAGGTACAAAGTAACATACAAAGGTCAGAGTGCAGTGAAATGACTGTCCAGTAACAGAATAGGCTTGCTCATGGACTTGATGATTAATAATATTAATACAGCAATTGTCCTTTTAATGACTATGGACATAAGTGGATCTCATTTAACTTGGCTTATTGTGGTTGAAAGAATACAAGCTTTAGTCAAATACCAACCAGGCACTGTGAGAAGAGTACTGTGTCTCTTTGCTAAGTTATAAAATAAAGAACTGAATTCTGCCATGCACTTGGTGTTTTATTCATTTTATCTCACAAATAGGGAGACAGAAAAACTAAAGGCAAAGGGTTATGCCCAAGCTGATAAAGCAAGTCCATGATGAAGTGTGAAATTGAAACTCACCACTGACTCATAGGTCAGTTAAACCTTAAAACCTTGAAATCTTATTTCCATATGCTTTTTAAGCTCTCATATGATGTTGCTTATTACCAGTTTCAGATGAAATCTTTATTTCTGTAGGAGTGTAGTGATACTCTGAGCAGCTTACGCCTAAGTTTGTCTTGATTCCTAGCAGTGAGGCACCGATTCATTCTGTCACATGCAAAAACATTCTGCCACCTCCAGTACAGCTTTGGGACCAAATATGACACCTATTCCATGGCAGGAGCTCAGCAAAAAACCTGACTAGAAGCCAGTTGAATCTTACCTTCTGGGTACCTTCTTGTGTCTAACTACCCTGTAAGACAGGAAAACTTCGGATTAAGTGAGTGGAGTCAAGAATCAAGAAGTTACTGTTTGGTACAGTTTTTCAATTCAAATCCTTTTTTTAAGAGTGGGTTTCAAATACTCAAGAATACTGAGAAATTCAAGCTGGCAGGCAGGACCCAGTTCAGACCTGGAAAATCTGGATTTCTGAGCAAATGTAATTAGCTTGACCCTCATTTTTAGGGTTATGCTGCTTAAACTGGCAGATATCAAAATAGGCCAAGGGCCAAATCAGTTATGATCTGGTTTTATTTATCCAAAAGTCTCATATGGACCTAATTTGCTATTTTGTGTTAAGAAATAATGAGTAAGTAGAGAGGATTACGAACACGTTTGGCATAGAGAGGAAGAGAGAATGCAGCCATAACTTCAGTTTGGGAATGTCTTACTTCATCATAAGCTTAAGTTTCAAAGCTGACACAGGGATTTTGGTACATAATGCCTCATTTTCAACTAATTGCATCTTAACTGAACATTGAAACCTTCAATTTGGAAGCTCAAATTAGCGGCTATATGGTGGTAGCTTTTTTCCAGGTTGTGTGTAGATGCCAACTAGAGGATATAAGCATATGATCAAGTTTTTAAATGTGGTTTTATTAAGTAATAAGAATAATCAATATATGGTGACAGTTTTACAAAACAAAACTTCTTCTAGTCTGCTGTCTTATCCCTAGTCAATATCTTGAATAATTTACCCTAAAGTTTTCTCAGCACCCTCTGTAGAGAAAACCAGTACCCTTCCTTGAAAGTGCCTTGCTATTCAGCTAATTAAAAAACAAACAAACAAACAAAACAACAACAAAAAAAAGTAACTGTTCTAGGTAATTCCCATGTTATACTGTGTCAAAACTGCATTTGAAAAGTTGAAGTTCCCCCAGGGAAAAGTAAAAACATCCCTGGTGGCATACACCTGTTAAATATGAATGCAAATCACTGCTTCCTTAACTATTTATGCAAATTAATCTTTCAGTTGGGTATGAGATGTTTATACTTTAAGCCTATCAAGTTGATTAATGACTTGGTCGACATAAGCCTTGGTTCACAGGGAAGGCATCTGCAGATAAATAAATCAAACCCTACTTGCCAATTTATAATATTGTATTTATGCTTCTACCCTGTGCATGCTGAATGATGGCAGTGGCACATGAATCAAATGGGTACTTTACAGCTTCCCAAATGCCACAATCTGCCAATTTCATTAGCAATGCCATAAAATAAATTTTTCAGTCTGGAGAATTTCCTAGGGAAATCAAACTTAAAAAAGAAAAGCCACCCCATGTTCTTTGAAAGCATGAAAAAGACATATGAAGTCAAACCATTGGAGAACAAGGTGTGAGAAGAAGTTGCAGAGGAGATGCACCTGGTTGGTGGTGAATGGTGCAAAGACAGACAGATGTGTGTGCTTAGTGACAGCCATCCACAGAAATTCCTCAGTCTGAAACTGCTCCCTTCCTTCCCAGACACCTCTGGGTCCTACTCCCTAGGGATCAGAAGGCATTGTGTCCAGCACCAGCTCAGTGCTGCAGAGAACTGGAGAAGCCTGAGCCAGAGCTCTGCAGCTGAATCCCCGCTGTGTCAGCATGAGCATGGGGGATGACAAAACTGGGTTACATGGCTGAGCCATCTCAGTCCTCATCCCAAGGAACAAGCAGAACAGGGGTATGAAAAGGATGGGACTTAAAAGGCAGAATGAACATGCATAATTAATTTTCAGGGACTGCAAGATAATGTGATCACCTTCAGATTTTCCCCATCTGTTGCTAAGCAGCATTCTTAAGTCACAAGTTTTGTCTTATAAAATGAACAACAGTCTCCTCATATTTTGCTGTTTTTCCATTTTATACCATTCTTTTACCAAGCTTGCATTTTAACTATATTTCAAAATGCTTTAAAACAAAGGTGAGTGCCAATCTAGCTGCAATCTTTGGGAAAAGGCTTCAGTTACTACCTGGGACCAGCAGCCCAAGGACTCACCAGTCCCCAAAAAGGAGTTAGAAAAGCCTCCATCTCACATGTACCAAAGGAATTGCTTTCTGTCTCTCATCCCTGAGCCTCACATGATAAATTGAACTTGCATCATGGAAAAGGCAAGAGTATAATACATTTGGGGTTGTATATTCATTATCAGTCTAAATCTACATAAACAAAATCAGAATTTTTCCTGTGGTGGTAGTAAATTAATTGTATTTATTCATTTCATCTGTGCAAAGGATGTTGTTCCAATGATCAAACACCCATTCAATGCTCTGGGCATTCTGACAAAAATTAAAATAATATCAAGGAGCTCTCTCTGTTAGAAATTCTCTCTCTCATTTAATTAGAAGTAAAGGGCTGGCTGCCAGTGTTCCAAAACTAATAACAAACATGCCCACTGCAAACACCCTCTCCACAAATTATTCACACCAGAAATTTCAGAAATCCTCATTCTTGAAGACCAAAAGAAGTAAGTGACAAAGAGTTCAGGATCTTTCAGCAACTGTGGGGAAATAATTCCTCACACTTAGACAGCTCATGTCTGCAGTTTAACCACTCTACATTGTTAGCTCAGTTACACAAAATGAGCAATCATTTTAAAGTGCAAAATGACCATCAGCTCCATTTTCAATATTCATGAAATGAACAAATCATAAAGCTGAATAACATAGGTGATCCTGTGGAGCATGCTCAGCTCTCTAGAGGATGTACCCTCAACTCTCTAAAAAAACATTTCCCAAAGGGATAGCCCAAAATTTTCCCAAGTCTCCTTGGCTAACTGTAGCAGCCTTTAGAGCACCACAGCCAATGAATGCTTCTCACACAGCCACTGGCCTAAACCCACACATTGGTCTATGACTTTTCATATCCTTCCAGATGCCTCAGCACTCACCAAAGCAACAATTCTACCTGGCCACACCCCGAGTTACAAACCTCAAACTTGAAGTAGCTGCAGTGTTCTGTCACTGATTAAGCCATCACTATTTTGGCAATCAGTATTGCTTATTGAAGAAGATTTTTGTTTCACATAAATTCATATATAAACAGAATAGCTTTAAAGACCTGGGCATTTATATTCACCTATTGCCCAGGAGTAGCTGAGGATCTATACTTTACATCTACATAAAGATATGTCCAAAGCCAAATTTGTTCCACTAGCTCCAGTTGACAGTGCATTTCTCACTCTTTTTGGTATATCTGTAGGAAAGAGAAACAGAGAGTGGGTTTGGTTTTTTTTTTTCCTTTGTTCATCTCTTTTTGTCTCTACCAGCTGTAAAGTAAAAGGTCAGGGAGCAGGTAACAAAACCTGCAGCCTAGGGGTCGGCAGGCAGACTCCTATTACCAACTCAATCTCCTCCCTGCAAGTCTCCAATTTCTGCAAAACTGCAGGACTATGGCTGAGCCATGAAAGAACAGCAGTCTCTGGCATGTGTCCTGTTGCTTAAAGGAACAGGCAAATAGGAGAAAAGAGGCATGAGGAGACTGCAGAGATGGAATATACACATATGCATCTACAGGAGAGGAAAAACAGGCAGAAAGGTCTGATGCAGGCAAATTGGACTGATAGAGGAGATACAAGTACCCCATAGGAGAAAATAACAACAACAACAATAACAAAGTTATTAGGAGAATTAGAGGAAAGAAGTTAATGGAAAGGCCAAACAAAAAAGAAAAAATAGAAACTAAATAAATATGCATTTCTTGTGGCAGACTATTAAAGCTTCAGTGCAAGACTGATTTTACAGTTAGTATGAATAACCACTGTTTGGCGTGTTAAAACCTAATGTAATAACAGCCAATGGTGATCAGCTATATTATTTTCTCAGATGTAACCTGAAGTGTAATCTGTTTTCTTTTATGAGAAGCCACTGATGACCTGCAGTGAGCTCCATTCAGTAAGGTCAGCATGACTATAGTTGGCAATGGAAACCAAAACTGCAGGAAAGCTGCTCTCAGACATCAAGTCCCTTCTGTAGAACCACTGGGTTCAGATGTTTGCAAGTTTCCCTAGGGAATACCAAAAACAGAGATAAGGTCAGCCTAATGTTTCTGTGACATGGCTGTTTCAATGTCATAATGATATATAATGTTTATTTAATCTACTAATTTAACCTGTAAGCTGGTGAGAGGTTTTCATATTTTTTGCTTTTGTTTTTAGCTATGATGTTGATAAATGCTCCCTTTTCCTCTTTCAATTTCCTTCTCAAATAAGAACTGGTTCTGTGTTTTACACTGGAAGTCCATCTAGTCCAGCACGTCCCCTTGAAGAGTAGCCACAACAGGATACTTCACAAAGACCTTCCGGTCCTTTGATTTCTATTGAACACAAGGAGTTGTTCCACTGTGAGAGAATCACCCCTTGTTAACTATGCTGCCATTTTGTAACTAGAGTGTTAAAAGCTGATACAAATGCAAATAACGCTGTACCAACAACTCATCCACTTCCCCCTCACTTACAGCCCTTTGGAGAAAGCTCTGTGGAGAAAGTCGTTATTCCTTCCACGCATGTTTTGTCAATCTTTTGATCTAGGCCATTAAGGACTATATTGAAACATAATAATTACAAATTATATGACTCCAGGAGAAGCTGTAGTAGTTCTTGCCCTACTTTCAAAGTAGCTTGCTCAACTGCAAGCCAACTGCACTACTATTCTGTAATCCTGCAAGTTAGGTGGCAAAATGGTGGTCTTTACTCAATGAATTTCATCTAGAAATGTAATACCCCCATGGAATATGGAGTTGAGACTACTACAGAATATGTTATTGTACGTTTTAAATAATGAAGTCTTTATTAAAAATCTAACCACAGTGTTTACATCTCTAGAATAATCAAATTCTTTATATAAAGCCTATACTAGAATTGAAAAGCATAGGTTATTTCTGAATAATTCCCAAAAGATATTTGCATTGTTTCATTAAACAAACAATCCTTCCTTCATGCAGCTTATAATTGCATGATTAAATCCATATTCACTATAAATCGCAACAAGTGTTTTTATTTGTGCATCATTTGGAATAATAAAATGCTGATATTGTGTCATTTATCTGCTTTTCATGTTCTGCAGTTCCTAACAGCAGAACACTGGTTTGAAAGTGAGAGGGAAAGGGGGGTCCATCCTTTCACTTCAGAGCATTGCATTGCTCTGCCAGCTTTAACCACTGTACCAGTGCTTCTCATCCTTATCCTGTTATAAAAAAGGGGAATATAGAATCCATTGTTATTCTTGGAGGCATATGCCAAGGGCTCTTGTTGAACTATTCTGTAAGAAGAAGGAAGTGTTGTACATGTCCATGCCCAAGACAGGAAAGGTGGTGCTCAAAAGTCAAGAACAATTGTGTGCAGCTGGACAATTTCCATAGAGCGATTTTATGGAAGAAGCTGATTATAAGTAGTTAATTGCCACTTTAAATATGTCTTTTTCATTGACTCCTATCACCATGTGGTTTCATAAAGCACAAATACCTTCAAGAAATGAGCACCATCTGTGTTTAATGCCAAACCCTTTAACACACCTTTGTCTCAGACATCTTTTTTCCAGGCTTTTCAAGTTCTATAGTATTCTTTAGCAAGGAATAGTCCATGTGTTCTGCAATATGATCCATGTCTATGCCTTTTTAATCAGTAATGGGCAATGCCCATTAATGCAGCGTTGGAACAACTAGAATGATCTCGGCTGCATTGCAATATTAAAGAGATTTCCACCTCTTGCACAATGCTCTTGTACATTGTTGTTTTTAGTTTGCTTCTGGAATTGGATAAAATCTGATTAGCTAATGGTAATCTACTGAAATATAGGAGAAATTTACCCTGTTTTACAAAGCTTAACAAAAAAATAACCTTCCAATCCATCTAAAACAATTTGAACAAGTAATTCTTTCAATGTCAAAGTGTCCATCAGTAGTGAAGTGTATTGGAATGTTGTCTTAAAATCATAAGGAATCATAACTGATTCTTTTTTTGTGCCTGTGGTATCACTGCTGAACACGAACACTGAAAAACTTTTGGAGCAGGGAACCATGTTTTGCTTGGTCAGCACGTAGCGCAAGCTCAATGGAGTCTCTTAGCAAGCTCCTGGACATCAGCAAATTGCAAATAATAAAAAAGCTGTATTAGACCATAGCACCAAGTAGCAGCTTAGTACTTACTTTGTGAGCCAAAAAAAAAAAAAAAAAACCCAAACAAAACAAAAACAAAAAACAGAACAAAACAAAAAACCCACCAAAAAACAAAAAACCAAAACAAAAAAAAACCCAAAAAACCCCACAAAACTCAAAAGCAGGGTTGCATAATACTGGGCCTGTTGCAGTATGTACTTACAGAACAGGACTGGCTCGGTATTAGTAAAAGTCAATTTGTTAGATATTTGCTGTGAGCATAGTGTTGCACAATAGGTGCAATAAATTACTGCGTGCATGCATGATCATATTCTGATCACAGAATAAATGCCTGCGTTCTCTATTGCACATTCTCAAGTGTAAGTCATCAGGTTTCCAAAACTTCTTTGAAGAATTTCTTTTCCTCGTGATTGGTTTGATGTTGAATCAAGTTCAGTCACCTCAGACACTGACAGCTAAGCCTGAAGGTGAAATACACGAGGTATGAGTCCTATCTTGTTTGTGAATGTTTGCACAGCCAACATTTGAAGCCATACCCAATCCATCGGCTTTGAATTTCAAATCCGTGTGACTGCAGCACCCCGAGAAGAGACACTGGCATCCTGAGCCTCCGCCCCGCCCCGGGTCGGTCCGGCCCTCCCGCCAGGGCCCGGTGCCCCCAGGAAGCGGCGGGGCCGCCGCGGCCACGGCACCGCTGTGGGGGACGGGGCGATTTGCCTGGGCCTGGGGAGTGATCCCAGAGAACTTTCGAAAATACCTGCACCAAGAGTAGTGTGGCCAGCAGGACCGGGGAAATTATTGTCTTGTACTTGGCACTGGTGAGGGCACACCTAGAGTGCTACATCCAGTTCTGGACCCCTCAGTTCAGGAAGGACCTTGAGGTGCTGGTGTGTGTCCAGAGAAAGGCAACGAGGTTTGGGAAGGGTCTGAAGCACAACTCCTATGAGGAGCTGATGAGGGGGCTCAGCCTGGAGAAAAGTAGGCTCGGAGGGACCTTATTGTTCTATAAGTACTTGAGGTTGTAGGGGTAGGGGTCGAACTCTTCTTCCAGGTAACGAGCGACAGGACTCGAGTACACAGTCTTAAACTACGCCAGTGGAGGCTTAGGTGGGACGCACGTGGAATTTCTTTCCAAAAAGGGTGATTAGACATTGGAACGGGCTGCCCAGGGAGGTAGTGGAGTCACCGTCCCTGGAGGTGTTTAAGGACAGGCTGGACGTGGCCCTTAGTGCCATGGTCTGGCTGACACGGTAGTGCTCGGTCATAAGTTAGACTCGATGATCTCAGAGTTCTTTTCCAACCTCAACGGTTCACTAACCCCTTACCGGAGGCACCCGGCGCCGGGTGCCCCCAGCCTCGCTGTCTGAGGGCGCGAGTGCCCGGATGTGCCGCCCCGCCTCCCGCACGTGCGCGGCGCCAGCGCGCGCGGCTCCCCCGCCCGCGGGCCAACCGCCGGAGCGCGCGCCCGGGGAGGGCGGTCCCGGGCGCAGAGCTCGCGAGAGGAACATGGCCGCGGCGGGCCGGGGTGAGCGGGGCAGCGCGGGCGGGGGGCGCGGGGCGCGCGCGGCCGGGCGCCGCCTCACCGGGTCCACGCCGCACGGGGCGGCCGCGCTGCCGCGCGCTGGAATGGGCCGCGCCGGGCCGCGCCGGGCCGCTGAGCGAGAGCAGTACCGCCGGCAGCCATCGCCGCCCGGCCCCGGGGTGGGCTGCGCGCCGCCCCGCCCGCAGAGCCTTCTGTAGGAGGTTGAGGGGGGCGGGAGTGCCGAGAGCGGCGGCCGCCCCCTCTCTGGCGGGGACGGGCAGGGCCCCCGCGAGGCCGCAGCCGGACACAGGGGGGGCGGCCCCCCAGCCCCGCCGGGCCGCTCTGGGCCCCGAGCAGGTGGAGGTGCCGGTGTCCGCACCGCGCCCTGGGACGCGGCTCGCACCGGCCCGGCCGCTGCCGTGCGGCCGCTGGTGGATGTGTCCTGTGTTGTTATTTGGTAGTGAGGAACACTCGCTCCCGGGGGAGGTGCGGGGCTGCGGGCAGCAGGGCGGCGCTGCGGGCCCGGCCCGAACCCTGCGGGCGGTGAGGTGGAAGCGCCGCGCCCGGGGGAGACCGGAGCCCTCTGTGTCCCCGATCGTGGAGCTGCAGCGGAGGTCACTGGGCTGTGAGAAGAGCTGCGACCCTTAGACCAGGGACTGTTGACGAGTTCGACTCGTTTTCTGCGACATGCGTGGATTTAGATGGCGTTTGGTCAATCCTTTTTAGCGTGGAATAGGTTGCCCAAGAAGGTGGTGGAGTCACCGTCCGTAAGGCGTTTAAAAGACGATGTGGCTGGGTGATGTGGTTTAGAGGTTTCAGTGGCAGTGCTGGTTTGATGGTTGGACTGGATGATATAAAAAGTCTCTTCCAGGCCTGGTGATTTTGTGATTCCAGACTCAGCGTTGTTAAGAAGTGTATGTATCCACAGCACTTGTATGCACAGATGCACATCGCGGGTGCAGGTCACTTGGCTGGCACTTGGGGCAGTGACATTCCTGGGGACTCGGGGAGCCAGGTGGAGAGCTGTGCTGCCCTGCCTGCCGTGCCAGCAAATACATTTGCCTTTGTTCCATTTATGTGGGTTTTGTATTGGTGTGCAAGTGTGCAGTGCAGAAAACTGCTGTTAGTCAGTCTCGGTCAGTCAAGAGATACCAGGCCTTCTGCCTGCTGCAGGCAATTGGCTAAAAGGATTTAAAGTGAATAACTTGTTTAGCTATGAAGTAAATATCAGGAAAAATTATCTTTTTATGAGTGTTTCAAAAACACCTCCATAAAGTCTGGTATGTCCATATGTCTAAAAGATTTAAAGCTTAAACATCACTCACCTTTTAAGAAAAAAAAAAAAAAAGCCAAGATTTCACTGTGCTGTGAGTACAGCATGTTCTGAAGTTATTGTTTATAGGGAGGTGTATGCATTTTCTCCTCATGCTGCATCTTTTCCTTTATGACAAAAAAGCCCAGGTTTTGAATTGATTGAGGTTTTAAAGCTTTCAACAAAGGCACAGCTGGCATTTCATAAAATTATTCTCTTAATGTGTGACATTTTATCTTGTTCCTTCTTAAAGTTTTCTGTCCTGTGTGATTGCTTAGGACAGATGTGACTTTGTGGTATAACTTGCATTTAAAACTTGACAAGATTGTTGTCTGGTAATGACACCAGTTATTAAGCAAATAAAACCACCTGGAAGTTGAACGTCCATAGTACATTGTTGAGAGTACAGAATATCTTTCAGGATTTGGCAGTATTTGGAGAAGTGTAGAAAACTGAACTTAAAGATGCAAATGAGTTTTTAGAAGCAGTTGCACAATAACATGGAAATCACCTTTATATTTGCCTTTTGTTTGTCAGATTCTGTTGAACTATAAGGTAGTATCAAACAGCTTTAATAGTGAGGGTTAATACATAGATATTCAGACAAATTTGGTGGTAAATATGCATAAAATACTTTAAAAATTTTGAACTTTACTTGTTAGCCTAGCAATGAAATTAGATAATTGATGACACAATGGATTAATGCAATATTGGATAGAGAATATGCTTAGTTGAGGTTTGGGAGTTTTTAAACAGCAGTTAGATTACTAATGAAATGATTATTGGAAGGAAGAGGGAATATATTTTATCATAGGCCATTTATTTTTGTGGGCCTTTTTGGCATTTCCATCTTGTAACCTCTTCCTCTTGTGTGTTTTGCTTTGGTTTTTTACATGTGCAGCTTTTAACCTCTGTCACTGACATGTACAAAAACCATAACATCAGCTTCAGCCCTTAAAAGAATTAAAAGTAGTCTGTTAGGATTCATCTCTGGGATCAAAGGTAAAATTGTGTGACTGAGGAATGTCAGGGACATTTTAAATCTGATACCTGTGGGTTCAAAGCCAAAACTGAAAAACTCCATTAGTGTTACTGTATGAAACTGCATTTGATAAATGCCAGAACTTTAAAATAACTGATTTTTTTTTAACCTTTGTTAAATACAGTGAGCAGTAGGTTTCTGCTGACTTAATCATGTGTGTCTGTATATGTATATATGTACACACAAAGTCTGAAATATTCCAGTAAATGAAATGTTGATGTTGGAACAGGTCCATTTGAGTTGGTAACATAACAAAAAGACAAAATGTGGATGGGAGCACTTTCCTTTTTTTGTAAACATTCCCTTGTATCGGAATCTATAGAAAACTAAAATGCATTTCTGTTATATAATTGGCACTTCCAAGTGTGAAGACTTGAAGGAACCAGGGCTGAGTTTGTGTATTGCAGCTGAGCTAAGAGGAGCAGATGATGCACCTCTAGTACTGCTGTTCTTGCCAGAGGTAATTGGAAAGACAAATATCATCTTAGAATTTGAGCAGGAATATGAAAGGTGATAAAAGATGCACATAAAGGATATAAAAATCACTTTACTCTCAGGATTTTAACCCAAAACCACACTTTTACATCTAAAAACTGCAGAACCTGGGAAAGCTGAACTAGTCTTAAGGCTTTAATTTCCCATGTAGAACAAAATACGTAACTTTTTAAATAATGAATCCTTGAGACATCTTTGTGATTTTTGTTTTTCCTTTTTACTTTCCAACCAACCAGGAATGTGCTGAAACAGACACTGTAGAAGGGTGCTAGAATACAAGGTAAGTGCTGTATCTTGAAAAATTTTAACTTTTTAAATATTTTTTTAATAAAGCTGCTGTGCTATGTTTTTGGTGAGCAGTGTATCCCTTTAAGTTGTGCTTAAGGTTTTATAATCCTGTTAAAATGGAAGGTTTTCCAGGAGATCTGTTCCTGTACAAACAGAAATTTGGTTATATGTAGTACTTGTATTACATAAACTTAAGAGCAAGTTATTGTAATTTTATGCTTTGGCCTTTGATATGAGTGGGTTTTAATCACCTCTTAAGATTATGATTTAACTACTCATATGCTGATTAAACAATATTTTCTCTTTTTAAAGGGCTGTCATGCTTGCAAGCCTTCATAGATGTTAGCTGTTTTCCAAATGTGAATAGTTTTGATATTAAAACTTTGGCCTGTAGAACATTTTGTTTACTTTTGTTTACTTAGTTTTTCTGCAGTGACTCAGGCTTGTACCAGCACAGCACCTCCAGAAGGACTCCAGACCCCGTGGGGTTTGGTTAAATCAATCCAGTTGTAGATGAGGAAAATTCTCTCTCAAAGGGAGTCACCAAGGGTGTTTGCTACTGCTGATGGTGCTGTTTCAGGAGGTGTTAGGAAGGGAAGTCAAGCAGCTTAGTAAAACAAGGAAGTTGGGTTACATTGACTACCACATTCTCAGTTGCGGAACTGTGTGCTTCTGGAGTTTAGCTGGTCCCTAAATGGTGGAAATTCTGATCCTGCTCTTCCCTCCTCATCTTCATTGTGGGAAAAAGAGGGTGGGACAAGTTGCCTGATTTTCAGGATAACCAAGACTTAAAGCCTCTTGATAGTTTCCACTGAGGCCTCCTAGATGAACCAGAGCATTGGTTCCACCTCTACAGAAAAAGCAGACACTGCACACGACTGTCATGGCTAAGAGCTGCTGCAGAGACTGGAAGAACAAGATGTACAGAACTGGATATACACAGAAGGGGGTATGTATCTGCAGCATTGATGTATTCCAACAAACCCCAGAACTGTGTTTGGCAAAAAATCCCAACTAGAAACACTTAAAAGTAGGGGAGCTTCCCCTAACCTGAAGGCAAGGTGTGTTTAGGGCTGTGTGCAGGCTCCATGAAGAGCAGGTTTGATTAGACTTGGCAAACCAGTTCACTTTGTGTCCTCCTTTAGTAAATCTACAACTTTTGGTTCTTACTGTGAATAAATCTGCTGCTTTTTTAGCTGCATGCCCAAAAAAAAAAAAAAAAAGGTGAACCACTGAAAATAACACTATTTGCACTTGACAGCCATGAATGTTTCATGTTTGCTTCTTCAAATGAAGAAATGCTTCTTCTTTTTCCATGCTGTGCTGTATTCCTAGCATTGTTTTTAAACATTTTTAGCTCCTGAAGTTCAAGAGTCAGAATTGCCCGGTGTTAGTTACAGAATACAACTTTTTTCAAACTTTCCTTCTGTGGCAAAGATTGATGTCTACCACAAAAATCTTCCATATCCTGAAACTCCAAAGCAAATGCACATTACAGAATTTATTGAAGTGTTCAGATTATTGTTATTAAATCCAGATGTTAATGTAACAGTTTTGCACTTGGGCAATAAACTGGATCTCTCTGATTGTTGACTCAGTAAAGAGTATTTTAAGATTTCATATTTGGTACTTGGCTTAAGCGTTAATTAAATGTTTGAGAAGGGGCTTTTACCTGGGCATGGTGCCAAAAGCAACACAGTGAGAGAGAAGTGCTAGTTACACTCAATTTTGATCTTTACACCAACTAGTGGAACACGAATTAACAAAACACAACATAAAAAGGAAACCCACTAGTTTTCTATCCTAAGTGAATTTATGACATAGGTAGTCCTAGTTACCTACCTAGGAAGGACATGCAGTTGTGTTCATGTTTTCACATTTTGTGTCTAATACTGGAAGCCTGCTGGAAGGCTAGGGAACTGTTGCTAAAAACTTGTTTACAAATTCTAGAGACATTAAAATTAGAGTCTTAGTCATTCTTTAAATGTAAAAGAGGTAGCTCATAAAAATTCAGCAGAGAAACTCATTAAAATGAGTTCAAATTGTTAGTGTATTAAGTCCAGTTAATACTTAAAAATGGTTCTTACATCTCTTGTAGAGGCAAATTTCTCAATATTTCCTATACAAAAAAGCTAGAAGAGACACAGAATTCCAGCTACTGAAATTCTATTTAATTACATTGCTGCAATGCTTAATTTTGTTCCCCGTATTTTTAAAATTGAAAATGTATAGCTTAGTAAAGTTGCAATCCAGCAAAGCTTTAAGCATGTGTTTCTGACACTAAATGGGTTGCACAAAGTTGAACACACCCTTAAGGCTTTTCATGATTTAGAACCACGTGTTAGTAAAGCTTGAGGAAAGCCCTGGTGTGACACAGGCAGAGCACTGCGTGTGAGAGTGTGGCTGTGGTGGCTGTGTCCTTAAAGGTCTTACTGCTGGTCCTTACTGCACTGGAGCAGGTGCAGTTCTGTGTGCAGGTGCTGTCCTGCACTGGCAGGGGCTCGGTGTCAGTTGGGAGTTAGGGGTTTGTACTTGGCTGTTGTCTGGGAATGCCTGATGTCACCATTCATCTCAGGCTGTGTTTTTAGAATGCTGCTAAGTGTGCTACCAGTCCTTTTGTGCATTGTGCATTGGCTGTCTTGGCACATTCCTTTGTAACTGAGTGGCTGGAAGTGTGAAAGCAAAGGAGTGTTTGTGCTTTTATAACCTTGCTGCTCAGGCAGGTGAGGGTCTTAGGATTGGTGAATTCTGAGAATGGAGCTTGCTGAATATACTGGGATGGCTATACAGAAACTGTTCATTAAGGTTGGCCTGAATTACACCATTTGTGTGTTATTTCAGAAGTTTTTTAATGGACTAATAAATCTCTCTGAACTTTTTTTGAGTGTGTTTTTTCATTATATATCATTTGGTACACTATTTTTTTTAGGATTTCATCTTTAAAAATAAAATTTTTAACATATTTTTCCATAGAAAGTACAACTAAGGTACCAAAAAAGAAAAGCCTTAATGTTTGGCTAATGGTTTTGCTAATGTTTTTCAATAATTTGTACTCTTTGTACAGCTGTGCTCTTTATAAGTATACTTAGTATATTTATAAGTTTTTGTTAAAGACTTGTAACCTGTATGAGTTAGGAATTTATAGAAACAACTAGAAACCTCACCATTTTCCATGTAAGTTTTTCAACACTAATTTCGTTTGCAGTGTCTGGACTGCAGAAGGTTTTTAATACCCAGTTTATGAGGGTAGAGCTCACTTATGGTCTTTCTAGTAAATTCTTAATTAAAGAAAAGTTACTGCTTTATTTTGCAGTCTTTATTATTTCTGAATTTGTATGGGTTAATTACAGTAATGCTTCTTTGTTTTAATGTCAGATAATACAGCAGCACTCAAATACAAAATACTGAGCAAATACTGTCAGTTTTTGCAAAATATAAACTGTCTCTATGGTTATGGGAATTATAAGTCTTCCAGTGTGAATCAAGGCCTAAATAATTCTCTCTATATCTTTAGACAATTTTAACCAACTTTCTTTGCTTCTATGAATAACTGAGTGTAATTTCTGATTTCTTCTGGAATCAGATCCTCTCTCCTCTGCCAGATGTTCCACCCTTCCTCTGCTCTGCCAGTTAAACCATTTGATGACTCTTTTACCAGGTCCTGCCTCAGAAGCCTGATTTTAAAAACTTGTCTAGCAAAATTGGTAAAAGAGAAAAGTGGAATCTCTTGGAAAGGGTAAAATGCAGGTGGTGAGAATCTGCTCTGGCCCATAGTTCATCTTTGCTGTCCTGGAAAGGTTGTGGACAGGAGCACAGGTGGGAATGTGGAGCCAGCCCAGCCATGTGACATTGGGGACACTGGGACTGCTTCCCTTTGCTGCAGAGTAAACCACACCCACTGGAGACCCTTGGACACAGTTCTGCACCAACTGTTCCTCAATACCTGGGGCAGCTGGGGCTGAAGGTGTTGGCAGAAGAGAATTCCATAGTGTCTCCCATCTGCCTCTGGGTTCTTGCATAGGTAGTAGACTTTGGAAAGCCTAAGGCAAGCCTTGTGCTGGCTGGCTGAGAAACATGGTCAAGAAAAGGTTATCAAGGGAAGATGGTATACAGAGCATTTTTGATGGGTAAAACTGAGTTGAGGTGATTTAGTGATAGATGGAGGATAGAAAAAAAATAGAGCATACAGGAACAGAAATCAGGAAAGTGGGTATTGAAGTGATCTGGGGAAAAAATAACTATTGTCTGACACTAGAAAAAGAACAATGAAAATAAACCAAGAGAAAAAACTCCTTGGCTACAGTATTTATATCTGATACCAGGTTATATGTAATGAATATCTTGTTTTCATCACATAATTGGTATTTTCCAACAGAGTTTCTAATAAAGCTTTGTAGTATCTTTTTAAAATATTTTGAGTGCTGCTCAAACTACAAGAACTACAGAAAGTAAATGTGTGACTGCTGCTAAGTGCAGAAATTTGTAATCTACTGTAAACAATTTTATGTTACCATCTATTTCCTACTTATTTTCAAACAAGTAGCTTTGTATGGAATGAAATATTGGAACACAATAGTTTAATAGATAAGACTTCTTTGAAACTGCCTTAGGCAACATAAACTCTCCTGACCCAGAGTTTCTGCTCTATTAGTCTTTAGCTAATTTCAGTAGGGAAAATGGAATTCAAGTTCATTTTAGCTTTGGAGATCGTGAGAAATTGGTTCTTAAAGTACTGAGGGCATGGACTGTGGATTATAGCATTAAACTGTTTGGAACATCAGAGTTTTCAGGCACCATACTAATAACATACTTGTTCTGATTATTTTAGAATATGGGTGTTGATCTGCAGATTAGGCTTCATCAGTTACGATCTTGGATCTGTATTTATAAAGAAGCAATAAGTTATATTCCTTCCTGTGGTCTTACCCTGTTCCTTGTTAGAAGAAATGTGTTTGATTTGAAAAGTAAAAATTTGGCTTCTGTTAAGTGAAGAGTGTAATTTTGTCTTTATCAAATTACTTGTTATGCTGTTAGTCATAATACTATGTATGTGGTATATCTTTGTGCTTAATTTCCAGTGTTTAGGAGTGTCAGGGCTGGGATTTTGTGGTTTGTTGTGGGATTTTTCTTCCTGGAAGTCTGCTTAACTGTATGGAATGCAGCATTCTTTCAATCTGCATCCTTGTTGTAACTATTAAAAAAACCCCTACCTTTAATTCTTAAGAAGATGCTGTAAGGTGTAAATCTAGTAGAAGTGATAGAATTACTTTCAAATTGTGACCTTTTGTCATGCTGTATAAAAATGAGGCCATGTAACACAATGTGGGGTTAGAAGTAAGAAACAGGAAAGCATATTGTAGGTGAACTCTTAAGCACTTGGTGTTAATCAGGTAAAGAATGTACAGTAAACAGCTGCTGCTTGAGATGTACCACAAGTTGATTTATATATTTTGTTAATTAAACATGAATGTGTCACCTTCTAAGTTTTCCTTTTGTCCATTAGCAGATTAAATATTAAAAGTTTCATTTTCAGAAGTTGGGAGCAACAAGTTGACTGGTTTCCATGGGAGCTAATTCTGGTTACTGTTTGCATTGTTAATACCTCAAAGTAGCTGTGTTGGTCCAAGTCAATATGCAGCAAAAGGTTTGTGTGAGAGAGATTTTCTTAGCTTTCCTAAAGTTGGGTGTAGGGACTGGTTAATTGAGGACCTTCTGCACATGTCACTGAATTTCATCTCAGACATTATGATTCCAATTTTTGCAAGATCCCCTAAACTGAAGTTGCTTGCATTCTCTAATTACACTTACATTATTTTGAATTAATGTCTAATTAGCACTTCGTTTCTTGCTGAATGTAAATAATATGTTAAATTCTGTCCAATAGAAGTTGATTGTATTTTTAAAGACAAATTTAACCCCAAATATTACAATAATAAATTAATTACAATAATTAATAACCAAATTTCAGTAATAAAACTTTGCAAATCTTTGTAAAGTGTGTGGATGTAAAAAGAAGCAAAGTATAGATTTTTCTAGAAATCTCATCTACTAGAAATGATTGTGCAGTGTTCAGTCCCACTTCTGACAGGAGGTAGAAAGCAGCACGTTCAACGGGAGGCAGTCCTGCAGTTCCTTCCTCTTTGGTTTGAATCCTTGTGCTTTCCTTGCTTTGTTCAATTCAAAGGCTTGGTTTGCAGGCAGTAAAATAAACAGAGTAGCACCTGCAGCTTAGTCATAAATGGGAACCTCTCGCAGTATCCAAGCAAACAAATGAAATCATGGAGTCATCTAACCTTTCCTGAAATGCCTTAAGAACTTGACCAACATTCATTTTTAAGATGGACCGCTATTTTGGATATCAGAGGTCTCTGAACACATAGGGAAAGATTATGATCTGTTACATGGATAAAAGTTAGGAAGTATTGTCTGAGCTATCAAGTGCCTTTATTATACTAAAACAACCATTTGGGTTTTGATTTTTTCCTATATTGGCAACTTCAATTACATAAAAAGATTCTTCAGGCTACCCCTTATGTTTGCTGGCCACAGAAAATCATGGAGCACATGGGACCTTACTAATTCCTTTCACAAAGTTCTGTCATAGGCCAGAAGAACTAAACTTCCTTTTGAGCAGGTTAATCTGAGTTGATGTCGCAATTACTCAAACGCTCCTGCAAAACACTTCATATTAAAACTGAAATTAACAACTTTGGGATTTTTGCTAATTGGAATTCAAGTAAGTTGCTTTGGAAGACATATGTCACAATGTTTCATTGGAAAAAAAAAACATTATTTAAATATGTAGATATTTATGAGGGTAAGAAACTAGGAGCATCATTTGTTTGCACACCACACTAATGCAGATAGCTGTTGTTTGGTTGGTTTTTTTGTTTCTTTGCCCTGCTAAATTTAGGTGTAAAACTGACCTTGTGTTGCTTTATAAACTCAGCCTAAATGTATTTGTTCCAAGTGTTAATGTCAGCTTTTTAAATTAGAGTATAAAAACAAATTTAGAATATTGACAATCAACATTATCTTCACAGACTGAAAAATAGGAATGTCATATTTAGATTTTTCTGACCATTTGCATACAACGTATTTCCACATACAGTAACATGTAAACAAGTTCATGTTTTGCCTATCTAGTTTTAAGTATTTTTATGAAGCTCTTTATTTTAATAGAACTAGTGAGGATATGTGCTATGACAGCTTTGTATTTATTTAATCAAGTGGAACCAGCTGAACCACTTAATGTTGCCTTAAGAGGAGCATTGTTTATTAAGAATATCCACAGAAAATATGAGATTAAATCAAATTATGCCTGCTCATATGGTGATTAAAAGTAAAAAGTTGTTGAGGACTGTGCCTGAAGTCCTTCACTTACAACAAGTTATGGGTCAATGTTTTCTACACTTCAGGTATTGTGGCCAGAATTCTGGTTGCTGCTGAGTGCTCAGGCAGCAGCTCTTAGGGATGATGGATTTAGTTGTAGATTAAATAAATCATTGTCTTCTCATGATTCTGAGTTTTCAGCACAAATCTTTATGAACTCTGCTGCAAACACTGCAAGTTAACACAGCATAGCTTCTGTTTATGAAGCCTCGGGTCAGTAGCAGGTGAATTGAAGGCTGCCCTGGGTTATCAGGGTGGGTTATCAGCATGGTTTGCTTCCATGCCTGTCTTAAACAGCTCTCTAGAGATGGACATCTCTCATGCAGGGTGGAATTGCAGTTCAGACTTCTCCTTAAAAGTGGAGGGTGTTGACTGGGTGGTACCTTTAAGAGGCAGCTATTGTTAGACTTTACTTACTTTTTCTTTGGTCCCTCAGACCGATTTATTGGTTCTGGGGCACACTATGGAGTTTCTCAACTGTCTCTTAAAGGTAAATGACATAGTTGAACAGTTCTATATAATCAGTAAACAATTTAAACATCACTTCTGTCTGAAGGTATGAGTTCTGTTTCAGTGATGACTGTTGTGCATATTGAACCTTTGCTTGCTATATTTAAAATATTTGTAAAAAGTTTAGCATTTTGAATAAATTCTATTATTATAATTTTAAAGCCCTTGAAATGTGAATACAGAAGATAGTTGTAATATTTACAATTACTTAAAACATTTGTATGAAACCTTAAGGTATTTAAACACTAAGCTTCACAGCATTGCTCCTAGGTAGATTTTTTCCAGTGAAGGTTTTTGTGTAGCCCAGATTTCACAAACTCTTGTTTGAACAGGTTAGTTTGAGAAGGCAGTAATGTAAGAAAAGAATTCATAAATCATCTCTATGGCCCTGCACAGCGACAGGGTAGGCTTTAGTTTCCCCACATTTTAATGGAGCTGTGGGAGGCTGCCTTTATTCCTCACAGCCCCACACTGCAGGGTAATTCATTTGCACTTAGCAGGGCTCAGCTCCCATTACCAATTACTGTGATTTTTTTTTCCTGCCTGGAGGTAGCAGTGGAGGGAATGTATCATCAGGGATTCTCCTGACTCATCCCCAGCCTCTGTCCAGGTACAAGTAATTCTCTATACATTACCTTGTGGATGATGTGCATTTGCCATTGTAGCTTATTCATTTTTCATTTTTGGATCAGTCCAAAGACTTAAGATTTAATGATTTCCTCTGAAGAATTAGTAAAGATCATCTCAATGTAGCATTGTCATCAAAATATGCAGAAGTGTTAAATGAGTTTCTGGACGTCTTTTGGTGTCTGTTCAGTGATGTTAATTTAGCTAGAGCAGACAGTTACAAAATTTTAATCTCAGTTATTTAATAAAAGTGGATATTTTTCTGCACTATCAACCAGTCCAGGAGGACTCTGTGCTCCTGGAAGAAACACATTATTCCAGGTACTGGAACAGTGAGAAGCATGACAGGACCTCAGTTTTGTCAGATACTTCTGCACACTGTTTTTTAAAGAAATGAATAGTAATAGTGAGTTATAATGCATAATCCAAGGTGATTACTCATGGTTAGTCAGCTGCTGATATTTCTCATCTTTTTCTGCTTTTGTATAATTACCTTAATAAAAATAGCTGTATGATTTAAATCCTTATTGCCCTGTGTTTGACCACAAAACTTAATTAAGTAGGTTTATCGACGCTGTGTTTTAACTGTGAGATTGCAGTTTCTCTTTCAATATGGTAATTAAATGTCACTTTTCATGTCCAAGTTCCCATGCTGCAGTAACATGGTGTCTGTAGGAAGGGTGTCAGCCCAGCAGAGGTGAGGCTGTGCCCGTCCCATCGGGGCTCGTGCCCCCACAGCCCTTGCTGCTTTTCTGTTTCTGAGCTCCAGCAGCTGCTGGGGCTGGGCTGAGGAGCGTCACCCTCTTTGGAGCACAGCCTCTCTTTGGTGTTGCTCCAGGAGCTGATGGAGATGGAGACTGCAGCCAAGCCATGATTGGTTGCTGTATTTCTCTTTACCCCTTGCTGATAGGCAGCATGCCCAGAGGAGCCATCCTTTAAACCCCTGCGTCTCTTCCTCTCCTTGGAGCGGTGTTCCATCCCCAGGGCTTCTCTCCGGGAAGTGACTCCCGGAGCTTCCAGTTCCCGGACTCTTCAGTGAGCTGAATGTTCCCGACTTTGTTTATGTTCGGGCCTGACGTGTGTTGATCCTTGGAGGAAAGGAGAGACAGAGCATTCCAAGGGTCTGACCACTGGACTGGACTAATTTGTAGCCTAGGAAGGAAGTTTGCTGTAGGCTTGTGTAGGCATCGGTAGGGTCTGCTGCATTCTGGAAGCACAGTCCTTGCCCTTCTTCATGAGAAGGGAGGGGAATTGCCAAGTCGGTCTGAGATTGTGGCTTCTCACATTCTCTCAGGTCGTTAGTGCCCACTGCTCAAATAGGAGGAATATTTAAAACTGTAACAACCCTCAAAGTGCTTATTGGCCTCAGTGTCAGAAATCACTGTTCCCCCTGCACAGATCACCCAGTCTTTCCAGGCACTGACAGGGAGACTAAAAAGTTTAATGCAATGGCCTACCTTGGCAGCTGTTAGTTAACCTGCTGGATCTCACACTTTTTTAGGATCTTTTTTAGTGTTTTCTGATACATTGAAGAAAAAGGTAAGAAAAAGAAAACAAACCCAGCATTTTACATTTCTAGTATTCTCCCCACTAACGATTCTGGTGTATTACAAACTGCTAGAGTTTTAAATTTTGCTAAGTTTTATAAATGGAGAAACTGAGTGCCCATGTTCACACCATGATTCTGTAAATCCTGGAGCTGATGTTGCTAATATCTGATGATTGTTAATTCAGTACTGTACTGGGTACAGTGACCCAGGTTCCTTGCAGGTGTGAGTGAGTGAACAGTGTTAATGTCAGCCAGTTGACTTGGCCAAAGCTTGAATGCATTGTCATTCTTGAACTGTTATTTTCCAGCAGATTGCTAAAATAAAAGCTGGTTTACTACTGAAGTGTCATCCAGATTTCAGAGCTTGTGCCAAATAAAATACCAGTTCTGGTGTCTCAAGTAGCAGGGAAGTATAAGATGATAAAATTTTTCCAAGGAAATACATTTTGTCTTTTGAAGATAAAATGTTTAAAAATAAAAGGAGCGTTTGTCTTCAGCAGTTAAGAAGATAGCAACCACCTACAATCTGTGAGAACACTTACATAAGGCTCATACATTGTACAGGAGTCCTGGTTTGCCAGTGCTGGAACACTGTTCCTATGTACTTGTCAGGGAAATGTGAACCAAAGCCTCCTAGCAGTGCTGGTGCAGTTTCTATTTTGATAATGTATTCTAAAGACTAAGTAGGAAAATATTTTTTTCTAATTTTCACTCTGCTATTAAACATTTTGCTGTTTCTATGTTCAAACAAACAAACAAACAAAAAACCCCAAACCAGATACCTGTAATCATTTAAGACTATTGGAACAATTGAGTAATGTGATTTTTAGTTTCTCGAAATAAGTTGGTATTATGCTTTCCAACAGTTCATAAGCAGAAATGGACCAGAGTGATGGCTCACACAACTTTAATTTCAGGTGTCTTAGTTGCAAGGAAGGAAGTGGAAACCCCTTGAGTGACATCTGATTTTTATCAGATCAGCCTGGTATAAAAGGTGCTTTCTTGGATTATGTTAAGTAGAATTTTGAAACTTTAGTAGAATGGTTTTTTAAAAATTGTATTTTCCTGTACATGTTTCAACTGTTGAGTTTCAGTTATGTTATTAATATACTTCGTGTGTAGGTCTGCTTCAACTCAGGGGTTACACAAATAATAGTTACCATCTGTAAATGCAGATGGAAAACCTGAAATAATTCTTCAGGATTGAGGAGGCTTCAAACAAATGAGAAAGGGGAGGCAAATTGTTATCTTTAATATAAAATGTGAGAGTATCATGGGCTTTACATTCTACATCAGAGGTTTTTCGGTTTTGCAGATGGTTGCTGGATAAAGTGTCGTACAGGATTTGATTTAAAACAAGGTGTTTTCTACTACTCATTTTCCTGTTTGGATTGTTGATGTACAAACAATTGGTTATATTAGAAACACCAGAATGAAATGGCTTTTGAAGACTGAAAATAGATGGGAGATTCTGCATATCTTTAGTTGAGTTTTATGTGAAGTAAATGCTGCTGGTTGTAGCCTGCACCTGATGCTAAAGCAGCTGTATTCATCTGGAGCTGTTCAAATGAGTGTGCTAGAAAATGGTAATGGTTTATTATCATATATGCAGCAGTGTAAAAATGCACTTACAGAGATGTTTACAGATGGGTTTTGTCCTCATTTATTTCTTTTTTGTTTGTTTGTAAAGATATTTATAAAAGTTATTTTTAAGTTCCTAAATTAGTTTTTTCAATCAACAAGGAAAATCTTATGCCAAAGGTAAACTCTTAATTTCATGGAGGCCAAGTTCAGGAGTTGTCTTCAGAAAGTTTAACAGCTGAATGAATTCTTTATTAGATTATAATAAACCAAGATCTAAGAATCAAATTAATTGTTTATATTTTATTATTGCAAGTCATCTTTATAATATTTTTTAGAAGTTCTGTTTGTTGATTCAGTAAGGAGCTGTAAGAATCCTAGTGTATCTGTGCCAGATGTTCATGATGTAGGTCACTGATTTTTTTTTCCCCCTACAAAAAAACCCTGGAAATGTTGGGTGGAGTTGTGTGTTTTCCTTTTTGGGGAAGGTTAAGAGAATTTGTTGTTCTTAGCTCAGAAATATTTCTGTAGTCTGATACAGCAGCAGTTCATAAGTAATAATGAAATGAGAGCAAAATGTGATACAAGATATGAGTAAAGAATTTGAAGAATTTAGACTTTCTGGGAATTCTAGAGTATCTTTTGTTCAACGATTATGTAGCAACATAGCAATAGGGTAGTTGTAGAGTTAAAGGATCATTTGAGAACATACCTGGTTTTTTAGCAGCCTATCTAAAAGATTTAGGAAAAGGGAAGTGCAGTATCTGGGACTTCACTGTGAATTGCAAAGTTTAAAATTAGGGTTAGAGTTTTGCACTGGAGAACTTTGGATTCAGAGGTTTCCTAATTATGATGTTCATGTACTGTATGAAACCACAGTGAAAATAGGGTCCTGAGAGTCATGATCAGCAGGAGAAGAAATTCTGTGTGAAACAGGTGGGCAGAGCACTCATGCTGAGGTTACCCAGAGGTGGTGAAATCACCTGCTTTGGAGATTTTCAAAAGCTGACAAGGCAAGTTCCTGAGAGCTGGTAATCCCATGAGACAGGGGGATAGACTAGATGACCTCCAAAAGGTCCCTTCCAACCTGATCTATTAATGTTCAAACCACAGATCAAGCACATGCTGTGTGGGTAGTCACACTTGTTTTGAGTTGTGCTGCTGTGCTGCAATCAACATAATTTAATTGCATGCTGTGCTCTCAGTTGGATCTGGACAATAAACCAACATTTCTGTACATTCCTGAAACAAAAATTAAGGGATGGACATGTTACCAATTCTGCAGGGCATTGTAGATGTGGTGAAAGTCAAGCTAGTTTCATTCAAAGCATGATGTTTACTTATCTGTCATGGGGAAAAAAATGAGTCAAAGCAAATCTGCAGCATAACAAATGCTGAGCCTTAGTACAAGAAGGTGTTTCTATTAATTTCATCTGGTTTAAAAGCATGAATACAGCTCACGTGGCTTAATCTCTTTGAAAAGTGACTCCAAGGCAACTCATAACTAGTAAATTGTGGATAAAATGCTGTGAATATGAACAGATAAGCAGCTAAATTTTCAGTTAAATTCTGTTCTGAAGAGACCTGCTTGGTTAATAATGTACTTAATTTGTATGAGTGAGTGGGAGTTTGAGGAGAGTGTAATGTCAGGAAATCGAGTGAGCTGAGTAAATTATGCTTCTAGAAGCTAAGAACAAAGAAGAAAAATCTTGCATAACAGTAAGTTAATGTGTCTTCATTTAATGTGAAAACTCGAGTTGGTAACTAGGGAAAATAATGAAAAATATGCACTTAACCATGATAATTGTTCTGTTTAGGTGTATATCAAGCAGTAGTTGCTTATATTTCTTATTTTTCAATTCACACTTTCAGAACATGATTCTCTACTCTTCTGTAATGTAGGCCATTCTTTGGTGGTCATGATAATCTTTTGTCATCTTGGTTTTTTAAATGTCATGTTAACACTTGAAATAATTTGGTATTGATAATTGAAACATATATTGCATTTTCAAAATTCTGAATACACACTCCAACACATGTGGTGTTTATCTTCAGAATATTTGAATTTTAAGGCTGAGTATGGCAAGCAGATGTGTTTCTTAAGAAAAATAATTTAAAACTAACAAAAAATCTCACAATAATAAGATATTTCTTCATTTTTGTGGATCTTTCTGAGTTGTTAATATTTCATGTCATTCAAGTTTCCAAGAGTCCAGGGATGGGACTTCATTGACGTCCATATTGATTTATTGAAATTTTAATGACTTGATAGTTTTGTCAGGTATAAAAAGCCTGTACCAGTAATTCATACTTGTGTCTCTCCTTACTGTAGATGAAGTACTACACTAATGAGAGAAAGGAAGGATATAGTAAATTGTGACTTTTCTTCTACTATTCAATAAAAAGCTAGTGTGCAGTAAAATTAATTTTAAAATGTTCATGGCCAAAAGCCTTACTGGGGAGAATGAGGATTAACTAGCTCTGATATACTCCTTTGGTGGTATGAAATCCTCTGTAAATACTGACGTTGATTTGGGATCTGAACTAGAGTTGTGCAGAGCTTGAAAATATTAAAAGCCATTTGTATGTTATCACAATATATTAGTTCAGCATTCTCTACTAGAAGCTATTGGGAAAAAGGGATGTTGTGCTGATAGGCGGGTGGGGACACACGGTGGGGCACAGGAGCTTCTGGACATCCATGGTGAGGGTTAACGCTGGGTGATGTTTCTGTTGGTGTGAGCAGAGAAACTCTCCTGCTTTCTGTTAAATTGCCTCTGAATCCATTCCCTGACTATATTTTGGCAACCCCGTAATATTTGTGGGAAATCAGTAGGTAATGTGCATAATTCTGAAGCTGAATTTTGCGCGCGAAGGAACTGCCCAAAGCCCAGCTGTGAAGGCAGAGCAGTGTCTGAAGCGTTGGCCGGTGTTGCCGGAGCAGAGAGTGACCAGAGCCGCGTTGTTTCCGCAGAGCGCCGAGGCGTGCCCAGGATGGAGCCCGCGGGGCCGGCGGACGGCGAGGACGAGCCCGGGCCCCCGGCGCGGCTGGCGCCCAGCCCGCACAGCGAGGCCGTGGCGCACGAGCTGCGGGGGCTGTCGCTGCAGCCCAGCCCCTGCCTGCCGCCCCTCACCGAGCGCAAGAATGGTGAGTGACTGAGCGCCTGAGTGCCCGGGGATGCGGAGCCGCGGGAGGGACCGGGCGGGGACCGCCAGGGACTCTCCTCGCCCGCTCTTACCTCGTCCACGTGCTGCGGGATGTTGGGAAGTCGGTCCCGGGAGCTTCGCTCGCCAGGGCAGCTCTTGGAGCAGCAGGCACGCTGGAACCTAGAATGGAGTTGAGGAGATTTTTAAGTTTTAGTTTAAAAACTGCAGCTGGTGTATACAACAAGTATTGGTGAAATATATTTTTTGAGAGTTGTATTATTATCAGTTAAAAAGGGATAATTTTCAATAATGGAGTTTTTTTCTGCATAAATAATACACAAGTTATGTTATTCTATCTTACAAATTTTAATTCAATATTCGAATACTTCTGGAAAAGGTGTTTTTTCTTAGTTTCCTGTAAAACTAAAATGGATGAGGTAGGTATCTGTGTCCTGTCAAACCTCCAGAGCCAAACTATTGCTCATCTGTAAGTTCAGATTTAGTAATTTTGGTTAATTTGGCTAGAAACAATTATTTGTAGAAATTATGAAAGTCAGAAGCAAATTTGTAAAAGTGAACTTTGAACTTGATGGATTCACATTCAAAGTAGTTTTAATAATTTAGTATTTTTACTTTTTACCAAAAATTGGATATTTGCAAGAGTATTTTAGCATGTTACTACTTTATAAAGTCTATAAGCGTAAGAAATTGCAGTTCACAGAAATACAGTGGCACTTAAAAAAATCCCGAAATGTTTAAGGGTATTTTTTTGGTAGGATATTTTTATGCAGGAAGCATTATGCTTACTGTGAGCTCTGGTAGTGATCCTTTAAACCTTTTGTTTACTTGAATGAGTCTTTTGGCAGTAGTCCAGTAGGAGACTGAACTGTTCTAGTGTTGTTCTGCAGTGTTGTTAAGCTGACTTGCACAAGTTAGTACAGAAACTGTGTTTCCAGCTTTTCCAATGTCACTGCAAGGGTAGGAGGCTTCTGCTCTGGTTTGGTTTTGTTTACCATGGAGGTAATCACAGCATTCCTGGGTGAGCCAGCAGTCACTGGAGCTGTTACTACCTTCTCCTTTTTCACATTTTCCTCCTCTCCCCTGCCCTCTGCCCCAGAGATCCCAGTCACAGAGCAAAGCAGGAGTAAGAGTTCGGGTGGGCAGAGCTTGGTGGGTTTGCTGCAAATTCTCATGGTTAGCTTAAGCTCCAGTGGAATTATTGTCCCTTGAGTTTACAAAGGAACATTTATATGCTGTGCCAACTCTGTCAAAGAGGTTTTAACTTCCAGCAGAGGATCAATAACAGAACAATTGGAGTGCATTAGGAGCTTAAGATTTTCCAGTCACTTATTACATGCAGGTATTTACTCCCCGAACAAAGACAAATGGATAATTTTGGGAGGTAGATGTTATATGTCAGTTTCCTGTACTGTCGTAATTTTAAGGTTCTCCTATTTCATTTGAGCTGTTTTCAAGTTCATGGCTGTGGGCAATACTGTATTGCTAATGCAACTAATTTCAGGTTGTCATTAGTCTGCATCTTTCTGGATAATTAGGCAGTACATTCCGTGCATTGATCACGTATGTGCCCTGTGTATTGCAGTGGTTTACCATGCCTGTTCCCTGGAGGCAACTCTTGCTCCACTTGCTAAAAAGCAGCAAAAGTTATTATTTCATTGGTTCTGCTCTTCACACTTGTCACCTCCTGAGTGATGACAGAGATGTATCTGTGATCCTGGCAGTCTCATGACAGCCATGGGTGTACAGTCCCTCTCACGAGCAGTGAGCCTGCTCACATACATGGAGTTTGGGAAAAGGCTCTGTGTTTGCATCCCTGCCCGAACAAGGCCAGGTTGGGTCCAGTATGTGCTTTTTAGGCAAGATGCTATGTCCTTAGGAAGGACAGCTTGGGGGAAAAGTGACATGGATGAGGCTCTTTGGAAGCAGGAGGGAGAAGACTGATGCCTGGGTGTTGAGTTGGGCTGCACTGGAGGAAGGCTGACAAGAGTAGCAGCAGCGTGGCACGGCCCAAGTACCAGTCAGAACAATGTGCTGCCCACACTCTGTACCACAGTTTCCTGAGCTTCTGTCTGAGAGCCAGGAGGTGGCAAGGGAGGGAAGGATAGGCTGTCTGCTGCTGACAGCAGGAGGTGGATGGGAATGGTGCTGCCTGCAGCTTTCCAACCTGCTGTTTCAGAGCCAAATGATGGGAAGGGATTGCACATGTAGATGCCATCAAAAAAAAAGGAAGCAGTGCATGACCAGAGCTTTTTGCATGCTGAATTAATACTTTTCCAGAGCTGGTGAGCATGCTGCTTTGGCTGGAAGAGGGAGCTGTGAAGGGCTGGGTGTGAGGAGCCATGCAATCATTATTTCCAGGTACATGTAAAATACAAAGCTCCTAGCTTGTGTATTACAGCAGCCTCTCTTGGCTCTGCAGTGGCTTCCTTGACTATCTCATTGTGCCAAACTCTTCTTGTGACAGTGGCTACTAGTTTCTGATAAAGAGACACGTTTCTGAAAAAGAGACATGCAAGTTGCTCTTGTGCAGTTGTTGTGCACAGGTGGGAGCCTGGTTATATTCTTGTAAAACGAGTGGATAAGTGGCTGCACCTGTCCAGGCCATGGAGTGCCCTTTGGCTCTGCATTTTGGCTATAAATCCTGTCAGAAGGAGTGTGCCTGTTCCCTGACCTTTGTGTGGTGTGGAGAAGCAGTTCTGTTCCAGGCAGTGGGAGCTGTGAGGTGTCTGCTCCTCGAAACTCGCAGCCAGCATAGGAATGGGATTGCTTCTGCTTCCCTTTGGGGCTGGAGGAGAAGAGAGAAGGTGGTGCTGTGCCTCCCATGGCTGGCAGCAACTATTCTCCAGCAGAATTGGGCTAATTGAGAAAAGAGCCAAGAGTCTTGGATATTTTGTAGGAAAAAAGCCTTGGGACAGTAAACATCTTAAAGTAAAAGTAAGACTGGTAAAATCTCAATTAGGAGAAAGCAGTGACCCTGTCTCTGTAAGAATAAGAACACTCAGCAGCAGAGCCCCTGAGGCACCGAAGGTCAGGTGAGAATTGCAGCTTCCTGTGGGGTTGGAGAGCTTGTGGGGTACTGTGGGGAATTCAGGGGAAGGTGGAACACACACATACAAAACCCAACACAAACCCAAACATAAACAAATACTCCAAATGGTGTATATTGTGTCCTCCTAAGGGACCAGTCAAGTCAGCTGGGAGACATAGTTCTTAAAATAACTCAATGAAATCCACATCCCACTTAACCTAATGGTATTACTTAAATAAATTTGATGATCCAAGGGATTTTTTTCTGGCATCTAAGAGTTGTGGTATATTAGTTTGCCTGTTATCTCTTATCTTCCACTCCCTCAGTATGTAGCACTGGTAACATGCCTTCTTGGCATAGTTTTATGGTTTCTGAACAAATTCTCAGTCCTCTGTGCAATTAATAGACGTGAACTGCAATTTTGATATTAGGGAATCGGGTGAGATTTGGGACATTCTTCTTGCATCTGTGTGTGACAGGTTTTTCTCCATTCCTCTAAGATCAGTGATTAGGTGTGTTTTTTTCCTCTTGTAATGCTATATAGGTAGGTCACTGTGCTTAGAATTTTTCTTGAGAGAGCTGGGAGAGACACAGTGTAGAAAAGATGGCTAATGGAAAGACTAGAGAATAACAAATGGAAAACTTAGTTGTGATTTAAGTAATAGCTTGGCAGGGAATATAATTGAAAAATCATCTTCAGTTCAGCAGTTTCATAATCACTAAGCTGAAAGCAGTGAGATCTGGAAAACAGCATGCAGATATTCTGATTAACAGCACCACTACCAACAATAACATCAACAAACCAAACATAAAAATCCACCACAAACCAGACCTCAAAGGAAGTGTATCCTGAAAGGCCAATCTAGATAAAGAAGAGCACAATTTCTGTAAGCTTACAGTAGAAAAGTGTGTGTGCATTTATAGTGTAGTCATAATTAATGTGTGTGTGTACAGTGGTGGTCCAGAGAGGCTGTGCAATCTCCACCCATGGAAATACTAAAAATCAGACTGGTCACTCTCCTGGGCAAGCCTGTTCCAGCTGACCCTGCTCCAGTAGGAGGTGGGCCAGGAGATCTCAGGAGGCTGCTGCCAGCCTCAGTGATTCTGGGGTTTGTCTTTCCATTAAGGTTTTAGTAGCCCATGGAACATCCACTGCAAATATTCTATTAAATAATCTTTGCTAAGAACACGCAGCATATTGTAATTAATATATATTTGTCTTTATGTACTTTGGTTTTTTTGGTAGTGCTCTGTTTTTTGGGGGAGCTTGTTTTTGGGGTTTTGTTTGGTTTTTTTAACATGTCTGTAGAAAAAGCCAGAAGTCCCTTGGTCTCCCTGTAAATATTTGAATGTCATCCTATCTGTTCCGAGAGGAGAACGCAAACTGAGTAGGTACTGATTTCCCAGTAAGTCTGTCTTTGTCATTGGTACTGCCAGTTCCCACAATCCTAGCATTCCCAGGCCATCAGTCAGTGTCTACAAGGAACAATTTTCAAATATTAAAGCATGTGAAAAGACACACAAGCCAAAACTCAGAGATCTCTAGGGACTGTGACCTCTTAAATGGAATATATTCTGACATTTTCACAGGCTACATGAAAGAATTCCAGCAGGGTCATTCCATTTGGTAAACTTCTAAACAAACATTCCATCATTTTAGTTTGATTTATAGATATTATTTTTTTTAATTATCTGCTTATTGTGAAGAGATTAACACAGGAGACATGACCTGTGACTGACTCAATTCAAGGCATCTGGTATATGTGAAATCCTGTTTGAGGGCCTGGCGTTTGAGTAATTACAGGAGATACAGAAAGCATGTTTTCCTTTAAAGAGATCACTTGATCAAACTGTCTTATTCTGACCTTTTTTCCTGAAATTCCTTGTGCATAACTAAATGCACAGCTAGAAAAGAATGTTGAGTTAATTTTAAATTCCATTGTATAATTGTTTTAATTTGTTAGAACTAAGTCCTAGCTGCAGATGTTGTCGTTGAAGTGTCAGTTTGTGACAGAGCCACTACAAGAAGGTAACAGGGAGCAAACAGAACTGGTAATTGCTGTGCAGCACTTATTACAGGCAACTTTTGCAAATCAGAGGTAGAACAGTGGATGACTGAATATTGTCCTCTACAGGATATATATATGCAGTTAAATGTAGATCTGTGTAGTTAAACATATACAAAAATGCACATTTTTATGTACTCTATATACACATTTTAAAATATTTATTAATTTAAATATGTATATGGGTAAGACCAAATGGAAGGTGGTTTTCCTTTAAGCAGTGAACACTGCCAACATATGTCCTCCCTTAAAAGGAATTTGTGTGGGTTTTAGTGGGAGTAGAAGAACATGCAGACTTATAAATTTGACATCACTCTAAGTGTTGGGTATTTTTCTGGGAAGGGTGACTGAGGTAGATGGTGACCATTATTTGTGTTGTTTGGGTCTTTATTGCCACAGTAGTGGAGAATATAGGCAGAACAGAGCTCCCCCAAAACAATTCCCCTTAATTAATAATTTGAAGTAATGTTCTTGATGTTTATAGAAGTAATAAATTATAATAGGGGTTATGTAAACTGATGCTTTAGTTTGTGTAGTCAGAGCACTATTTTCCTATGTGGAGAAATTATTACACCATGATCAAAAACTAGATTATCCTAACATAATATAAAGCACCAAGATATTCATCAAGGTTTATGTTAAGCCAAGGTGAAATAGATATTGAGTAATTAGGCTTTTTTCCCACTTGAAAATGTTATTATGGTAGTGAAAGAGTTTAAACACCCAAGGGCATTTGGTTTGGTTTTGTTTTTCTTTTTGATGGGATTGCAAAGGAATGAGTTCCATATGATGTGAAGAGTTGGAATGTACTGTTAAAGCAATTGTTGCTTAGTTACTTGGTGTTTAATAAGGTTGTGAAGCAGCTCCCAGGCAGTGATGTCACTCAGCACATCACTGATGCTTCACCCAGATAAGGGTTTGTTGTGAGGGGCAGACAGGCAGGCACTGGGGAGGTACCATGGGGCTGCAGTGCTTCCTCCTGCACTTTGGAATTTTAGTTTATATCTACTAGACACTTCCAACTTTTAAATAACACTTTTGCTGTAGGCTGAAGGTTGGCAGAACACTTGGAAGTCTGTGCTGCAGAAGAATGGAAGGAACAAGGGCTGATGACCTTAGATGTAAAGCAAATGTTTATGAAAAAACTTGTGCAATACATTGCTCTTAAATGAGATTCTGGCTTATGAAACTGACAGAAATGTTCCATTCTGAGGCCTTTTTTCTTCATTTCACCCACTCTTATGCAGTATATTCAACTGAAATTGAAATTCAAATGAGAGGTACTTCTGCCCTCTGAAAATAATGCAAATTCTAACATTTCATTTTCACTGAAACCAAGAGCTTGTTGTGTGTCTTTTACTTCAGCTTCTGGTTTGGATACACTGATGCAGTTTGTAACTGGAGTTCAAACCTGTAACTGAAAAATACTACATGCAGGACTCAAGATTTTCTTTCAGCTGAAAAAGATACTTTGGTTTTGTTGTTTGATAGAAACCAGTCTCTCAGCCACAAGTTTTGTTTCTAGGTCATTATAGTTTCACTGTGATTCTCAGTTTCATTTTGCTATTTGTAATGTTAAAATCAGCTCATTTGAAACAGGTATATGCTCAAATTGCAGAGGTTTTATGTCCAGTGTTTAGTTTGGAAATGAGTAGTTCTCTCTATTACAAAACATTCTCTATTTAGTTAGCTGCAGAAAGAGAAGATGAAAAATTTGTAATTTGAAAAAGTTTTCTGCCTGTTTTTAACAATGCCATCAATTTCAAATGACAGTCCAAATTCCTGCTCACTTTTAGACACTGAACACAAAATCATTTCAAACTGAGTTGTAAGATCCCAAGGTTTTTCTGTCCCTGATTTATATTGTGTAATTCATGGGTTGTTCTATTAACTGTATTACTGCTAAAATAAAAAGCAGTCAAAGAACAAACAAGTTGCTATTGTTTCGCTAATACTTACACTAGAGGATTTTTTTGTGATTTGAATGGGAAGGTGTTAAGTTCCCACCTGTAAACTCACAATTTCTTTTCAGAGAAATGTAGAATTAGGGTCCTTTAAAACCAACAACAAAAGTAACTGAAATACAAAGCAGTTTTTACCTGTCAAAACAATCTTCAAGGCAGATACTGCCCAAACATAGGCAGTGTGATCAATGTATCAGTGTGGTGGTAGTGGTTCATAACAGAAATTCTGCTCTTTCATAAGAGCTTAAAAAATTACCATCAGATTTGAAAGTGTGTGAGGAAATCTGAGGAGTCCTTGTGGTGCTTTAGCAGTCACAGGTAAGAACACATGTTAACCATTCTAGAGGAGTTACAAATTTATTTCATTTGGCAGGGAAGAAGGAGTCCTTAAATGGCAGGTGGGTGAGCACTGGGGACAACAGGCAGCACTCTGCCTTGGTTCACAGGGGTCCTGCTCCTGGGACCTTTGAACACACCTGGGTGTTGGTAGTGAGCAGGTGAATTTGGTACTGGAATGTGCTACCAGTGTTTCTCTTCCTTCTAGTGAAGGAAGAGAAACACTTTGTCTTATGACAAAGTCCATCATAAGACATGCACTTTTCCCATGTTGCCGTGCTGTGGAACTGGGAATTGTGAGATGCCTCCAGGTGCCTGTGAAGCTGTCCCAGAGTTTTAGACTTTTCAACAGACATGTTGAGGTGATGATTAGGTTTTTTTTTGTTTGTTTGTTTGGTTTTTTTTTTGAAGCCTTATCACTAAAAATTTAAGAACTGTATTGTTGCACACTCAAATAGCCAGTAAAACCAAGTTATCAATTGAGCTTGGATTAAGGTATATTCAAGACTGCTGGGAAAACAAAAGGTTGTTGGAATAGGAATATTTTTTCATTATGTGGGAGATAAATGTTATTCTTCATGCAGGGATTTAAGAGAAACTTATCCCTAAGCAGAATATGCAGATATTCTCCATATTCACAGTATAACTGAATCTGGAGCAGAACTATTTCCTTCTTCAAATGCATCTTTTCTTTGTCTTCATTTGTTATGTCTGCCCTCTCCCAACTATTCCATATTGTATAGCATTTATTTGCAACAGCAGTATTTGGTTACATGAAAAATCCACAGCATCATTTTGACCTTTCATCTCTCCTAGTCTGTACAAGAATTTCCTCATTCTTATTTTTCATAAATTCTGTAATTCCTGCTTTTCATACTAAAGATTTTGCATGTTACTGTTGAGATTTTGATCAGACTTCTTAAAGGTCTTCTAAAATTTTCATCTCTGTGTTAAGCTTGTATTGAACTAAGAGGTGAAATTGAAGCAAAATATGAGGTATAACTTCAAGTAGCTGAGGCATAAGCACATTGATCTGCTGTGGGGTGGCTACCCTTGGAAAGGGGGAGGAGTGGATAGCACCAACTCCTGGCTAAGCTCATCTTTCTGAACAAGAGAAATGCTCCTGAAGGCTTGAACTGCTCCCACCCAGCTGCTGTTACTGTGGTCAGCTTTCAGCTGAGCACTGGGCACTCTCAGTTTATATAAAGCACTATAAAGGGATAGAAATGGATAGAACTTCCTTCAGAATATGGTGTTTGAAAAAAAATGTCTTCCTCTGGCTTCTTTAATTACATACTTCCTCATTAGGGCATGGAATTTTTCAAATTTTCAAAATACTGCTTTCTGAATCATTGGGAAATCAGTTCAAAGTGTGTGAAGTGCACTGTACCCTTTTCATAAAACAATTTGTGCTGTTATATATTGTTACACTGTTAGAATATAATTCATCAATCCAAACAATTAACTTCTCTCTTGGTACAAGAAAAATGTGGAGTTATAATCTATTATATCAGTAAGTGCGTAATACTCTGTTTATTGACTGTGTCAGAGTTTAATGTTATGAGTTAGCAGAGTTAGCAGTATGTGTTTGTATTCTGCTTGTCTGTTTTTATTTTCTGAATGTGTGGTGTTTCTCAACAGTAGTTTTGTTTCTTAGGCACAGTAAGTGTTCAGCTGCAGGCAGTGAAGAAGTTAATTTGATTTATGAAGGAACTTTTCCACAGTATTTTTTCCTTGTGTTCAGTAAAAATCACTGCAAAAGCAAATATATCGGAATAGTCTGTAACTTGTATTTAAGCAGAACATAATTTAAGCTGATAACTTTTTATACAAATGATGTGCAGACAACTGATTTTAGGCTGGGAGAATGGCCTCAAATCATTCATGCTGCAAAGAATTTTTTGCCTGTATTGTCAGCTCCTTACATGTCAAGAGGTTGCTAAAGCCTGGTGAGCTCACTCCTCCTTGGAGTCTGCAGTTCAGAGCAGATCTAGGTCTCCTTCTCCCAGCAGCAGGCAAACAGGGAGAGGCTTCCAAATCCTGCTGGCTGGGCCAGGCAGCTTCACACCCCGTGGTGTCACTTGCCCTGGGAGTGCACTGTCAAGGTGAAGAGTCAGGGCTCAGTGACTGTCTTGTAGAAAGAGCCAAAGAGGAAAAGATGGGGTTTGTTTCCTAGTTTCCACTTCTAAAAATTCTGTATCTCAATGTATATAGGTATTTTCAAATCTGATTCTATGGAAGTGAAATATTTTATCTGAATGGAGATGTCCTTTATAATTTAAGGTTGAAGGATTTAAAATACAAAGTAGAGGCATGGAAAATGTGTGCAATGATAGCATTTTTAGGCCAAAGGGAAGGGAAAATACACCTGCCAGAGTTCCTAGTTGACATGTAGAGACTCTTTAACATTTTGTATAGTTTCTTTTCTCTAAGTACAGGAAATTAAATGCAGACTCTTCTGCTGTTCCCTTATGGCCAATGCCAGGTAATTAGAGGGGATCTATTTCCCTGAAATCTTCCAGGTTGACACTGAAGTTGATGACTCATGTAAGATAAATGGGATATGCTGCAGAGAATGGCAGATCAGAAGCTGTGGGAGGAAATACTCCTGAAACTGTTGGGAATAATGAGATGTGTAACTAATGCAGAAAGGAAAATAATAAAATATTCAGGGCTTAGATTTTTACAACAAGGAACAGAGGCTCTCCTACTGCAGGGAAAGGCATGGAAATAATCACTGGTTTTCCCAGTTACCTCTGCTCAGTAAATGTCACTGGAACCAGTCCTGGGGTTGATGGGTGGGAAGGTCCCTTAACATAACTATAACTTTTTCAAATGCCGCTGTGCAGCTTTGTGTACTGGTGAAACTTAATGAGTAATGAATGTGCCGGTCAGGCAAAGATGAAATATTTCTGCTGCCTGCAGCAGTGTTCCGAGGAGTGGGGGCAGGGAAAAGGAAGGGGGGAAAGGGAGAGAGACCTCAGCAGTAGTTTGTCTTAGGTATCAGCGAATGCTCTCCAGCAACTGCTGGATTTATTTTTAACCGCTTGACTCATTCTTTGTCAGATGATTGACCACCGAGCTGCACATTGAACACCAATGTGCAGAGGAAGCGAGCGTAACTACAGGCAGAGGAGGAGTGTCTGTCTGCGAAGAGAGGCGGGGTTTGGGAGTTGTGCTTCACATGCTCGGTGCCCGTGGTGAGAGCGGGCTGGGAGCTCCGAGCGGGCACTGCGAACCCAGCCGGGCCGGGCTGAGCCGAGCCGAACCGAACCGGGGTGGGCAGGGCTGAGCCGAGCCGAGCCTAGCGGGGCCGGGCTGAGCCGAGCCGAGCCGAGTCGAGCAGAGCCGTCGGGGCAGCGCCATGGGCGGCGCGGCGGCGCCCGGGCTGCTGCCGTAGGAGTCCGCGGCGGGCCCCGTGCGGACCGCGCTGCGCCGCTGCCCACTGCGGCCTGCGTTTTTTTCGGTGCTGGATGTTGCCATTCTAAAGGATTCCCACCATGATCGATAGCTCCAAGAAACAGCAGCAGGGCTTTTCCGAGATCTTACCTGCAGGAGATCTTAAGCCACTGAAGGAGAAGGAATGCCTTGAGGTGAACAGCCAGAAAAGTCTCAAGGAAGGTCAGTCACTTGCTGCTTGGGGGACAGAGAATGCAGAAGTCCTGGGCACAATCGGTTCACCAGCATGCCTGATGTAATGCTGTAGGTCAGAAAGAGTTTTTGTACATTAAATGAGGTGTTGTTTTCCCTCTAGAAAAAAAAACCTCTAAAAGCTGAATTTAATTTTTTCCTGAGACTAGTAAAGTAATGATGATGATAGCTTGATAGGAATTGTAGTATGAAAAAAAATGAGCAATCAAGTAGTCTTTTCAGGGTATCATTTAGTGCTGAATTAATGAAGGACTCTGAAATTGTCCTGTAAATATTGCATAAAGTGTTTCAAAATGTCTCTATTGAAATAAATATAATGAAATAAACACCATTAAATATGGCATGTCAAAGTAAAACCCCACACACCTTTAGTGTTAGACATATTGCTACCTCATTTTCAACAGTGCTTTTCTCAGCTCTTTTCTTTCTTTGCAATTCTGTTCTCCCCTCATACGTTAAATTAGATTTGATTCTGGTTTTGAGAAGCGTGCTTTTCAAACCACATTATGTCTTTTTAAATGAATGGATTTTAGCTGGGCATTAAATTGATAAAATGCACGGGCATTAGTTTCTAAAATAGCAGTAGTCTGAGGATATTTGGAACATCATTTAAAGCTGACAAATAGAACTAGACGAGATTAATTTAAAGCAATCTTTGTTAGGCTGAGGCAGCAGTGCTGCTGAGATAGGGAAATTGTCTTACTCCTGCGGGCAGAATTCTTCCCGCTGGCCTGCGTGAAGGAGGAGAAGGAAGAGACCTCTGGAGGTCGGCTGCCAGCCCTGCCCTGAGCCGTCTGGGAAGTTCACACACCAGGCTCCTGCAGCTCTGGGCTCAACTCCAGCTGCTTAATCAATAGGACACAAACTGTATTTGTAGTAGACAAAATTCCTGCTTTGGCTTTTCCTCCAGATATCTCTGCATTGTCTGGTGACTCAGAGATTTCTCCCTTGGTGTGGTGGCAAGAGTTCTATATGAGAGCCTACCTTTCTCAGAATTTAAATGCTGGCTTTGTTTGGGGGTTTTCTTCATTTCTTTTTTAAATTTGGACCTTAATATTGTTTAAAATGGCAAAAAGATAGCCCATATTCAGTATTAAACTCAGTACCTGACAGGTTAGTTTAAAACCCCCATTACTCAGCTTTAAGTTTGAGCTAAAGTAAACCCTGATCTTTGTGCAGTGTACTGATACCGAAGGTGTGTTAGTGATCAGGAAGGTACTGAGAGGTTGAGTGTTGCTGCCTGTGGCAGTGGCTGAGAGCAGAACAGTTCTGCCTCCTTTGTGGCAGGAAAAGAACTGATTGGGAGACAGTGACTGAAGGGAAGGGCCAGCAGTGGCCTCTGGCTTGGGGCGGTTTTGCCTCTCAACTCAGACAGGCCCAGTTAAAGCCCTGCTGCTGCTGCTGCTGCTGCTGAGGCTCGGGGGACAGCAGCGAGAGAGAAGGAAGCCAGGAGGGTCAGAGGGGTGGGCAGTGCTGTAGGAAACAAAACCTGTCTGGGGTAAGCTGCCAAGAAATAAAGGGCAGAGAACCATGGCAAACCCAGCAGGGTGGGTAGTGTAGGTGGGCTGATGAGTAACCACAGTAATGATTATCTTCAGGCCTCTTCAAGCATGTCAGTTATGGAGAAAGTGGATGAAAGAATGTACATTACAGTAATGATGGTCTGTCAGAGTAGCAAAAAACCTGCAATTATGGGATACTCTGCCAGTCTAAATTCATTAATATTTTAGAGCCTAAATTATTCAGTGCATACAAGAAGATACGTTTTTCATAATCACTACCTTTGCTTCCTTTTATGTTTTAGTACCTGTTTTCCATTTTCACTTTCCCCAGTGAATATTGCTTATTCTTTTATCTCTCCCAAGTTTGGCAATGTAATGATTAAAATAATTAACCTCTTCTTGAGAGTTTGATTGACTACAGGATCTCCTCTTCCAGCCTTTCCTCCTTCTAAAGCTTAGAAAAACAATAATTTTCTTTCTTGTGGTATATAGAATGAATTATTGAAAACACTCCAAATCTTCTTGATTTACATCTAGAGGGACTGAAAGAGAGCTTCACATTTCCAGTTCATTATGTTATGAAATATGTAGTTCAGACATTTTATAGATTTTTAAAAATTCAGTTGCAGTTGTTAGTTAGTCCTGTTTAAATAATACTACAGGTAACAGATTTTACTTTTTTAAAAAACATAAATTGTAGGACAACTTATTTTACAGAACAGCATCTTCTAAATTAGCTTGTGCCATTCTGTCTCTCTTTTTTTTTCCCTACTCTTTTCTCCTCCTTTCTTCTTTTTTAAAATGATGTGGCTGGTTTTGCCATGTGAATTCTCAAATGTTTCTTCCTTAGGACATAAAAATACTTAAAAATATGATATGTGAATTATAAATCTTGCAAAAATTAAAAATGTAATTATGTAGAGATCCAGTAATTCAAAAGGTGCCTTTGTTTTATAAGCTACTTTGCACAGGTTTGATAAATCTAAAAATCATGAATAGTGCAGTGCTTATTTCAGCAATGAGTACCTTAAGAGAACTGCAAGATGCAATTTTTTTTTTACTTAGCATTTCTTTATAGGGAAAGGGATTTTCGATGGAAGCAAAAACAATAACGGTGTCTTCAGCAAATTAATATTAAGGACGTTAGCAGTTTAGATTGCAAAGCTGAATTTTTTTCTTTCCTTAGGCTATTGATACACATTATAGCATCCTGTAGTGTGGGAGTAAATCCTCTTAATGATCCTACTTTCTTGTAAACAGCTCAGATACTATTGTTGCATATTGCCTTTTTTATGAAAAAAGTTCTTCTATCTGTCTGATCAAAATTACCTTTTGTATGAGCAAGGATCAAAAGATATTTTCTGCCTCTGAGGTCAACCACACAGTGCTAACTAAACAGCTTTTTCAGAAATTCCTGTACCATTGACTGTACCTCCTGCAGCTTCTTGTAGGACTGTCAAGTAAGCAACCAAAACATTTGGAAAATTCAAGTGAAAAGCCTTAAATGTACATACTAAGGAACATTCAGTGCCATCAAACAGTGCATGTATTAGGAGCTGGGAATATATCTGGACTGCAGATTGAAGGGTTTCCAACAGCACTGGAGAGAGTTGAGAAAATCTTGTTTTATACCCTGAATTGTTTCAGTATAAAGATGGATGAGCTGTATGACCATACAGAACTCTTGAAGAGACAGTATTAAATTGGTGAAACAGATCACTCTGGTTCTTAGGTGGGATTTAAAAGGAGGCTGAATCCAAGTTTGTTTGCACCATATTTTTCATATCATAATCTGAATTTCAAAGTTACCAGTTGCCTGTAGGCTACTCTAATTAAAAAAAAACCAGCCAGGAAGGAAATTTTATTTCCACCTTGAAACACAATTTCTTTCCGGGATTTGTTATGCATTTTAAATTTACTGGTTTGTGAGGAACTGGAGACTGGCAAGTGCTGGAAACAGGATACAGGGCGGAATGAGTGGATTTCTCAGGTGTGCACTGGAATTGTCTTTGTGCTGCCTGAGTAACAGATTGCCAGGTGTAGTCAGGAAGGATTTCTGCCCCTCATCCCTTGCAATCAAATCCATGTTGCATGAGAATTGTTTATTCAACAGACTTCCTGCTATTGCTGGCATGTTGAGTATTGATGATACTCTTGACCTCTTCTGCTCTCCTGCCCTGGCATGATAAAGATTCTGCTCTTGGTATATTTGGGTTGGTTGGTTTTTATAAAGAAAAAGCACTAAGTTGTGTTATCTGGTGTTTAGAGGTGTTTTTATGACCCCTTATCAGTGGTAGTCCATCAGGTATGTTTCTTGAGACACAGATAATGAGAAAAATACTGGTGAAAAAAGTGTTATTACTTTGTTAATAAAGGAAGCACTGTGAATTACATTGTGTACTGATCCTGTGGGGCTGTGCTAAACTCTACCATAAACAGTCTCTATAATGTCATGGGATAATTGTATGTCATAAAAGTAAATCAGCACTTACTCCACAGAATTTTCTTTTTCAGTGTAGCACTTGAATTAATAATAAATAAATTGTAATACAATTATAATAAACACCTGCTTAACTACTTCAATAAACCAAGACTACAGTGTACTAATTTGATTTTGTATGTAATCTGTATACAATTAGAAGACGATGGTGGCTAACCAAGAGCTTTTAAAAAACTTGCTACGGCCACTATAAGACTTCTTGAAGTTTTTATAAAAGGATTAGAACTGCTGCTGCCAAGAGCCAGGGGTATTCCCATCCAGCCCTACCCTGCTTACTGCCAGCCTCTTTCTCGTGTTGGCACTGGGAGTCACACAGCCCAAAGTGAGTAGGTATTGCTGAAGAGCACTTCTTTCATGGTGCTGCCTGGCCAGAGCACAGACCTGACAGGCACCTCTGTCAGTGTGAAAGTAGCAGAAGCAGCTGGGGGTGGAGGGAGGCACAGACCATTGGCTTTTCATTGGTAATCCTGTGTTAGATCATGTTAGATCATACTGAGTTATGAAACCACACTCTGAAACCACTGTCTGCTTTGCTGATCTGCTGGGGGATTCTTCTTTCCTGTCACATCCAACACAACACGTGGGAGCATCAGCTTCTAGTGCAAGGTCCTCCCTAATGCAGCAACTTCCCCATCCCTGTGATCAGCTGGACTCACCCACTGAGCATCTGCAGAGTCTGGAGCTGTCTGCAGCAGAGTTGACTCAGTACCATTGCTCACACCCCCGTTTGCAAGCAGGCAGCTCAGTGGCAATCCACCTTGCTCTGTTTTGAATTCATGTGTATTCTCCTGAGGTGGAGAATCTGCTTGGGTGTGTTTTTGTTTGCTGTGCCCAGGAATAGCAGGGACAATGGAGGGGGCTTGGAAATCTTCTGTTATCATTCTATGTAATACACTCCAAATAATCACAAAGGAAGTTGTAATAGATGTGGAATTTAAATTCAAGTTTCATGAGTCCCTTCACAGTACACTTTTTGGCTAATAGTAGTATTTGAGGAAATGCAGGTTATTTTTTAAAAATCAGAGGTCTGCACTAAGCAGAGTAATACTTGCAGATTTAGAAAATAGTATTGTTAATATACTGAAGTTATGCAATTTTACAGAAAAGGGAAATATAAGCTTTAGTTTGTTAAGACTTCTCACCCAATATTATGATGATTTTTTTCATTTTAAAGATGTAAACAGAATAATGAAAAGTATAGATTTTGCTTTTTACATATCCAAGCATATATATATACATATATATTCATCCCAGCAGACATCCCAGTAATTTGTCTGAAGGCTTGTGTATGTTCTGCCTGGTTTCTAAGCAACATGTTCCATAGCAATAGGATACAATACAGATTGTCCTATATCCCAGCCTTTAAGCCTCTCAGCTAATGATATTGTTATAGTTCATATGTTCGTTTGAAATGTTGAGTTTACATGCAGCTCTCTTTGCAATCTAGGTTTTCATTTTCTGCTTTCAGTGATGCTGGTACTGCTGGAAGCACTCATCTGAGCATCAGCACTGGCTGCAGACAAAAGCTTTGAATCACAGTGGTGTCATTTGAGAGATCTGGACGTCCTGCAGGGCTTCCCTCCAGAATTCTGGAGAGATGATCTGAAATGGCCCTCAGTAGTCTCCTCTCATGTACTTTACACTTACGCAGTACGTTTCTAAGCTGAAATGGAAGTATGACTGAATAATTATTTGAAATGAATATGCAAAAGAGGTGCTTCAACTTTTCTTAATTATTTTGGATACAGTCTTAGCAGAAAAATCACTTATACAATAATGGGAAAAAGAACATTAAAATTATATAACAAGTAAGTAAGGTTTTTTTTTTACAAAAGCAAGTTAAACTAAGTAAAATAGTTCCTTTTTTAAATTATATCCTGGCATGCATGCAAGTTTTGAAGGCATTCACCCATGATTAGATGATTTTTGATACATTTACAAGATGAATTGGTGATAAATCATTTTTGTTTTAAAACTAAGAGTATTTAACATGCTGTTATTACCATCTTCAGCTGATGGGGAATGAGTACACAATTTAAAATGCAATTTATCTTAAAATTCCATACAACTTAGAATAATTTCCAACAAATTAAAGTAGCTACTTCCATGATTTTCCCTCCTCTCCTTCTTTGACATGCCATATAAATGAAGTGAACATTATATTAACAAATTTCTGACTTCGGACTGGTGGAATCTGCAAACTTCCATAACCTTCCTGAATTATGAACCTTGCATATCACCTGCTCTTTCTTTTACTTACGACACAAAATATACTTTCTACTATTTTTTATTTTATTTGCAGAACAAATATTAGTGGGAAAAGTAACCATTTTTAATAGATAGAGTACAGTACCTCATCATAGAGTTAAGGTAGAAATCTCACCTCAGGAGAAAGGAAAACCTATCTCTGGAAGATTAACCTAGCATAAAGTTACAGTGTTTAGAAAATTACAGACTTTAGGATGTGAGCAGACATGGTGTGGGGTGCAGGGCAGCAATGCAGTGCCCAGAGAGCAGTCAGTGCTCAGCTTCTGAGGGCTGGAGCTGCTACCCTGTGAGGCTGGGCCATAATTCCAGGGCAAAGGCGATGCTGGGATCACTCTGGAGTTCACCTGCCCCGGTGGAATTCTCTGCTCTATGCAGTGCCACACGCTGGTGACACCCTTGCGTTAAGGGTACAGCTGCTTCAGCCCCAGGCCCAGGGGACACTGCTGTGTGCCCCCGCAGTGCCCAGTGCCACTGCAGCCTCTGCCGGGAGCTTCTGCCCTCTGTGCCGCAGCCTCCAAGGGGCACTGGCTGCAGAAAAGCTGTTGGCAGCTGGCAGAAAGAAATGGAGGCTTTCAGTGTAGCAGCTTTTCATTGAAAGGAAAGGGCCGTGTTTCCAGCACTGTCTGTTTCCATGGCAGCCAGCCTAGCAGCCTGCGCTGGAGTTTCTGCCGCTCTTGGAAATTTCCAAGGGGTTATGGAGGAATGTTGGACATAACATTTTCTCATTTCCACCTGCAGTTTAAGTGTTTAAATAGGTAATATCTGTTGGATTTTAACTTCAAGATAATAATGAGATGATTACATACAGAACATTAAAAAAATCTCAATGTGTTGTTTTTCTTCTTGCTGCCATTTGAAAGGATTGTGTGGTGTCTGCTGGACCCTGTGTCCATGGTGAAATGTTTGTTTCAGCTGTGTAATTGGGAAATGGCAACAACTATTTGCTGTTTCATAGAACCTTCTATAAAAAGATTAAAATTTGATCTTAAATTAATAGGCTATGTAATGAACTATGTTAGATGTGTTATTAGTAGCTGGAACTGCTGGACCTGTGCACAATATGTGTTCTGTTTTTTTTCAAGGCAAGAAGCAGTGGTGAAAGCTTGTCAATCAGTGTAGATAGCATTGTTCCTGCAGGACAACTATTGATTTATTTTTGGCCTCTTTACATTCCAGTGCTTGTGATTATGTAGTACTACTTTGAGACTGCTCTTCTATAGGATACACATTACAGATTCCTAACAGGAATCACTTGCTTAGCTCTGATAAAAGCTGTTTGTTGTAGGTGATTTAATAATACACTTTATTTCACTCCTTCTGCCACTCACAGCAAGTAAGACATGCCCAGAGCACTCTGTTTGCTGCCTTTCCAAGGTATACAGAATGTGCTGTGTCTCCTTAAGTGCCTGCTGGTGGCACTTCTCCTGCTCTCACCCCCTCAGAGTGCTTCAGCAGGAGATTGAGGAGCTGCTGGTTCTGATTATCCTCAATCTCTGCCCCTTTGGGGCACACTGTGTGTGAACCTGAGCAGGACTCCTGGTGTGAGAACAAGGCATTGGCTTTATAAAAGTTGCTGCTTTACAGAAATACACTTCCACGTAACCAAGTGCATTGGTTAACAGATGAGCTCCCCTTTCTGCACCATTATCTCCATTCCCTGGTCAGAAGTGTTGATTCCCTGGTGGACTAACACTGGAAGGAGCTGGAAGAGTGGGAGCACCAGCCTCTGGCACTCAGCTTTTGTGCTGGTTAAACACTCTACCTCCAGTGCAGTCACAAGACTTCTGCTGACTCTGAGAGTCAGATAACCAGATGTTCTTACTGTGAGGAGGGATTATGCTTTTTTGTTTTGTCAGTAAGTACTAAATAAGCTATTCAAGCTATAATGATCATTTTATTGACTTAAGAAGACACATGGAAATTTTGGAATCTCTCCACTGGTGTTCAAGTGTTAAAATTGTATGCTTAGTTGAAAACAAAAAAGAATATCCTCCATTCTCCCTCGGTCAAAGCAGGAATTGGTCTGACCTCTCCGTGCATGGCTTTTATTCAGAAGCAGTTCACAGACAATTTTTAGAGTTGCAGTGGTGTGAAGGAGGATTCCTGCCAGATAAAGTGAAGTGCAAAATATTTGTACTGTCTTTTAACAACTACATTTGCTCAGTGGTGTTAACATTGCCCTTCTTTTGCACGTGTACTTTAAATAGGAGGAACAGTATTAACAACATTAATAGTGTATCAACATATGTAAATATTTGTTAATGTTGTGCCTTCATTTTGGAGATCACTTATGATTTTAGATGTTATGTAGGTAACTTCCTGATTTTGAAAGTTTAAAAGTGAAAGGTAAACTATCTGGCAGCAAGGTGAATGGATTTACTCTGATAAGAACCATCTGTAAAACACAATGTTTGAGTAAATACCATTCCAAGGGCAACTTTGCTTTGTAACTTCACCTCCTGTCTTTCGAGTTCTCCCGTCCCCGCATTCCATGATGGTTTGTCTGTAAATGGTTCTTTAAAATAAAGGGGAGAGGGAAAAAACAAAAGGAAAAAAAATCCAAACCCTGACCCACACTAGAACAAGAGTAAAAAATATATATGCATATATATATATGTTGTATTTGGGTAATGCTTCAGTAGTTTTTAGATTTTGTTTTTGGTGGGTTTTTGGTGGGGTATTTTTTTTTTTTAGTCTGTGTCCTCTTATCTCATCCAGCTTTACTAGATTTACCACTTTGTGTGTTACTGACTGTTCTAGAAATCTATTGCTCTATGGATTTCCATATATATGATAAGTAAAGTCTGTATTAGCTTTAATTACATTAGATTTAAACCAACCTGTGTTCTGTTCTAGATAGTTTCTCACAGAAATAAATGAGCAATTCTTTGCCATAAGTGGAATTCTCGTATGGCTCATCCTTGTCTCTGAAGATAATTTCATTCTATTTTCCTTATTGAAAACGTGTGATTCAGTTTCCATGACTCCCATCCTCCTGTCTTTGAGCCGCTTCTTGTGAGTGCCCATTTCCTTCTGAGCTTTTCACAGACCTCACTCCTGTTCCCTTCCTTCATACCCACACCAGTTTCCCCTCAGTATAAAGAGACACATCTGTCTGCACCTACAGAGACAATGAAGGGTCACTCCTGACTGTGGTGTGACCACCTGCTCTGACACCCTGACCTGTAACCCCGGTGTGCTCTGACTGTGGGAAGTTTTGCAGCTCACAGACGGGTGTTTCAATTTCTTCCTTATAAACAGCTCAGCTTTTTACTTTGTGTCACTGTAGGGGCTGGAAGTATTTTAAATCCTCTAGATCCTTGTATCTCTTTTATAGAGATGTCAGTATTGGCTTTTTTTCTGGTGGATTTGCTTTGGAATAGCAAAACCTTTTTAGCTTTCCAGCTTTAAAAAATAATATATTTAGGGGTTTTATTCAAGATTGCTTTCTATTCGAGAATTTTTTATTCTTTAATAATGCATTTGACTGCTCAATATTTAGCTTTTTAAAAAGTGTAGATATGAAACACTTTTTCAACGTTAGTTTTGGAGTTGATTGCAAAAGCAAACATCTGGTTTTCATCCAGCTTGGTTTCTGTTTAACCTCCTTGCTCTGGTCAAGTCAAAATCTTCAGTTATTATCTTATACCATCTTTCTAACTATGAGTCATCTCTTCTTTAGCATTCCCCCTGCAGTGCTTTCCTATTAGTCATGCTACAGGCTGTCCTTTCCTTATTATGTAATATATAAGTTCATGATATTTATCCAGTAAGTGAATAACTACATGTTCTATGTCTTCTATATCTCTAATTTTCTCACTGTTTCTATGACTTGTCCAGATACAGATGGGACAACTTCAAAATCTTCCCTTATTGCTTTGTAATGCCCATTGTAGATGAACAGATGATGGGCAGACAAGTAATGCTATGAAAGACAAAAAGGTTTGTTACATGTTTTTCTTAGAAAATGCTAAAGGTTCACACATGAGCACATAAGGTTTGTGTGCAGGTACATTCTTACTGTTCTCCTCTCCCTTTTGCTCTAGTGCCACTGCCTATTCTCTTTTTACACTGTACATTGTTTAGGATATGGCTCAGTTTTTAGTCTTTCTGTAAAGTTTAAGCCAAATATCTGACCGTAATTGAAGCCACAAATCATAGATACATTCCTAAACTACACAGCAGGGCTTCCCATCATTTATATTTAGAAATAATGTTCAGTTTAATATATTCAATAATAATGTTCTTTCCCACTTGTGATTACTAATATTGAAAGCACATCCCTAGCAATGCTTAGGAGTTCCAGCTGAACCAGCTCCACCTACAAAATGGGCTTTATGAGAAAGCTTAGTGAAAAAAAAAATTGTAAAAGAAAATTGTAAAGTCTGAAAAGATCTGCTGTGCCACAGCCCTGAAATGTTTGTATTTGAACTCTCAGTGTTTGTGTGCTACAAGAAAATAATGTCCTTGTTTTCAGGACTTGCTATTCCCGGTCTTAATGCTTTAGCCAGAGGAATATCCTTCCTGTACTGCAGAACAGGAAATAAGCTGGTTCCTTTTAAATTCTGGAAACAATGAACTTTGTCCTTAGCCTAATTTTTTAGAAATTACATTCATTTTGATGTTTTGGACAATGCATTAGCTTGTTTTGCTTCCTTGTGAAATACAATAGAAACAGCATACCCTAATCATACACCCATAAGAAGCGGAATTTCAGCATGTAAATATCACATCTTTAATGTACTCTGTCTCTTCACTGTCCCCTGTTCAGAAGATGAAAATTCACTTTGGGGTAGTAGCTGTATGTGTCAAAGAGATAATGAAGCACTATGATAAATTGGTATAGAAACAAGGGGAAAGGAGGAGTAGAAGAAAGAAACAACTTTTTTTTTTCCCTTTTTTTTTCCCCCTGGCAACAAAGAGCCATAATCTTTAAAAGTATAAAACTTTCATGTCTGCCTCTTCCCCCAGGTTTTGTGGTTTCTGGTGTAGTATTTATTAAATGTCACACAGAAACACAGTTGGTTGACACACAGAAATGTGTGAGAAAAATGTTATTAAATGTAATTAAATGTAAGAAGTTACCTTTGAAGCTCTATAAGCTGTTTTTCCACATTTGACAGTACTGGATTTATTCTGTCCTTTAAATAATTATGATAACACATATCTCAGTCAAAAACCACAACATTTTCTGATGTTCAGAGAGAGAATAAGGTGTGTTCCTGATTGTAACACTTTTTTGTTGTTTTTAAGTAAGGCAGATAAAATTCTGCTTCTTTTCAGTCTCTTGTGTTTCAGCAAGGTTTATTTAAATGTACAGTCTTTATATTAAAAAAAAAACTTAAGAAGAAACAATCAGTGAGACACACACAGAGCTTTTCTTCTAAAATGCTCTGCACAGTTAATTTCTATTTCAGCACAGTGAAGTCATGTAAGATTGGCTTAGGACATGCAGTAAGGCTCTGTAATCATTATGGGCTCCAGTTTATAGTTTGAACTCTTTTTACCTCACTGTTTTCTTGATGTAAGCTCAACACTCCTCATGACGCCTGACTGATAGGAAAAGTGGATGCATGTGGGAAATGGAGTCCTGACATCAGATGAGATGAAGAAGCAGCAAACTCCAGTGAAAGTGGGGATGGAAGTAATCCCTGGGAACTGTTAACAGCAGCTGCTCCTAGGATGGCTCTTGGGGGGTTACTGTCAGGTCTGAATACCCGGCAGAAAGTATTTCTAAGGTTGTAGTACTTGGTATCACTGGAATGGGGGGGTTTGCACTCTATGAGGAGACTCTGCTCACACAGGAATCAATGTTTTCTTTTGTCAGTACTTCAGCTGAGGCTGCAACAGAGACGGACACGAGAACAGCTGGTGGACCAGGGCATCATGCCACGTAAGACTTACATCTAGTAATTTGTATTTCTGTAGTGTTCATTATGAATTGAATATATAAAATGATGAAGATAAGCATTTCTGTGAGATCATTAAAAATAACTTTAGCATTTGAAAAGACTTGTGGGATCCTTTTGATAACCTAAGTGAGTGTGTCGTGAATTCACTGTGCTTCAGTGAATTCTTGTACATCATGTTTCAGTTAAAATAGCCATTGTGGCAGAAATTAAAGGACTTGTAGACATAGTCTGAGTCTGCTTTTATTTTCTCTATTTAAATAATTTTGACTAATTTACTAAATAAACTGAATTACTTAGATGATTTGACATTAATAATAATACCAGCAGTTTTTAAAGAGTAGAATGACAAAGGTTGCCAAACAAATGAGGGGTGCACAGAAAACATGGAGGATCTCTAAGTGGGTAGCACTGAGGTGGAGCACTCTACAATTTATGTTATTGCTAGGTGAACAGTGGGGGTTTTTTTACTCTTCTTGGTTATTTAGAAGCTAGACATCATTCTATTTTCTAAGATGACCATTTAAGGCCTCTACATTTTTCTATATAATTTTTAAATCAACACATAGTTCTTAAGGGAAGGTCCAGTTCTCTCATAACAGCCAGTATGAGGTATGGACAGCCAGAAAATTCAGTGAATAAATTAAATTAAATTGGTATTTTGGCATTCTAAACCTTACCTCACAAAATTTCCACTGTGGGACAGTTTTGATAAGTAAACAAACATCTTCGTAGATAGCGAAAAAGTTAACCATTACATGGTAACAATCTGTTAAAATCAAATATTCCAAGTATTCTATATAGGAGTATTGCTCATCTCTGCTAAATATAGGTGGATACAACTAGCACAAATCAAATGCAATCCTGCAAACACAACTCTGAGGTGGTGTTAAACACTCATACACACATTCTGGTTAGCATATTTCTTTCGAAAATTACTTCTTGCCTGTTTAACTCTTACTCTCCCTTCACAGCTTTGAAAAGTCCAGCTGCATTCCATGAGCAGATAAAGAGCCTGGAGCGAGCCAGGGTAAACCACTTTGTGTAAACTTGTGATGAACATCTGGAAATAGAGAGTCAGTTTTTTGTGATACTAAATTCCCTGAGTACATGGAAAAATTCTTACCATTACAGTAATAATGTGTGCTTTTATTTTGGGAGAATTTGTTAAAATATCAAATCTGAGAGGAACTTCTCTGAGCCTTCACAGATCAGTGGGGATTAAACTTATGGGGGGTTAAAACATAGGAGGGGTTAACCTCCACTTAAGGATTGGATACTTGGGGAAATTATGCTTGTGCAGTTTTTTCTATGACAAATCTATACTATTGTGATTATGTGGTGGTGTGGGATCAAATCCAGAAACATTCCCATCTTGTTTGGGGAAGTTGGAAATCCATAAGCCCTGCTTAACTGCTAGGAAAACAGAACAAAGCCCTGTACTGCCTGTGTTCTTACAGTGCTGCCCACCCATCTGAAGTAAACTTCAATGTTCATTGATTGGACATGGGTAATTTGTCAAAGTGCTTCGAGTTTTTAAGTGAACAGTAGCTAATGGTGTTTCCTCCTTTTTAAGACTGAAAATTTCTTGAAGCACAAGATCCGGAGCAGGCCGGACCGCTCGGAGCTGGTCAGAATGCACATCCTGGAAGGTACGTGCCAGCTCTGGTCACAGCTGCTCACAGCAGGGCCTTGCTCATGCCCTCAGTTGTCTCCCTGAATGACACTTGGATGGGAATTATTTCTAAAGGTTTATCTGCTCTATTTCTCTACTTCTACAGTGTCTGTGGTAGTCTGTATTCTAAATCTGTATATTAAGAGGTACATCTATGGCAGTGAAGGTATTCTCAGCAGTGTATTTATTTGTTTGCTATTGCATATTGTTCTTGATCTATAATGGTAATTATAGCATGAGGTCTGTACATGGAGTGTTTCTATTGCTTCAGTTTCTACTCATGGCCTAAAAGGACCTGACAGCCTTGTGCTCTCCCCTGGCCCTAAAGAACCTTTAATAAGTATGACTGTTATCCTGTTATCTGTTATACTTGGCTGCTTTTGATACAAGTGGAATGGTTATTGCAAAGACAAGACAATGTTGTTTGTTATGAAATTGGGGAACAATTGGAACAGAATATTTGAATCAATATATCCTTTTAGAGACCTTTGCAGAGCCCTCACTACAGGCCACTCAAATGAAACTGAAGAGAGCTCGGTTGGCAGATGATCTGAATGAGAAGATTGCTCAGAGACCTGGCCCTATGGAACTGGTAGAAAAAAATATTCTTCCTGTAGACTCCAGCGTTAAAGAAGCAATTATAGGCAAGTAGAAGTCCCACAGCTTCTGTTTGTGATCTACATGGCATTGTGGAAAAGAAATTAACTCTTGAGGGTAAAGTTCACTAGAAGATAGCATATGCTAAGTTTATTACTACTTACTCTTCAGCTTTTGAGACCTAACCTTTGTTATCATTTAAATAAAGTAATCTTATTTTTACGTGAAACTTTGAAAATACATTTTTTTAAATAAAAATCAATACAAAGTAATCAAACATCTGTAGCCATTCCTCAGCCTGTCGTAGGTGCACTCCACATCTGTTGAACATACCTTTTAATCTCTTACTAAAACCACTTCTGCTCCACACTTGGTTTTATTGATTCCTTGAATGTGGCTCTCATATTAAAAACACAGTAAATACTTAGGTATCATATGTTTAGACTGCTGAAAACTGATCATTTTCCAGCAATTAGCTGATTCTGCTATGAATGTCTAAATTCAGTTTGTGCAATTAAAAAACCCATTGTTTCTTTCTATGTAAACATTTTAGCAGTTGGACAAGAGAATTACCCTCAAGCTTTGGATGATTTTTCATTTGATGAAGACAGCAGTGATGCTTTATCACCAGATCAACCAGCCAGCCAAGAATCCCAGGGTTCAGCAGCTTCCCCTGGTGAGCCAAAAACAAGTGACTCACCCTCACCAATAACCCCAAATGCTGCTACATCCACACAGGTACAGTTTTTAAATGTTAAGGTCTTCACAGTATGGTTTTTGGTCTGGCACTGTAGAGATGGGGCATGGTTTCAAACTGAATGAATACATCTGCTGCTACAAAGGGGTATCTGGGACTCTCTTTTCTGGTTGGGAGTGTATAGAGTAGAACCCTGGCTTAGTTTGTGGCAGTGATGAAATTCCCATAGGCTGCAGTGAAGCCATAAATTCCCTGAAATTCGTTATGACCCATACAGGATCTGCAGCTTTCCCAGAAGTTGTTTAAAAGGTCATGGCCATGGTTTACTCCAGCTGTTATTGATTACTTAATGTCTGTCTTCCTTCTGGGCAAGGTCTTGAACTCATTTAGAATTAAACTTAGCTGAAACAACAACAGCTGATGTCAGTTCAGTTACCTTCAGAAAAGTCCATAAAAAAGGTTTCCCACATAATTTAAATATTCTTTCCTATATGTTTTTAAATATTGCCTAAGGAATTTAATATTTAAGAAATCAATGTAGTTACGTTGATTTTTCTGAGGTTTTTAGTATTTTCTCAAGGTACTTAAAAAGAAAGGAAAGTAACTGTGTCATGGCAGATAAAATGTTATCTTTATAGCAGAGCATTTAAATGTGTGAGGATTTAGAGAGCTGTGGATTTGCTCCTTACTGCAGAAAGTAATGTAAAAGTCAACTGTTAAATAAGAAAAAAAGAGATAGCTCTTGTTGATGCTCCAAAGACTATATTGTCTTTATGACCATGGACACTTGACAGCTGAATGGTTCAGGATCTGGTGTTTCTCTCCTTGGTTTTCTTATTACCACGGGAGATGGAAAAAGTATTGTAAAGTTCATATGCAGAAACAATGCTGGACGCAAAGTACAGCACATCCATTTTATTTCATTGTTCCCTAACATACAGATTAAGATAAGAGTTGGGTTTCAAATTGAGAGAAAATAGTTTGTGTTGAAAAAATTGAAAAGAAACCACATGAAATTAGATTCCTGAGTAAGGAATTAGGTTCCTAATGGAGATTTAAATAAACATACTCAAAGCAATGCATGCCAAAAGCTTTTCAAGTTGGAAGCATAAGAGAGATCTGTGACTGCAGAAACAAAAAGTAAGGCACTTGAACTTGATTGAAAAAGCGCTTCAGATAGATCTTTAAGCCTTTGCTTCTGGATTTTGTATTACATAACAGCCACTTCTGTGCACACATCATCTAAAAGGAGAAGTTGTTCTTCTGCAGAATAAAACAGATGCTCACCTTGTTCCTTTTGAATTAAAGAATAATAGCACAGCAGATCTCTACAGGAGACGTGTCTGGGAATGGCTCCTTTATTTTTTTAATTTCCTCTGATAAATTTTAAATTTTATTACAACAAAAAAAATACAAAGAAAGTTTTGAATAAAGCAGAGTGCAGCCAGAGTTCTTTTCAAGGCTTCCTCCTCCGCACATTTCCAGACATCAGAGGATGTAACATAATTTTGAGAACCTTCAGCTCTTGTTGACTGATGACCTAAAACTTGCTTAAACTCAGTGTATTTGCATCTGGTAAGGATTAGGCATTTTAGTCATACTCTAAACAGATCACATTGGGGTATTCACAGTTCAGAAGATATTAAATAATTATCTTCAAAACAGCTGAAGAATTTTGCTTGATGGGACAGAATGACTGTTTCCCTAATATATTCTCTGTAGCTTGTTGACCAGCTAGATTCTTGATGGCATCTAGCAGGAAAGGTACAGAAATCATATTATTTGGAATAGGGATCTGTTCAGATTAAATAACAACTAGTTTATGAAGTAATCAAGTGAAGAAGTCAAGACCTGTTAAATCTAAGTTTTTGAATTTAAAAATAAATTATGTGCATAGTTCATTGCCTCATCTAACACTTGCAGGTGAAATTGGGAAGTCTGTAAAAAGCTTTGTGTGTAGGTAAGGATAATGACTAGTGTAAGGGAAGATAATTTACTCTCTGGCAAGAGGAAAATGTTTAACACCATGATTTTCAAACAATGTGAAAAGAGGTAATTTGGGGTTTTGGTGGTGATTTTTCTGTTGTGCAAGTCCAGCAAATAACAGACACTGTGTAGATTTCAGATGCTTTCCAGAGCAAACACTTTGAAACTTGGATATAAAAACAGAGACATTTGTATCTTTAGCCTGCAACCATAAACTGACAGGATCCTAGGCCAGGCATGTGCACAGTGTTTCAGTGACTAGGGAGGGCATGGTAAATCTGCTATGTTATAAAGCAATCATCAGGAGCTGTTCCTCTGTGTGGCTGCAAGACAGGGATCAAACCCGCTATTCAGCTTTGCTGGGTTCTGGGAAGGCAGCTATAGTTGCCTCTTGGCAGCTGATGGTTGGGAACACAGCAGGATGTCTAAATGAAACACAAAGATTAAATGGAAATTTCTTACAAATTAATTGTGAGCAAAAGTCGGAGAGCTTTGTTCGTGCAGACTGGCACCTTGGGAACTGCTATCCCAGAAATACAAAAGAACCAGGACATAGAGTTGCAAAATGTGTACCAAGTCCTTTGTGGTACAATCTCATAGAAAAATACAGGAAAATACAGGAAGAAATGAAACAGAAAGTACCTGTCAGACTTAATTATAATGCAAGTCTTGGAATTAATTTTGAAGAAAAAGGATGTTTACTGATAGGAATATAAAGAAGAGGCTTTTATAAAAGGAGCATTGTACTAGGTGATCTAATTGCTTTCTCAAACAATGGAAGTGCAACTGATGTCATCTGGCTGGATTTATTACTGGATGATATTAAACATTAAGAAAATGAGGATGGAGATTACCAGAAATGAGACAGAAAGAGGGAAGTCCTGGCCTGAAAGGAAGCTGGTACCAGTGCTTTGCGGGAGTTGATCTGGGACGTTCTGGTTTCATGTTACCGTTAACAACCTTGACGTAAAAAGAGATCACCTAACAAAAGTAGGAAGGCATAGTCAGCACACAGCTGGATTGTTATTACGCAAAAAGAACTGGTTGATTGGGCTTTTATGAGAGAAATGCAATTCCAATAGAATGAACAGTTCTTGGAAAGAAAAATACACAATGCCCCTCTTTCCCATGACAGAGAAATGCGGAAACCTGGGGACTCTTGACTCGAGAAAACTGAGAAGAGAGCTGGGGTGCAGTGTTCAGCAGTGGAGTCAGGGAGCTACTGTGGACATCCTCTGTAAAATTGCAAGCCTGTCAGAAGAGATGATTCCAGTAGAAGTGCTAATGCCACTGTAAGGATGCAGTGAGACTCTACGTGGAATATCCTGTACATTTTCAGTTACTTATACTCAAGAAAGACTAATGAAAACTGTTAACACAGTTAACTGTAACAGGAAGATAATCAGAGAATGAAAAATCTGTTTCTGAGAAAAGAGTAAAGATTTCTTTGTATATCTAGGAACACAAGGACTGAGATCTGTTTATGTAGAGTCTATATTCCATAACAGGGATATCCACCACAGAAGGAAATAAAATAAGGTTTCTTTAAGACTTAAAATCACAAATCAATTTCAGCTCAATAAAAATTGGTATTACAAATTTAAAATGAGCAAAGTTTGGGTTTACACTTCTGCTGGCATAAGATACAGAAGAAATGCACCTCCTGGCACAGGCAGTGGTGGGGTTCTGTGAAAATACCATAAAAAGGGTGAAAATACACCTTCTGTCCTGCTGCGTGATCTTTCTGAAGCAAGAAGTTCGTTTGCCTGTTGAAGTTTGACCTCTAGGAAAGCAATGCTTTTCTGACAGTACTTGTTTGGGTGGTAAGATTCTCCTTGTATACACAGAAATCTGACTTCACAGACAAAAAATACTGAAGGCCTCAATTTTATAGTAATAAAGCAGTGTTTTCTTAGCTAACTAAGAAGTCAAAGTAAGAAACCATTTTATTTTATTTGCTGTGTTTTAAGTGTGCCAAAATGTGCCCTTATAGAATATTGTACACATGTACAGGAGTTCCGTTTTCACCATTCCTCCAAAAAAGTATTTTGTGAATTTGACGTGATAGTAAATTGTCTTAACTTTTTCACATTTTTTCCAGTTACTCAGGTGGTCGATGGTTTTAATGTTTCTCTTTTTCCTTATATTTTTTTAATACTAGTATCCACCTTTAACCTCTCCAGTTCCTGATTTCCTCAAAACTCCTTCTACAATCGAACAGCACGTGACTCGTTCCACTGCTGCAACCACCCTGACCACAACCACTGTATCTGCAGCAAAGCCTGGGCCAACGTTAGTGAAGGTGGGTACCTGCAACTGTGACCCCTGAGGACAACATTCTTCATCTATGTCCTAAACACACAGTGCTGTGTTTAATTACACAAGTAACCCTACAGTGCCTGTAGCTAAGAACAACTTCTGCTGCTGTTCAGGGGAGCATACTGGGCTGGTGACTCTTAAGTTTTTGTGTGCTAAGGTCAGCCAGTAGCCCAGAGATCAGCTCATTATTCCAAGAGGTCCTTACAGTACAGTTGACAAAAGTTTTCAGGCAGAATTGTGCATTACATTGCTATGGAAGTTTTTAAGAAATAAGGACATTGGGTTTTTGCAATACAGAGTTTTTACTTTCTATCTGCCTTCTACTCTAGTTTTATGTGGAGGATAGCTGAATAGAAAGAGTCACTGCATTCATAGTCTGTCTATAACCAAAGTGGTGAACAGCATTGCTCCTTTTCCACATTTTCTTACTTGGTTTAATGTATAAGCAGAGTGCATTGTCAGGGAGAAGTTACTGTATCCTTGTTAAAGATCAGAAGAACATACTCAATTCTCTTTTCTGCACTGACTTAGCCAGCAGCATTGAAAACCCTTTCAAATACAGTTACAGAGGGATTTCTTTTAGATGTCCATTATGTTTCATTTCAGTAGCTTCACTGTCTTCAGCTGTGTTAATGAATATATGTATGTAGACTTCTACTTACCTAAGTGAAATTAACTCAGTTAAATGTGCAAGGATGACCTCTGGCAGTTACTTTCTAATATAAACTTGGCTATATCCTTTGAAATCACTGGATATGTACCAGCTTACTTAATGCAGGACCTTAATTCAGATGTGCCCCTAAAGAGGCTATCTGTGTAGTGAACAGGCATGGATCAACACAGCATTTCTGCTTTGATACCTTCTGTATGATTAAGTAACTGCCTTCAATTTTTCCCTCAAAAGAATTTCAAAGAGTTTGTAAAGGAAGAGAGTTTTAACCACTAGAGCATTGCTAATGAAGATACTGTTGTGTGTAATTTATAGGAGTGTCTGTCCATGCTTTCAGTCTAGACCTCAAAGTACCTCAGATGTTTACAGATGGAATTTAGAATACTGGCTTTTACTTCCACAAACTGCTAAGTGGCTTTGAACTTACCTGCTTAAGAAGAATGGCTCTTTTTAATGACAAGTCATGACTAGTAGAATCCCTTAGCCATGCCACCTTTGAAAAACCATTCACAAACTGTGATTTGATTACCCCTACATGTGCAGAGGATAAGCCAACTGGAATACGTTAACCTGCCAAAGGTGGTTCATTTGGGGATGTTTTCAAGGACAATTGTTTTCAGCAGCTCTCTACACTAAAAGTGCTCTGGTCTGCTGCATCTCTGAGCCATGCACAACTGCTTTAAATGACATCTGTTGTGGTTTTGTTTCAATCTTTTCCATCCATAAACAGCAAAGCCACCCAAAGAACCCAAATGATAAACATCGGAGCAAGAAATGTAAAGAACCTAAGCCAAGGGTGAAAAAACTGAAGTATCATCAGTATATTCCACCTGATCAGAAAGGTGAGAAAAATGAGCCACAGATGGACTCCAACTATGCTCGTCTGCTACAACAGCAGCAACTGTTTTTGCAGCTGCAGATCCTGAGCCAACAGCAACAACACTACAACTACCAGACAATTCTACCTGCACTGCTGAAGTATGTGAAACATTGTTTGTGTCCTTTTAAGAAAAAACAAATACATCAGTTATAGGCTTAGGGCTTTAGAAGTAAACATGGTTTGCAAACATCAAAGAGACAGCTGGAACCCAAGAAAACTTTAAATGGTATTATGCATTACTGTGGGTATTATTTGCCTTATTTAACAAGGTGATGAGGTTGTTCTCCTGTTAAAATAACCCTGAGGTCTGAGAAGCCTTGAGGTTGTCCTAGTTATTTTTATGTGACCTGGAAACAGAACAACTTACCTGTCAGATGTATTTTTTCTAACCAAATGAATATTTGAAACTCAAAAGCATTTGTGCAAAATCAAGAAAGTTTTGACACTGTTTTCATTCAAATGTGAGATAGGTAGGCAGGAGAGAAGCTTGCAGACCATGTCTTTAACAAAGTCATGCACTATTCCTGTGGGTTTATTTTTTTTTTACATCAAATTCACAAACCACATTCTTGCAGTTTACAAATAAGACATAACAGTTATTTTAGATTTGATAAGATATGTCTGTTGTTTCTCATCTCTAATGCTTATATGAGTTCCTCATTAGTACTGATCTTTAGCACTTTTTACAGTGAGAAGTACACTCACTGATTTATAGGTAGAAACAGTAAAAAAAAAAATTAAATTTAAAGAATTGCCAGAATCCCGTAACAAAACAAGAAGTTGACTGTCTGCAGAGTTTCATTCTCATCACTTAAGACCAATTTTTTCTTAGAAGTGCTTAAAGTGTAACATGCCACAGTCACACAACCCTAAATTCAAATTGACTTGGAGCTATTTTTTTTAAATGAGTTTTCACTGAGTTCTTTTTCTTTAGCAAGTGAGGCTAGAAAAGTTAAAGCTACCATCTGTGGTTGTATTTATAATTACCATGTATCCTAACATTTGGACTGGCGATGTTTCTGCCTGCTTGCCCACGCTTCTTATGTTCCATTTACTGACATTTCAGAAACATTTCTTCATAAATCAGCTGAACGAAATAAAAGAGCTGATACCGAATGTAAATGGTGGCATTTTTAATTTTTTACGATTACTTCAGAATCTTTATATGAGATTCTTGAGTACAGCTGGTAAAAAGGCATCATCTTCAAAGTGAACTGCTTTATGTCAGTCCATACTGCGTGTGAACATTGGACAGCTATGGAAGGGTTGCATCACAGAGTTCAGTATTAAGAGGTGGTTATTGATGCCAGACAAAAAAACTAATTGCCCTGGCTGGTGATTCATTTGTGTAAATAGAGTTTGCAGTCCATAGTGTTCTTCGGAGATACCATGACAATAATCAAAACTATGAAGCATAAATTGGTATGCTTAACTGCAAAACCAAACCAAAATAGCTCTCTGTTTTCCTGTCTGTTTTGTTTTACTGAAAATACTTAACAGTAATGTGTTAGGTTAAGCATGGATTTGTAAAAAAAGTTAATTTGTTCATTATCTTCACAGACGTGAGATTCAGAATCACAGCCTCTTGATTGAAAACACAATATACTTAGCATTGACATTCTTGTCCCTCTTTTTCCTATTACTTGAAGGCCACTGAATGACAAACAGAGCAACAATGGGAATTCACCACTGAATACTCTGAACAACAGTACACCAACATCAGCTGCCAGCTCACCAAGACAGAACAGTAATGTTCCTAGCAGGAAACCAGGTCCTCTACCTTCAAGCTTGGATGACTTGAAGGTAAAAGATAAGAGGGATTTGTCCATTCCTGTGCATGACTGTAATTCATAACTTGTGAACTGTTACTGTCAAAAATATGCCTGGTAATTTGTACCAATGAAAACTGTCCTTTCCTCCTAATTGGTTAGAAGAAGATTGTCAAAGTTTTCATATACAACTCTCCTGGACTGAAACATTTGATTCCTCATATGCATATGTTCGAGAACTGACATTTCTTTCCCAAATAATTAGAAGAGGAGGAATTTCAGACACATTGTATTGGTCCCTCACTGACACCTTGGGTAAGCTGTGAGGTTCACTTCGTGTGAAGTTTTTCAGCTCAGGCAGATTTAAACACAGGAGCTGTAATTTCCTCATGACAATTTCAGTGTATCACTGAAGAGGTTGAGTTAAGCAATATAAATTAGAAGATGCCCTAATAAAAACATACTCTGAGAGGTCACTGCTATAAATAGAAACAGAAATAAGACTGTAAAGAGAGAACAGAAAAGAACTTCTTACCAGAGTTCAACACATCTGAAAATGAATGCTAAATTCCAAAGTTTCTTGCAGTTATAACTAACTTTGTAGATTTTCTTCCTTCAGAAATACTTGAGAAGGAATAAAGACTGTGAGGAACAAATCTGAAGCAGCTTGTGGGGGTTTAGGATTCAGCAGCGGTAGGAATGTGCCAAACTTCAGCAGCCGCGTAGGGACATCTAGTGGGCAATTAATTCCTTTCTCTCTGCCTTTACCAAGGTTTGTGAGGGGTGGGAAGGAGGATTCTTTTAGATTTGAAGGGATAAAAAGAAGAAATTTCAGAGGACTGGATTCTCTAGATATATTGTCCTAAGTTAAAGCCAATCTTTTAATATGAAATAAGTCTATAAAATTCAATTCAAACAGCATTTGAAATCAGTTTTGCAGTCTTTAAATTTTTAGTTAAAAACTTGTGAAGATATTTAAGTTAATACCTGGAATTGTGCTTTGCAGTGATTAAAACTGTTCACTTATTTATTTCTTGGCACAATTCATTGGTATTCCTGCTGATGTGGTAACACTAACATAAGCTTTCCTTGCAGACCTGCTGGTGGTTTTACCACTGAATCAGCTAAATCAGTTCTGAGTTCAGAAATGAATTGTTGAAAAAGAGAAAAATTAGAACACACTCTCAAGTGCAGAGGGTACCAGACTGGGGGAAACAGTTGATAGTCATTGGCTAGGGAGTTATTTAACATAAAATTGCTGTGGGTTTTAGAGATGTAAAATGTATTGCTGTGAACTTTTCATCATTTCCAAATCAAAAATACCTCCAACTTAAATTCTGGGCTGGCTGAGTACTGAAGTACTACTGAGGTAGGTCACTACCTTTTGTTCTATTAGAGGTAGCTTTAATATGCAGGGAGCCCCAACTCTGCAGTTAGTTGTGCTGCATGTTTATGATAAACAGAAGTCATCTTTGTGACTGCTTTTCTTTAACTGATATTTTGAAGCATAGAATCAATCAATTTACACTCAACTTATTTGCACTTTATTTTGTCTGTAAGCTTATTGGGAAAAAATGAGAACGTTTTTCTGTCAGAAGGGAATTTTGACTGCTTATACTGTTTTTGTAAAGAAAACACAGATGGCACATAGGGTGACTGGTTGCTAGTTAGCAAGAGAGCCTTTTGTGTTTGATGGGTCTATTGAATCATCAGCTGACCTGATAAAGTTTCTCAGAAACAGATCTGTCTGTCCTGATGGTGTAACAAAGGGGCTCAGCGTACTGCTGCTCACTGCTTTTATCTGCACTGCTGCCATTGTCTGCTGTTTTGCTACAGAGGTTTTTAGCTTAGAACTGGAGCTGTAGGTGCATTTTTCCATGTTGCATATTTATGAAAAAACATCATCAGTTTGCTACTATTCACTGAACAACTGAACACTGCTAAGATTTTGGCCACTTAAACACTGAAGTAAGTAGGAGGTCATGGAAATGTGTTCATAGATAATGCATGCTGTCAGAACCCAGAGGTTTAATAACTAGCAAATATGGGAATGAAAATAATTTTCATTATTAAGATGTAATAAGAATGCATACCAGTAAGTTTTAATATTTTCCTTTTTTATTATTGTGTTTTATTTTAATTTATTTCAGGTAGCAGAGCTTAAAATGGAGTTGAAACTGAGGGGATTACCAGTGTCTGGAACAAAAACAGATCTTATTGAGCGTCTGAAAACCTATCAAGATCTTAACAACAATGGGGTTGCTACAAGTACCTCTGTGACAGTGACCACTTCTAGTGGGGCCACAGGTAACACTGGGGAAGTGACTGTGGCATTTCCTGTTGCAACAGTAAATAAACCAGTGGTTAATACAACATCCAGCTTCCCTCCAGAAAAAACATCTACTGGACCTGGCAGCAAAGCAGTAAATACTGAAAACATCAGCTCTCCCCTGCCTATATCTCCCTCTCCCTCTGAACAGTCCAGTCTAAGCACAGATGATACAAGTATGGCGGACACTTTCCCAGAAATGACCATGATGTCACCATCCCAGTTCCTAAGTACTTCACCACTGAGGGCAAGTACAAACGAGGATAATCAGAATCGCAGCAGTGGAAGCATCTCAACCATGGAGTTTGATGTAGCAGAAAAGGACCGCAAGCTTCAAGAAAAAGAAAAACAAATTGAAGAGCTCAAAAGAAAACTGGAACAAGAGCAAAAACTTGTGGAAGTATTGAAAATGCAACTTGAGGTTGAAAAAAGAGGACAACAGCAACAGTCTCAGACTTTTGGTAACTCAGCTGCTTTGGAACAGAAGCAGTTCGGTGCTGCTGTCAAAGATGAAACTGCTCCTGCTGACTGCTCAAGTACCAGTCAGTCTGTACCTGTAGCCAGCCATTCCTTAGGACAGTCAGTGTACACCGCTGGCCAGAATCCAGTTGCCAAAAAGGCAGTTGTTATCAAGCAGGAGATACCTGTGGCCAAAGCTGAACCTCAGAATGCCATTTCTCAGTTTTATGTTAGTCCACAGAGGCAGCCACAAACTGCAGTTGTTGCTCAGCCTCAAGCTTTATTAACTACCCAAGGAACTGCCCAGCTGCTCCTCCCACTGTCCATCCAGGGACCGAATGCTGCTACTGCAGTGCAGTTACCGGTTGGAAATATCAAGTTGCAGGTAAGGGTGTTTCTATTTTTTTTATCGTGTAACCTGCATGGCAGTATTTCATAATTAGTGTAAATAGGTAAATGTGCTGCTTGTAAGATTAACTTAAAACTCAGGCTTAGCCTGTTTCTGCTTAAGGGAAACAGGTCAAAAGCTTGAGCTGATCTTGTAATACCTGCTTCTAACACTTGTTTCTTTGCAACTTTTGTTCCTAGATACTCTTTTCTGAAAAGCAATTGCGTTACCATTTACTGCCTCCATGCACAATTTGATATAAAGTAGCATATACCATCATTTTGTTAACTGTAAATTGCAGTAGAGAGCTATACTTTCAATACTTTATTTTGAGATAGCCCTGTTTGCAAAACATATCTGAACTACCTACTATGTGGTGCTTCAATATATATATAAAAATGTGAATGCCAGATTGTAGAACTCTCCTGTGAACTTAGAAAAAGAAACCATGGTTGTGCAAATATTATTTCTGGGCTGATTATGGGTAGTGAATAAATACAGCATAAACCAAGACAGGCTATAAATACAGAGGTATAGGAGTAATCTGACCAAGCTGAATCAATGTAACCTGTTGGTCTGAACTAAGAATGGTAGAATTAAGCAATAATGCACTTCCCGGTGGCATTGTTTGAACATTTCCTGCCACCCATCATGGTAGCAAAGTATTCTTCCAGCTGCAGTGTCCCTGGCTGTTGTGAATGCTGTAGGCCTAGGCTTGCTGCAAGCCTGTGCAGCAGCACATCAAGCAACCTTTATGAGGCATGGAAAATTCTGGTGAGGATGGGCCCCAGTCTGCAGTGCAAGAACTGTTCCTGGGAGTTATACACCCAGATCTCCACCTGAATTGTTCTAAAATCCTGCTAGAATTCTGTAACAACCTTAAGCAGCTTGTCCTAATATTTTACTTCATCTATACTGCAGAAAGTTTCTCACTATCACTTAAAATTGGTTTTAATGAGGTTGGACACTTCTTGCCTTTCATTGGCCATTAAAAATTACCATAGTCTTAAAAGCAGCCTTTTTCTTGCATTATCAGTTTTGTCTTCTGATTACTCAAGCCAGTTCTTATAGTCCTTTCTTACTGATATCTGCTCTCTCTGTGCCCTGTTATTTTTAGCATTTCCGCTGGGCTCTCTCCAGTTTGTCTTTAACTCTGTTGGCAAAATAAACATCACCTTTTAGCTGGGAACTCCCCAGTACCAAACACAGTAAGTTTGGTTTCCTGTACAGTTCCCACTCATCCCTGCCAGGACACATTACTGCTATTCTTCATAAGGTGTGCAGTAGATTTTTACATTATGTAACTTAGTGTGAAATACAAATAATTCAAATATTTTATCTTCATCCTTTAGGCTCAATCACAAGCTGGAATACAGACCCCATCACAAATACCTGCTCCTATTTCTTCCTCTGGCCTGGTGCAGACAGCACCTCAGATGCATGCTCCACAATCAAAACAAAATACCATCACGCAGCACGCACTTGGTCAGACCCAACAAATCAGAAAGGTTTGTGGATAGCAATAAACATTAAGATAAATAGCTGTATAATCTAGTTCTAGGCAGTGCTTTGAGAATCTTTTTTGTGTCATCTGTGTTATATACAAATGATCAAGTCACCTAACATCTGTACCATGTTTTTCTGTGTGATACAATGGTCTTGTAACTCCTTCTTTTCCAAAATTTTAGTCTGTGCACGACTTTATTTTTCAGTTGCAGATAAATACATTGTCTAAAGACTTTTTATCTTAGTGGTACACTTAGGGCATGACTCGTACTACATCCTTCCTCATGCTTGGCACAAGTGGTGTGTACCAGGTACATTCCAGTCAGTTTCTCTTATTTGCCACTGACTCTAAATGGGAGATTCTCATAGGCAGTTCTTAAGAGAAAGCTTTTACTTATGACTTCAAAGATTTATTCTTTTATAGAAGTTAATTCTGATTTTTTGACTTTCCTTGTTGATTTCATCCCTCCTTATGAAGAAAGCTATGGACTCAGATCCTGAAGATGGTAATTCCAGTGAGTCAAAACCCTACCATACCTCTTCCTAAGGAATGGAGGGTATGATTCAGAGAGATCCTTCTCTTCCTCTCTACCAAAACCAATCAGCTCTGTAACATCCCATTCCAACACTTGTTCCTCAGCACTGGATGTACAGCTGTGACTGCCACTCCAGTCATGTTCATATGGGAACTGATACCAACCCATCAGCACCAGTCATCACAGAAGAAAAGGTTTTCTCCTCCTCTGAGCCTCTTCTAGACTGACCTCTATTATTAGGAATGTGGAGATTAGTTTTGGACCTTTATTGCATCCTTATCAGTGGACAGCAAGGTTTTTCAGCCTGCCCCTAGGGACAGATAATTCAGAAACAACTCAAATTTCAAGATGAAGAGGGTCATTTTTACGGTATATTATGTAACTACACATCTCAGCCTTCAAAGTTCTTATTTCAGTTTACAAAAGTGCATCATGATCCCCATGTTCTGCTGTGATCTGGGGACTGTACCTGAGTAACCTTATCTGCCTCTGCTTGGGCTCTTGTTGCAGATAAGAACTTACCTTAGAAGATGTATTATTGTGCTTTGCCATTCTCTAGAAAGCTGGGTAATAAAGGGGGACACAGCTAGAGGAGCATCAATACTTTTCAGACTGCTTGTTCAATCTCTGTGATTTCTTGGACATTGAGGTTCTCCCCCATTAGTCAAAATTAACGTACATCCAAAAAGCAGATTTAATGCAGGTTCTCTGGGATTTGGTGAGGGGCTAATCTTACCTTGTTAATGTAACAGGTCCTATAGAGAAATTTTCCGTCATCCTGAGGTATGTACTTGTACCAGAGACTGGCAGCTTGCTGCCATTGCCTCCAAGTTCCTTGAAATGTCTGTAGGACATAATCCAGATCTGTGCCCTCCAGTCCTCCCTACTATTCAGATCAGCCATGAAGACCACAGTTCCCAGCAGAGTTTGAAGCAAGCTGTTGCACTGGTTTTAACATCAGAATGAAAATATTGATGGGATACAACAGATCAGGACACCCCTCATGCATTCAGCATTAGATCTACCTCTCTCCATCCATGACCTAAGATTTGTCACCTTTGTTATAAAAGTATTTGGGAGTGATACTGAATTTACAACAGCCTTACATGCTGATGCATTCATAGCTTCTCTTAATCTCCCTTTAACTCAAAAGTATGAGAAATAGGATACTGCTGGGAATCATGCAATGAGTATGTGGACTACCAGTTGAAGAAACAAAAAGTTTCAAATACCAGTAACCAAACTTATAGTTGATACCCATGTACATCAGTTTTATCTTTTGCCTGTCCCTCAATCCTCATAGATACCTGTAGTTACTTTCAAAAAAAAAAAAATTAGAATTACATGACAGACAGACCATTCTGTCTTAAAACTGGCAGGCGAGGGCAAATGTGGGTATATGTACAATTTGTATCAGGTCAGAAATAAGCTCATGTTATTGACTGTCCACTAGTTAGGGAAATCATGGATAAGCTGTTGAACTGTTCCATACACTTTCCTCATGCTTCCTGGAAAATAGCAGGAAAATATTTTTAGTAATGAGTGATGAATGAAAGTATGTCAGAGCATGGAGTTTCTTTCGGAAACTAACTGTTCTGAATTTAGAAATCATTCCACCGAAGGAAAAATCAGTATAAATAACATTCACTGAATAGGGAATTTAAGCAAGCAAGTATTTTGGAAAAAAAGGTCTTCTATTTCATTAATGTAATATATCCAATGTTATCCTTTTTTAAAATAAAAAACCCACAATCTTAGACTGATCTGTTAATCCTTTTCAGGTTTTTCCACCTGCCACATCAAATGCAGTATTTTCCTATCAGACTGCACCAGTTTCAACACCTTCACAATCTTTTATTAATAAAACATCAAACTCTAACATTCACCCTGGTGGTAATCAGGTCCCTTCTGTGCAGAATGGACCTGCTGCTCCCAACAAGGTAAGGATATCCTAACAATCTTCCATAAAGTTCAGGTTTATATTATTATTCTTATATAACATGTGACTGTTTACATTTGGCAGTTCACTCAAGGAAGAATGTTTTGTAGATTAAAATAATGCTGATATGTGCATATGTGTTAGAGAGAGGGAGAAAGAAACTTACTTTATCTCTCTGATTACACTAATACATGGACTGATGTGACAAAATAGAATAATCGGTAGCACTTGATACATCCTGAATTCACTAAATCACATTATTTAGTCATTATTTTGTTATTTCATGCAGCCTGGGTCTCCATCTCAAGCCCAGCCTTACATTGTTCAGCAACCCCTCTTCAACAATACAGTGTCCAAGACAAAAGATCCTCCTCGATACGAAGAGGCCATAAAACAGACCCGCAGCATTCAGCCATCACACCGTGAGGTACTTGTTTTCTTTAGTCTGTTGAAAACAAAGCTTTTCTCTACAATTACCAAAACCATTGCTTGTTTTAGGTTTTGATTTTTTTTGTTTGGTGTCAAGATTTTCTAACCCTGTCACTAGTTTCATAACTGTGTTTAACTACAGAACTCCTGTTTCATTACTCTTTTATATATGTAAAAAAAGTCTTACAGTTCCTGGTTGGTGTTACATCTAATTGGGATAATGCTGCTGTTGGCACTAACAGTAACTAGTCTTCAGATGACTTGTTTTGAGAATATGTGATACCTAAACCTCACACTTAAGAAAGGAAATATGTTTGTATTTTCCAAAGTGAGTAAACATGAGGAGAATGTGTGTGAATGTGATTATATACACAGGCAAACATGAGCATAGGTGCTTGCTTCAAAAGAGTCTGTATTGCGTGATCTTGGTGCATAATCCTGTGTAGTGCTTTGCCAGTATGAGTAATAATGAGCATTCCTAATTTCGTGCATTTCAGAACTATCCCAAAAGATAAAACCTTGTAGCCCCTTGTGCTGGTTGGGGTTTTGTGGTGGCAGATCTCAGACACAGCTATGGGTGCCTAATGCACTTTCCTGTGTCCTTGGCATGTGTGGGACATCCCACAGTGAGGGCACACAGGTTGTCTTAGGTCATTCTATCCCTACCGGTCAGCCAGGGGCTCCCCACTAGATCTCCTGATGACAAATCACTTTCCATCCCTGGAGTATAAGCAATGGTTTAAAACACTTCTTCAGACCTTCATGAAAGTCTCCACTTTTTCTAGACTGTTTGAATGAGTGTGTTTCTGGGGGGTTTTCTTACCTTTTGCTTAAGGTTCAGTTATTTAGGGGATGGCTGTTTAAAACAAAGATGAGCAGTTCTGGAAAGCTTACCCCTCCCCCCTTAAAAAATAAAAGAACATAAATCTATAAATTGGGAAAAACCCCCAAAGACACCTAGTAAAATGCATCTTACATGATGGACATTTACAGGCTATCTCTGAGAGACAGTAGAGCAGGGTTTGCAACCCCAAGTGCGGCAGTTATTATCCTTATACAGAATGGGGTTAGTAACTCTCCTGATCCCTAGCTTCCACTCTCCTAGGTTGCCTACATGAAGTCTTTGTCATGCTTTTTCACTATTCCTTTGTACTGAAACCAACTACAGAGATTGCAAACGTCTCTCCAAAGCATCTGTTTTCTAGATAGACAATTTCCTATTAAGAATTTTAGTCTATTACAGGTTAGTACTTATATACTGTTGATAGAAACTAGGAACAATAAGCGTAGGAAAAAATACCACATGAAAGAGAATAACCCTGTTCTCCTGCACTACAGATTTCCAGTGCACACAGTCAGCAGATGGATGATCTTTTCGATATTCTCATCAAGAGTGGAGGTAAGCTCATTGACAGCTGTGTGATATAAAGATTTAAAACCTGGTAGTAAAAACTCGCTGCTATAATCAAATGAGAATTCTTTTAGGAACAGGAGTTAGAATCTATGTAGCCTGAATGAAACTAAATTTTTGAAAGTTTGCTTAGTTCATTATTAAAGAAAACATTTACCAAAACACATACAGTCAACCTGCTGTGGAACTTAATGTTTGCAAATTAGCTCAGGCAGACCTTTACAATAATCTCTACAGCATTCAAATGATTAAAATGACACCTTAGGTTAGCACAGACATACTTTATCAAAATCGGTAAGGTTGAGCAAGTCCTTAACATGTTTATTGAAATTATACAAAGAATAGAATAAGGTAAGAGTTAAAGCATGTTGATAGTAAAATTTCATTAAATATAACCATGTGTTATCAGTTATAAACATCAGAGATACATTACTGGAAAAATGTGCATGAACTACATGGAGACATTAATGAATAACAACTTTATGTCAGTTAAAATAGGGGAGCTATCAGAAAGGCACTGATATAGCTAAAGTAATAAACAGAGTAGCTCAGCAATAAAAGAAGGAGACTTTCAGCCATAATTAGGCTTAGTAGCCTAAGAAGCCATTACAGTAGTGGCAGATGTTTTGGTGCCAAGCGATTCAATTAAAGGAATGGTTTGTAACTGCTGTCATATAAGGATCTTGACAGGAGGGAATGCCAGGGCAGAGGGACTGCTTCTAGGCTATTGGAAAATATTGGCCATATTCTAAACATCAGAGTATTTTTTTCTTTTTCAAAGCAAATTGCAAGGTCACCTGCAGAAAATGTGAATAGACTGAGATAAGTAACTTGAGTACTCAACAACTCAAACTGAATTAATGATCATCTTTACGAAAAAAAAAAGTAAAACATTCAGGGCTGTTGCACTTAATGTAAGTAAGCTCTTAGCTGAAAAATGTCTAGTTTACTAATGTACTTCAGGAGAGTGAGAAGGCTGTGGGTTTTTGCTTGGAAAACCAGCACAAAATATATTATCAGGTATATTTTTTCTGCTAGGAACATCACTTATGCTAGAGGACTTATTTGCATATTTGTCTGTCTTGTTTTTGGGCTTCATTCACATCTAAGAGTAAATTGGAACTTAGGCTTTATTTCCCCTTATCGTTACTGCCACTGTCTTACATAGAACTTCTTAACAGAAGTGTAGTTTTAGATTCTAGAATTGGGAATAAATGCTTCTTAATCACATAATTTCATCTCATGGACTCTTAATTAACCAATGTGGACAGTACTAAACAGGGATGAAAGTGAAAATTGGTTCTATACAAGGAAATGTGTTGGTTCCATAATTATTCCAGTTAATGAGAAGAACTGCAAACATGAAGGAGGTTAAGGTAACATTAGAGATACATTCCTTTTTTCATCAATACTCATGCTAATTTCCTGAGCTATCACTGAAAGCAGAACTCTGGGACTTGTTTAAAATACTCTGCTGTTCACGGAGGCCATGCCAGAGTCTGATGTATATGAATATGAGTGGAGCAGCAAAGTGACTGGTATTGCACTTAATGCACTGAGGATGCATCCCAAAGTGGGCTGGAAGTTCTGAGGATATTATGTCATATCTGTTTGAATTCAACAGTGGGGTTTTTTTATTACAGAGATTTCCCTTCCAATAAAAGAAGAACCATCTCCCATATCTAAAATGAGACCAGTAACAGCCAACATCACTACAATGCCAGTGAACACAGTGATATCCCGTCCACCTCCACAGATCCAAATGGCCCCTCCTCCTGTGTCCTTAGAACCAACAACCAGCTTGTCTATAAGTTTGGAAAACCAACTTGAAGCCCTCTTGGATGGAACTTTACCATCAGGTAATGAAATTCCTCAACTGACAAGCAGTAATGAGGACAGAGAGTCATTTTCTTTAATTGAAGACCTCCAGAATGATCTGCTTAATCACTCCAGCATTTTAGATCACTCTCATTCACCCATGGAAACATCTGACCCACAGTTTACTACTAATAATTCTTGTTTGTCTCTTGACCTTCCTGATACAAATTTGGACAATATGGAATGGCTGGACATTACAATGCCCAGCTCCTCATCTGGACTCACCCCTCTCAGTTCTGCTGCCCCAAGCGTGTTTTCCACTGACTTTCTAGATCCACAAGATCTACAGTTGCACTGGGATTAAGCTATAGCCAATGAGAACATGACCTGCAAGTCTCTCTACAGCAGAGGGCCTTTATCATACCATTCTGATTGCAGTTAACATAAACTAAGACAGTAATGTTTGGAAGAACAAATGCTTGAAGCTAATTCCTTATTGATTTTCAAGTTTACAACAGTGAATCACTTTATGCACCTATCAGTAATGCAGATCAGGGCCCTCTGAAAGCTGTTATTTCACAAGTCAAGAAAGGATGATTGTACTTCGTGATTAAAAGTACCCCAAGGTAAATATATCGCAAATATTTAAGAAAGAAGTTACGTCTGTGACTTTGTAAAGCTTAAATGAGCAACACAACATGACTAAACTGACAGTGAGATGTCAGTTCTCTGTATTGACCCAGTGAGCAAATGTCTGGGGGAGGGGAGGTATCACTGCACTTCATTGTTCCTGTGGAAAGCCTGAGCCAGGTTCAGAACTAATTGTGAGGGCAAAGGCAAATAGAAGCACTGGCTGGTTCAGTGAAATTTCATATATCTAGTCTCTTAATTTGTTCAAATTGTTTTTATATTTTGCTTTTGTGGATTTTAAAACACTTCCCCCATTCTTTAATCATGAGGGAGGAATTTAACTCATCCAAAGGGATATTAAGTGTAACTGCAAGAAATCCACTGAAGCTAATGCCAGTGAATTAGCTAATAATAGTGGTAATATTGAGAACACTGAATTTTCTATAGCAATGCTCTGGATTTAATAGCTAGGTTTTAATGTGTATATCAGACAGTTATTTGTATACTCTTTTAACTTTATATAGCTTATTTTTGTGAACAGAGGGGAACACAGTGGTCTTCAAACAAGAGATTATTATAGTGGAAGTAAATATCCTATTTTGCTTTGTGTTTGAGGATATTTGTTAGATCATTGAATTCAGTATCTCAGCATACTAGAAAAGTTTGAGGAAGTAGAAAAGTTTAATTATTAGTGTTGTACACTACAATCCTGCAAGCATCTATGCAAGAATAGTCCCAATGCCCTCAATAAAAGATGTTTGTAGGATGAGATCAAGTTGCAGGGGACAGTGCTGACAGGACAACCATAATTTCTTAATGAACACTTTGTCTGTTGAACAGCTTTGTCTGCCACTACATAACATCTGGGAAAACCAACAGAGAAGTTGCTCAGTGCAAATCCTAAATACCAGGATCAGAATGTACTGTTTGTGATAAGAAGGCATATTGCATATCTGAAACAGAGAATAGCAAAAATTAAGCTCTTACCTCACAGCACAGCACATGAATATTTTTTGTTGTTTTAAAGCCCTTAGTTGTTGTTTTCAGAATCTATTTTAAAAGCAGTTAGAAAAACAGAAAAATCAAGTCGAACTAATATACTTTGACATTCTGTGGTTGTCTCTCAGGTAATAGCTGTTAAATGTTGCCATAGATGATGGAGGCTAATAATCAAACACAAAATTGGAATTTCCTATTAGGGAATTCCTAAATTAAGATAAAAGGAAACACTCCCCATTTACTGAAATGCAGAAATATTGTATGTTTTCTAGTCTGAAAAATGATCTCATTGCATGGTTCTTTCCTCCTCAAAAATAAAGTTTTGTAGGATTGAATGAAAAAATGCCCCAAAGCTTTTGCCTACTTCTTAGAATAATGATATGTATCAAAGAAACACTGAAAACCTTCACATTTTTCAAAAATTAAAACACAACACAATCATGTTAACATCAAACAAATATTCTGTCAGAAAGTGTCATGGAGTTAACTGAAAATTTGCATCTCCAGATATAACGCAGTCTGGTTTACTGATATGACAGAGTTCCATTGGCTTCAGATAAAATAATGGATTACATCATTGATTCAAGGTTTGAATGATACCATATGTTTGCATCATATCAATTACAGCACTTTAAATTGTTATGTATCTTCACTGGCTTTACTGGCCAAGAACTACTGCAATATGAAACTAAGTACAAGAAAACAATCTTCGGAGATTTTCACTACACACAGTTGAAAGACATAATTCCTTTTTCCTTCTCGCTGTGCCTACACTACTTGAGTACAATATTACATGTGGACTGTCTGCCTTAAGCTTTGATGGTATAGGACTTTTTCAATAACAGTGAACACTTAACATTCAACTTTTTGCATTCCTGTTCATCATCCTATCTTGGGAGCTGATACTCTGAGATACGAAGTGCCCTCGGCTGTTACGAGAATAAGAATTAAGGACTCTTGGTCTGATAGGAACAACTCTGAATGAAATTTAGTGTTCTGCAGTACTGTCAGTTTATTCTGTGTGATACACCAGACATCATACAATATATGTGTGGTTAGAGTTATCCCTTTTTGACCCTGCCTCCTGATTAAATGAGAGGCAAGTAAATTAATTTTTAGAGGACAAATTAGCCTAGAGCAACTGTACTGTCATTTTTGATGTGCATGTAAATACAGCTTGAAACTGGCAAAGTCATCTTGCTACAAAATTACCCTTATTGGCAGTGTAGAATGTTAATAAATCCATAGGAATCTTTGTGCAGAAATAAACCCAAACAGTTGAGATGTCTTGTTATCAGTACGGTATAGCTTTCTGCTCTGAACGTCTATTTGAAAAAAAAATAAAATTTAAGGGATCATTTTAGTTTCTGAAGTACAAATATTCTAGTGTAGGGAATGTGTGATTACTTTTCTGTACATTTCAGAATTGTGTATTAAACCTTATATAAAATGGTTTGCTTTAGACTTTGTTCTGAAATGTGATATGTTTGCCATAGTTGTATATGCCTGTTTATGGCAGAAATAGGTTTTGCTTAGACTTTTGTGTGTGCATGTTTTACATGAAATTTTTGTAGCACAAATACATCTTAGAAATTTATTCGTGGCTGTGCAGTTTGACTGCACAGAACTGAATCTTTCTCATTAAGAGAACAGTTGCAAAGGAATGCACTGGCACTAAATTTGCCATTTAATGGCTGCAGTATACTAACAGAATGCATCCTATCAAATGTGGTGTTAGTGGGTCCTTCAAAGTAATTAAGAATACCTTTGAATCAGTATGAAAATCAAAAGTTGGTTGTTTACACATCTAGACAGAGAGAGCTCAGACAATGTTTTCCTAGGCTGATGTTACTCAAGAGGAGTCACATCCTGTGTTGCACACTTTTAGTGCCCTTCAGCATCAGTTACAGCAAGGAAGTTTACAGGCAAAATTTTGTTTAACATTAGAAGTTGTTAAAAAAGCATTGTCATACTCTCTCTGACAATAAAATTAATTTATGGCAGTTGTTGTCTACAGAAATTAAAAGTGTAATCCAGCAATTTGGGCTTGCAGACCTGCAGAATTCGAACTTTAAAAAGCTGAGGCCACAGCTTTTAGAAATGATCACTACTTTATACTGACATTTATTTCCCAGGTATTTCTAAATTCACCAACAAGAGTCATGTTCAAAGATGGTGATCCAAAGAGAAGTGTCAATATTAAACCTTTTCTGTAACATAATCTCAAACATTCAGGTGCCTCCAAAGTTAGGCACTGTAATCAGAACACAAGTACAAGCTGCTGAACTATTTTCAAGACAGAGAAACTGCAATTACAGAATACATTGAACTGGAAGGGCATTATGTAATCAAAACACAGGAAAGTTCACCGATGTAAACAATTATTATTTGGATGGCATCTTAAGTGTATAAACTTAAAGCAAACTCTATTAAAACTGGAAAAAATCTTCCACTTATCTCTAGTAAATGTTCTGTTGAAACTCTTTGTGTTGTGGTCTATGAAATCACCTTTCAGTGACTTCTAGACCATACCCCAGAAAGTATTTCATGTGAGATCCGTGGAACTGAGTTACATATAGCGTATACATGGCCAATAAAGAGCATCCATTCAAACCTGAAATAATCTCAAATATTCTTTTATACCAGTTTGCTAGGAATCAAGTGCAAAAAAGAGACAGCTACATCATTCTGTAGTGTCCAATACTGAATAGAAAGTGGTTTTAAGTTGAAAGTGCATAAATGTATTTGTAGAAATCTAGCCAAAAAAAGCCATTCTAGCTATGAGAGCAAATTCTCAAAAAAAAAAGCCGGGAATGGTTAATAACTATATAATCACACTATTTTTATAAAATACAGCTCAGATATTCAAAAGACAGCCTAAAGTAAATTATAATAATATAAAAATTTAAATAGGAACCAAAGCATTGCCATTTCTATTGCCAAAGGAGGCACTTTGTATTTTAAAATATAGGAAATTAAGTCCCCAAAAGTGTTATCCATACTTTTTTAAAATTAAGGATGTAGATATTTTCAAAGCTGTTTTTGATGTTTAACAGTACAGATTTGTTTTTGTTGTTTGAGAAATTTGTAGTAAATAATAGCACAGGCTTTTTTTCCAGATAGGATTTTCTTCACAGTACTGCTTGCAGTAGAAATAACGCTAACCCAAGTAGGTGTTTCTCTTCTTCTTTTCATAGTCATCATTATGTCTTAGCATCTCATTTTGTGAAAAGAAGAAGATAAACACCTGTCTCTGGGGCCCTCTTCATTTAAGCACTACTTTACTAAATGCAAATTATGGCAATCAGGGCGTCAGTTTATGTATTGCCTTTCTAGAACCATGATGCCTTTGTATTTGCTGTTTGCACCCCTAAGATCAATTCCATATGTTTGAATGCCATATGTTTTGCACATTGTACTGTATATATGTAATGCATACTGTATTTTTATATGTGTACTACATTTATCAAATATTTTGTACATAGTGGCAATATTGTAGCTACTGAGGAAATGTTTGATATTTCAGCATTTTTGCTAAGTGTCTCAAATAAAAAAGGAAAACTGTGTTCATTTGTCCATGGTTACTACTTAAAATGAAAATATTATTCTTTTACGGGTCTGATACATTTGGGCCTGTGTTCTAAGTACCTTTCTCACAAAAAGGAGTAAGAATGAATCTGCACTTAGACAAACCCCAAAAGAATTATGGTTTGTCTTTAAAATCAGAGCAAAAATCTGTAAGAACAGAGAGTTCCTGAACCCTTGAAGTTTAGGTTTGGATTTCCTTTTTTTTTTTACAATTTTTAATATAGCACCATTTACTCATAGAATGGCCTGGGTTCCAATGGACCTTAAAGTTCATCTTGTTCCCTGCCTGGGCTGAGACACCTTCCACTATCCCAGGTTGCTCCAAGCCCTGTCACTGCCAGGGATGGGGCAGCCACAGCTTCTCTGAGTGACTCACTCCAGTATCTCAGCACTGTCCATTTGAATCCGTTCCTCCTTGTCCAATCTCACTACAAACCTCTTGTAATGCACTTCAATACATGACTTTCCCAAATTCTTCCAAGGTTTTCAAGATGTGCTGGGTTGTGAGATTTTTTATTTTTGATTTGCATTCTGCTCAGCTTCTGGAACACCTGAATGCATTTTTTCAGGAGAATGAGCTTGTTTGCACAAGCTTCTTTTAAAGACGAAGCTGTTTCATTTAAATATTTAGTGTTACACTTCCCCTTGTGAAGGCAGTCCTGTACTAATCACCCACCCTTTCCTCATTAAAGTCTGTTCTACACTGATAACATCAGAAATTTTGATACTTGGCCAAATATTAAAAACTCCATAAAGCAGTAAGTAGTAATTAAGTGAGTAAAACTGAAAAAAAATTAAAAACTACTAATAAACACTGTAAATTTCATATAATACCTTTGCTCTGTGAACTTTAACCATTGTAAAATTTTGTAGGTTGTATGGGCCACAAACTTACCTTTGATATCACACACCAAACACAAATATTGCAAAACAAGTGCAGCACTTTTTGACCATGTATTTGTGCATTAAAGAAATTACAGCTGGAGTATAACAAAGATAAAGCACTTGTTTTGCTGCCAGCTGACAGTCTGGGGGCTTGATTGTTTTACAGTGACAAAATATAAACACATAACCTTTCACAAGCTATGTTCATATTACTATTTGATGTAAAAACAAAACAAGGCTTGATAAAACTTGAGATTATGCTGAGTGAACTTCCACAGGCTAAACCTTGATTTTCAATAAAAACTCAGTTTATTCAAACATGCTGTACAGATGGCCATCAGCACATTTGTCTGTACCACATTCAATACCATTTGCTCCTGCCTGTTGGCTTGTTGTTTATTGTACAGATGTTGCTAGAGGGACACATTTCTTAGAGTATTTGTAGCCTCTCAAGCAGGAGATGTTTCTTTGATGGCAAAGAAATCACATGGATTTCCCCACACCTCAAAGTATAGTCTGCAACTTCACCAAGACATTCCAAAATCAAAGTAACAAATTAGAGCTTCTGAGAACCAACAGCCAGGGGCTGGGGCTTTTTTCTTTAAGTGTTTATCCATAAATTAAATGAGAAACTCTAAGATAAATACTTCCCTTAATGTAAAAAAATTACCTGTGAGTCTCCAGTCTTCAGTGCAGAAAAAGGACTGTGGGGCCCTTCTGCCATCTACTGCATCATTCTTGAACCCCTTCCAAGACAAGTGCTGGGGTTAGAAAGTAAAATAGTGAACAGAAACATTCTTTCATACAGCTAAGACAAAGTCAAAGCTCAAGTAGCTGCAACTGAGGAGCATTTCAGCTCCTCAGCATCCCATAGCAAGTCTATACAAAACTCAGCATCCCATAGCAAGTCTTTATAAAACTCAATTGCACCATATATACATAAATATATTGGATTGTCCCCCTGTATGTATCTTAGAAGAGTCAGGGAATGTGTTGAAAGGCCTTGTTTTGCACATGGAAACAGACACTAAAGCCTCTCCTAAAGCAACACCTCCATTTCATATGTGCGAGACTAAGGAAAGAAAGAAAGAAAAAAAAGGCAACTGGTGATTATTTCTCCATCCAACAAAATCACTGACAGTATCTTTTCAGCAACAGAGTCCTCTAAGACATCCCTTTTGAAAAGCCACGTATTTAAAAGAAGCTTGGTCAGAAGAGAACGGCCCTTAATGCACAAGGAGGATTCAGCATGGAGGAAGGGCTTTAACACCCAACTCAAACAAGGGGAAGGGCCAGCATAAAAGACACTTCCAGACCAAAGTATCCAGACACCAAAAGGGCAATTTCAGTTTTTTAAAATCAAGTGAATTTTTAATCATAAAAACTATTGCAACAAATCAGCTCACCATTAAACAACACTTTGTTTAGATAGAAACAGTTTCTCCAGACACACTAAGGAAGTTATGCTCAGAAAGTAGACAAATTTTTTAAACCTTATCAAGAATTTCCTCTTAATCTAGTTAGGAGATCTTTATGAATTCAAATTGAAGTTTCCATCTCCCCATAGAGTTAAGGAAGAACTTGATCAATAGAAGTTGATTTACCATTAAATACTATTTCCAATGCCAAGCGAATACATTTATTACAATGTAGTGTGTTGAAGACATAAAACTCACATGAATTCCACCAACAATTCAAACAGCCCTTGCACTCACCACAAACTTTCCTCTCAGCTTAAAAGGATCCAAAACCATTAATAAACACAGATGTGAGCTGCACAGGAACTGTGATGACAAGTTACAACTGGCAAATATGGCACATAAAAGAGGATATTTTGTAATAAGCAAGTAGGCCAGAAATGGCATATCATCAGCCAAACATGAATGCTTAAAACTGAACTTCTTTCTGCTGCCAGCTTGGTAATACTAAGAGTAACTCCTTCAACCAGGAGAGATAAGTGGCTCTCTGAGGTCACCCGTGCATAAGCATTACAGGTGTGAGAGTTGAGGGAGGCAGTTTCCACTCCTACACACCATCCCACTTTGAAATGCTGCCGTGATACACTGACAAGACAAAAGCAGAATACAACAGTGCTATTCTCATTTCCTAGCTTTCCATAATCCAGATGAGGGCATGTGATGAACAAGACTAGCAGATCAATTCCAGCAAGCATTCAGACTGCCAGGCCATCAGTTATGCTGATAGGGACTGGAAAACCAGGTGACTTTCAGGGCAGCTTTACAAGGGCTGACTATCCAGTAAGGTAATTTAAATTAAACACTTTTCACTGCAGGGCAAGCCAATTCAAATTACTTTGTTGAAATACAGACAGGCATAGAGTTATCAGAGACAAACTAACAAATCATAAGTTTTAAAGAACTAAAATATTTTCATACATTCAAGGCATCAGGCACGACTTTCCATGATGACAGTTTAAAGAACATCTCAAAAGGATACATAAATATTTCCCTCCTCACTGCAGGGTGGTTCAACTAGTGGACCTTTGAAGGTCTCTTCCAAGCCGAGTTATTTTGGTTCTATATCAACCCTGTAACACACCTGCATTACAGCATTACCAAATCAGTACTCGGATCTAACCCTTTACAATGGCACCTCTGCAATATGTTCACGTCCGCCTTCCACAAGGAAACCAAAACCACACCAAAAGGAATATAAAACTTGGATATCAAGCAACAGTTTCATGGAGAATTTAATCAGACCTCCACAACGCATTAAATGAAAACTAAAACCTTTGTTTTAGTTGTAAAAAACTACACTTGTAAAAATCTAGGATATCCCGTCTAGAAAACATCTAGTATCTCCTCTGCAATTCACGACACTGAGTTTTTTGAGGGAACAGTACCAGGCAGCAAGTGTGTTTAATTCAATATTTACCATTTAGTTAGCCCAACGTTTTGCATTCCTGCTTCTTTTCTTGGAGGAGGAAAACTTTAATCCCGCTTTTTTCTCCCTCTCTCAGCCGTGCTGGTTGATGTGAGGCAGCCCCTCGGGTGCCGTCTCCGGATACCGCACCCTTACAGCCCCGGGGCGGCCGCTGCAGAGGGCGCTGCCCTCAGAACGCCTCCACGGCCGGAGGGGAGACTCCTGGCAGCTCCAGGAAAGGGAGAGAGGGAGAGCCAGAGGGAGACGAAGGGAAAGCGAGAGCCAGAACGAGACGGGGAGCGGTGGCAGTCCCAATCCGTCCCTCCCTCCCGTTCCGCCCCCTCAGCCGCCGCCGCGCCCTCAGCGCCTCAGGGCAGCGCGCGCCCCGGCAGGTGGCAGCCCAGGCGCGCGCGAGGGCGGGTCGTGGGCGGGCGCGCGGGAGTGGCGCCAGCGATAGAAAGGCATCAGGAGAAGCCCTTAACGCAGGCGCGGTGGCCAAGTGGTAAGGCGTCGGTCTCGTAAACCGAAGATCACGGGTTCGAACCCCGTCCGTGCCTTGGCGAGTCCGCGCAGGCGGGTGCTCTCCCCATGCTTTTTAGGGGAAGGCGGAGCCCCGCAGCCGAGACCCTCTAGGGAGCGTCCGACCCGACCCGCCCGGCTCCAGGCATGGCGGTTCGGCAGAGCTGCGGCCGCCCCGACCCGCCCGGCTCCAGGCATGGCGGTTCGGCAGAGCTGCGGCCGCCGCAGCGCACCCGGCAACAGCAGAGCCATGCCCACGGGGAGTGTCCCCTGCTCGAACACAGGTTACCCGGGCACGGGTCCTCCGGGCGCCGCGAAGGGCTCTGGTGGATGTTGTGCCAGCCCTGCCTTCACCTCTGTCATTCCTGCCCATGCCTCAGCGGCTGCATGATCGCCTGCTCACATCTACAGGAACAGAGCAGTTTTTCTTCGTTTCTTCTTGGAGCTTAAACCTGCCTTCAAGAGACCTTCAGCTCAGCCTGAAGAAACAAAAAATAGTTTGAAATGTGAAAGGCCAAGATGACTGCTGAGGTCTAGTGGAAGTCATGTCAAACGCCTTTTCTACACAGCACAAGTGCTGGTGCCTACCCTACCATGCAGTCATTCCTGGGAGGAACAAGTGGAGCCTCTGCAGGGTCTTGTTTGAAGAGATCCTCCAGCTCCTTCAAACTCTTGTTTGAAGAGAGCCTTCTCCAGAGGCTGCAGCTATGAAGATCATCCTGTAATCCCCCAGGTCTCTTTCACTGGTTAACCCCCACCCTGCCACCATGTAATTAAGTATTTATTAATTTGGTTCTTTCTTCTGATCGGTAAACCATGAGGTTTCTTCATCTCTATCACTAATCACTTAGAAGGATTATTTGCAATCTGATTCGTGTGTACTTTACATTTCCTATTTTCTAATAGAAAAAACCTCCCTGTGACACTGAAAATGGGTAAGGAAAGGGTGTGGTGTTTACGCTCACTGGAGCCCAGCAGTGCTCCCCTTCTCCAGGTGAAGCAAACACTGGGTGCTTTGGACACAGCTGATCCAGCAGCACTGCAAGTGGCCAGGAGGGAGGTCCAACCCAGTGACACTGACAGGACCAGGCACCGAACCTTAACACACAGTTAAAGGGTTGACAGCACTTAAACGCATCCTACCAGTGTAAATAGGAAAAGAATTACTAATTGAAGGAAATCTTTATTGATTCATGTTTGATATTTACTTACCATTTGAAATTTTACTGATCACTGTGTCTACACAATCAATTTTGGTCTCTGCCTGACAAATCTTCCTCTCATATTCTGCACCATTGCTGTCAGGAATATAAACTGTATATTTGTTGTACGAACAGAAATAAATGTCCTTAACCATTTACACTGGATTTTGTAAATATTCTTAGATATTTTTACTTAGGGATACAAACGACACTGAGGTACATCCATGTCCCTGAAACTGCTTTCATAGGAGGGTTGTAAAAACTAAATGCAAAAATCAAACTCAAGGACAAAACACATATCTAATAAATATTGCTTTCTGTTTACTACAATCTCAAGGATAAGCCTCTCAGGGAGGGTGGAGATGAGCCACCTTGCCACTGATGAGTAAAGCTTTCATAAATTTGTGCTTGTTTTTTGGAAATAATATATTTCTAGGACAAAGCCAGGTATGCATAAGAGCTGTGGCTGTGTCCAACCCTCTTAATGATGGTTTGAGGTCTGTAAGTCTGTTAGATGACACAGAAATCAGATAACACAGAGCCTGTTTTTCCACAGTTTGCAGACAGAACTTTTACATTTTGTGGAGTAACATTGCTGAACTATTAGCATGATAACAATGTTGCTAAGTAACATTTTAAGACACGTCTTGTGGTTATCTACTTGAAATTAATTTTGTAATTAAAAAACAATCTGTTCACTCAAAGCCTAGGAGAAACTTGTGCAGCCCAGAAGTAGTAACTCCAGCAGCAGTTAAGAGGTAGAAATAATTAACATATCACACGGGTCTACTGCCACAATGGAGTCACTTACTTGATCTTAAACCTTTTTTTCAGTGTTGTGCTATTTGCTTTAGACAACACAATGTCCAAATTTAAAAATCTCTCCTTTTAGTCCAGGTTTTCTACACCTCCAGTCATCCTTGCTACAATCCCCCCAGTCCTCTCCAGATGTACATAGTACTGTTGAAGTGAGCAGCCAGCGAGGCTTAGCAGCAGTGCTCAGAGAGGGCATTTCTGCACAGCAGGGCTCCCAGGGACCCCGGCAGAGGCCGAGCAGGAATATGCATCACACGGCCCAGCAAAGGCCGGGCTGCCATCGCCACCACGCCCCGAGGGGCTGCCCGGCTGCCACGGCACCACAGCACACGGGTCACACACTGAGCACTGCCCGACACACACGGCCCTGTCCCAGAGCAGGCTGGGGAATGTGAAATTTAAAGCCCAAACTTCCTCTGTGGCCAGCACTGCATCCCCTGCAGCCATGGCTCGTAAGGCCACCTGCAGCTCACTGTGGCACCCACACGCCGGGCACAGAGGGTGAACCAGCAGCCAGGGATCAGAGAATGCCAGGGCACAATTTGTACTACAGTCATGTGAAATGAGTCCTCTCCATAATCCAGTTGCTGTCACTGCATAATTTAAAACAAAGAATCCCTTACACTGAGCTAACATCAGTGTTATTGGTGAATGCAGCAGGTGAAGCAAATTTAATTTAGTTTCTTTTTTTTTTCTTTTTTTTTTCCCTGCTATAACAGCCTTTTGCTGCCTTTTAAATTCAATTTTACTTGTGACAACCAGTATGACCAACAGAGGACAGCACATCCATTTCTTTTAATGATTAAAAGATCCTGAGCTTGAAGCTGCCATTCACTTTTTCACTCAGGAAATGAGAGTGACAGGCAGAGTGGAGCAGTGTGCCGTTAAGTAAGCCAGCCAGATTAAAAAGGCCTTTTTGCAATTAACTAGAGCTGTTTTGAATTCCAGGAGATTACTTAAAGTAAATCTACTTCTAACCAGGCATTATTGCTAACGAAACACTGTGGGTGCATGTTGGTGAAACCTGCATGCATTTTGATGCAATTGCATTTTGATGCAATTGTTTACTGAGCACTGCAATAATAGTTTACACACTTAGGAGTAAAAGCACACTCAGGAGTGTCAGGTAAACTCAGCTAATTCCCCTTCAAAGCTGCAGAAAGACAAGGTGTCTGTAATGTGAGTGTTCATAGAACACTGAAGTGAAGCCAACTCCAGTGTTTTTATTGCATTTGATTTGGGGGCAGAGAAGACTCTGCAAGTCATAATGAAATTCAAAGAACAAACTCAAGGATTTCATGTGGCTGAGGGGAATTTCATTAAGCAAATCCAATTAACCTGCAAGAGTTGCATACATTGAAATCTATTATCTTCCCCCAAAAGCTGTCTTTGTGGTTTTTATAGCAACCTTTGCTATTCCTGGATAAATAATGCTTTATTAGAAATGCACTACAAATCTTTATATAAGTAAGATTATAATAACATCTTCATTTGTCTCTGCTTTGCAAACATCCAATTCTATTTCTTATGAAACATATGAAATAGTGTTTTTAAAGAAAATATGAGTCAGGATTGGGTGTTAGATACTAGTACAAAGCAAACAGAGATTTAGGAGACACACGAGGAATAATGTGGTTCCTGACAGCGTGCAGGTCTGCGTTTGTCGGCCAGGGCCTGATCCTGTGAATTGCTGAGCTGAATTAATTAAGAGCCTAAGATACCATTAGGTCCATGGGGACTGACAGTGCTCAGCAGTACTCAGTGTTAAAGCCCTTAAATAAAAGCCAACCTACAAATTCCGATTCATGTGAGTAACAATATTGCACACATCTACAGTGGGGACATGAATTATTCACATCAGTGTAGCATGAAAGATGCAAACGGCAAAGCCTGTTTAAAATAACACACAAGCACTCCGTGTTTCTGTGGTATGTGGGAGGGTTATCATTTGGCCCATTTTTCACTCACATGCATATTCCTTTTATTTGCTGCGTGCATATGTCTGATATGAGGATGTGGAGAAAATAAATACAGGAGATAACCATCTAATAAACATTATTAGAAAATGAGGAAAGGAGGTTACTGATTAGCATTCTTCCCATATAAAACTATTAGATTGTATCGGAGAAATGTGAGTTAAGTGTTTTACCGTCTTTTTTTTAACCATTATCTGATCAGAGAAGCATGAAAAGCACTTTATTGCCTTTTTTTTTTATCCCTGTGCTAGGAGCCCTCTGCAGGAAGTGAAGCTGAATTTCACAAATCTTCCCTTTCTGACGTCTCCCGAATTTCTAGGAATACCCCTTCCCTGTTACTATATTTGGTGGTAGTTTCTAGGAAAAAAAATAATTTTCGGACGGTCTTGGACTCACCACACCTCCTCGCAGAGGACTGTGCGCCCCGGGTCTCCTGGCACGGCCCCCGCGGAGTTGAGGAGCTCACGGCTCGGGCTCGCAACTCCCGGCGCAGACTGCACGTCTTTGTAGCACTGTTGGAGGAATGAGCATGGAGAAGGAGTGGGAAGGGGAGAGGTGTCTTTGTGGCAACAATGAGTGAATCTTCTCTAGTTTTTTCCCTGGCTGCTGCTCTTTGGGGTTTTTTTTGAGGTTTTTTTTTCCCTGCACTTTTTTTTTTTTTCTTTTTTCAAGGAAGAGGATCTTAATGAAAGAATAAAACCCTCTGGATTTTTTTTTTTCCTCTCCGCTTCCCCCCTCTCCCCCTCCCCTTGATGTGGCCTCTTGTTTAGCTTGTGGCGTGACCGTGATGAAGAAATGTTTCAGGGCGCCTGGCAGGGTGATCTTTTTATGTAATGAGTCAGGATTTTGCCAACGGAAGGAGCCGGCTCGGAGCGAGGACCGGAGGGCTGTCTCCTTTCAAGAACGGGGACCTGGCCGGCGAGCGGCTGCCTGTGCGCGGGATCCCCGCTCGCTGCGGGCGCTGATCCATTCCCGTTCCCGGCTCGCCGGGGCACCGCCGCGGGCACTGACAAGTGGTGAGTTGCGCTCTCCCTCCGCGCCCCCGCTCCGCGCCGCCCGCCCGCCCGCGGGGAGCAGCGCGGCCCCGCGACGTCCCCGCCGAGGCCGCAGGTGCGGCCGCCGCCCCGCACCCCCTTCCGCGGGCGGCCGGGGCCGCGCCCTGAGCGGGGATGGGGCCGCTCCGCGGCGGGCGGGCACCGGGGCGTGCGGGCGCGGCCGAGGCAGCGCGGGCGCGGAAAGGCGCCCCGCGAGCGGCGGCGCCGCGGGGCCGCGCATCGGCGGGCGCGCGGCCCCGGGCAGCTCCCGGCGCGGCCCGGCGCCCACCTGCCGCAGGCCGCGGAGGGTGCGCGCCGGGCGGGGCGCCGGGCCCGCCGCGCCCCGCGGGGAAGGGGCGGTTCGCCGCCGTGCCGGCACCCTCGGGAGCTACAGGTGTCCGCTCCCCAGGGTGTCCGCTCCCCACGGTGTCCGGCCACCGGTCCCGTCCCGCTGCCTTCGCGTGGCTTCTGCGGTGACTTTCGCCAGGCATAAATAACTACAAATGCGCGTGCGGAGCGGTGTCGATACGCACCGTCTGATCAGGTCGTGTGAAAGACAGAAAAACCTCCTAAATCATCACAGCCGTAAATAAGTCAGTTAAAATGTATAGTCTGTAGAAAGAGAAATTATTTAAACATTTCTACTTAGCCAGAATTTCCACCAACTTCTCTGCGTTTTCCTTTCAGGATGTATTTGGTGTTTATAAAGCAGTTCAGCTAGGACAGCATTCTTCAGCTCCGCTTTATGATTATCAAAAGTAGAATGAACGTAATAGTGGCTTTTCAAGGACAGTAATTAGTTTCTTTTAAAGTAACTGACAGCATTAATCTACTTCAGCCATCCAAGTGTAAACTATCATGCTTTTAAACATGGATTTTATATAGAAGCTCTGTTGGAATTATAAAGTGAAGATTTAGAATATATGTTCCTTTTGTCTGTGAATTTCTACTTTTCCTCTCATCTTTGAAAGATCTTATGAAACATAATACTGAGGGTAGTAAGATGATGTAGAGCTGAATACTTGAGACTATCATTGTTAGCAGGAAGAGACCTGTTTTCAAGTAAAGTGAAAATAATTTCTAGTTTATTGTACAATAACAAATTTAGAATAATGACAGCTATTTCTCTAGAATGTGTCAACTTTAATCTGAAATACAGTGAAACAGATAAATAATAACTTGTAGCACACTTTGAGAAGAAGTCTTAATAGATATTTTGAGTGCTGGGTCTAAGAGGTGTTACTCTGTGCCATTTTATAGACACTTCTTACCTGCTTGATAAATAATTCATAAAATATAAATAAAATCAATTTGTGTGTCTTAGCAATTCCTGCTGTCCAGAAAATAAAGGAGGATGTATTGTGACTGGGCTATAACGTTCTCTTTTGATTAGTCTGAAAATTACCCACTCTATAAGCAATGACTCAGTTGATTGGGCATGTCTTACAAAGATACTTTACTTACAAATTGAATCTTGGAAGGCTGTGGTTCCAGAGTCGGGGTTTTGGGGGCGAGATGAGCTTATGTTTTATCCAACTGGCCCACAAAGTCCCGCTTTTGGTGGTCACTTTGTTCTGCAAAAGAAAACAGCACATTATGGCTCTTACATTGGACAGTAAACTTAGTAGTAAACTGCTGCATTTAGTAAAGGGCTATTATACACTTTAAATAAATAATCATGTTCTAGCTTTATTGTTGTCTTTAGCAAAAAAAAAGTGAATAGAAAATAAAATAATTCCAAAAGTTAAACATAGAAGTTTTCTAACTATTGGTGTTTTTCTCTTAAAAAGCCAGCAAAAGCTGAAGAAAAAGTCACCTTTCAAAGGGTGCAATACAGGTGAATTGGGAGAAAAGATGGTCCCTAGAAAAGAGAGACAGTTTAAACCTGGAAAAAATCTTTTAAACACTGGTAGCATTTGTATTGTCAATCCTCTTTTTTTTTTTTTTTTTGCTCACGAAGTATTCAGTTGTAATGTATCCTTTCTGTGTGTCTATGTGTGTCTACGTGTGTATGATTCAATTTAAAGACTGCTGATTTTTGTACTGTTAAAAGTTGTGAAATATATTATTGTGTGTAAGGCAGTGTAAACCTGAGCTTGGTAGAGCTATTTAAGATCAGTTATTATTTACATTTTGGTGTCAATATCCTAAAGAATGGAAGTATTATTTTTACTTAAAAGTTACATAGCTGTACTTTCCTCATGGGACTCTAGAAAGTCTTGAAAACACTGGTAGAGGTACTGAAATTTCTCATGGTTCCAAATATACTGCACAGATATTTAACACTGAATGAACACATGATACACAATGTAATTTATACAGTGTTTCATATATGCAGCATATTCACACAAAATACATGCAGGAGCTCAGCTAGTGTAAATGTGTCTGTCATAGTTTTGACATTTAATGCCAACTAATCACCTGCTTGAGCTACACATAAACATCCAGACATTCACATTGTGATCACATTGTCACTGTAGTCAGGTTAATTTTAACTGTTGACCTATACCCACTGAATCAATTTCAGTATTTTAGAAAGGCCTGGAAATTCAGCTGAAGTGAGACAGTGACACATTGTTAAAGCAGAGTTGTTGGCATGTGATTTATCTGATGATTATGTGCAGGATCTGTACATTTATGCAAATGAATATCAGGATGAGTTATCAAGGTTTTCTGTAGAATTCTCACGTTTTACATTTTAGAGAAACATAATTGCAACAAAAGTGGAATAGGATGTGTCCAAACCTCAGTGCAACAAATTCCTCACTTGTTTAAGACTGAAATCTGATTTGGAGGAGCTTAGGTCAGAACTGTGGTGCTAATATGCTTTTTAGCTACTATTTTCCATGAAAATAATACTGTTCAGAAGGAGCATTTATGAAAGGTTAAATTTTCATTAGCCAATTAAATTAAAAACATAACTGTAGAAATTTTTTATTTTTTACTTATACTAGAGTATATTAGTACTTAGTTTATGAATACATTCCAGACTTGTCCAGTCTTCTTAGTTGTCAGATTTAGATTTATTTAATTCCTGTGGTCTCTTCTCTAGTATTCTGAGAATGTAAGAGCAGAGAATCAGAGATGAGAAAGTGGATCAATGTGAGGATCTTGCTCTAAGGGAAAAGAGAAACACATCCACACATCAGCAAAGATCAGCTCTGCTCTGCTGAAATACCACAGTTGCTTCTTACCAACTGTTACTTAAAAGCTCTTAAATTAAAATGTAATTTTGTGCAGCTACTTCCACTAAGATGTGAAGATCACACTTTGTTAATCAGCTATTTTTAGATTATTTTTTAAAATAGATTCTATCTGGCTCTCTACTGAGGATATATAAAATTCACTTGCATTGCTCCTAGCACCAATAACCTAGCTATAGAATTAATACACTATTTAAATGATTAATGAGCAGTGTTAAAGAACACAGTTATGCTTCTGTAGGCCTTCCTCATACAATATTTTTATTCACATTTTTTTCCCATCAATAAGCTTAAAGAAAGAGCTCCTGTTTGTCTCTGGTGTGCAGTAGAACAGACAATTTTCTGCTGCTATAGATATCATGCATATATTTTAAACTTAAAGTATGTTCATCGCTACTTCAATAATGATGATTTGACAAAACATTGATAGATTTCCTCAACATCTGTGTTATAAAAATTTGATCTCTTTCCCTCACACTGGTTTTCCCAGCAGGTTTGCGTGCAGCTTGGGGTGCTGGCCTCAGAGCTGAGACTACTGAAGTGCACTGTGTATCCACAGTATTAATAATTAAATACCTGGGATCAGTCTATCTTGCTATTTGATATGAAAAAATAAATTTACAGGAGATATAGAGTAGATGGTATGTTTGCAATAAAATTTAAATTTTCTTCAGATAAAAATGTCATTAATTATTGGAAAAAAATTAGAAATATCAAACCCAATTATTTATTGCATTTATAACTTACAAAATTGAAAGTTCTACTAGCTGTCATTCTATTTAGATTAAATATAAAACTGCATTTTTACAATTACTTTTCTGCATTTTTAAGCAAACCTTTAAAAACCAGCTCACAAACACACTGAATCAGCAGAGGATTGCCAAATGGCCTAATCTGTTTACTTTTGAAATTTTATTGAAAGCAGTGAAAAGATCAGGATCTCCACTGGAATCCTGTGGCATGGTTTGGAGCTTGCATTTTCTGAAGCAAGGCCTCAACCTTTGACACCTCCTGATCTCGTGTTGCAACAGAAGAGTTTTGTGACTCCCCTCTGATCCAGCCACAGAAAAAGAGACAGAGAGGTAACGACCCCAAGTTTGGAAACTCATGACCTGGAACAATTAAAATTTTGCCTTACTAAAGGCTACAGAATCAGTTGTCCTTTCCTAGGAAGTTATCCAGAGTTTTTCCAGGGCAAGAACACAGACCCCCGAGGTCTGAACTTTAAACTCTGCCTTGTTCTTTGCTCCTTGCTGCAGTGTTACACACCAGCACTGCTTCCCTGTGGAGAACCTGGACTTCATGCCACGGGAAAGGTCTATGCAAACACAAACCAGTCTGCTCAGGCATATTTTTTAAGGCACATTACTCAAAAGATAATTTTACCTGCCTTGGAAATTGTATTTAGAAGCCTATGAAGCAAAAACAAAACAAAGAAGTGGATTTTTGTAAATGGGTTTAAGAGATTTGGGGAAAAGCGCTGCTGTCACCTGGAGGCTGCACCTGCAGTGGAAGACATGGTAGAAAAGTGGTTCAGACCCTGTGGCTTGAGCTTCTGGTGGAATCAATTAATTTAAAGCATCATTTGCCCAATTCACAGTGCACATCAGTTAATAACTACACTAATCCCTTGCTGCAATGCCATATGCTATTCTCAGTCAAACAGTGCAAACATGGAGGGAATTTGGTAAAGGTATAAACATGGAAAAAAGAAACAAAGAATCAGGGGGTTTTGCCTTTTGTCAAAATGCCCAAATAGTTCCTGTTTCCAAGGTTTGGGGGCAAGGGCAATAATTCTGTATTCAAATGTGAATGGATAGGCCTTATTCAGCTTGGGAATTTTTTTCAGGACCTTTCTTACAACACCTGCAGAGTAAATAAAGATAATATCAACAGAAATAAAGCCCCGTGCATTAGTGAGGTAACTGGCTTTGTGAGATAGCTGACAGGACTACACATTAGCAGTTGGTTGCAGGAGGTTACCCCCGATCTCTGACTCCCTGTTGGATATAAGGCTCTTTAATTACCAACATTTTTTTAAATATTGGAATCGTAATTCTTTACAGATAGGCTCCAGAGTTTTGTTGGATTTTTTTTTCCGATTTGGAGTATACCTGCTCCTAGCTCAGTTCAAAAGAAGTCTTAAAAATTTGAGTCCTATCTGATTTACTAGTATGAATACTTACATTGTTGATATAAATGAAAAACTTTTAAACAAAACTATTTTGATATTTTCAGTTAATAGTGTTAAATTTAATTGAGCTGTTAATGGGGGAGACTAGAATTCAACAGTAAAAAGTAGTATTTTTTCTATTTGAAATATCTCAGCTTCAGTCAAGACAGTCCAAATCTTTTACTGCAATCATGGCCTTTCTATATGAACCAATATAAAATAGTACCTAGACACAAATTTTTTAAGTAAAGATTTTCATTTGTAGGTCAGGATAAGAATTAGAACACACAGAGCCTGCACAAAAGATATAAAATGTGTTTTGTCATCTACAACAAGGCATGTATTGGCAAGGCAAGGTTGTAGGACAAGGTGAGAATAATAATTTCAGGATGTTTCAGGACTGGCCCACATGTATCAGGAAAAATAAGTGAATGCAGTAATTGTACTGAAAGGGCATTTCTAGATGTTACACATTGCTGCTGTTAAAAATTTCTGGTTTATGGTCAGCAAAATCTGGCTTTCTGCTTTGATGCTGCTGCTGTTTGTATTAAAGATTTTTTTTGTAATCAAAGGCCTATTTCAAATCACACAAAGCACACACACCTCTGTCAGTAGGTGCCTGGATACTGCTCTAAGTCAGAAGTATCTCCACTGAATTCACTGGATTTACATCCATAAAAAATGCAAGTGAGATCATGTTAAAATTTCTGGAACCTGAGAAAATAATTTAGTTAATTTTTCATATTTTAACATGAACAAAGGGCAAATGTATTACACAGAACATATTAGTAAATAACGTGAAGAACTGAGCATTGCTTTTTTTCAACAATATTATTGTTATATTTTATGCTTTGTACTACAAGAATCTGTGAAGAATATGCCTGTTAGGTGCTATGCAGTGTGGATTGTTTTAAAATAGTAACTTTTCATTGGGCATGCCAATTGAATGGGCATAACTTTAAGTTCAAATGTGCTACCTGTTTTACTAATGATATTTATAAATATGGATAATTCAGCCTACTAAACTGGGATTCCACTTTGTATTTTCACTCTGACTGGTCCTTCTGTATGTATGGAAAACTGCCTAGACAGTTAATTGGAAAATATCTCAAAATTCTTTAAAATGAAAGAGATTCTATAATTCTATTATGTAAAATTTTCTTCTATAAACTAATGTTCACTCTGTCACGAAGTATCCTTGAAAATGAGAAATGCAGGGCAACAGTTAATCGTGATTATCCTGGGCTTTTGTTTTGATGGGGTTTTTTTGGTTGTGGGTTGTTGTTTTTTTTTTTTGATAGCTGAAAGAAGAAAACTTGTCCTGTCTTGTCTTCATGCAAAATGTATTTTAAAATAGTATTTCTAAGATAGCTGCCTCAAAATTCACTTTATTGCATGGACAGAACCATTTTCTACATCCAGAGCTAATGAATTAGAGGATCCTTGAAAAACTACAGTTTTACCATCCAGTGGACTAACAGAAAATGATGAAATCCTGAGGTATTGTTGGAAAGTTGTTCTAACTTAAAAATCTTTTCTTTATAGTTTCATTCTTGATGTTCCACAGCATTCACCACTTCCTGCATGGCTTTTAACCGCAGGGAAAATGAGGGACTTTTGGGGGCAGATGTGTTTCCATTACACTATCATAATGCCCCTAAAAATCCTTATTGCTCTTGCAGTATTCTTCTGTATTGCTGGGCCTGGTGAGAACTACTTGAAGACCTAGCTTATAAATACAGCTTTTCTCTAAAAACACTTTAAAAACACCACTGAGTTTTATTTTGCTTGTCTTATATTATTTTTAGTTGTGTTTACTGTTGCTTAAAATATAAATGGCAAGATATGCAACCACCTGTTGGTAAATAAATGTCATAAGTCATAAATCCAAGGGACATGCTGATAACTGCATGGGATTATGAAGAGGGGTCTGTTTTGGCTTAAGAGTGAGAGCTTGATTTTTTTGGTACAACTAACTTTTTATGTAAGAATTTAGCATTTATGTATCTGAAAATATGACAGATGTTTTGCAGGCTAACTCAAATGACTGTTGTAAGTGAGCCTCACTTAGAATATTTACTGCTTTTGGAAACACACATCAGGTCATTTATCAAATGCATAGATCTGTCCAGTACATTTATTTAAATGCACCAAAATATTAAAATCATATTTTATACAGTCTCAAAATAAACTTACGATTATGCCTGAAGAAGACATTGTGGGTTGTCAGGTATTCTATGCTTACTCAACTCAGAAGGTCTTTGTGTGGCAGTACCTCTTGCTGAGGCTTCTGAGGAAGGCACAGTCCATTGGGAATGCAGTCCTGCCCTGTGGCTCCTCCCAGCAAGGGAGAGATGGCCAGGGATGTCCCAGGTACAGCTTATTCCTGCTGGCTGGTAGGTTCCCCTGGAGCCTGCATCTTCTGGTTCTGGAAGGAGAAGGCAGAACATACACATGTAAACATGGTTTGTTGTTCTCTTGGTCTTGCAGAGCAATACATCATCAGTTTGACACGTGCAGTGCTGGTAACATTTATTTCAGTAGCCGAGTGTGGGGCACACACAGCACTGTCACTGTTTTGTGTTAAATGTACTCTTGACTTCACTGACTCATTTAACATAAACTATAGAGGGTGTCACATGGTCCCTCTGACAGGGTCTGCTAATATCTTTAAATACCCTTCAAAATATTTGGTAACATAGGAAAAAAACTAACTGGGTAGATTCACCATACCACTTTTATATAAAAGTTTAATCTCCAGGGAGATGCTTTTCTTCGTTCTGCTGTAGGAATGTGTCTCATTTTTCACTCAGCAAAATCTTACAGGTCAAGTCATGTCCAACAGGTCCCAAATCAGCCTTGCTGATATGACTGAGGCTCAGAACTTTTGCTGCCCAGAGAAATACTACAGTAACAAGAAAATTCCTTTCTAGAAGGATAGAATGAGCAGTATTGAACGATTATGTATTCACAGGTCAAAACATGCTGGAATATATCCTTCAACACAAAACACTGCAAGATGCAACAGCATTTCAAATTAATGTACAGACAGAGAATAGAAAACAGTCATTACATTAGTTTGAAATTTTCATATCAATATTTCAGCACTCCTGTTTGGACTACTGATCACAAGTTGATGCCTAGCACCTTCTGACATAAATGGAAGGTATAACACAGACTGGCTTGAGGCTTATCCAGCCTTTATAATTACAGTTACTTACAAGGTATGAAACTAATTGAACTATTAATATTAGTCATTAGTCAAAAACTCACTAGAGTTTCTTGCATGTTTTTATTCTAAGCATGCCAAGGTGTATGTTCAGCATTCTTTTGATTTCCAAGTGACACTCCTAGGTAAAGACTCTCCATCTAAAAGAAAATGTTTTTTTTAAAAAAGCACACAACAGCAAATAACATATAACTAATTTTGTTTTATACATTTTTATTACTGAAGAATAAGCATTAGAAAATGGAATCAAGCATAGGGTTTGAGATGTGTACTTAAATTTCTGAATTCAAATACTTCCTTCAAATTGTTTATTTTAAGTATTTAAATAATTTGGTATGAAACAGTATGTCACAAAAATCTTTGGATCTGATATAGCCTCAGAGGAAGGACTGCAAAACTCATCTGTAAAAATGTCCACTGCAGCTAACAGCACATTGGGAGTAGACTGTGAGCAGGTTTCAGTGTCAAACATTTTGTAAAAGATAATATTCTTTCTCTGTTTGTTTTCTTAAATATTACGTAAGCAGATATTTTTATTAGCCTCATCTTAGAGATTTTAGTTTCTTTTAATTGTGGGGCCAAGAGACATTAACAGGAACAAGCAAATTGCTCTAAAAGTTAGAACAGTAGCAAGTAGGTAATTTTTTGAGTAGAATTTCCACAATGGAAAAGATATTAAGTATTTGTTATGTGCCAAGAAATGAGTAAGAGAGAATATTTTGATTCTTTTACAAAATGGAAGAGCATTAACAAAATTTTAGTTTTTTATTATATATAATATTCTTGATTACCAACAGTCTCATAACAGAGAAACAAAAGTAGAAGAAATGACATGTAATTATTAAAGAGACTGAATACGAGACATTAATCTCATTTATGTATTGAATAAACCCATTTTTATCTCAAGTTTTGAACACTGCCTCAACTGTATGTAGACTATTTAAAACATTATTCAGAATACAGACCTTGGCTGATCCGTTGTAATAGTGGGTTTTTTTATTTATTTGCTATGGTATTTCACTTCCAGTGTGTTAGATCCAGTTTGTTACCAAATTAAGACAGTGTCAGTTCTGCTCCAGTCCATTCTGAGGGGTCCCTGTGCAGCTCCTGTGCTGTCACCTGGGGGGAGGTGACTCCAGAGCCAGGCTTTGAGCACAGGCAGCAGCTCTGGGCTGTGGCACAAGGAGGCTGCTCAGGAAAGCTCAGATAAAGCCACCTAATTCCACAGTGGGCTAGAGAAAGAGGTGGGAAAGGGAAGAGCTATAGCAAAGGGAGCAGCAACTGCAAGAAAGAAACCACTATTCACATATTGTAAATAAGTCTATAGAATAATAAACAGAATGAATATAGAATGTAGAATAACATATAAAATACAGAATAAAGCAGAAGAATGTGGCCAGAAGGGGAAGGAACGATTCATCACAACCTGCAATGGAGCTTTTCATTGAATGCTTAGTTATGGAAGCAGAAGTGCATACAAAAATAAGCTCCATGAATAAATGGTTACTATCACATTTCTCAATTACATTAAACTGTTTCAGACTTTGTTAATTTGTTGCCATTTATGGCTGATTAAAGATGTTTAAATGGTTTTATTTTTCCTTAACTTTTGAATATATACAACTTTATTCCCAAATTTAAATAATTAGAGCCAAGATTCTGACTAAAGTGGATCTTTATCACTATATTATCAACAAGTGCAAATGTCAGTTATGAAGTCCATGGCTGACAGAATTTCAGCTATAGCTGGAAGAAAACTGTGTATATACACTTTAGCAACACAAGGAATCAATGAAAGTGAATATAAATCATTAAAAGAAACCACATATTTTTAATCAGACTTTCATCAAGATAGGGCCTATTTTATAATTAAGAAATTAAAATAGAAGCTGAAATGTTAGGAGATTATTAATTTATTCAGTAGTTAGACTTAATAGGTGAGATTACCCAGTTTTTTAGTAAATTATAATTTACTAAAAAACTGGAATTCCTAGCCAAAATTAATTTTGTTGACACTGGGGTTTGGGTTTTTTTAAGGAAAATCCACTTCAAAATTTTCCATACTTTTCCAATGACAGATTGTATTTTGTATATTCCTTTAAAAGCAAAATCTACAGCCTTGCTATGAGTACTGTCTGAAGCTTTTAGAGATCTCTGCTGTGAGAACAGTGTAAATACCAAACAAGATTGCAGCAGATTAATTTTGATTCAGAGGAAGCAATAAGATATTCCTATATGAATCCAGAGAATCTGTGCTAGTCATTTTGGAGTGCTGAACAATCCATAACAAAATCATCCCATGACTGAAGTTGGCAATATGGAGAACTGAGTGAGCCCACAAGATCCCTAGACTGTAGTCTGAATCAAACGTGGACTTTGTGATATAATCTGGGCTCATGCTCAAATAGTCTAGCTTTAATATTTTGATAATTCATATAAAATCCTTTTTTATGCATTTATTTTAATTTGTACCAGAATGCCACCATTTTATTCTGTTAAGACTCTGGATGTGTCTAAAACAAAAAGGGAAACAAATCCCTTCTTCAAACATATCTGAAATGAAACTATATCCAGAGTTCTGGTTCCAGTCTGAGCAGGAGGTGAATGTTTCAGCAGGAGGTTCTGCTTTCAAGGTCCAGGCCTTGATTTGCCCTCTGACCTGTGACAAAGAGCTGCCAAATGCCCCGACTGGAACCCAGGTGAGGCAGGTGGCATGTGCCAGCACTTCACCTGTCAGAGGGAGCAATGCAGCTGCCACCCGATTCCAGAATGTGTTTTGATCTGGAATAGTCAGCTCTGGCCTTAAACACACCCTATCTTTCTGTGCCAGCTCCACTCCTACCTCCTCCTTTCCAGATTATCTAGTTCATAAACAGAACGTTCCAAGAAGTCAAAAAACCCACCCAAAACTAGAGGTAAGTAAAGACGGAGCCACAGCTGCAATTTCCTGATAAAAGCCCTTGTAAACATCCCCGAGGGGGCTGTGTCAGTGGAAAAATGGCACCAGTTGGGCTGCTCAAGCCTCTGGATTTTCCTGTAAAGCAGGACCCGGCCGTGCCTGTAGTGTGGAGGCAGTGTCCCAAAGGCCACCTTTAGCAGGCTGTCCCAGCACACCGCAGTGTGGAGGCAGTGTCCCAAAGGCCACCTTTAGCAGGCTGTCCCCCCACACCGCAGTGTGGAGGCAGTGTCCCAAAGGCCACCTTTAGCAGGCTGTCCCAGCACACCGCAGTGTGGAGGCAGTGTCCCAAAGGCCACCTTTAGCAGGCTGTCCCAGCACACCCCAGATGCGGCGGGGCTGGGGCCGTGCCTGGCAGCCCCCGGGAGCTGGGGGACCCCGGTCGCTCCTGCAGGGCTGCCCTGCGCCTCTGTCCTTTGTGCTGCAGCTGCGGCTGCTCAGCAGGCACAGCACACTGCACTTTTGTCACCGCTATTTTATCATTTCACTGACTTTTTCTCAGATGTCACCCACAAGATAGCAAAGATGGTGAACTGCTGCGTCTTGAGTTTCATCTCAACCAACTCGCAAGGAGAATTTCCTTTATCACTGTTACTAATGGAACTGAAAATCTGCCTACAACTCTGGTTGGCAAACAAAACAGTCATGCTTTAATGAGACAGTTTTATCTGATTTCTCTAGGAGTTAATACCAGCAGAGTATTATATATTGTATATATCCTTGAACAGCAAATCCACAGAGTATATTACAATTCCTGTAATAGCAAGTTTTATCACATTGCAAAAAAAAAAAAAAAAAAACCAAAACATTTCTAATGAAGCACGATATTGGGTGATATTGACATTATTACAAGTTTTCATCTTTTTATGGAGAACAGAAAAATATATTTTCCTATTCTGCCTACAGAGCACTTGAAAATAATTGTTTTATGCTAAAGGACCAGACTATTGCAGTATTACAGCAAAAACATGGAGTTTAAGATATATTTGGGAGACAGGGACTTTGTTCTGTATGATGATTCTGCATCTCCCAGTCCTGATGTATGCATTTAACACTCAGGTGTTAAAAAGTTGGAAAGAACAAATAATAAAGTCAAGGTGCTGTACCTGATTTTGGACTATGTTTTAGGCTGTAAATTATTATTGCCAATCTTTAGCATCAGGAATACAGAAAAATTTGGGCTGAGAAAAGCCATGGGAACTGAAAAATATAAGAGTAAAGCAAAGTTTCTAGACTTCAGGCCACTTGCCAGCTGCTCCTTACATCAACTTTCAGTTCTGCTGCTTGCTTTGACTGTAGCAAAAAGATAAACATTTTCTTGTTGCAAGTTAACAAACACTGCCATGCGTGACAATTTGATAAGGGGTATTAAGAGTTGTATCAGGAGTTTATTAGTTCATTTGAACAAGAGATAAACATGGTAGAAAGTTCTGATGTGCTGCTGAAAAATGAAAAATGACTGGTCAATGCCAAAAACAGTTCTGCTGAAAAAAGGGTTTCTATTCTTAGTGACTGGAGCTTTCATTGCTATAGATAATTTTTCTTTCTGTTTGTAGTAAATTCCTCAATGTGTCTGCCTCCTTTGTAAACTTACACCACTGCTCTGTGGGTCTGTATTTTCAGGTGGTACAGATATAGCAGACTGAATTCTACACTCACAAGGAACTCTGTTAAAGTCATGGCACAACAGGCAGAATTTGGTTTAGTGACATGGTCTCTTCTGCTTGGTGTCTTTTCACATTAACTGTAGATGTTGAGATCTTGTCTCCACGTTTTTGTCTGTTGTAGTTATTGAAAACTAAATACAGTGTATTTAAGTATCCTTTAATTTAGCAGTTGCCTAATTAAATTTTTGCTGATTATTTTTCTGATGTAGGCATACATGCCTTACAACAAATTGATAGTGTTTTACTCTTGATAGTGTTTGACTTTTGATATTGTTACCAAATCTGTATTTGAACTAAGATCTGCCAAAACAAATATTGCCATACATCCCAAATGGCACTTTTAGTTTGGCAATGCAATATAATATAAATAAGGAGAAACAAAGAGATAACTCAGTAATGTAGGATCAGAGTGTACTGGCAAAACTTGAATGTGGCTATATTAAATCACAGATGATAAAAACATAAGCAAAAAGGTCTTACTAGATTGCAGGAAGACGCCTATATCTGTAATGACTTTTTTGTATAATTTGTTTTATTGAACAATTATTTTAGAAAAATTTTGGGGTTTATTCTCTTACTATGCTATAGTTCCTTTCCCCCACTAAGACAGACTTTAAGGCACCGTTGACATTTGTGGTATGCCAATTTTTATGGCTCTAGAGAAATAATAACAACGCATCTAGGAGAAAATTCTGACATTTTGTCTGGCAAATACTGTTACACTTTGTCAAAGGCATAAGAACTTACTTTAATATCCTGTCTCACAATATGGGGTAAAAGGGACAAGAAAATTAGGATAAGATTAAATGTACACGTTAGCAAGATGTGATCAGCATCCAGTCAGGTAATATTTTCAGTTATTTCCAAGACTTCAATGATTCCCAGATGCCTGAAGTAGGGCAAGGGTAAGGACTAGGAACTTCTGGATTTGATGGTTGCTTGGCACTGTGGAATGTAGGTACCTTTGCCCATTGTATAAGAATTGTGTCCTTTGCCTTGGCTTCCCACTGGGAGCTCAGACTGAATACACTGACAGTCTTTCAGGGCTTCCTTCCTCCTTTATTGAGGGCACAGTCATGGGAGATGCATGTGCAGGATGTTTATGGAAAAGAATGAAAAGTTTTATAACAACTGAATGCTCATGACAGAGTGTCGCACATTCAGATATTTGATGAAAGTAAACACACTCCTGTCTGTTTTGAAGGAGAAAGAGCAATTGCTTTTTCCCCTTCTGTATTCTTAGACACTAAATCACAATCTGCTAAAAGGCAGAAATTGTTTATGTGCAGATGCTTGGCTTCCTTGAAAATATTAAATTTTCTTGGTAGCATATTTATTTGCCATATTAATATTAGTCGACTGGGGGTTACTATTTTTGAAGCTGAACTACTCTGAGGCTAATAGCACAGAAGTATTGCTATTGGCATGTTACATATTTTCCATTAACTAAACAAGTTCAATAATTTAATAAATTATTTTTCACTCAGTTATTTATGAAATTCGCATATTTATTTGCTTATTCTGGCTTCCTCTGGTTCTCCAGTCTAGAATAGTAAAAGTTAGACAACAGACCAGACAGTGACATACATGTAAATTCAGGGGTGGGATATGGCCTTTATAAAACAGGACACTAAAATTAGAGGTCTCTTGGTATAGGAGACAGTTCCACTATTAAGCAACTGCTGCTAAGAGCAGTTCTAAGATTCAGAACATGAGCAGTCTGAGAAGATGGTCTATAAGGTGTACATTTCAATTTAAGTCTATTGTGAAGTTAAAAGCTTCTTGCAGTGCAATGAAATTCCTCAAAGGGTGTGGTATTTAACAGCAGCAGACCTTTGTGTGACAATCAGCAGATTTTGTCAAAGTCTGTATCGTGATAATCAGCAGGTAACACATCTTATGAAACTACTGTACCTTGACTGTGGCATGAAGAAAGCAGGTTACTAATGGATCATTATGGGAATTTATGCAGGCTTGTATCATAAATAGTAACCTGTGAGAATGCAGGAACAAGGAGAAATGTCCCAGATGAGCTGACTGGCTGCCTACAGGAGCATCACACTGCTTAAAGAATCAACTGTCTTTCAACTTCACACCAGCTTAGCTGAGGGTATTTCCTAAGATGAATAGATCACATATGGCAAGCAGAAAACAGAAAACAGACAGATAGCATTTGTCTTCTGAGGTTTAAGAATGTTTTGCTTAGTCTGTGCTGTAAGGAGCTAATAAAATGAAGATAAAATGGAAGGAATATTGTTTGATAACATTTGTCTTACATTGGGTCTGACAGATTCAATGTTTACGGTAGAATAAAGCTTGTATATCATAAAAGATCACTTATCTAGCACTTTAGACTCATTTTCCTGGCCAAAGGAGATTTTTTTTTTTTTTTAAATCAGGCTCTATTAGATTGGGTTGGGTTTCACACATCATTGCAAAAGTAATCTACAAGGGCACTTCAAGGACCCCTTCATTTAAAACAATAGGCCAGCAGGGGGTTTGTTTGTTTGTTTGTTTGTTTTTTGGAGGATGCATATTGGAAGCAGGACCTGATTCTGAAACTCCTCATTTCAGAATGTGTTGTAGGGAACTTGGAGGTGGAGAAGCTGTTCTGAAGTAATGGCTAGGAGGTGGTGCACTGCACAGGAATTCATCCCAACAAGCTCTGATATATATCGCTGCCCAGCTAATGCACTTATTCTGCTCCTTCATCATGTATTCCAGTTGTGGTTAGAATTACATGGAGTTCCTTCTGAATTTTAAAAGTAATATAGTATGAATTAAGAATCCTTACAGATTATTATGAAACAAACATAATTCTTGCAATATATAAATTGCAAGAAATAAATAACACCTTTCATGCAAAGGTGCTATTTAGTTGTACTTGTAGCCTTACTCACCTTGTACAACCCCAAATATAATTTGATCTTCTACATTTAAAACTGTACATTTCCATATTGAAATTGTTTTAATAAGAGATGTGTTAGTTAGGCATTGCTAAACACATATTATATTCCTGAGTAATAGTTCAGTATTTATTACTGCAGTAAAAGGGCTCCAAGGCACAAGAATGGGGTAGCAAAGAGAGGATCTTCCCAAATCCATGCAACCCAAGTACTGTCAGAATCATTCTCTAAGTATGTGCTGCTTCAGTATGTGGGTTTTAATCATTAAAAAGTGAAGCCTTTTGTAACTTGAAGATAAGGACTTTAATGAGAATTTTTGTGAATGTATTACTTTCCTGTTACAATACTTGGAACACTTTGTAATCCTGTGTGCCCTAAGCCAGGATGTCCTAGTAAAGCAGCAAATGGAATGTAACGATGAATGGAACTAAAAGACTACAGTCCTTCTCTGTGGAAAAAATACTACAGAGCTGACTGGTAAGTTCTTTACAGAGGAGTATAAACTGAGGAGAGTACTAGAAAGCATTCCTACAGGGCATGACTACTTTAGTTCTTAGTCAAGTAACAAATTTTAAAAATTTAATAAATCTTTATTCAATGATTTTTGATAATATGGGAAGTACATGATATGTAGTCCTATAAATGAACTATCTATTTCTGCTTAATTTTTAGATTTACAGCCATATCGATTGTTAGCCAAGGTCTAAATGTAAGTGATTAAAATAATGAGCAAACATTTCAGAATGCAGCAAATGCATTGTACCTGGTTCTGCCTCATAGCAACAAATGATCATTTAAGGAGCAAGACCTAACCAGTGTGTATATATGTAGGTGTGTATATTCATATACACACTTGTGGTTTGCTTTAGGAGATGCAAAGGCAATACCTCTTTTCTATAAAACCCATGTTTTAATGTTTGTAGGGTGACTTAACAGCTTAACCCCCCTAAGGATGGTGTCTGGTTTTTTAGGTAAATCCAGATTCAGAGTAGAATCTTTCAAAACTCAGCAAATTCCTCTTTGAGTCCTACCTACCTTAGAGGCTTATCATGTGAGGGGATGAATAACTCCTTGACAGTACCATTACTCTTCACTGATAAATAGTCCTCTTGTTTATCATGGTCCCTAGATTTTGGACATCCAAAGTAAGGAGGTATTAATTATCCTTAAAGTCACTATGTTCCTTAGAGGATTAAAAAAATGAAAAGTCAGCACATTATTTTTAGCACATTATTTTTCTTACATACAAGATCAGAAGAAATCCTTAAAAAAAGTATTCTAATATTGTCTCATTTTGGCTGCCTATTCTATATATGACACCACTTTATAAACTGCACAGATCTCTTAATCTGTAAATCTGCAACCTACAGATACTCTAAATGACAAAATAAATTGAGCATAAATATAGAAAACATAATGCATTTATCATGCAGAAGTAATTTCCACCTATAAACACATTTTAAATTGAACTAGACAAGGCTAATATCACATAAAAAAATAAAGCAACTTGACATTTAACTCACAGGAAGTAACATGATAAAAAATAAAGTCTAAATGACAAAACAGTCAGTAATTGTCTCTGTGAAATTACTGGCATTAAGATTTTATGTCATTATTATCATATTGGTAAAACTTTCTACAGTATAAAAGTATACACTAAACATTGTGTTGTAAAAATCCCTGTGGTATGAGTCATAAAAAAACCCCAGCAGAAACAGGTGTCTCTATTATCTGACAGCTCTACAAGGCTTTGAAATCAGAAACTGATCTGCACAAGCATAAGTTTACGGTCTCACAAATGTACTTTAAATAAGTAGATTTGTGAGACCATTTTACTTGTAATGAAATACAGCAAAATGTTCTTTTGACAGAACATTTTATCCTGAGTCCCTATTTCTATATTTCATCCTAAAAATCACTTTTATAAATTACAAGTGTCACAGAAACCAGTGTGAATTAAAAACCAAATCTCAATCTATGAAAAGAGTCTTGGTTTGAATAGGCTGATTTGCTTTTAAATCAACTGGAAGCCCAGACCAAATTCCCTTTAACATATTCAGTGTGCCTAAGCTGATTTTGGTTTCACTTCAACAAAGCAAACAGTACTGGTGACAGGCAATAACATGAAACTTCAAGAGATTTTGGCCACGATTCTTGCAGAATCTGGAGAATTAGTAAGTCTGAAGTCTGTGAAACCAGTACAAAAGTGAAGGAATTATCCATGCTAACCTTTTCATACCTAATTAGGTACCAAATTGAAAGGGTTTTGCTATATTCATAAAACTAAAATCCCAATTCGTACAACTGTACTGAACAGGAAGGGTCAGGTCCCTCTCCTATTAAATGCAGAGTGATTAAACATTGGAGACTGGAAATGCTGGTTGATACAAATGGCTGGTGCCTGTCCCAGGGGAGGTTCTCTCTGGAACACAGACTCTACAAGCTGGATTAACACACTGAATAAATAAGGATGATGACTTTTTAGATATTACTAATGGCAATTTCTTTGTACTCATTCCTCTGGAATACTCCTATTGGTTTAGGAGGAGAGGACACAACAAATTCACCATAAATCCTACGCTTAATTCCACATTTAAACAGGCTCCTTTGGTGCAGTGGGAGATGCCTCTGCAATGAATAATTGTGTGTGTGAGGGCAGTGCCCCATGGCTATGTATCTGTACATCTCTTCACAGCAAACACTGCCTGGGCCAGGCTGTGACTTCAGGCAAGAAGGAGATTACTTGACTTTCATATAAAAAAGCATGTTGCATGATAACTGGAAAATTATTTTTGCATTATTCCAGTAGTTGGACCAACTAAAAAGCTGCTGTGATGTAATCCCAGAGACACATCTCAGGTACTTGCTTTGAGCTGCAGAACACTGTCAAATGAGTAGCATAATCTAGAAATTATCTAGGAAAACTGCATTTTGTCCTTAAAACTAACATTCGAAAGTATTGCTTGTGGGTGTTATTTCACACTTTGCACAACAAATATGTTTCATTTATACAAATGTACATTTTCACTCAATATTAACACTCTTCACACACACCCATTATTAATGTAACCCTTACTCCCTATTGTTGAATGGATTTTTACCTGTAGCATAAGGTTTATCCATAAGCAATTGCTTGACTAGAATGAATAATGTAAAAATCACATTTTCATACAATGACCTACATGAATCACTAGTGGTTAGTGACAGAAAACAATGTGGTTATAGTTCACTGTAAGATCTTTCAATTATTGGGTTGAAGTTTTCTGGCAAAATGTTCACTAGCTTGAATTAATTGTGATAACCACTTATTCACGAAAACAAAGAAGTACACATACACAATTCCATCAGAATTCCTCAAGTCTTTACTAGCATGGACAAATTGCAATAGAAAATCTTTTAAGGATTTACTGGAAAAGGCAAACTCAGTTGTTAGCCTAAGAGTTTAGTTAAAATACATAGGAGAAGCCTTCATGGTGCTCTCTGCACTTGACTGCAGCCAATACTATTAATCCTCAAATGTCATAAATACTGTAGGAAAGACATGCTAATAAAAAAGACAGCACTGACACCATTTATCATGTGTAGGAGTATATAAATAATGCAGAAATCTCTCTCGCTTTTACAAGAAAATCAGCTTTACAACAATTTTCTGAGAGAATTGGCTATAATTTCACTGCAAAAATATTTATACTCTGAAAATAAAAGTATATTTAAATAACCACATGACTTTAATTGTCATTATTGAAATCATTTTCATTAATTGTCATTAATGAAATCTGCTCCATTTGAAAAATGCATTTCAGCCTAATGTCAGAGCTTTGAAAACCTGGACTGGTTCAACATCTAAAATGACTTATAGCTGGGAAAAATGGGTTTTCTCCTAATTAAGACACATTAGAATGAGATTGTCCAAATTAACTACTGCTAACAAAAATGCCCAAGTTACATTTATTTAGAAAAGATTAAGCAAATAGCTGTTTCCTGATACAAGCCTGCTGCAGAGCACTCTGTAGGGAACCCCACTCTGTGGAATTTAAGGGCACTGGTGGAATTTACAGAGTCCATACACCGCATTCCTAAAATGTTGATAAAGACTGAGTTTCAGTTACTTACATCAAATTTTTAAAGGTTGTCAAAATAAATACTACAAGGTAAAACTCAGCAAAATGCAGTATTGTTTTTACCACAATCTCTATTTTCCAGGTATTTGTAAAATTGAGTTGTTCAGCCCATTTCCTATTATGAAGAAATCCTTTATAATTTTGAGTTCTGGGTAGTGGCAATACCCATTAAGAAGCAGACAATCAGTATAGGCTTTGGCTCAAAATCTAAATCCTAAACCTGTATAACATTGTAGAAGTAGGGGTTTTTTTATTATATATAAATGTGTTATTCTTCCCTGTGCAAACTGTGCTTTTGCACGGAGCCCTGTAATCTTCATTGAACATAATTCAGTGATGGAACTCCACAGAGAAACAGGACTGCCTGGATACAATGCCATGTAGAACTGAGGAATTTTTATTCTTTTTACTCAGCTGAAAAGAAATAAAAGTATATTTTGCTATTGTTTTACAATGCTTATGGGAAAATTTTAAAAATCTAAATTTTGTCATAATTCTTGTTTTGCTTATTCTTTTCTTATGGGTAAAATGTTCTATTCTGTGTTGAAAAGTGAGGTGATTCATGTCTGTGCAAGTGCCAGGATTATGTATATTCTGTACATTTGTGATATTCATAATGAGTATAACTTTGGAATGAGAATAAAATATTAATTAAATCGTTTTCCCAATACAAACTGTACAGATTTTTGAAAGATTATATAATCCTCACAAAACTTCTAGGGCCGACATTTGTTTGTAGCAGACACCTTCTGGCACTTAGACTGATTACATGAATAGATGCTAGTAAATAAAACATCTCTAGTAAATAGTCCCAAAGATATAATTTATAGTAGCACTGGAACTTGCTGTATGTACTGCTATGGATTAGAGTTTTCATGGTGTGACTTTTTTATTTTAACCACAACTCAACAGGATGGAAAAGGAAAGTGTAAATACACATAATTGTGAGATGTTGTGACTAAGCACAGCAGTGTAACGATGGAAAATTTTTCCTACAAATCATCTCTTTCCATGAAGTTTTAAATGTATTTCCTCCACAGAACTCAAACCAACGCCCTGATGTAATATTAAAGTGAGTGGCCTGTCTGTGTATGTCCCTTGCATCATCATTCCTTATAACTGCTTTGTATGATACACAACTGCACAGGAAGGAGTTTGCTGTGACCCCACCCCTGTGGTTCCCACAAAAGCTACCACTGAAACCCTCAAATGCCTGCTAGAAATCTCAGCATTGAGAATTATAAGGAATTTGCCAGAGTGGTTTTAAAAAAAGCCAAGAGGATCATCAGTTACATACAATGATTACATTTTTGCCTGCTGATATTAATTCATTTTTAAAAAGAAATGAAAGCAATATGTATTTTACTTTTCTCATGCTTGTGACTGCAGATTCCAGTTAAAAAGTGACGATTTAGGTTACAGCTTTTGTACCTCCATTTCCCCCTTCAATTTGTCAAATGCAGTGAGAGCACTAAAAAAAAAAGAGAGAAGAATAGAGGTGGCAAGGTTTCTAAATATAACCAAGATTGTTTATGTCAATGAGCCCTGCAAAAGGATAGTGTGTTTCTGTGACTGTCTCAGTGAGTTGGTTTGCAATGTGCTCACTGTGAATCCCTTATTGTTCATATTTCAAAGGCCTTTTTTTCCAAGGCTCCAAACATACATATCAAAAGTTTAATAAATAACTCAATTGTGGAGATTGAAGTATTGAAGCTGACTGACTCTGTCAAGTCAATATTTACTATTAGACAAAGGATTAGTTTTCATGTCATGCCTCCAAATCTTACATCCAGAATCGTCCACCTACCACACTGTGATAAATGTTCATGTGTTTGAATTTAAGTGCTTAGATGCCATGGAAATCAGGAAAATTATGAAAAATTTCTTAAGGCTAACTCAGACGTTGAGAACAAACCCCCCACACATTTCATGTTACAATTCTCCTCACTACCATTTCTCAGAAATGTTCTGATTCATCTCTGTGGAACACTTTGTGTGCTGCAGTTTAACTTTGTATTTCTGTCATGGTACCAGCAATGTGCCAAACCAGCCATTTCCTACAGCCCGCGTGTTGCTCACCCCTAAGCCAAACGTGTCCTGTCTGTCACAATTATCATTTTTTGTAAGATAAGAAAATCCCATTTTTACCACAGGAGAGCCAGGCTGCTTAGGTCACAAGATTCTCCTGGCTTAATCCTGATGTATGAATCATGAACTTTCCCTAATAAGTACCGGCATTCTTCAGATGATCAAGCTAGCTTACCAAGGCTTCCAGAGCTTTCCACATTAATTATCACCATGGTTAAAGGATCCAAAGTAGCAGCTAATTAAGAATTATTAAGATTGTAAGTTGTTTATTCTTACTTTTCCTTTGTGTCCTCTATTCCTTACACTTATTTGGGTTGATATTATAAATGGCAATAATACAACTCAGTTAAAAGATAACAACATGTGAAAAGGATTATGAAAAATATAAATTGAACTAAAACTTAACTCTATGAAAAATTGGAAACAAATTTGCTTGCTTTCTACACTAGAATGGGTCAAAAGTAAGCTATACATGACCACAATTTCTGTTCAGAAAAAGCTTTTTTCACACATTATTCTAAGAAAATTTTAAGATAATCAGACTAATAGTAAGCCTCTACTCTAGAAATAAATTACTTACTTTTGCAGAAGCACACATGCTGTTGAGAAGTCATAGTAAATACTATGTGATTAGGTAAGTATTCTGTTAGAAGTAAATAAGATAATGACTTTTAAAAGAAAAAGAAACTATTTCTAAACATTTGAAAGTGGAAAAAGAACATTCACTCTAGATTCAGAGTACAGAAAATTGCTGAAATTTGTCTGGACTTCTAAGTACTTTCAATATGGAAACCTGACGATCCCGGGCATCTCAGGAAAAGATTTACATTCTTGCACTAAATTCAGATACTAAGTGTAATAAAAGCAGAACAATTAAAAGCCTATTATGTTTATCTACCAAAATTATATTTTTTTATCTTTTACCAGGATGAGCATATCTAAATAAAGATTGGGGAAATTCCTCAAACACAATTTTAAGAGTGGCACAGCATGACAGGAAAAAAGTGTATTTTATATTTGGAAAAAAATAAGAAGATTTGTACTTGACTGGCAGTTAATTAGCAAAATATATAGGTGGATCAATCATATATAACAGGACACACCCAAGTCATAGTCAAAAATCCTTTGGGAACTTCTGTGAAAACAGCAAATATTTCTACAATAGCAGTGATTAAGCCTGAAAATAAAAGGAGAAAGCCCTGAAAGGAAATCAGAAGTGAGTCAAAATCATTAGTGGTTACTCTCATATTTATCATCCAAAATGAGTCAAAATCAGCAGGCGTTACTCTCCTATTTATCATTCTATAAACTGTACTGTAAGAATGCAGTGAAGAGGAAAGGAAGAAACGAGATTAAAAGAGCAAATCCATCTTTAATATTCTTTCCAAAGAAAGAATATTTGAGAAGAGTACTGAAAACTGAGAACAGTACTACTAATATAACCATTAAATATAAAGTTATTTAAGCACTCAAATGAGTTCTGAAAAAGAACTAAAATCAGTGGAATAACATTCTAGTTTATGTTTTCCAGACAAATCCTTTGAAATAAAATTCAGATACTGTATGTAGGTATTTACAAAAATTTTTAAATGCATAAAATTATCATAAAGATTCAGTAAAGCCCTTTTTTGAGGCATAATTCAGTGACATACTTGAACAAGTGAGTAGCTGAACATGAGTCTTGCTTCCAAGGACTTGCATAATTTAGCAACCAGGTTCAGGAAATGACTCTAAGTAATACCAGCCTGATTCAATAAACTATTTGAAGACACAGGGTACTGAGCATTGAATTTTATGTTTGCTATGTTTGTAAACAGATAAACAGAATCTTGCTCTAGAATGAAGCTGTCTCTGCAGAAAAAGAAACATTCTCTAGTTCTAGTAATTTTTTTCCTGAATAATACAGTATACAGAAACCAGGCAGAAAATCTAGCATCTGTGGGTAGAGATCTATGCCATCCCTGTCTTAAAAACCATTCTTTGTTAGAGATAAGCTCAAGCCACTTAAGTAAGAGCTACAGAGAGATAAGCAACACTTCTGCTAAAAAAGTTACCAAATTTTTTCCAGACTTAGTTAAAAACACTGCAAAGTCTTATAAACACTTCATAGCATCATGCAAAAATTTAAATTAAAATTTTAGGGTACCACTGTGCTGAATGTTTGAAGAAGAAGTTTAAAGTTCTCCAGAAGCTGTTCTGTTTGATTATTAACTCTTTTTGTCCTGTTCCTCACTACCTCTGAAAACTTTTTGGGGTTTTCTTATGGAAGGTTATAAATCTGCAGAAATTGTTTCACAATTCATATTTAAAAAACACAACTCTAAAGTTATGCTTTCAACAAAACACAGCATAACATCTTAACCTAATAAAGTACTGCACTACTTTCTGATTTGCAGACTTCAAAAAAGGAATATAAATATTTTACTTTGGCATTGGGGCAAAATTACTTCCTAAGAAGAAAAATATTGAAAAAAAAATACCTTATCTTGGTACTCCTTTCAGTCCTAGAAACTGCAGAACCAGACTGTTTTGAGATGTGACAATGTACGTGATGCAGATCAGTAACAGGAGCCACATTCAATTGCTGTTCTACAATGACATTAAGTAATCAGAAAGGACAACAGAAAAGAAACATTTGCAGTGCTGGCTTTTTCCTTTGGATGAAATGAGCTTGTGTAGAGTTACAAAAATGAACTAAAATTATAAGGCCAGAGTACAGGCATGGCATGATCCTAAAGAAGAATCTGTTTCTATCTTCCATATGCTGTACAAGCACAAAAATAATGATCTGAGCAAAAATACTTTCTATTAATAAAGAGAAAATTATTAATAAAACTATTTTGAGATAGCATTAAAAGCAACAGTGAAAACAAAATAAAGGTAAGTATATAGGAAAAATCAAGATGGTTTTGAATGCTAGACAGATATAGAAATTATTTCCTAAAACTTCTATCAGTTACTATTAAGTGTGTCATTCTTTGTGGCTCATCTTTGCCCAGAGAGCTCCACCATTGATCCAGTGCAGATTGTTCATTAATTCTTCATACTCTCTGTGTATCGCTATATTAAAGTACAGGATTTTACACAGGGTTTACACCATCTCTCTTTTCAGTCAGCAGTTACTTCTCTTAGTGGTTTTGTTTAATCTCTCAAAGGGACAAAGGAAGGAGAACAATATATTTTCTCTGAAAAATACTGCTCTTAATATATGATATCTACTTCCAAGTATTAAATTCACCTTAATCTATGCAGTGATCAATAAATATGAACTTCATGGGGCAGTGGGGCAGGAAGGCTACAGGAATTAAACTCTGTCATAAGTCACAAGGACTGCTGGTGGCTGTTCTCTTTCTACCCTAAGGGTTTTCTCTTGCTTGATATACCAATAAATTTACATTATAAACCTGATTTTTTCTTATGCATGTAATATATTTTAATATATAAGTTCAGCAATGGCAATTGCATCAGTTTAACATTCAACATTTATCTCTTCTTCATGGTCTTCATTTATCTACCTTATTTATTATCAGATAATGCATAAGTATATGCATAGGATTCCTACCACATTCCATTACTGCTTATGATTTAAAAGCAAATGAGTTAATTTTTTCTTCATAACAAAGAATGCAGCATGTTATTTTTATGTACCACTAGGAGAAAACTGATGAAGAGGAAATGAAGCAGGGGAACAGAAAAACAAAGTGAGAAATGAAATCCAAGTTTCTAATGCAGCGATGTAATGCCAAGAAACTGCTCCAGAGAAAATGAGTAACTGCCAGCTTTTCTACCTGTTGCCAAGAAAATGTTGCTGTGTTCACTGATCCTGTAATTAAACTGAGTATGTTCTGAAACAACTTCTTCTGAATTGTGCCATCTTCTGTGAAGGGGGAGGGAGCTTCATTCCTATAATACACCAATAGAAAGATGGTTCTTCTCTAAAAAATTAGGTAGAAGAGCAAGTTTGGTTTAATCATGTACACACATTCTTTGAAGAAAAGAGTAACATTTGGAAAGAGAAATCTTATTGCCTACAGACCTTTGAAGGGAAGCACAAAACTGTAATTTGCATCATTCAAAATACTCATGTACAGGGCAAAAAGTTTTAATAGCTATCCTTTAATATCCTGCAAAAACAGCAGTCTTGCTGACTTCTGCTGCTTTGTCAATATTTTAAAATGTGACTTATTAATTGCAGTGTCATATGGCAATTTCTTGCTAGGATTTTTAATAAATTTAAGTTATTGCTATTACCCATGCTGGTCAAGGTATTTGTATACAAGTATGTCAATAAACCAGATCATACCAGTATACTTCTGTTGCCACATATTATCTTGTTCAGCCCAATGTTGGTTAACCAAGATTTCGTAAAGGTTGACTATATTCTCTTCACCTCTACTATGGTCCTCTGGGATCTTCTGGTAAAGCTTTATTGTAATTTGCACAGCTTTTCTGCATTCCTCATGCTTTTACACCTGAGGAGTTAATGAAATGGTGCCTTTTCTTAGCTGTCATTCTTTGCTCTGTGGCTGGCTGCACTAGGCAGGACAATGGCCCCCTCAGACATTTGTCACACAGAAGCATTGACCAGCTGGGATTGGAAGGAAACCCTGGAGATTGTGCAGTCCAATCCCCCTTCTAAAGCAGGTCCACCTAGAGCAGATTGCATAGGATCACATCTTTATTGCATCAAGAAGTGTCTGGATCAGCTAATAAAAGTGTCAGAAAGCCCTGGCTTCCAACAGAGTTCCCCAGTGCTCTTCCCCGCATACAGTGATAACAACTGTCCAAACGTGCAGGCTGACAGGTTCACTCTGGAGCAAGAGCTGGGCACAGCTGGCACCCACACTCTGCTTCATTTACAGGAGAGTTGCTTTGTTTTAATTCTGTGTTGGCTTGTTTAGTTGAGGAGTAACAGATCAGAGTCATTCACCAGACAGAAAACTCTGCTACTAATCTACCTCCAAAACAAAATTCAGAAGCAGAGCCAAGTCACTCTTACTTTCCTGGCTTGCATCAGTCCTGCTCTCTTCTACTGCTATCAGCATTATCCACTGTCTTCAGGGGACATGAATATGCCCAGGTGGTCCATTGCTGATCATTGCTTCTAATCCTGACATCAGCTAATTAATTCTTGTACTTTTAAGCCAAGCTTTGGACAGTTTAGCGGAGAATGAACCGTTAGCTGTTGGTGCTGATTCATCCTTACCTGGTATTTCTCAAGCTGTCAGCCTTGATTCCAAATACATCTCTTCACATTTTCACTGCTGAGCAGTTCCACTTGCTATGGACCAAGAAGCAAGAGGTTTCCACAGCTGATAACATTATGAGTACTTTTCAATCACTACTAAATGTACAGCAGGAGTAACACAAAACTGTAGGTATGTATTTTGACTTGCTGCAAGAAAGGCCTGAAGATGGATGCACAGTTATATTGCACCTGTTCAAAGGAGGCCACAGAAATATTGGGTTTTCAGCAGCCTTTCCAGTTGCCATCAGGAGAGCTAATAAAGCTGGCTAGCAGGCAGAGCTCTGGGAGCTATTGCTTGTTACAGTGCTCTCACCCTCCATTTGTGTCTCTGTTCTCGTGCCTGCCCTGCCAGCAAGGCTCACTGCACACTCACACGGATACATGTGAGAAGCCACCGTCTTTACAGAGGTGACATTAGCAGCACAAAGCATCTTGTGTGAGATGTGACATCTCACAACTTGCACTTGGTTCTTAATCACAGAATTTGGAGAGGGAAATTAAATCTGGCATACAGCCCTTAATGTTGCCAATGTATGACCTAGATTGCATTTCCCTAGATGGTTTATGAGAATGTAACCTGAGAGATTTTTCAAAAGGGTTATTAAAATTAAAATATACAACTGCCTATCCCTCATTCACATAGAGGGAAATCCAACTTGATTAACTTGGTTTGTTCACAAATCAATCCTGTTACTCACTTCCTGCTTATCTTCTGGATGACAGCAAATAATTTTTCTTCGTTTATTCTACATTTTTTTTATTTTTATACTTAGTGAAAGAGAAATTAGTTGGATTCCTGAATAACAGTAGTATCTGCAGTTAAGTCACAGGAAAAATCACCTGTTCTTTGTAGTCTGCAAAACTGATCTAATTTGATCAAGTGCATTTAAAATGGGTTTGTTTCTTCATTTTTCTTCTTAAGCTTTTATTGTCTTTAACATGCCTGACTACCCTTTACAACTCCAACAGGATAATGCTGTTGCAGCTTTGTGTTCTGCTGTCTCCTTCCTTTTTGACCATCCCCTAAAAAATTCAATTTCATGTTATCCTATTACTAAGCATTTTTAAATTAACAAATACATTATTAATTATTATTAAAATATGTTTCTAATATTGCTAATCTTCAAAATAGTTTAAAAATCCACAATCAGTTCATGCCTAAAATCCTTTGCAATATTATTGTCATGTGAAAACTTCTTTCTGTTCCAATGTACAGAAGCAAAACCTTTACAGCTGCACATGGCTTTAAGAAATAAAAGAAAAAACACCTTGAAATTTTTATTTATGACATGTTTTGATAATTCAGTCAAGCTCTGCAACAGGTGAAATTGTCTTTGACATTGAAGGCCACACCAAGCCCTTTTAGAGCCATGAAGACATTAAATCATCTTTTTGTGAGGCAGATTTCATACTTGCCATTGTTTTACTGGTCTTATGGGATAAAATTAATTTGCAAGAAGTTTTGGATTTCTTTTTAACATCAATCTACAAACTATAAAAACTAAAGTGGTTTTTCTCTATGGATGTTTATTTTATGTATCACTACATGCACCATTTGGAATATAACAGTAAGAAGTGCTTTTTATGTACTCAAATGCATTAGTCCATAAGAAAAGATTTGACACAGTGTATAGGTTAGTTCAGTTGCTTACTTAACTGCACTGATTGCAAAATGCTGAACTCAAACCAGCTCACACAGGATTTGTTTTAATTTCTCTCTGTTGGAAGAAATAAAACAGATAATTTGATCCAAATTCCAATGCTGTGCTCTGACTTTTACATGCCATCTAAAATGTACTAATAATGCCAAAAAATGAAACACTGAATGTTCTTCTATTTATTCTCCATGTATCATTTTCTCATTTGGGGAATCAGGCTCTGAAGTGCTGGCAGTTGAAATAATCTGAAGCATAAGCTTTTGAAAGCTATTCCTTAACATAGACCTTGATTAGCTTTGTGGGTGGTATTTCTTTGTACATACATTAAAAAAAATAAATATTGCCATGACTTTTGTTTTTATGTCCTACCTACAACTCCCCTATTCTTACTAAAGTTTCAGATAGAAGACTGTGTTTTTCTCCCTAGATTTCCTGATAAATATGAAAAATGTATTTCATCTTTAGAAAGATGAATAGGCTTCAATTATGACAAAGTAATACTGGCACACATTTTTGTTGGGTCTGAATTGTAAGGGATTGACTATTACATTTATAAAGATTTCTGGACTATTACAAGTAAACACTTTGCTCAATGGATTCAGATGCCAATTTACTAAGTAAATCTGCAGGCTGGTTCAATTACATTTTAGAGTGAATTTAGAGTGCAACAAGGATGAGAAATTCTTTCTGGACAATGCAAAACAAAAGGTCTTTCCTTTTTTAGTTCCTACCACGTATGCATTTTTCACACAGGCTTTCTAAAGAGGACTCTGCCAGCATAAAATACTAATTAGAAGACTTTCTCAGTGCTTTCTATCATTGTAAGAAAACAAGGCAGAAGAAGCAGGACCATTACTACCATGTTTTCAGGGAACTGATTTTTTATGGATATGCCAATAAAATTTTTCAACTAAATCTGCACTGCCTGTACAGTCTGGGGAAAGGTGGAAAGCAGAAAAGCTCATTCCAGAAGTGACTTCTTTACAGAAAAGAACCTGTAAAGGGCCATTCCCTGGCAACTGACTTCAGGAACTCCAGAGTAACTAGCTGAGACTGAACAGCCAATATTTAAAAAGGTGGAGTGAGAACATTGTTACAGAAGAGATACAAACTTAATCTCTGAGCTGAGCAAGGATGAGAACAATCAGTTTACAGAAATTACCTGGGAACTGGTCCATCAGAAATGGATGTTTGAATACACACAGCTCATAGCTCTGAAATTAATACTGGTTTTTGGTGGTTTTTTTAATTGGCTATTCCCTAGAAGCAATCCTACAGAACTACAGACAGCTGCAAACCAAATGTAAGCCTACAGGCAGTAGGCCAGTTTGTATGGTGTAGCACATCATGCAGCATTGAAGACTTTCACATCAACAATATTGCTGCTAGGAAATTTTTTGTAAGCATAATGGTAGCAAAAAATTATTTTAAACTAACACTTACTCTCCAAATTTGCTGCTAAATGCAGCTTTCAGCTGAATGTCTGTAGGGTAATGCCAGTAATTTCACCTCCCTCCAAAAGTCACATAAAGGATGCACCTTAACTTATCCAAAAAATTGCTGAGAAGTTTAGACTCACATTCTTCACAAGTGAAAAATGTTCCTTAACCATAACATTTAAACTTTTTCATTAGGACAATACATAGGAAATACCTAAGATAAATACATGCCACAGTACAACTGTGATTTTAAATCCACACATGCATATAAACAGATGCAACCAAAATTGTTGGTAACAGTAATACCATGTTTTCACACTGCAAATCTTGTGCCTAGAAGTTTAGAAATCTCATATTAATACTGTAAAACATTCAAATGGCTCATCTTTACAGCCACATTCTTAGTCTGTTTTGGACTGCTGTCTTCAAACTCTGCATAGTCTTAAAGAGCAATTTTCATTATCTAAGAATTCTAAGTTCCACTAAGAATGGCACTTCCTTTCTAGCGCTTTGGCACTCTAGGGCTACTGTTGTCTGGCTTTAAATCACAAAGCTAAGAGTGTCTCAAATCTTCTGTGTCATTATTTTATCAATAAATCTTATCAAAGTTTATATGCCAGGAAGCCAGGAAATCTGCTTTTAAGCACCAATATATCTCTGAAGCTTTAGGTGTTATTTCTAAAAATTACATGCCTAGATGACAATAACACTATTTTAAGATGCACCACCTTCTGAAGGTAGCCCCAGTATGATTCAAGAAAATAATTGTGATTACTTATGTATGCACACTAAAAGGTTCCCAATTCCTAACCTTGTCCGGCTGTATCCATTTAAACAAGCTCCTTTTCAGCTTTCAGTCAACACAGCCACTTCCCTCTTGATATTACCTCCCTGCTTTTGTAAACTTCTGACACTTTTCTTTCTGTTCTATTTTCCTCTCAACAACAGCAGCTCCTTCACTCTGTTTAATTAAAGGAGAATGCTGTGACTAACACAGTGCATGAGCTTAACAACATCCTCAGAAACATCAATTTCAAAGACTTCTTTATGTTAATTTGATAATATACTCATTTTTAAGCATATTGCACATATTCAAGGATAAATAAGATTTCTAATAAGATAATGGATTGAACTACATGATGTGAAAATTGTAAACAGGAGGAAAGGAGCAGTAATGGCAACTGGCCATCATTAGACAAGGTAGAGGCAACAATGAGACAGGGAGCAGGTACCTGTTCAGAGACAGATGCCCTTGAAGTACAGAAAGCCACAAAATATTAATAGGACAAGTAAAGAAAGAGGAGGAAAGAGCCACAAAATATTAATAGGACAAGTAAAGATAAACAGGCCTGTGGCAGAAGAGCAAGAGTAACCTCATGGTATTTAACACAGCATTTATTTCAAAGTAGCCTGGATATGTCAAGGGGCATAAAACCTGAGATTATGTAGTACTTCAATCCTGGAAGCCTTCTGAACCAAATGCTTCATTTCCTCCTGAATTATGTGGGTTGGTATAGACAACACAATTATTTGCCTAAGCACAGGATAAGCTACAGGGCACAGATGAGCTTGTGGAGCAGCTCAGGTTTCTGACATTTCCTAGTGCCAAGCAAGTACCTGGGAATCACCTTGCTAAATTCATAAAGGTATAAAACTCTTCCTGCTGCTCTGAGTAATGGAGATAGAAAAATGTGTCAAAAATCATCCTTTAATATGCAAATATTATTTTGCTAAAAATGTAAGATAATAAAAGCTTATAGTGATTCACAATTACTCCAGGAGTTCTTTGGACTACTGGGAGTAACGTGAACTGGTTTTTTAAGCAGGAAGTTAGTATTTCTCAGTAAGCATTCCTGATTGGAGTCATGGCTTTATTTTTTTTTAAACTTTTTTGACCTTTTCTATCTGGGACAACATATTTGTGTTTTGTGAGCTTCCAAGGATGAAGGTTTTATTTCTTTTTTTCCTTTCTCCCAATTCTTGTGTGAGTAGGACAAATTCTTTGGGAATGAATAGAAGGTATTTGGCCTGCAAAACTTATCCTTTTTTGGTTCTATCTTTCTCCCATGATGTCATGCAGTTATTTTTCTGAATGACTTCAATGTGTTTGCCTCAACAAGTCTGCTAGTTTATAATTATTATTGTACTTTTCATCTTTTTGAAAGGAAAGTTCTACCTTTTCATTAAAAAAACCCTCAAAACCTACAACAAAAAATCCCAAACAAAAGAACTTTTTTTTTCTTTTTTTCCCCTTTTGGTTCATCATAATATCTGGGAATTGTCTTGTAAGGAATTTCTAAGATAGTAAGTTCTACATGTGTCCTGCAAATATAAATTCCTGCTACAATTTCTCTATTGAGAATCTCTGATAACATCAAGCTGACTGTAATTATTAGTAGAACCCATATAATTTTGATCTTAGTTTTTCAATATGTTATTGTCAATGCCTCTCTACTCCATTCTAATATTTCATGATGATGATGATGACAGTATGTTACATTTGATACAATTCTATTAGTAGGAATTTTTTTGAAATTCCCTCCCATTCCCTCAAAATGAATTAATGAAATTTCCTAAAAGAATGGATTCAGAAGAAAGGAAATTATAAAAGAATGATGAAGATTTCTGTAAAAGATTTCTGTGAAAACTGGAAATATACAGACATCTCCCTCTCATGTGGCTTCAGAAGTAAAGGGGACAAACTCCAGATTGATAAAATGGAATTTGTCAATGCAGAGTTTGGAACAGTTAAGTGGGATAGCAAACCTGAATCTGATAAGAAGATAATTTGTGACACTGACTACCATTCTGCCTAGCTTCTTGGTAAAACAAATTTGTATAATCTGACTGTTGGCCTGTCAGTGCTAAAATAAGTAAAAAGTATTTCCTGAGAAGCTTGAGGAAAAGCACTGTGATCCTAGCACAGCAGTTTTTCTCTACTAGTGAGAATTTATAACAGGATCTTTTCTTTTGGGAGTACACTGGATTTAACAGGCTACTGTGTGTACATTCTGATACTTTAGGGTGGATCCAGTCAGAAAAAAAAACAGCCAGGTGCCCCAAAATATGGGCCAGCAGCAGTTCTGACCTAGGGCACAGAGGTGTCCTTTCCACTGCACTTTCCTGGGAGGGCTGCTCCTCAAGAGGAGATGACACTCACAGAGGGGACACAGGGACACTCTCATGGCCATGGACTACAGCAGTGTGGAAAAGAATTCCCCTGGAAAGAACACCAATGGCTGCACAAATCTGTCCTGAGTATCTCTGATGTATTCTGTAACACTGCTTCAAAGATGGCACATGTTATTTACATAATATTTAAAATCCCCACAAATATTCAGTTGCTGTTAGCTTATTTCTCCTTTATCCACTCATTTCCATTACATACCACAGCTGTTCAAAGACTCATTTTCATATCTTAAAAATTAATTCTAAACCACACATATTCACTCACTTTTGTTGTTTCTCACTATCCAAAAGTCTTATGAAACTAAAATATACCCATTATGAATTTTAATCTACTTTGACATTGAAGATATATTCTTCTATACAAATGATCACTGACAAAATTACATACCTTTGCAAAGTCCTTTAACTAGCTTTTAGATTTGAACAATTTGAAATAAAAGCATCTGACTTAAACACTCCACAAAATCTTGAGTTATTTCAGAAATTTTAAACATAACTTCTAATTCTTTTTCCATAGTCCCAAATCACACATACAAAACAATGCCCCTTGGTTAGAACCTCTGCTTTCTGAAACTGTTTGTACACCTCTGTTACGTGCTGTGCCTTTATTTGTATTATCTCACTGTGCATTTATAATGCAGCAGGTAAAGGTAAGGAGGAGCTGTAAATAAAACATGAGAAATAAAATCTTTGTGCTTCTCTCATGTTCTTCAATACATCTCTAGGAAAAGTCCAGAAGAAATCCACATTAGAAAGCCACCCAGAAAAGCTGTCAAGGACTCAGAGTAGGCAAAAAAAGAACCAGAAAACCTAGTCAAACAAATATTTGCACTATGGGAATGTGGTGAGTCTCTCTGGTTATCAAGATAAATTACATTGTAACTGCCATTTCTCTCATTCTCCAAGTTTTCAATGAAATGCAGCTGGTTAAAATCTAACCTTTCCAATCAAAGCTCAGACTGTGGTCTCCATGGGCCAGAAGTCGCTCTATGAAATAACTGCAATTGTTCTGGGGGATTCTTTTTGGGTGGCTTTTTTTTTTTTTTTTTTTTTGTTTGTTTGGGGTTTGTTTGTTTGTTTTTTTAATTCATGCACTTTCACTGCCACTCAAGCAAAAAAGAAAACATCCCACGCTCCAAGGGAAAACATAAGGAATGGAATTCAACACTTACACTATTTTTATTCATTTATAAGTCCTGCTTTTGGCAGCAATGCACGGGATTGTCTACGTATTTCTTTTTCACTAAATGGAGACCTTCTGCTTTATATTTTCTTCATATTTAATATACAATTGTCCTCCTCACTACTATAAACTACCACTAGCATACAAAAACCTGCTTAGTTTTTATTGGAATATATATAAACTATTTGAATATTTATATTGTGGAGTAGGGAGACCATGGAATAATTACTCACTAACTGGAATGCTTAAAAAGAAGAGTAAAAGCAAAAATACCACTTCATTTTCCATGTCTTTAGTTATAATTTTCTAATAGACTTCCCATACAGATCAACTGATATAAAGGACATATTGTTAACTTCTTTTGAAGTAACATTATGTAATAGTAATGTCATATTTTTAAATTGTAAATAATCTTGCTGTTTTCAGGCAATTCAGTATTACTGAAAAGATGTTTAAAAAAAAGGGTGGATCTAATAGATGAGATGCAAAGGATGCAGCAAACTCACTGGAGTTTAATTATGGCACTGACTTATCAAAAAACAAGTTATCCAAAATACTTTGAGTTACAAGATAAATAGGATTTTCCAAAGATTGACAGGAACTGAGAAGATTTTTAGCACAACTGGAGAGTGTTCTTGGCAGACAAGCCTAATATTGAGGAGCATTCAAGAATCCCTGCACAAGCTTTGTAAAGATTGAAAGGAGAAAAAGATAATCAACATTAAAGAATTGTTTACATGTAGATTATTTAATTCTAAATACTATGCTTATGCCAATCAAAATGAAAGCATAAAATAACAAGTACCTGGAGTTAAAAATAAGTGATTTTTGGGGCCTTATTCTCTCCTTTGTGGCACTTGATATATGTTCATTGGTGTGCAAACTGTACGTTAAACAAAAATTTTGTACTCAGTATTTCTAACAATCATTTGCATTAATTTTTGACAGACACTGGAGACAGCACAAAGTGAGAGATGATTTCTTAATTCTGCTTTGAAAGCTCCACTTGTAGCTTTACATATGCACTTATGTGTGCTTATGAGATGATTGGAATTTTGTTGCTTGAGATTTATTTCACTGCACAGTTTTGTATGAATGATTAATTCTTTCTGCTCCCAGTTTAAGATGTAAGCATCTACACTTCTTAGTCACTGTGCAGTCAGAAACCCAATATTTAAACAGACTAATCATAAAAAATTAGTCAACAAAAATCTTAAGAGATTAAGAGATGATAAAGGCTTGAGAAAGACATTAAACTGATGTTCCCAGTGAATTATTTCTTTTTAAAAAATGCTTTTTCAAGCATCTGGATTCTTAAATAAATCCAAAATTACTCACAAGTTCTGTAAAATTAAAATCATTACTCTCCATACTTATTTAATAACTACTACAAGGAGTGACAGGAATTACAGAGAGCAGAATTAATGCTGAATCATTGAAAACAATTCATTTATACACACAGTAACTCATAAAAGGTGGTTCATACATAAAAGTTAACTCTGCAAAGAAAAATCTCTAACTGACAAAGCAAGTTTAGAACTTTTGCAATTCATTAGTTTTGCAGAATTCCTTGGACAGAACATATCCTTTAAACCATTAAAATCAGATTTAACTGTCATGTCTCTTAACTCTCCTAGCAGCAGGTGAAAAGGTTGAGTAACTGCAAACACTTTGTAACCATTAACTGCTGGTAATATCAAATAAGGCCAACCTTTCACACACTACTTTTTTCATGCTAGCCACATCCAAAATTTAGGTTCATAACCTTTTATGCTAATTCCTCAGGATAAAAATTGGGGAGGAAATCTACAGTCCAGTGCTGAGCAAGTGAAAAAAAGCTGCTATTTGTTAAATTTTAACACACAGACCCATGACCTGCAATGACCACAAAGCCAACATTCCTTTGGTTCTGCAGGCCTGCAATGGGACAGCTGAGCTGCAAAGGTGACAGATGAATTGGACTCTGGAACCAAGAAATGCACCTACCTGGGGTCTTCAGCTGTGGACAAACACTGCAGAGACAGTTGTGATAAGTCTTAAGATGTCACCCCTTTTACTAACTTTGTGTCACCCTCAAGCTCCAGTAAATGGAGCTGCCTTCCTGAGCCAGTTGGGTTCAGCTGATTACCTTCTACAGCAGTTAAAGATTTCTCATTTCATGATCCCAGAATATCTGCAGTCCAGTCACACTGAGACCTGAGGGGATAGAGTGTATCCAACAGCTCGGTGGAGCTCGTATGCACATGCTTCATTTGGAGAGAGATCATGGAAATAATCTGGAATAAAACTATCAAAGATGTCACTGTTTAATTCTAACAAGCAGAGATCATACTAGGAGTTATGCTCAAAAGGGTTAAAACTTGGTTAAATATGTAGATTTTTCACAGAAATAACAAAAAGCACATGCTCAACAGGCAGGTCACTTTCCTGCCAACATCAAATATCAATTCCAAGCCTTTGGGTCATTCCAGTATTTCAAAGAATAAAGTTGCCAGACATTTTTTTTTTAATAAGGACAGTATAGAACACACATCTCTAGCTTACTCAAAAGAAAAAATTTTGAAGATGTTTACCATGTTGATTTTCTAAGTTGTTTCTTTGGATTTTGTATGTTTGTTTATCTCAAGGATTGCTATGGTGTTCATAGTTACCCAAACTACATCCCAGACTATCACATGTGGATATTGGGTAGAGCAGCATAACTTCTAGGAGTACTCATTTAGTATTTGTAAACATTTGGACTGAGTGCCAAAACATAAATTCTGCAGAATCTGAAGTTTAAAATGTCTTTCAATTATATTCTTCATATGCAAGAAATATATTTAACAAGATACAAGCAGATAGAATGTACACTAAAATTAGAATACTTCAAATTGCCTCTTATTAATTCTTCCTTCTCAGTGCTCTTTCACTTCTAGAGTTTTTAACACAATGGGTTTTAGCTAATAAATTCATATGTCCAATAGTCTGGGAAAATCTAAGTGCAGCAATTTAATTTGAAAATGCTCCACAGAGAAAGTGGGGATCACGGAGCTGATACAATGCAATTCCTTAGGTACTAACATTAGGGGCTTCCCCTGTCTCTGGTCACACATTCTTATTCCCTCCTCCCAAACCAGCATTTCCTGATGTGATGCTGGTCAGAAAGACTCTGCTCATCTTTTTAAGCAAGCAAGATGTTATCCTTACAAACAAGGGAATTATTTTTTGTTATACCAGTTCACTTCCCTGAACTGGTATAACAGCGAGGTAGGATTATGAAGCCAGGATCAAGATGACCATTCCTGTCTGGACATTTACTGTGTGCAAGTTAAAAATAACAGATCGTGCTATTTGAAACATCAGCAGGGGAAAAAAAGATGTGGCTTTTGAAGCCACAACTTCTGAAGTCGAAATTTTGCTTCCAAGCTTCTAGCTTTCTATGTGTCTATTAGTTTTTGTCATAATTCTGATTCATAATCAGTCTGAGATTCTTTTGTTTAGAGAAGTATTGGTTATATCTTAAGATTTATACGAACCAGCTGCTGGCTTTGAAAATCACCTTTCTACTTAGAAGTTATGCGGTGTGATAATGCTCACTTTTCATATTTTATTCCACTCTAACACCTCTTACATACTCTGCTCATAAGAAGCAGTGAGGTGAGTAAGTATTTTATGAAATAGAGAATGCCATCAGTACAGCTTGTAGGTAAAATACTCAGAACTGTTAAGAAACTGCCTTTGAAAAAGCATCTGTGCCGACATGGGAGATCTATCTGTGTGCAAAGCAGGAATCGTGGTTGTGGTTATGAAACTGCTGTATCATTAAATATCTCAGAGGATGTGAAATCAGCCATATGCTGTCAGGGCTGAGTCATCCATGTCTCAGACATGGGGCTGTGGAACATGTCCCACCCTAGCAGCTCCCAGTTAAGAGGGAACATAAAAGGACAATGGGGTGTCTGAGCCAGATGACCACAAATTCACGCAAACTCTTTCTGCAAGCCAGGGTCTTAAGCTACAGATTTTCCCCAAATTTGAACGGAAGATCAACACCTACAACCCTTAAAAGCTAAAGCATTTGAGAAATGCTATGAATCACAGAAAGAAAGAAAACTTGTGCATGGAGAAGGATCAGTGAGGTGTGCTTTGCTAACTGAGGGCCAAGCCAAATGAGAAGGAAACTGGCTTCAGAACCGTGACACAGACATGTGTGCAACATAATTTAGCAAAGTTCTGTACAGAAGTGGATGGCACAGAGTGCACAGACTATGCCCAAAACAACATTAGAACTGAGGAAGGGAAGTATACACAGTATAGCCAGTGTTTTCTCAGCTGTATGATAGAGGCCAGCTAATACAAAGAATCATTGATTTTATGAAAATTTTACACCTGTGCTTGTCTCCCTCAACTATCACATCTTTCTATAAACCCTGAGTGCATAAAAGGGGGGCAAAAGGAAAAGCTGTGCTTAATCTTTAAGAGAATGTAGCAGCACAGCTGTCAGTGCTCATCCTTGGGGCTGGGGCACAAGTGCAAGCTGCCAGCAAAGTCTCACATTTACCAAGGAATAGAAGACAAAGAATCAGACTGGAAAATGAACCAGAGAGAAATCTGCTTTCCACCTACATCAAACAAAGCTTAAAGGTATATGTGCTTCAAGAGAAAGAATGGAAACAAAGCAATCCTGTCCACTTGCAGCTGACTGGACATTACAAAGCCTGTTACAAGCCTGTTTGTAATCACTACTGCATCAGTTGAAATTTGCAGGCCAGTTGTCAAATTTTCACTGTCAACAAAAGTTAACATAATTATGATTATTTTAGGAAACCTTCCATGCATTCATACCTACAAATGGCTCTTCACTACAGAGATGCTCTTCATTAAATAATTTTTACAAAATTTGCGCTGTTACTTGTTCTATTCTTCCTATGGTTTTAGCCAAATGCCAGAGGAAGATTTCCTACCTGAGACACATATTTGTTCCCAATAAAATCTATATTCTTCCCTATTGTAAAATTACACCCAAGCTACTAAGCTGGAATTTCAAGCCATTTGTAGATATACAAAAATAGAGTCAGGACAACATTCAGAGTAATTTCCTTGACATTACAGGTAACTAATTCTGTCCTTGGTTTCTTTACTCATAAGAATAATTTATTTGTAAGATAGCAGTTTGCATTTTTAGTGTTTTCAATGTCTCTTCATTATTATGTATTTCTTATTTGTTTGTAGGAAGAAAGTATGAGGATGCATTGTGATTGTCTTCTTTTTTTCTGGGTGGAGAACCACAAGCAAGAACTTTGGAAATCACACATTAGCACAACATTCAAGTCAAACCATGTCCAAACAGCTCTGGCTGCCTGCACTTCAAAGCACTGGCAAAGCCCCACACAGTGTTCTTCCAAGGTTTGCTCGATTGCCATAGTGGTGAATCATGACCATAAAAGAAGCTGTGTGAATGTTGGTTGGGTTTTTTCTCTCCATACAGGAAACAATAAAACATTAATAAAGAAGTGAGGTCAAGAGAGAACTATAGAACTATTCTTAAGTGAGATCTATGTGGTTGGGGTTTTTTTTCCACCTGGGACACCCAGTCAAAACATTTGTTATTGAAGATCTCGCTGTGACTCACATGTTAAAATTCCAGGTACAGATTTAACTCAGTCCTAACTCTGACAAACTGTGACAAACAAACCCTGAAACATTTTATATCAATAAATCTGACTGAGTTTGGTGTAAGTCACTTCTGAGCATTCTAGCTTGTTTTGCATTTATTACTCAGAAAAAAATTAAACTATGGAAAAATTTATGTCACTTAGCCCATAGAAAATATTATGTTTTGCAAAATTAGACATCAAAGCTAATAAAGGAAGCATTAACATACATTATAAATTTGCATTGCCACAAATTCTGATACAGAGATTATGAAATGTTTGTATTTTCTTTTGAAAATAATTTCAAGTTTAATAAAAGATCTGCATGTCCTCAAAAAAAATTGCTCATCTGTCCAAACATTCAGAAGCAAACCAATCTTTCAACTGTACAGCAAATCCTGCAAAATCTTGCTCAGTACAATACTTCTCCAGAAATATTTCCTCTATGGCATTTCAATTTTTGTTTCTTGCAGATATAAACCTGATTTATTATTTCAGCTATATAAGGGAACACACTTATTTTAGTGTAGGATACGATATACCCTATAAAATCTTCATAGGAAAGAAATTTTTTTTGAAAGAAAAAAGGATTATGTAATTGAATGTAAAACCCCTTACATTACAAATAAATAATTATATATTTCAAATACCTGTAACTAGAACTCTAAATATTACAGAATGCCTTCTAATTTATTTTCTGAGTATCTACTAGAGGAAACATTTGAATTGGAGTATTGACTCGCAAGGGAGAAGAACATAGAAAAGCAAAGCTGAGTGAAATATGAAGTTTGGATGTCTTTTGGAACTCCATACCCATGTAGAAAATAGCCCTTCACTTCAGGATGTCAAAGTCTGCATCTGAGATTATTCACTGAATTACCATGATTTTATACCAAAAGCACACAGCAACAGTACAACTGCAGTTGCTGTGTACTGACTTTCAAAAAAATCAATATTTAAGGACAATTAATCAAGTATGAAAATAGCAGGAAATTTAAGACTTCTGTACAGCATTAAATATTACCCATTCAACTGTCAGTCCTACTCAAAAACCTGGCTTTATTTAATAATTTTTAAAGTAAGCATTAAGCTAATAAACAGCTTTCAGTAGCTAAATTTTACAGCTTCAGCTCTTGTCTAAATTAAGAATATTGAAATTGAAATAACATAAAAAATGTAAAAGTAAAGCCGTAACTTTTCAAATAAAAGACTTCCTATTTCCAGTGAACATACATCTATATGAAATGTGATTGCTGTTGACAGGGGCTGATGAGAGCCACTGGATTCAGCATTAACTTACAATTGTTTCAAACATACATAGTACAGAACATTATGCCAAATTCAGATGAGAACAGTAAAGCTCCTTTACAAAATACAGCTATGTTTAACAATTTCCATTAAGTTGGTTTTTGGCACCAGAAAGATTCCTATGACCCAATTTCCACCTGCTTATTGGCTTTATATACCATCCAAAGTAAAGTACCAAATGGGAAACTGCTAAGTAAAAAGTAACAAAACATGAGGTTTTTAACAGTTTGCCGTGTGTATGACATTATTTCTCCATTTAACTAATGAAAAATAATTATAGGTTAGGAAGTGATGGAGACTGCGAACATTACAGTTCTTTAGGGAACTGAGAGTTAGGAGACCAGCTGATTGATGTTCTGAAAATTTATAGCAGCAAACAAACAATCACATTTACTAGAGTTACCATATAAACCCCCACATTTTATATCTGTGTGTGGATTTCACGTAATTACGAAAACAAGAGTCAACAATGCAGTACCAGACAATGCAGGCATAAATGTTAGCTTCCAAGTCCTAGATCTTTTTTAAACAGATGGCTTCCTAATGATTTTGTCCATTGAAATAAAATTTCACTTTTGAGCTTTTCAGCGGACAATTGTTTAACTGAACCCTATTTAAGAATTTCTAATTGTATATGTGCAAAATAGCTGAAGCTAATGCACAGTAAGTTAGGAGATTTCATGCTGCAAATGTGACAACATTGGAAGTGCAACAATGGCAAATTTATACCATTTCAAATCAAAAATTTTCCCAGGAGGTAAAACATCTCAAAATTCTGTGGGGAAAACAGGCAACTGCCCCTTATGTGCAGCCTTTCAAAAAGCTTTATCTCAGTCTCTTTCAGCTTCCCAAGAAATGTCAATAATCAGATCCATTCAAGTCCCTTCAATTGCAACTGTTTGCACAAGGCTTGAACTCTAACTTGTCTGAAGTTGATTTGCTTACCAAAATCTCATTAAATACTGCTATTTATTGATTCAGTCCTTTCAAACACCTATTTGTTTGCATAGGTCTGTGCTAAAGTAAAATTCTCAGCCCTGAATACATTTGGTTTGAGTGTCTTTTTTATAAAATTGGTCTTTTAATTAAAATGCATTTAATAATACACAGTATGTACTTACTCTATACAAAGTCTCTAAAGACTTTGAATTCTTTACTACAGAATTTTTAAGTTGAGGTCAAAGAAATTACAGTGTGCTTTTGGGAAAGAAGCAAAAGTTTTCAGGAAGGTCAAACCAATGAATCTTTGGAAACCCCAGCCTTAATGTCCTAATTAGGTCATCCTGAAATAAAAAGTAGCTTTTTATATCACTTAGCTCTTCTGCAAATAAAAATGATATTTTATTATTTCCCACTTATTTTTTTATGTATTTTCATGGAATCATAGAATATCCTGTGTTGGAAGGGACCCACAAGGATCACTGAGTCCAAGTCCAGGACATCTCAACAATCACACCATGCTCCTGAGAGCGTTGTGCAAATGCTTCTTGAACTCCTAAGCACCATATTGTCAAGGAAAATTTCTTATCTACTTCAAAATTATTTTAATTAGGTGGTTTAAATACATTTTTCCTGCCTATCTTCCACCAAAGGGAAAGCTTGCTAGGTAAAATCACCACAGTCACATTTTGATGTGTACCTTTATTCAAAGGGACTTGTCATATAAAAGTAGTGAATTATCAATCACAAAGTCCAACTCTGTTGCATATGATCAATCCCTCATAAAATCCAAATAATTCAATGTTAGCATGGTTTGAAGATTAGTCTGATTACTTTTAGTACAATGGTAATCACTCATCTAAGATGTAGCTATTTCTTTAGCAAAGATAATTCCTACAATTCAGTTTGTAGCATCTTCATATTCCCTCATCATGGAAAAAGTCCTGATCCCATTTATGTGATCTACACTAAAGAAACTAATTAAAGGTTGCTGTTAATTTTTTTTTAAGTATTTTTGGTTTTACTTTATATTAACAAATCTACTCTGTATATTTAAGGAGAAAGAACCTCAAACTGAAGTAAGCCAGTTACATGGTGTTCTAACAATCACCTTTCAAATTGAGAGCACTGTGTCCACTAGGACTACACAAGCTTTTAATCAGAAGTGTTAATTATATTATTTCTGTTTATAAAGGTGATTTTCTGTTGCAGCAACCTAAGAATGCAACTTGGAAAAAAGTCAGTTGAATGTCAGGAAGCTGTGAATGCTAAAGATAATTTGCACAAAAGTCCCTCTCTTACTGCACATATTCAACATTGAAATCACAGCAAAATATTTTCAAACTTTACCCTGTAAATTAAAAAAAAAAAGTATAAGTGACTTATGTATGATTCAACTTGGCTAAATTATTTTGGCCCAAATTAAGTTGAAGTTCAAGTGTGAGGTGCTTCTATTACAGAGCTGGATACTGCACTTTGCAGGCACTGCAAATATTACATGAAGAGTTATATCTTAAGCAAATTAAAAATATTTTTTATAGTCAGCTACCTTTCTTTCTGAGTCCCAGAGACTTTTTCTCTACACTCAAAGAACTCTGTCTGCATAAATAATGTATTTTATGAGTGTCTACTCTGCATGGTTTTTAAATCCCAGACACTTTCAAGCCACCTTCATAAGCCCTCTCCTGGAGATATCTGGCTCACCAGCAATGTGCATAGTTGGCAGAATGTACATGACCTTTAAAAAAAACAACATTTAGTTTTTGCTTAGATGCCCTAATAAGTCCAAACACAGCGCAAGAGAAAACACTGTATTGGAATAAAATGAAAGAAGGACTTTGTTGAAACTTTAAAAAAAAAAAAAAAATTGAATGTAAAATTAATGTTAAAATTTTCATTCAAGAAATAAAGCTATAAGGACACAAAGAGAGCATATGTGGAAGTTGAAAAGAAAAAAAACTGAAGCATGCTTTCTTTTTTGCTATGCTCTGTCTTCCATACAAACTCAAAAGCAAAAGTTATAATTAGATTATTGAAACAAACAAACAAAAATCCAAATTCAATTTACTCTCATTTGTAATGCAATCAGAGCATTACAAATAAGTGGCCTGAACCTTTGAGTCCTGGTCTATCTGCTAGGGAAGAGGGAATGCACTGGATATGAACTTGAACTGAAATTAGTATGTCTCACAACACTGACCACAGGCAACAGGATAAACCCTTCTCTTTGTGCTTATGTGATGCTTAAACTACACCAGGAAAATATTTAAAGAGAACTGTAGCAGATACTAAACATCACTGAAAAGTATTTTTGTGTATTTATTCAAAGACATTTAAAAAAACTTTGTGCCTTTTCCTACAAATATCAAGATAAAAAGGCTGTGTTGTCCCACAGACCTCCATTTCTACACTAATACACAAATATTATCCAAGAAAACCTAGACTGTGATTTCAAAGAACAGCTATTCTAATTGTTCTTTTACTTCATTCCCCCTGCCTCCTCCCAGTACTGCATAATTCCTGTGTAGCATTCAGCTGCATAAAAAGCAGTTTCTGTGCAGCAGAGTAACTGCCCAGGTTAGGTTTACAGTGAATATTTATCCGTGGGACCTCAGGCACGCTTTCAGCACCTACTGTTGTGAAGACATCTCAGAAAGTAAGAGTTTGTCTTCTTTGCCTAAGGCAACTGCTCAGAACCAACTTCTCTAAGAAATCTCTCACACAGTAATTAACTTCCAAATTCACAAAGCCTTAGTACACATTGTTCAAATCAATGTGCTCACAAAATGAACACACATTTCTAGCTTCATGCTCTGAGCTGGGAGTTTACAATACCAGGAAAAGCTGCATTGCAGGTCTTTTCAGGACAAGGAGGTGGTGGGGGGCAGGGAGTGAGATCACTGCATAAACTAAGACTATAAAACAACACTGTCCCTATGCATCGAATTAGAATTCAGAATAACACAGTGTAGTTAAATAACACAGTTTAGTTAAAACACTGTGGAGGCAGAGGGAAGGAGAAAGGATCAAGACACAAAAACATGGTATTTCACATATTTTCTGGAGATGGATCCCAGAAAGATTTCACAAAACCAAATGAGGGAGAATATCTTTCAGTGTGTATGGTCATATTGGTCAAACAAAACTGAAGAAAACTGTCATACCTGATTTTGTCAAACACTTTCTAATAGATGTAAAACAAGTTAATTCACCATGCACAGCTTTCATGGAAAAAATTCACATAGTCCTGAGTAAATAAGTATTAAATTCATTTAAGCAATTATTATTTTAATATGCAATAATGCCTCACAGGAGAATAAAATATACTTATGGAGCTTAACTGAATTCAATCTCAGAGAAACATCAGATATGTAAGTATCACTTCCATTTTACAGATGGAGAAACCAGAGACACAGAAGAGTTAAAGTGTGCTGCCCAATGGCACCCTAAAAACTGGTGGCTAAGCTGATGGTGACAAAAATCAGATTATCCAGCGCCATCCTACCAGGGAAAGAAATTATCTGTCTCATAAATAACAGAGCAGCTCAGAAGTGTTTCTCCACTTTGCCAACATTGTGGATAAATGTTGGCAGTGCAAATGTGTGGAATTTGGCATAGAGCCTCTTTCCTTACAATGTGTCATTCATCCTCATTTTTAGCAATTCAGTGGCTGTTCCTTCTAGGTGGCTATTAAAGGGAAGAATAACAGAACAAAACCAGACAATAGAACACACTTATATTACACTAATGGAACATAAGAGAAGTTGAACGTCCTCTAGTAAGTTTGTAGCATTAAAACAGCTCTACAATGCTCTACCCTCAGGTTAAGTGAGTTGGAGCCGTTCTAGCCCTCAGATATATTGAAATATTAATTTGTCTGGTTTGATTTTGCTGGAAAAATGTGAAATTCATTGTGATATGATTTTATAGTAAACTGAAAGAAGTGCCAGTAAAATTGACAGAGCAATTACTTTATACAGAGCTACCAAAGACAGGAAATACTGCACTGTTTCCCCTTATAATGCTGCAAATCTTCACAGGTTCCCTGAAGAACCATCCTCAACTAAAAACTTTAGCTGAATACGGTATTAAATTCACATTTACAAAACACTTTAAATCTCTGCAGGCTGACTCAGTGTTGAGTATCCCAGCCATAGCTACTTACAGACAGTTCCAAAAATGAAGGATTTCTGTCTTTTGAGAAGAGGATTATGTCACAAGAAGCACTGTGAAAGCAAGAGCTCCCTTAATTGTATCTTATTCTACAGTAAGTTTGAAACTACATTTGTGAACTGTTCTGGTTAAGTTGTATGCTGCTGTACAATCCTCAACAGAGCAGTGGAAATACAAATAAACTAAAAGAGAAGAAAAATTCATTATTCGTATTTGTTATAAAATCTCAAGTAAGTACATATAAAACCAAGGATCAAAATGTTTGCAGATTCCCACCGACCACGAATTTCAGTGCTAAACTTGTGATAAACATCCCAGGGTGGAATACAGACAAATCACTCTATGAAGAATTGCTTTCATTTCAGACAAATGATTTCTGAATCTTTTTAGCTTCCAAGTTCTGGATTCTGTAGAATATAATATTCAGTAGCACGTATGGCATAAGAATTGGGTGTTGTACAAGGGAACTCATGCAGCTGCTCAAACTCCAAGCCTTGCATTTTTAGCTCCCACTCAAGTCAGCGTTAAAAGGAAAAAAAAGAGCATGAAAGGTGCGAGACAGTTGCAGCCACGTGAGAGTGAGCTGGATCACAGAAGCACATGAACTGGCATGTCTGAGTATGACTAAGTGCCAAGCAGTTCTACAGTGATTTAAACAGGGCTCAAACTTCAGGAAATGAAGGGGGAGTGGGAGACTGTGCTTTTGAATGTGGCATAATATTATTTAATCACTAAACCATTACATTCTTCTAATGAAACATAAGTAAAGCACTCATGAGTTTCAATTAAACTATGTCAATTCTCTATTTGTTCTTCTGTTTGGATATTCCAAATTTTATAAAGGCTGTTAAGGCCCTGCCTTGGTTTTTTTATTAAGCAGATACTGTGCAGCTATCATTATGGATGCTTTAACTTATTTATATTACCCATTTTTTCCATTCCAGTTTCCAGCAGTAATTTCAGTTACCTAAAAGCCAGCCAGAGCATGCTAAAATGGATCCACCCAGCCAGAGGGATCACTGTCACAGTTCAGATTTTCTCCCAGGATCATTCACATTGATTTCTATTCCACAGAAAAAAGTCTGGAACATGGCAGCACTCCCAGTTTGTTATCTACAATAATAACTCTGTGATGCTTGCAATAAAAGCTCTGAAAACTCAGTGTGATGGGGTTTTTTTTTAGTTTGAATGTGGATAGATCTTAGCAGGGCTCTCCTAATCTTTAGAGTAAACACTGATGTCTGGTAGGTTCAGAATACACAAAGCAAGAGCAGCAATAGAAAATTAATATAAGTGACAAGACCCGACAACTTTTCTGATCTACTACAAGTACTTGTATTTACAACTAACTACAGTAAAAATTTTTAGTTTCTGTTTTTCTAGTTTAGACTACATTAAACTTGACAAGCAACTCACTTCTCCTTAGAGGAAACTTAAAAATCATCTGACCTTTTTGCTAGACTGAACTCTAAACCTATGTGAGATGCAAATACATTTCAGCATTAAGAAAAAAGGACAAACCCCCAAGTTTCCTGAAAATGAGTTAGCTGGCACTTACATTACTCAGAACACTAGACAAGTGTCAGCTTCCTGCTGTTTTTTCCCAGAAGTTTCCACAGTTGGACTGTTAGCAAATATAACTCCAGTCAGATTTATGGGCCAGAAAGATCACTTACTCCATTCTGTTTCCCACAGTTTTGAGATGCCAGTGCTTGGCCTTATTCTTCCTGTGCATATCATATGCACATCTGCACTCATCACATACTCCCATCTAGACAACACAATTGCTAGACAACACAATTTTGTATCTTATTTTTAGAATATGCATTGCAATACAACCAAGACTTCCCAAGACCAGGATGGAATAGAAATTGAATATTCTCTTCAAAGACTGCTCAGACAAACATGCCTTCTCAAGTGATGCCTTTCTCAGCAAAATCTGCTCAGTCTCAGTAATTATCTATGAACTGAAAACTAAGCAGAAAGCAGAAAAACAAAGTATATACAGCATCTTCCAATTGTCTCAAAGAAACATACAGATAGTAAACCTACTAGGAATGCTTGATAAGAAAATATTTCTCACCTTTACAAACTAAAATTAAATGATCAAATGTGGGGCCAGGGTTCTTTTTAAGGATATAAAAATAATCAAGTAAAGGATTTTAGATAATACAAACCATTTGTTCATTTTCCTGTGTCTATTTGACTAAAAGTTTGTGTATTGTTTGCCTACATAAAACAAAGTAGGTTCTTGTAAAGGTTTGTGATATAAATTCCATAGCATTGGCATTTAATAGAAAAGCTGTGCAAACAAGTAGTGGTAACCTTAGAGCTTGTTACACTATTAATGCATGGTAAACAGTAATGTCAGTGACCATGAATTAATTGTCCCTAATAAGGACAAGACACATAAAATCTTCCCCAGGGTGAAACATCTATACCCTGTGGTCCAGCTGAGTGCTCAACACTTCCAGGCAGTGTTGATAGAATTGCATGCTATTCAACAAGACAGGAAAACAATTTTACCTTTTTTCACTCTAGTCTCACATTTGTCAAAGGGCATCCCTGCATGAAATCTTACCTGCACAAGACTTTGCAGTTCTGTTTAAGAAACATTAAATGTGAAGACACAGGCAAGAGTTCAACAACTAATTAACTTCTCGTGTTTACTGATAAGCTCTGTTCATTTCTTTCAGCAGTTGTGGGATTTTTGGGGGGTTTGGGTTAGCTCTTCAGCCTCCAAACAATACACTTGCAGTTTGCTGTAGCTTTTATCATGTTTGACAATGTACAGCTCTCAGGCTGTAGGATGAGCTGTTTGTCAGTGCCCCCAGCCTTCCTGCTTGCAGGAATGCCTATGCACTGGTGGCAGCATGGCTGAACACAATCCTTGCAGTATGTTAACAGTCACCATGCCAGGTTATTCATTTTATCTTGCACTTCTCAGAAATATTCTGCACGTGGAAATGTAGTGCTCTACCCATGAACACGCTGAGATTACACAGGTTGCCTGAGTCATACAACAGCCTGTGAGAGGTAAAGGGACTGCAATTTCAAACACAGATAATTTCAGTTCTTGAAGAGAGAAACAACGTGAAACCTATTAGTCAAAATGAGTAATGGAGCAATAAATACTGATTACAGTTCACAAATCTACCTTAAACTGTGTGACTACATTTGAAATTGTACTCCATTATCAATTCACAGCAGAATTTTTTATGCCAATAATTTATTCCCAAAGGTAAAATATACACAAGCAAAACTCTATGTAATGCAAACATTCAACATTTTTCAACATTTTTTTACAGCATTTTTAAATGCTGTGTTTATGTGTGTGCTTGCTTTTCAGAAAAGTATTCAAGAAATAAGGAAGTGGTTTCTTTAACATAAGTAAGCAATTTGTATAGAGAAATAGATGAGAATGTGATACCCACCTTTAAATTTGTTGTGCGTTACTTTAAACTGTTGAGATATGCTTGGGATGGAAGGCAGGGAAGTACCTTTATTTAAGAAACTGGAATTCAGAATTTATCACAATTCTTGTATCGTCTGAACTCCTGTAGAAGCAGAACACAGAACTTACCAAATTCCTTTCTCAGTCCTCCAGAACTGAGAAAACATCTACCCAAGATTGAAAAGCATCTACTGACAGAAAATCTGTTTCACCAAAATACATGGGCTTGAGTGCCTGTTTTGGCAAGCCAGAATAAGAAAGTCTGTGCTTAATAAGATCCTGGGACCCATGCACAAAAGCTTCTAGCTCTTGCTTATAACACACATCCCCCAAGATTAGGCATCATATATACAAAAAACCTCAGAGAAGGTCCCTTCAAATATGAGTTTGTACATTCAGCAAGTCTTTGAAAATCGCCAGACTATACTGGGAATCCTCTCTGAACACTGAAGCCTTTTTTTGTCATGAAAAATAGTGCACTTTCCTCAGAAAATGCTACTTTTTACTGTTGTTTATTAGACCCATTTTATATGTTGGAGTAGCAATTTCAGATGCATGTCTTTTACAGATTACTTCAAAGGCAAAAAACACCTTCACCTGCTAATATTTGAGTGCAACAAGTATGGAAATATATTCAATTGAGCATCATTCAATTCTTTGGTCTTCTTAGAAATTCAACAGTTTTGTAAGAGTTTGTATAGCTGCTGCTATTTTTTTTCAGGATAAACTACATTAATTTAGATTTTAGTATGAACTAGTACTCATATGGAATTGACTTATTGCTACTGTCATCATAAGGGTTTCTAAATATCTTTCAGAATGGTTCTAAGGAAAAGAGATTTTTGCTAAAACCATCAGTCTAAAATGTTTTCATATTTAGTTTATGTTTAGTCTAATTCTTCTAGTTCTTTCTTCAAAAGGCAAAAAGAAGGCATAAAGAGACCAAAAATTATTAAACAAGTGATTCTGCCACTAAAACTCCATTTTACTTTAGACACATCCTCATCCTAAATTTCATATTAGACATTAATTAAATTAATAATTAGATTTTAAACTCTTGTTCTTGAACATGACTAAAACCAAAGGTGAGAGTCTCAAAAATTCTTCGGCACATAATTGCAAATATCCATTAGAAATTATTATTAAGATGTTATAAACACTTTAGAACACCTTAGAGCTGCAGCCTCTACAAGACAGAAGAATTTACTTCAATTAAGGAACCTGACTGAAGTACTAAAAAAACAGTGATCTGTTCTATGAGAATGGAATATTAAACATTTCAAGCAACACCTCATTTACCTCCTAAAATTTGCCAGTTCCCATTAACTTCTTCACAGACCCATCACTTTTAATCTGTTATAGTACCAATTACTGTAAAACCCCAGGGGAGCATGGCACAACCCAGCAGAAAGGGTTATCAGTCTATGGGTGAGGGAGACCAGAAATACTGAGGGGAAATTCTCTGGCAAATCATCTCTTTGCAACACTGCATTATTCATTGAAGACAACATGCTCAGCACAGGAGCAAACAACTGAACTATTATTTCCACTTTCAGCAGTTCTACACCATTGTGGCAAGTTTCTGATGGTAACTGGCAGCTTCTCAACAGCTCATCAAAAATCGGATAACTGAAATTAAATCGAGCATATGAGAGAATTGGAAGGAAAGGCTGAAGCACAGACCTTTTCTAAACAGAATGGAGGGTCAATTTTAAATTGCTGTGGTAATGTTAGCAAACATGTACCAGTTATTTATTGCAAATGAGGCAAGCAACTTCCCCTAATGCAGAAATTTTAAATTGTAGACACATGCATATGCTTGGAGCTGACTAATTTTTGAAGTAAGAAGCATCCTACAATTAAGTCACCTAATATCTAATAAAAAACAGAACAACAAATTAAAAAACCCCACCCGTGAGTATATACATGAACTAAACACATTCAGTCATCTTTAAACATTCTAAGTTTAAAATCCCATCTGAAAGACATATTCAAAGTTATAATAAATATTTAGAATCAAATAAAATAGCCATTCTTACCTCAGTAACAGTGCAAAGCTTTTTGAGGCTAATAAAAGGAATTGGTAACTTAAAAAGCTTTTATTTTTTAAGCAATCAGCTTTAATACAATTGTATTTTCAGTCATTTGATGGGTTGAAAACAGGTCACAGATTAGGGTTCAAATGGCTCAGCACAGCCACAACCTCCAGACATTCATGTTCAGCTGCAAACCACTACCTGCACCATCATACAGGGTCACTCTGGTAATAAATCACAACAAACTTGTTTTGTTTGCAAAGCTGGCAGACTGTAGACTGCTCATGTACAACTACAACTATCAGCTCTTTTAAGAAATTACTGTAAGTGCAGGGAAATCTGACTTTTCCCACTTTGGCTGAATGTTTTCTATCCTGCATTTCTGAATAGATGTGTTCCATACGAGTTTGCCTTGAGCTGGGTCCGAGCTGTGATCTGCTAGAGCACTCATGGAAGCACATAGCTGCCAATAATTATTCTGATGGAAAAAAAAAATTAAATGAGCTTCCTGCATACCTATTGCAGCAAAAAGAACATCCTAAATATGAATACATTGACCCTATAAAACTCAGTCTAACCCACCATCTATTGCTCCTCATCCAATGAACATGTAGCAGTAGATCTGTAAAAGCACACATGTAGTGTTAGTTTAGGACAAGTTTAAAGCTGTAACAGTGCAATAAAACAAGCAAATGTTTATTCGTTTACTAAATGTACTGTGGAGTAACTTGAGGAATCTTCTTCAATGTACACATCTGCTCAGCTGGCAGTAGTCTAAACACATTGGAAGCCAAGAACTTTTGATTGTCAGGAGTCTTTAAGCTCCGACACAGAATTGCAGAGGACATTCTTGTCTGCATTACATTTACTATGATTTAAAGACAGTGAACACATCCAGGGTACAGACATTTTCTGGGCATCATGACAGAACTCAAAAGTTTAAAGAAAGAAAGGATTACAACATTTACTTTTTCCCACAATCAACAGAAGTTTTAGCTTTCTATCTCTCTCTTGGTCTTACCACTGGTTCCATAATAAAATTTAGGTCTCCATCTAAATCATCTGAAGCTTTTAACTTTTTGCTCCAAACCATAAGCTCAAATCTGAGGCCAAGAATGGGCTGTTGCACTCACAGCAATCTTAATTTCATATAAGATTCATTCAGTCTCTCACCTGTCCCCACTCAAATCCATGCTTTAGGGACACTTACACTCTTTCCTTAGTCTACACGATACAATTATCTCTAGTTCTATTTACCAGCAACTTCCTACATCCTCTGCTGCAATCCTGGGCATTTTGACTTGTTAACACTTCCTGCCCATAAATACTTAGGATGAATTTGAAAATTATTATATCAAATACAGTTTTAGTGTACTTTCTGAGGTGAGCAATGAAGTACTCCATCGCCACAGATAAATTATCACTGTCAAGTCAAAGTTCCAGCCAAATAAGCTGCAGTGCAGTGGCAGGGCTTCAGCTCACCTACCTCACTCGCTGCTGAGCCACACCTCCCTCATGTTTCTCCACACCATTTCGTTAAATACTCCAATGTTCAGGCCTACGCTTTCAAGTGTCTTTTTTTTAAACACTTGTTACAAAATCCCCTAATTTTCTCAAGGCAATTCCTCAATCCCTTCAACGCCTACTTCCAGCACTTCTATAATTGTTGCTTGTTGCTTCCTACACCCTCCTGAGCGTCCCCCCAGCTCCGTCCCCTCAGAGCCGGCGGTGACCCTGGCCGCTCCTGACCCTGCCCCAAGCAGGAACGCGGGGAACCCATCGCCGCGGCACAGCCGCTGCACGGGGGCTGAGGAAAATGTTCCACGTCAGCACTACCGAGGGCAAGGTCATGTCGGCTCTTTCAGAGAGTCGGAAGGCACAAGCACAGCTCCTCAGGGCGGCTGCAGCCCCCAGCCCCACACGGCCGGCGGGGCGGGGAGGGGAGGGGCGGCGGCCGCGCCGCCAGCGCCCGCCGGGCCCTGAGGGGAGCGGAGCAGCCGAGGGCGAGAGGCGCCGGGACAGCGCTCCCAGGCACACGGCGGAGCTCGGGGCGGGCCGGTGCAGGGCCAGGAGCTGCACTCGACGATTCTCAGGATATTCTGTGATTCACTGACCTCTGGAGTCAGTAACAGCACAAACCCCCAGCGACCAGGAAGCCCCAGAGCCATCACAACTAGTGATGACAGCTTTGCTTTCCCAAAACAAATTCTATACACATATTTTAAACATACATTATGAAATAAATGTGGATCTAATTTAGGCTACATTCTTTCCCACCTAGAATTAATGATTTAATTTAAGGCGAAGGGAAGCGCACCACAAGAACAGCGGGGTCTGGTGCAGGATGAGTGACCTCAGCCCCTGCTTAGGACACCACCAGCCCTGACCTCTGACACTCATCCAAATTTAGTGTCAGAAATATTACAGCCCCATCCAGAACAGTTTAGTAGCTTACCCAGGTGTCAACTGGTAAAATCAAACACACATAAAGACTAGGGCATGCAAGAACCCTGTTTTCTTAAGCGGTATTAATTACTGATGGAGATCAATAACATCCAGGTTCTCACAATGACACCTGAGAGGAGGTGCATAAAAATAGTGGGTACAGCTGTTAACCTTTGTAGTGTAGAGATATATGTAGCCTACTCTGAAGAAACAAGTTTTAAGAGATTGTATTGTCATGTAATTAAGACTTTTATTTTCCCTGCAGGTACGTAAGCATTGCTGTCCTAGAGCAAAGAAGATCCCAATGGCCTCAGGGTACAGACTCCAGGTGGATTCTCTGCAACACAGTGGCCCTCTCTGTCTCTTGAGCACCTAATTCCTTGCCCCTTAACCCATACTTCTGACAATCCCCTTAAATGCTTCTGTACCCTTTTGGCATCATGACTCCAGCTCTGTCCCAAATAATGCTAAGCCAGTTCTTTAGGATATACAGTTAATAACTCACTCCAGCATTTGGATAGAACACCATGTGATTTACCTCAACAAGAGATGAAGACTCCATTTGACTGTTGCTAGGTAGGTGTTGCACATATCCTAAGAACTAAATCTACAATTGGTTTGGATACTCAGGATGAAAGTGATTTAAGTATTTAGTTCCAAGGTCGTGAGTCTTGGGGAAGAAGTCTCTGGATTCTGGAGAGCAGAAGAGTTCAGTTACTAATTTTCCCTTGCATCACTAATAGCAAGTCATCTTTCCCACATTTTAGTGTGAGAATGTGATGACAGAGCTGCTATTAAACAATTATAGTACTTCTGGGAGTATTCTAAGGTTAGAAATGCAACATTTCACATTTAACATCTTGAAATTATTTTTTCCCTTTGCAATGCAAGTTCACAATCATTTCAAAACTCACAAATTTTGACATACCTTCAAACAGGCTATTCCACGTTTAACAGACAGTGGTTCCCACTCTAGTGTAAATATAATATAATGAAGCCTTCTTAATACTCCACTCTTCCACAGAAATGCTTCTGAATTTGCTGATTTGAAGAATTCTTTTGTTTTTACCCCTCCAAGGGAAACACATAGCAATTTAAATTTATGACAATAGGCCTGCTTTTCTTGGTTACATTTCACAAATATGTTGAAAATAGTCCATGGAACAAAAGGGTCTGCTCACTCAAACCGTTTCAGGCGCTAATAAATAAAGACAAACCAGTTCCTAAGAAAATGTCTTTAATTTTCATGTTATGGAAATACATATTTTGGTTTTATTTCCATGATACAAAAATTTAAATATCAAACATTTTCTGAAATCTACCAATGCAGATCCTTTTTTAAACAAATAAAGGGCTGGTGCAGTTAGCAGGTTTATCACATTTACCAAAAAACATTTTTTTACAGAATCAGGATTTAAAAGTGGGAACAACAGATGTGAAAACAAAGAAAAACTACCTCCCACCAGGAAATTAATGTTTGAGAAACTTTTAAGTTACAGTTTTTTGAAAGGGTAGGTATGTGTAAAGCTGGTATTTAGATGACTCCCACCTGCACTGGGGGTGGGGGGAGAGAACAGAAATTCAAAAAATGTTCCTGGATAAAGTAACAGGTAGAAAGCAATAAGTAAAACTGCAGTTCTACCTGCTTCCAGAATGCTGACAGCATACTGAAGCTGCCTGAAAAAACAGTTAAATATTAGGAGAGCTGTGTTCACTCCCCAAGCAAAGGAAACAGCCTAGCACAAAATCACAGAGTGCCAGTTCTTGTACAGTTCGTAGCCAGCATGCCAAAGGAGGTGACCAAAGGACATTGAGTCTTGCTTCTTAAACCTAACATCAGTTACAACAGCAAGGATTTCACAGGATCAACGACAAGTCATAAACTAGGTAATGTACACACGAGTAAAACTGACAGTGATTGTTCAAGAAACAGTTTAAAATAATTAAACTGATTTTCAGGACACATACTGCTTTGTTAACACCACTTTATTTAAATAAAGTATGGCTTCCAAGAGGTGTTTTCTCTCAACTTCTTTCAATCAATTCCACTTTTTAAGGCAGTTGTTTCCTACCATGTTTCAGGGACCTCAAAAATTCCAGTGGAACTAGTTGTGAGGCTTCCTAGAAGACAGAATCATGGAATAAAAATTACATCAAGATTTTGTTGTTGTTGTTCTTTCAGAGGATATTAAGAGATATTTTCCTATAGAAGGAGGCTCTAGATATGTTACTGGCAAGTCAATATTTACAAAGAGGAACCAAGAGACTGTTTATGAATAGGCATTTAAAAAAAAAGGGAAAAAATAAAGGTTAATTTCAGGTTTCTTACATAAATGGTAAATAATGTATTTTTAACCCTAGTAATTAAGTAATTTTGGTTTTGCAATTACTGGGATGATAAAGTTAAATACTATTTTCCCAAGTGTACTTGCCATTATTTTTATTTAGGCTGTTAAGACAGGGAAGAACATTTCCATCCCAAATTAATTGGAGAATAAAAATGAATCATTAATACCAATAACACATATTCCCACAATGGCAAATAAGAGCCTGAATTTTATACTCAGAATTACAGACACTCCTGTCATTTTGCATATGCTTACAGGCCCCAACTGCCCTACTGAAGAAAAAGAAGAAAATTTCCAAGCACAGAATCAGCTTTTGAATCAGCTAAGAAAGATTTTACCAAGTCAGGAGAAAGGATGTCTGGTGGACAATACTACTTTCTGGATAAAAGCTGCTAGTGCAGTTATTGAAACAAAGTTTTAATTAAAATATTTGAATATACTTCAATGCAGGCAGTGCTCCAGATGACTAATATGGTATGGTCATCTGGACCAAATTAAGATACAATTTCATTTTTATTATAGTCCAATTTCTGCAAGAAATTACTAATAAACATTGAAATAGAATCAACAAGAGATAGATCAATAAAATTAAAACATTTTTCACGTTTAAATTCAGGTGATCTAAGGATAGTTATTTCCTTTTTTTGCACAAGCTGCAGTAACTCACAAACCAGCAAAAATTACAAGGTGAAACATCTTCATCTGATTGTAACCTGCCTGCATTTAGTCAGACGTTCAGTTCAAAGTACTTTGGCTAAAAAAAAATATAAGTATTAAAATCTGAAAACATCCACCTTCACATCAACCCTAGGTGTAAAGTCTTCAGTCAAATAAAGCCCAATAAAGGTTATGGTTACAAATATCACACAGAACACTGAATGTATTAATGTACACATAAAAACAGAGTGCCCTCAATTTTGCTTACAATATGCAAAACACATTGAGTAACCTTAACTGGAAAGTCACATTAAAAAAAAAAAATTCAAAAAGCTTTATTTTAAGGAATAAAGTAAGCAAAAGTAATAAATCAACTACATTCTGATTCCTTTGGTTGGTGTCAGACTGGGTTTTGGTTGGTTGTGAGTTTTTTGGTTTGGGATGAGTTCTTTGGTTTTTGATGTTGTTTTGGGTTTGTTTGTTGAGGTTTTTTTCAATTTTTATATGATGCAGTCTTCAGTTTCAAGAAGAACTTTGAATGTAATGGAGTAAGTTACTGCTAGAAGCAATGACTTTCAAGAAAAGAATTTCCGTTCTTTTCAGACCTAGAACATTTCCAAACAGAACAGAACACCATGTGCATTAACATGGTTCCAGCACTTACCTGCTGGAACTTGTTCTGTCTTGATCTTTTTCAACTTTTTGGCTCTCTTCTTGCCATCTGGAAGGGACTCTGCACAGGAGTCTGTCTGATCACTTTCTGGATCTTGGCCTTCTCCCTCTTCCATATCATCAGAAACAGTTTCTTCCTCAATAGGACTCATGCTTCTCTTTCCCACTGTACTGGTACCTGTGAAACTGGAACACAGAAGAAAGATGATTGTGAAGAAGTCAAGAAGATGTAGGTACATAGGTGCACATTGCTGTACATCTATTAAACGCTTATGAAGGTAGAAGAATAAACTGTGGTAAGTGGTGTACCATGAAATTACATTATCTGAAAGAGCTGGCCTAACTATAAAGTTCCTCAACTTTGCTATCTAATCTGATCTTATGCAGATCAAGGTATTCATTTTTTGTACTACTGATATCTCAGACTTGGCTGCTATTGTGGTGAGAGCACTCATCTGAAATGTAATTAAATCAGTTCTCTGTCCCTGCACAGTTTTACATTTTATTCTCACAGTTATGCAAGCTCTTTAAAGCACTCAATAGACACCAAATCATGCACAACTGAAGCCTCAAAACCACATCTTGAAACTGAAGGAGTCTACATGCTAACTTCACCTCTCTCCTGGAAATATAGGTAGTTTTAAAAGCATTTATACATAAAGGTAGAGGAAAACATCAAGCTCCACATATAAAATTTAAATCTGGCTTTCAAGTGCAGAGTCCTGTTATTGATGGGACCAGCAAAATAAAGAGCACAAAAAATTGCACATTCATTTCATTAGTAGCATTTGAATGAAGTCTGACTAACAGAGTATGAAGATGAACTCAGAGCTCCACTCCATTCAGCACACATTGAAATAACCTTGTGTAGGCTTCTGTTCCACTGCAATGCTATTGTTACATTTCCTTAAAAGACAACTGACAATATTAAAATCAAATTAGCATGAGTATAAAACAGAATGAGGTAGCAAAGGGGCTAATTAAAAAACAGTTCCCATTATGAACTTCTAGATATGTAAACACCAGCTACTTAAATGTCTAATACAATGCTTTTAGAACAAGCAATTTTAAAAAGGGTAGTTTTAGATTTATGAACTTTTATTTTTTAATTAGAACCACACAACATGGCTGTATGCATCTAAGCCATGTTCTATTCTATGAGTTAAATAAATATTAATACTAAGTTATAAAACAAAGCTTTACAAGGTATTTTTTTTATTTTTAATCAACAGCAGTGAATTACAGTGTTTCAATAAGGTTTCAGCTAAAGGAAGAACTGTTAAATTTTGCAGTATACTTTTGGCTTTGAAATGGAATTTTTTCAGCTGAACATTTTGCAACTTAAAACAGAGTCTGTCTGGGATGTCCAAAGGCAATAAACAAAGATGAAACATATGATTACATCTCATGCTCTTACATCCACTTTAGGAGCACAAACACCATTTACTTTGATGAATAGCTGGCTTTTCCTCCAAACATTCACACACAGAAGGCCCTCTTGCATGATTTCTTGCAAATCATCATTTTGAGTCATACCACAACCACCACCAATAAAAGCTGGATAGAACTGTTAATCCTATGTACACACTTCAAGACTGCAAAACAGGCAAAAACTAGGGATGGAAAGAAAAAATCTAGGGAAGAAGGAGCATTAGGAAATGAGAAACTACTCTTTTTTAAAAATACAGTTTAGAAAAGCTTGTAAGAATTCTACTTTGGGGAAAGCCATTCTGAAAAATGCATCAGGAAGAAAAAACTTGGGAACCGTAAGTTATGATCCCAGGATTTCTTCAGCACTTGGCTCTCAGAAGGGAACTTGCACTCACTGTAAGAAGAAGATCCCTTCTTGAATGGTCTTATGGCTGAATTTAACTTTTTCCAAGGCTCCTGTAAAGTTATTGCAAATAAAGAAAAACAAATTCTTGACCTTCAGTGCACATTTAGCTGGGTACCAAAGAACAACATAAAAATTAACTTTAGACCACAGTCCTCCTGCAGATAGCTTATGGGGAAAAAAAGCCTACCACCAAAAGCTGGCATCACAAAATACAAAATAAACATATTTTAGAATGAAGAACCATTGTCTTCCTTTCTCCCAAATAATTTTATTTTCTATTCATTCATTGATTGCATGGGTTCTAGAGGGGAAGGGTTGATTTTTTTTTATGTCTTGTTCTTCTTTAATCTTAAATAAGATTTAAGATTACAGCAACATTATTTATGCACTTAGCAGTAAATGAGTATGGTTGCATACATGAGTTAAGAGCACTACTCAAAGTTCAGTTTTCTACTTATAACAGTTATTTTGGATGTGTCCACATATCTGCCTCAACTTCTTCATTCAGCTGAGGAACAACTGAACAAAGTTCAGGATTAGAACACAAGAATAGCTTTCAGTCATTGCCCAATGCAGACAGACTTCTTTTATGATCCTTATGACAATTCAGAGACACAGATTTAAACCATCCTCAGGTTTCAAAGCCCATCTGTACAACAGCTATCCAGGCAATAACTCTGTTTTTTTTTCTAGAGAATATATTTCAAGATGAACTAAATAGCAGCAATCCAACTAGTACTATGGTAATTAAATTGAAAGAATCACCAAGCGGAGGGGATCAAAAAGTAGGAAAACAATTATGATGATGTAGCATTCAGCATTTTCTGTTTTGGAAAAGCATGTCTGAGTTTTCAAAGAAACACTTCACACAAGACATTTGTAACTGGCCTGGATATTTGAGGACCTACAATTTCATTTACACAAAACTAAGTTCTCTTGACACTTGAAACAACATTGAGAGGTGGGAGTAGATACTGATCCATCATAAAAATCAGACATTTCAGCTGAAGAACAGGTGAATTCACCTAAAATAACACTACATGCAGGAACACTATAATAATTTACTTGCAATATTTGTTATCTATACCCTAAATACCTCAGCTTTTGCAGTTCCTATTCTTTAGTGGGTAATAAACCACTAAAACAACCATTTCTGTTATAAACCAAAAGAATCATCATCAATAAACCAAGTAGAAACACTTGCACATTTCAAAAATTAGATAATCTTTGGCAAAATGAAGACATTCAAGGAAGTGGTGCTACAAACAGCTATCTTGACAGAAGATGCAGCACTCATAGTTTTAGGCAGAATATTGTATCCTTTCCTTGTACTTCATACCAGTCTTTTGGCATTGCCCTTACTCTTCTTTACTCTTTGCAGATGATGATCAGGAGAATAAGGAAGTACAAATAGAGCAGGGTACCTAGTTTTCCATAGAGGATACCCTATTTGACTTTTCCTGCTATGGTTTAACAGTATTTGGCTAAGGAAAAGCTCTTAAAGCCATGCATTTAACAGTCATGGCAGAGCTGGCAGGCAGTCATTTGTAAAGCACAACATAGCCAGTTCCATCTGTTTCCTATGTGTGTTCTGAATAGCAACAGATTTGGACAAGGGGATCTTATTTACTACTTGAAGTTTTGTCAACTACTGCAGTTTTTCATCTACTTCTCCATCTTATATTAATAATTAGGCATATTTCCACTGAAATACATTTTTATATTTAAGGGTAGTATTAAGTTATAAGCAAGAGATACATATTAATTATAAATAATTTTACCTTGTGACAGCTATTAATACTATTAAACTTCATTTTCTGAAGAGAAGTTCCTCTACAATACAGAACTACAGTTTTATCAAGACAAGAATTAAAGAACCTTTGTTACATATTTATCAATCTGTCAATTTAAGACAAAAGTTCCTTACAAGAAATACTCGACAGCTTCCTTACTGAATGAAAAAGTAACCAGGACACATTGTCATCATGGAGACAAACAGCTATCCTGCAGCTGTGCTCCTTGGCAGAAGCTGATGCAGCAAGCTCATTAAATAATAAATAAATAAAGGATGTAGTAACATGAAGCTATTATAAGAGATCAGCTGCTGGATACATCACAGTGCCGAGTGCGCAGCTAGATATGACTTCAACTAATCTGGACAAATATACATGCACACATACATATTTGTCCCAATTGTTTATATAAATATTGATATTACATTTATATTAAATTATTGGATATAATAGATAAAACAGAAATATTTTCTATACCTTTAGATATAAATATTTTTATATACCTTCTTCTGGAAAATAAAGTGTTCGTCTTGAGTGAAATCAAAGACCATGGTTTGCAGTTCCACATTCTATCTAAACAGATTACACTTCAGAGGAAGCATTTACAAAATATAAATTAAGAAAAGAATTAAATATAACTAGTAAAAAATAAAAATAAATGAAGAAAAGCATGTCAAAAATTCTGCATGAGAGGGAATCCAGGAACAGAACCAAATCACTTTATTAATGGAATAATAAGAGAACAAAAAATTATGTAACATCATTTATAAGAGATCTGTCAACAAAATAAAGGCTGCTACCCAAGGCTATCAAGTTGTTGATCATGTGAAAACAAAAAGCTACTTCTTGTAGAATTTTACAACACTAGGTGAAAAAAAGATATTAAAAAATTTCAAGGAGCGTAAGTGCTTAGACAGACAACTCATTGCAGTATGTCAAACTTTTAGAAAAAGAATTTACTGAAAATTTTGTTCAGCAATTTTCCAAATGACACATTTGTCGTGGATCTTAAACTTCTTTGCAAGACAACAGCAAATCAGCTTTCTGCATTTCCTGTTCTTCATGAGCTGCCATCATTACCATCTGCCTGCAACCTGTGAGGAACCCAAACTCCAGCACCCATTGAGAGGAGACACTTCCTCTGGCAGAAACAAAACCAGAACCTAGTGTTTCTTTGCAGCAACCTCAAGGTGCACTAAGTATTTCCAGACTATTTAATAGTCTACCACCTCAGTTATAGAGCTAAGCCTTAGCCACCTGCAGGCTGGTGCCAGGAGAATCCTTACAGCTCCTCATTTCACAGCATGGACACCCCAGGATCCCTGAGTACAACAGTTCCATTAAACTAACTGCATTTGATACGGATTCTATCATCATTCCTCCATATGTTTTTTTGAATCAAACATGTCTATAACACATTTAGAATTCCCACCATGACAAAAGCCATGAACATCTGACAGCTTGCCAAAATACACACCTGCAAAACCGTAAGGTCATGAGAAGAACAGAACAATTTTAGTGAATTTGTTACTTGACAGATTCACATTTACAGGAAGATATAATGAGAATTAAAACTTAATGTAGCATTCCAAGAAAGATAAAGAAGAAATACCTCTGCACTGGTTCTATGAGCACCAAATTTGGTTTGTGTAACCACAGGGAAGGGAGAAGAAGAAGAAAAAAAATCCCCGAAAACAAACCAAAACATCTGCTTGGAGAAGTGTAACTTACACACTCCACTCAAACTTATTCTCATGTAGAATTCAAAAAACTGGGGGGACAGTGCAGGAGAAGACAGAGGGAAGAATGGCAATAACTTGATAAGCTATTTATACAATTATATTAACACTAAAAATCTCTTCACATGCTCAGCTACACAGATGACTGAGAAAGAAGCTGCCTGTAACCACCATATCCAAAACCTGTCATTAATATCAATGGATAAACATGGAACAAGAAATACACACAGCAACACAGGGAATATACTGTATCAGAACAAAAAGCATCATGTCCTGACTTAATACTGAAAATAATGAACTAAAGCCCTTTCAAGCTTTATACTAAAAGCTTAAAGCCGTCATCATTTGCCATCCTATTTCTGAAGCATAAGGAAAACTTCATCAGGACTGCTCTAGAAGAGAATTTAGACCATTCTTTGTGGCACTATTATCACCATGGAAAGTCAGCCCAAAACCAACATGGTCTTTAAAAGGATATATGATGTCAACTAAGTGTCCATAAGACACAAGCCATTTGCAAGTGTCATCCAACTACAGAAAATTATTTTGAAGTTTTGGTTATAAGAAATTATGCTGCTACATCAAGCTCAGAAACTGTAATGTGACCTGCCCTCAAGATCCCAGCGTTTAAAAGTCTGTCTGATCACATTCGTGATGAAATTCCCTCTGTTCCTTTACCTATCGTCTTGTGACAGCTGATGTACCACTGCTGATTTATATGCAGAGTAATACATACAGAAAAAATGTCCTGTATTAGTTAAGAACCACCTGACAACTGCTGGATTTTGGATAGGGATGCAGTAAGAACATGAGCTGGCAGCACAGACATCTCACCTGAGCTGGCAGCACAGACATCTCACCTGTTGACACAGTAGTATCGACTCTGGGAACCGTAAGGCGTGCACTGGGTTTTTAACCTCTTCCTCTCCATCTCCTTCCAACTATCTTCTGTACATTTTCTCTTGGCCTGTTTTTCTTCATGTTTTTTCTCCACATATTCTGCATATGTCTGGATCCTATAACTTTCAGCATACCGGCTGGTGTTTACAGCTATGGAGGAGGAGAATGATATTATACACAAAACACTTAAATGACAGCATGCCCTATACTGAAATAGCTTATTTGGAAAAGCAGAAGGCTGCAAGCTATTTGCTCTGTTCATAAAACAATTTCTAGTTCCATTGTTAGCAATTAAAAAAACAAACCCAAAATGCCATATTCTCTAGAAGTCACAACATCTGAACTAGATGCTCAAAGCTCTTCTCAAAGTCCAACTTTGTGCAAAAAGAGTTAAATCTACTTAAGACATTTCTTTTAAATTAGAAACGATCAATTCTTCAGTCGTAACCCTCTTCCAGATTGCTTGTTGGCAAGAAAAGATTTCCTGGATTTTTTCCCTTTTAGTCTCATTACTTAACCCAGCAGGTTTATTTTGCAAGTCTGCCAGGAAAAGACGACATTTGCAAAGCCTTTGCCAAAACTCTGTTTGATTGCTGTGAAACATAAGCTTATTTGAGCTGCATTTTTGGTTGCACAAGATATCCATGGAAGAAGCACTTAACTAACAGCCAGCTGGTTCCATCCTTGTATCTTTCTAATGCCTGATCTCCCTTAAACCAAAAAACACTTCAAGTTCAAGGTAGAAAGATTTCTGTCAATGCAAAATTAGAAGCACTTTAAAACTAAAGAAAAAAACTTTCACTGCCTCCACTCAGTAACAATTTAACAACATTCCTTCAAGCCCCAGCATCTTCACAGCTCTCAGCCTTTAGTTTGTGAGCCAAGCTCTGGCCTGACGCCATCCCTGTAACAGATGAATCAGCAAATTAAACTGACTGTCAACTGGTGTCTTCTGCTGCTTTCAGCCTAGCTCTCTGAAAGAGAGTATTGTAAACCAACCAGAAAACCAGTTTAAATGTAAACAAAACAAAGCAAACACCCCCTCCAACCTCAGATTGTTGTTCTGCACATTTTAAAATACTGTCATTGTAGTGGAGACAAAAATCCTGATTTTATTATGTACTTCCAATTTTTTACAGCCATTTCAGATGCATATCCCACTCGGGGATTCTAGCTGAGCTGTTATAAATACATGTATTCTGTGCTACCTCTGGTGCAAGCACTAGAGATGGCAAGCTCCAACAGCACATTTCAGAAAAGGTGAGGAAGATGGGAGGATGTGTTTTTTTCTCCTCTTTCAGGATGCATCACCCATTCTGTGTTTTTGCTGTGTAACAGTGAAACAGATATCTATAATACCTGCCATGGTATAGAGATGCTGCTGTTGCAACATACATAAGACCAGGCAAGAGTGTTGACTATTTAATTTTAATCCCGAGTACAGACAGCAGTAGTTATGATTAACAGCCCCATGAGACAGTTGCACTAACCAACAAGTATCAGACATTCCTTCTTTCATTGCCCTATATTTGTTTTGAGCTGTGAAGCTACAGGATCTGTTTGTAGGAATTAGGACAATATTTATTGCCCATGAAGTTATGGGGCAGGCATCATGAATGAATTAATAAGGCTCACTGGAGTTTACTGCATGCCAGCCAACATTCCTTGGGGGAAAATTTGTTTAGTTAAACTCAAGCATGTTTTTACTTGCTAAAATCAAGCACAAAGTTACCATGGATCATCCGATACATAATCTTTTGTTAAAACACAATAACATTATTTGTTTTGCTACAAGATATGAGCCAAAGTTATGGGTCTGCCATTTAATTCCCTGATAAACTCAGCCCTTTCTCAAGGAAGAAAAACAAATCATTTGAGGCCTAAATATAATTCTAAAATAAATCTGTACAAGAGTCAGTATTTTTGTACTAAGTCAACTCTACTTTCTTGAAATAAGGCATGTATTTTACAGCAATCCATTCATATGGTACATACAAATAGCATATATATTTAACATATAAAATGTTACATGCTGAATATTTTGCTTCATCATTGAAAAACTGAAATGAAGACATATGGAGAAGTCTAAGGAGCCACAAAGATAAAACAATCTTGCATGGTCGTCTTGAACTGAAGGGCAGTTCCTGGTAGGAGTTTAATACATTTCCTCTGATGCTTTTTTGATGGATGCTGTCCATATTGATAAACAAAGCAAACACAGTTAGGTCGTTCTGCACTCTAAACAGAAGAAATGCACTGCTAGAATGCTCTGTGAATTCTAAAAAACTAAAGAGAACTCAGGGGGAGAACCTTTCTGTGAGAAACCTGACCTAGTAACCAACACCATGTGGCTGCATTTCACATTAACTGCAGCCCTAAAGTTTCTGTCTCATAGCAGAATAACAGTAATTGCAAATTCTTTTAGGAAAAACATTTCTAGAGGATGGCACCCTCCCTCATTACTAGGGAAGACATCAAACAGGCTGACTGTCATTGAGTGGTCCAAGAGGAATGTGTACAAAGATACCTTTTTGTCAAGTCCTTGCTTTTATGCAGAGCAACATCCTGACAGATGGCCACTGACAAAATTAAGCCTCTTAATAAAAAGACAAATATGTTGGTGTACTGTGTATGTAAAAGAAAAGCCACAATATAGAAATACAATAAACACACAGAGCTATACAGATTAAGGCTGCAATACTAAACACTTAAGCTTATGAAATACTTCAGTAAAATTTCACCTGTGAGGCCTTTAAGTGACCTCTGTATGGATGCTGCATTAACCTTATCTGATCATGTTCTCCTTAGAACATGGGAGCACTGCCTCAGCCAGAGCAACAGTGTGCAATTAGTGAGCAGCTAAGGCAGTATTTGGTTTTACTCTCAATACTCACCATATGGTTCCACAGCCTTATACACTGACTACTAGGGCTATTCATGCCACATGTAACAATCCAGAAGTTTGCCATGATGACAAAAGTGCACATGCATAGTCCAGTATTTCAAAGTAAAACTAAGAAGTGGAAGCAGCAGTGCTGTGTGCCTATTTTATCAACAGAAAGCAGACTCAACATCCCAAATCAGAGGCCATCTCTTAAATTACCTAAATGGAATTAAACTGTCCCCTACACAACATTCAGGGCTGAGTTCTTCACAGAAAATGTACAAATATACTCCCAGAGAAGCCATAAATCCTAAAGAAACATGTACATGATCATGTAACCATGGACATTATCAAGGTGTAAGCAGAATCCAACTACACTTTGTTAAATATTAGTGAAACTGTCAGCGTAACATTAATGGTCCCTTTTGTTAACCCACATACAGTTTTCAGTCTTTCAAGCATATGTGGACAATTTCTGCTGCAATGCATTAAAATGTTAAACACACATGACTAATTAGCTGACCGGAGTATCTTAAGTATATTTGATAAGAGCAACTATCTGCAGGCTGTACCCAAACTGCTAACACCAATTTGTACATGGTGCTGCCCACCCCTTTGATTTCCTCTCCTGTATCAACTTAAGATAGAAGGTGCCTATACAGACTCTAAATATCAGCTCAAAGTCAGAAACCTCTTTAAGAGATGAGCATAGAAGTACACCCATAGCAACATCTTGCCTTGTATTTATATTGTTTCACAGTCCTCCAAGGCTTTTTACAAAGTCCAGAAGATGCAGACATTTATAGGAACAGGTTAAAAACCAGGTCACATTATAGTTATTCCTAAGTTCTTCACTTAAGCATATCTCACTAAATCACAAGTACAAACAGTGACTTTTATTACCAAAACAATTCATTAAAGAATTTAAGATGAGGGAATAGAATAACAGAATTGTTTCTGAAATGCATTAATCACAGAAAAAAACCAACAGACCCCAAACCAATGATATACCAAGAATTTTAAGCAATTTTACAGTAAAAATCACACAATTTTTGGTAATTGAAGTTGCTTTAATTTATCAGCTTGGTTGACTCACTGCTTTAAGTATATGAATTTCTACTAACCTGATTTCATGAAAATCTATGAAAGACTATAATCACCTGAGCTTTCAAACAAATAGTATTTCCCAGCATGTAGGCCACAGAACGAGCCTCCCTGGTTGTCATAGCACAAAAAAAGACATAGAGCAGTGCCAGAAAGATTCAATTTTAATAATTCAGTTCTTTCCAAAATATGTACTTGCTATAACCAAAACAGAATTAAAAAAAAAATCAAAACCAAACCTACCAACAACAACTACAAAAAGTAGTGATGATAATGTATACACCAAGCATTTAGACAATGGATAAGTACCTGAGGTGACAGCAGTGGGGAATTTACTGCAGCAGCGTCTAGGAAGGCTTTAATTGACATAATTTTTTATCTGGAACTACTCATTACAAGTTATTTCATTCTTATAACTATATATGGATGAAGAAACAATGGCTCTTGCTGCTATGGAGCAATTGCTATAAGGAGGCTGCTGGTGAGCCCTCAATATCCTCTGCAGAGCTATGAATGTATGAGGAAGTATGAAAAACACTCCCAGGATGTTCATAAGGAATTACAGAGATGCACTGATTGTACATCCAGACCCTAAAAGCTTCTTTAGTTTTGCTTAGTAAGGATAGATCATGGTAAACTCAGTGGGGTTTTCTAATCTGTTTTATTTCTTTTTTTAATTGTGGGAATTCTGTCTGAATAGCTCTTAAGTGCAACTAAATTTTAGCCAGTTATTCAGAAGTGCTACATGCACTGCTGCTCTCACTGGCCCCACAGCATTTGATGCCAGCGTTTCAGTACATGGGGTGACACTACCAGAATATATCCCAAATGATCATCTATAATGGCCTAATTCCAGCCATTGTTCCCTGAAGTAAGGTTATGGGTCAGAACTCACATAAATGCCCAAAAAAATTAGTAAAACCACTAAGAGCTTCTGGATTCAACTACAGTCAAACAAAATCTTTTAAATACTCCAGCCCCAAAGCCTCCCTCAAAACAACATAAAATCCCCAAACCACCAACAAACCCAACCTAAAACCCAACACACCAAGAAGACTGTTTTCCCACATAACTAACAGCAATATTTTCAAATGTTTGAATAAAAATTTTAAAACTTAGGTCTGCAGAGACTGCACATTGCTTATGCACAGTCTGTAGGCACATTAGCAGTCCAGGCTCTTCGGACACTTATTTTACATGTGTTCTACAATAGCACCAAAAGGCTTCTCACTGCATTTGTTCCTTGTAAATGTAAACCAAACTAAATGTGCATCAGTCCAAAGGGTCCTTGGAGGTGAAGACCACAGAAGTCTTTGACAGTTATACTCTGTGCAAAGTAACAGTGTTGAACAGCCTCAATAATTACTGCATCAAGTGAAGAAACCAGCACTATTCCACCTACGGGTTCAGGTACTTGGAGGATCATGGAATGAAACTCAAAATTCTCAAGCAAGTCCAGTTTGGGCTTGTCTTTGCTGCCACCCATGTGCTGCTGCTGCTGTGGAAGTCCAGTTCCTCCAAGCAAGTCAGTGGCTTTGCCATTAGAATCACAGACCCTGCTGGCTCAGAGCATTTTGTAGGAGCCAGTTAAAGTCTTAAGGCTGAAGTAAATCCAGCAACACTCACCTATTTGTACTTGCTCTGGCTGGCTCAGTGAGACAAATGCTGATGTATCATCAATCCATGAAACCTGAATGTTACCTAGAAAACCAAAAGAAATTTTTATGACTATTTCTATTTTAGACTCAGTCACAGATTTTTATCTGATATGCCATGACATAAAAAAGCCAACTAAGAGTAACTGCACTTGAGAAGGCTTCTGCCTGCTGTACAGGTGTGTAGTTCATACCCAGTTGCACAAGGGCCTGGAAGTGTTCAGAAAGTCAGGGCAGCATGAGGGTCTGTACATCCCAGACCCTCACATCCTCCCTTCAGGGCTTCTACATGAGTCTACGAAATAAACTGAAGTGATTTTCTGGGAATTTCAGCCCTTTACTCAAATAAATAACAGCTCTTTGAGTGATGATAAATTCCAGTTGAAAGGGGTAGGTAGAGGATTGATCACACCAACGGAGAACTCCACTGCTGGGACACTAAATTTTCAATCTCTGATTTGTTTGAATCCCACTATACATCATTTCCTGGATGTGAACTAAAAACTTAATTTGAGTCAATATGAGGACAAATGCACAAAATCATGAACCTCATTTGGAAGCTGTTACAATGGAACAGTGACTGGAAATAAGTCCCTCTATTCATCAAGCAGTTAGTGCATTTTCTATGTGAATGGCTTAAAATGTCACATTAGCACTAAAAGAGCTCATAATCAAGCAAAAGCAGAGGAAAGGATTCCCATTCCAGACACAAGGTCTTATTATAGTCTGAAATCCATTTACATCTCCTATGCTTACATCTCCTGTCCTTATCTAAGTGCTTTACTGTTAGTACAACTCAGATATTGAAAACTGGTGCCATTTTTTTCACCTAGACAAGAAAATCAAGTTATATATAATGTTACACCACCATTTAACCTTCAGACATTACAAGGTTAAAAACAACAATGCAAAAAGGCTTAAAATACATTTATTCCCAGTTGTTTAATCTATTGAAATCTAATTTAGTCTACAGGTTACAAGGTTATAGAAGTCTCTTCAGAAATCCAGCCAGATTATAAACAGATTTTCTAATTATAAAAAAATAAAAGCCTAGATAGATTTCATTCGCATGCTATACATTTGAGTAGCCAGCTATTTAGGAGTTTAAGTTATAGTCATTTTGATCATTGCCAAAACCACAATTAATTCAGTATGGTCTCTGACATCTCCCTGTACTGAAGGGCTAAGGCTGCCATTAAGATGAGCCTACACCATGAAGTTAGAATTTCTGTAAACCCTTTTTAGGGCACAGCAATTCAATTTCTAATAATTTTGCCTTTGAAGAACACAGAACTTTGCTGCCTTTGGATAAGGCTCTTTGGTGTAGGGGGAACATCCTTTTGGCAGGACTCTAACATTTCACAACACAAACAAGGCCCCAGCTGACTCGTGATTGCAGCTCAGAACTGAAGTGCAATTTGGTAGGACCCTGACATGCAGTTTCCTTTAAAGGACAGAAATTACTGTACAAATTCATATTTATCTAAATGCATTGATAAGTCTTTGCTCTAAAATTATTTATGTATAAAGTTCTCCAATTTTGTATTACTAATTACAAAATTTTCTAAACAATCATGTCAGACATCTGAGACCATATTCTGTTGTAACTCTGGAACACAGAAATGCAGCCCAGATTGTGTCCTTTTCCTATATATACAGTTTATTAATTTCAGTCTACCTGAGCAGACTGAAAGATAGATCAGAAAGAAAATTCCCCTGAATACCTTGCAATTGTGCCCTCAGTATAAAATAAGATCAGTGATTGACAAAAAAATCTCCTAAAAGAATTCAGCTACTATTCAGAAGGACTTCAGCATCCATATTTTCACTAAGTGCCAAATAAAAATAAATTAATAAAAACCCAACCTATTAGTGGCACAATTTCAGTTTTAGATCAGGCCGATGCATTCCATATGATTTCTGACTTGGTATTTTTAGCTAATAAAGGGTTTCAAGACCTGCCAACATATCTTGCTTTTATACTCAGATTTATACATTTTAAATACAGAATTTAAAGAAAGTCAAACATTAAATACCAGACACTGAGTTCCAATCTGAAGCAAACCACAAGAAATGCTTTTATGTAACTCTCCATGCTTAAGAAATGCTCTCTTCAGACTGCCACATTTCATCATTATTAAGAAGTAAGAATTGAGGAGAGATAAGATTAATAAATTAAATCATTCAGCAATACTGCTAAGCACTCAGTAAATACTGTGCATTTCAGAAGTATGGTGAAATGCAAATAAAGATCTGGAAAGCAAATGCAGCTGCAGTACAATATTTAGCAATCACCAGAGCCCCGTGCCAGCTCACTGCAAGGCCAGTGCAGATAAGCCATGGACAGCAGTGTAATGGAACACCAGCTCTAGAGAAATAAACCAGGAAACTTCTCTCTCTGCACTTCTAGAATACATCAAGTCTTCAACACTTTGAAGAATGCCACTGGTGGTGACACTGGTGGACTATGACATGAGAGTGCAAGTAAAATGTGCTTCTTCTATAAAGAAATTTGAAAATTCTCCATATATTAGCTCAAACATGATTGAATACACAGAATAAAATCATACTGATAGATTACATCACTGAAACATTTCCTTTTTATACTCTGTTCTTGTACATTTCCTACATGACTTCTACTGGTAATTAAGCAGTAGTTCTTATAATACTTTGATAATATGAGTTTTAATCAAAAGCCCAAAGACATTAATTTAAGCAGAACTTAAGGCTATACACTAAAGCTGTATTCCAGCAAATCCTGTTTTAATGACTTCCTATTTCACATCAGCACTACCAAATAAACAATGCAAATTTAAGAATCTGAAGTCTTCTAAGAGACTGCATAGTGCTGCAAGTACTTGTACAGTGAAACTACATACACCCCTGAGACTATAAAAACATCTTGCATGAACAGGTGTCCACTTGGTATGCAGGCAGTCCTGAAGGATTTCAGAATCATGAACACCCCTTCTAGAGTAGCAAATGTAAACCAGTTCCAAGTGTGACACTGCAGCCCTTTCAGCTGTTTCACCATATTTTGTTAGAAGCTCCATGGAAGATTATAATCTGCTTCAATTAATTCTAAAATAATTTTTCTGTAAAATTTTACTAATAATGCTTGATTCCAAGACACTTTGCTTTAACTGATGTACTACCTTAGGATAATTCATGTCTGCTACTGCCTTATTTTTTTTTTTACCTTTTGGCAAATGACTACTTCATGCTGTACCACTATGACCTTATCCACCTACAACAGGAAAACCACAGGCATTTCTGTATTCCAGAATTTTGGAAGGAATAATCTGCAGTTTGTTTTGAGATACCATGGCAAAAAGACTCTAAAAAAATATCGATTAATTACAAACCTGGAGCTTGTAAATAGAAATACGAAAACATTCAGCTCTAAAATCTGGATCCACGCGACCATTGGCAAGCCCCAAAGCGAGCCTTGAGCTGTGTGTGAGCGCGCCCCCTGGCGGCCGTGCCCGTCCCACGCACGGGAAGCGGCGGCGCTGAGGGGCACAAACCGGGAGCTGAAGGGCAGAAACCGCAGGGAGCCGAGAGAAAGAAACTGGGAGCTGAGGGGCACAAACCATCGGGAGCCGAGGCCAAACCGCGCTCCTCACCCCGAACAGCAGCTCCGCGAGAATCCTCTACATTCTCATGGCCTACATCTCCCAGTCGGGGCTATGAAATCCAAGCCACTACGCTGACCCCTGCTGCAGTGAAGGTCGAATGCTCACAAGGAACTGGAGGAGCTGGATGCAGCTCCAGAGACCCTGCACAGACAGAGTACCAAGCCACAGGAGACAAGGAGCAGGAGACCACCATCTATGAGCTCAGCTGTGCAGCTATCCACATTTCATACTTCTGCTTAGTAGAGCTACAACAGGACTACTGGTCCTCAGTTATTAACTACCCATTTTGCTGTTTCTTCTCACTTGGATGGTTCACAATCTGGAAATCAACTTGGCTATTTTTAAGCTTGCTTGCTTGCCCAGACTTACATGCTGGAGTTTGGCTTTACACTGACTGCAGGAGGAACCTTGTTCCTAAAGCCTCCTTCTGCCCCACACCAATCCCCATTCTGTTTTTCCACTTATATAAAATCTTACTTCCTATCAGGAGAAGCTGTAAATAAAAGGATAAAAGATAAAAGATCCACAATATTCAACAAGAACCAAAATAAAGATTTCTAAAGAGCAGTTAATAAGAACAGTAATTTTCAACACATCATTACAAAGTCCACAGGACATCGAATTCAAAAATGACAAGAAGAGATTCATCATTACCTACACTAGGAATAAGTCTACACCCACTGACTAAAAATAACAAAACAAACCAGAAGTTTACCTTATTAATAAACCCCAAAAAACCAATAACAACAACAACAAAAAGACTATGTCACTCACCAAAGGCACTGAAAAGCTGGTATAGGTCACTAGTCTTCCACTCTTTGGGAAAAGTAACATGAAGAACATGATCTCGTTTGGGCTGCACTACAAAACAAAAATGCTTTTGTTAAAATAAGAGTCACTGCTAGTATCTTTAGAATATACTAAACAATCATCTAATGTGGTTATGTAGCACTTTCCCTCCCTTTCCTTTTTAATAGGAAAGATTTATGAAACTGCATCAGATACAGTGAGAATGTGCCTGCACTTAAGCATGAAAGATATACTAAATCCTACTAGCTCATCTGCTTAAGAAATGGAAACAGCATTTCCTGCAGCTGGAAATGTCCACAAATGTAGTCCTTCTCATCCCTTGCACCAAACCAAGTTCAAGGACAGAAAAAAAAGGGGGGAGGGGTATGTCAACAACCTCTTCATGCTCTACCTTTAAAATATTTCTTAGCAATGGTTCAATTTTTGCCATTTTTCTGATAAGAAAAAACTTCCTGTGAAACAATGTTCAACTCAGTTTTTATATAATATTAGATACAAGCTAGAATAGATCCACTTTTTATTATTACTGAAAATTACACCAAGAAAAAAAGACAATGCAAATTTAAGCTCATCAAGGCCAACATCTAAAGAAGTGCAGACGAAGTCTTTAGTGTATATTGAACGTCATTTTAAAGCTTGGGTATTTGAGAGAGAGAATCCAAATCCAGCTGCTGGAAGAGGTAAGAATACAGCAGAAATTATTACTCTGCATCTTACTTTTACACACTTCTCCTAGTTGAAGTTCCTCATACTAGGGATGTGAGCTTTTATAACCTGTGAATTCCTATCATATTTTAAAAAGAAACAATTGGAACATTGCATTTTCAGGGACAAAGATACTGAAATATTTCACAATTTCCTACAAAACTACTTGCAGATCATTAATCAAGCCTTTCCACAGGTATCTGCAGAGATCTGTTTTGTTATGTGTGACACGTGGCTAAATCTTAAATGTCATTTTATGTCTGAGGGCAGAGGCTGAACCATTGAAGTCGAGCGCTCCCCTTTGCAATGCAGTGCTCCAGTTCGTTCAAGATAACTCAAGGGTTAACTACACACAGCTTGATGTGATCAGATTTTAAACTGACCACCTGGTAACACTCAGGAAAATCTTCTCTCTTCTTTTGCTATAGAGTCATAGGGACTGTTTTTCATTTCAGTGAATGATTAGTGACTTACCCTCCCGAATTCCTTTGTAATACAAACTTTTCTAGTTTCTGATCTCCTTAGCTTTCAGCATTAAAACAGGAGAACTTCCAAGGTGCATCTCATTCATAGAACAGGTGTCCAAAATCAGACTATCAGCCACTTGTTATTGCTAAGTGTTTTAATCTGTTTCACCTAAACAAGCTGATTAGTCTGACTTGACTAGAAACTCCCTGATGATAAATGACAGGAGTACACGAGCACTGAGAGTGCAGCCAGGCTGGACAGAGACACAAGTAGTTAAGGAAAGCAATTCCTTCATGAGCACAGGTGAAATCCTGTCCACTGAATCTGCTACTTAAACAAAAAGGACACAACTTTTTTAAGGACTAAAATTCAATATTTCTGCATTATACAAAATATAAGTGAAACAGCAAAACCCTACAAGCAACAGAAGATCAATTCATTGCTGTACAGCTTACTGAACAGAGAGTAACTCATAGTTAAATTATTTGTAATCCAGTAGTAGAAAATCATAGCATGAACAACTCCAATTTCAGATATTACAGCCCTTTTACATGGATTAGAGAAAAGAAACTATTCCTAACCTTCCTGTATCTGTTTATTCTTAAATTCACAGTGAATCTGCTGTTAAAATCTCTAAATTCTCCCTGCTCAGATGAAAAGTATTTGATTATTTTCCTTTTCTTTTTTTTGTTTGGTAGTAATTTTGTGCAGCAACTTTTTTTCTTTGAAATAAGTTTTTAACACACATTTTAACAAAAGATGATGAAAGTTTTACTTAACACGTTACTGATATCCATTATTTCAGGAAAAATTGCACAAGCTACGTGACAAACAGAAACATACAAATTAGAACAGTCACCTAGTCAGCTGTGCCTCATCTCTTTTTTAAAAATACAGACCCCAAGTGCACCTCCCACAGAAACCTGGCTGTACTCTTTAGGTGGCTTTACTGCTCTGCGAAACAGTCCCCCACAAACACCCACCAGACTGCTTCCCCAATCTACAGTGGGGTTTACAGCTCAGAACAGCAACTGAAGTGGCTACACCAGCCAGCCCAACGTGCCACCCCTGCAATGCTTTCTGTTTTGAGGCTTAGAAAGCCTCCTTGGCTAAGGTTCTCCTAGCCTATCTGCATCAGTCTGTTCTACAGGAGTGGCTTTCAGATAAAAGAGACAGACTTTGAGGCAGACTCTTTTTTGGCAACCCTTCTTGGCAAAGTGTCAAAACAATCCTGTAAGTTGGCCAGCAAGTGGAAGTAGCATCTTTACAAATTAGTAGCTTTGGCACTCTCTCAATGACCCAAAGTATTTACCCATTCTTCCACTCAGTATCAAACAAACAGTTGGGGAAGGAAGATGCAATGTAATTAGATTACCATTCCAGCAGAGCCAGAGCTCAGTGATCTGACCACCTAACTGAATTTAAAATTAAATTTATGCCCTTACAGCATGTACTTTCCTCTCCAACAGTTACTTCCATCACTCTAGAACTGCATTCTGTTACTATTACACTAGGATTTAATAGAGTCACACTTTAGTCTGAGCTTTCTGATGCAAGGAGTGGAAAATGTGTCCACATCAGTACTGCTTCCAAATGGCTATAATTTTCAAGACGCTGTGTATCTGACTCCTCAATATAAAATTAAGCTTTCATCTAATCAAGGACCAGACTGACCTCCAGGGCTTCACATTTTCCTAAGTCAAGGCATCCGTGGGAACCCTCATCCAAAGTTTTCCCCCTCATAATGAAACATCCCGTAACAGTAAGGACATTTACATTAGTAGAATCTATTTTAATTTAAATATATTATCAACTAGTATCAACAGCTCCAGGTCCATAAACTGAAAACAACAGAAAGGTAAAAATGTTTTAAGTAGTATTTTTCCATTGTCATAATCCCATGTGGCAAAAGAATCCTAATGTTTAGGCTGAAGGTAAGGAGAGGTACTACTGCACAGCAATTGAGAAACAATTGCTGTGGAAATTGCTGTGCCACAAGATTTTCAGAACCATTTGCTACTCTCTAGTTTGCATTCTGTATTTACTGCTGGGGTGAGGGGACAGAGTTAAGATCCCACTTTTTATGTGATATGGTACATAAGAATGGTAACCCAAAATAACAATAAAGCTGTTAATTTCAAACCCTCTCATTTAGTAACATAACTTGGTTTGTTTCATCAGCCCCTTTATAATGCAGATTCTCTGGTCAAAGTTGAAGAATTTCTGGGTTTACTATTTTGTTAAAGGAAAACAAGGGAATAGACATTTAAATCATTTCATAAGTAGCTAACAACCTAAACACAGCTGACAGATATGCTGATATCCTTGCTTTAGATATACATAATTAATCTTTACACTTCCTTCTCCAGGAAGTGTGTCAGAATGGTACTACTTTTACAATGAGAGAAGCTACTTACAGTCTGGTCCTTCCAAATTGAGATATGGTATGTCCATTACTCTCATAAGAAATAGCCTAGAAGCAAATGGAAAAGAACCTTTAGCAAATTTCTGCCTGAAGACCTTTTCCTTTTTATAGTTTTTTTACATGTTTCTTCTAAAGAAGCAGAATAACCATCCCAAACTTATCCTAAGCTATCTTAAAACAAAACAGACCCTCTAAACCCAATCTCTTATCTAACAACCAGATTTAAAAGTTACTTGGCATCATGCCAGGAATTTTACTTATTCAGGAAAACAAAGGCAAAAAAGGTTCAATTTGTTACTGCTAAAACCAATAAAGACAAGTGGGGAAGGAACCTTTAATAAGTGGCAGCTCTGTGCAGTAAGAGCCCCTTGCGCAGTGGGTAGTGCAAACATTGCCATCACTCTAAATACACATAAATCTCCCCATTTTCTGAGCACTTCAACATGCTTTAGACAGAATGGATCTTAAAACCCTTAAACTGCAAAAGCCATCATGACTTCTTTGGAGATAACTGGAATGAGTCTTTTCCTCTTTAACATGTATCTGAAGAGTTTCTCAGAACTTTCAATAAAAGCTCTATTTCCTTACAAAGTAAGATGAACAGCTTAAAATCCTGTCATAGGTAAAGATGCCACATTGATGTTACAAAACATTTGCTGTGTATAGTGTTCACTGGAAGGCTAAAATAAATAACTTTTTCATCATAACTTAAAAAAGCTTCTAAAATGCTTATCAGATTGCAGCCACAGCATTCAACTAAGTACTAACTGATGTAAACAGCTGAGTTTTTCTAAGTACACAGACTGTTCTGTAATTCCCTAGGGATTCTTTGTATCATACCACACTCACTAGTAGTTCCTAAGAGTTTGAATATTATGCCCTTATGATTCCCTGTATCACTGATAAGTCTACTGGAATGCAGTTGTTAACTTGGTTTTGCTACAAATAGGAGAAAGAAAAAACAATGCAAACATTGGGGTAAAACGTACTCTATGGCAGGTTTACAGGTGAGCCACAGGGGGAGAGAACTGGCACCAGCTGTGCCACACAAGTGGGAGGTTTTATTTAAAAAAAAAACCCAAACAACAAAAAGTAGGTTTGTTTTAAGCCAAGTTATTATCTACTAAAAACACAATGAAAACTTCTGGGGAGAAGACCAGTTAAGCTTCCCTCCCTCAGGTTTTATCATACTGAGGAAACAGTACAGTGGCCAACCACAAGAACACACTTATGACAAAAAAATACATTTACCTGAAATTAATCAGGATTAATTTTTTATTCCCTGAGACAAATCCTACGTTTATTTTTTTGGCCAAACAATTATGTCACTAAACAGCACACACACACACACACACACATACTCCCTGTAATCTAAATACTGATTTTAGTAAGAAGTGCACTTCAGGTGTGTAACAGCAGTAACTGCATTGTGCTGCACTAACTTCCACCACATGGATTATGAACACCAAGCTCCAACATAATCCATAATTAAGTGTCCATAACTGTGGTTCTAGGATTCTTCATATATCTGCAGAACATTTAAATTAATAAGACTTTTCTGTATGACAGCATGAACTCTACTGAATTAGCTGGATTCATGAAGTTGTGAGTTAGTGGTGTGAAAATCAGTGTCAGAACTACATTTCTTAAAAAGCTAAGCAGACCAAGCTAAAAAATTGTTCTTTCCTACACTGTTTAGGGACTACAGTCAGAGGACAGAGTCCCATTGCTCAATAAGAATTCTGAGGGATTTTGAGGAAGCTACTTGGAAAACAGTTGTTTCTGTGGCAAGGCAAACAGAATGAGGAGAGGAAGGCCATCATTGAGCCAGTCACAGCAGTGCAGAAATAGTCTCAAGGAGTCAACATTGTTCCTCTGCACTGAGCTAGGATGAAAGTTTTCACAGCTGTGTGGTGAACTGTGCAGAGAAATGGATCTAACTGAAAAAAGAAAAGAGATTTTTTTTAAGCCAGCTCAGTTTACCAGTCCAGGTCAGTGACTACTTCACTCTTGAACAGCCAACCAGGAAGTTGTGGCTGACTACTTCAGCCACACGTGGCTGCAAGCACAGGAACAGCAACTGTTTATTGCTACAGTGAGAGTGGGAAATTATTCGTCAAACTACACAAAACCACACCAATCTCATTTTGCAGTAATTTTGCAGAGAAAAGTAAATTAATATAGAAAAGCTGAGGGATTTTCAATACATGCCAGAGAACATAGCTCCCTATGAGAAACTTTCTACAAATATAGCACAAACCCAAGTAATTTGCATGGATTTTGGTTTCTGATATCCATTGTATAAAAAACATTTCTAAGCTAATGTCTGTTTCTACAGACCATGATGCTATTCAGCTCAATAAAATCTGGTGTTCTCATTTCTCTACACCTCTTCCACCCCCTGCCTCCAGCTATACCAAAAGAATAAACAGCATTCAAACAACCCAAGGAGATACAAAAGAACATTGTCATTAAAAGTTTGTGGGGCTTGTGGGTGGGGGCTGGAAGATATGGAAGAGCCATTGCCCTAAACCAGTCAAAAAATTTCAAACCAACTTGAAAGGATATGAGACAATAACAATATCCAAATTATACACATAAGAGTTTAGATACTGCAATAAAGAATCCCATCATCTCAACTCATAAATGTTCATTGGGGATTACTCACAGCAGACAAACAGGATTTTTCAAAGATGTTGTATATACAATAAAGCATAAAGATTACAGAAATGCATCTCTGGAATTCCTGCCTTATTGAGTTGTTTATCATATAACTTACTGCATTATGCCTAAAAGAGCCAAACAACCCTAAGGGAAAGTCTGTTTTTAATCAGTTCCACTCTCACAAAAGCCCTAAAACTAAAGATTTTACCTATGTTCATCATTAATCTATATGAACATGAACATATATCCTGGCCATCATTCTTGAACAGCCAACCAGGAAGTTCCATAATTTTGCTGACATAATGAAAGACATCAAAATTACTCTTCAAAAGAGAATTACCTTCATTTGAAAGCTAAGTTCATAAAAATCAAAGCTTGATTTTTTTAAATTTTAAATTTACTAATTTAAATCACATTAGTGACAAGCCCATTCAAACAGGAAACATTTCCAAAGTCCTAGCAATGACATGAAAGTTTTATCACTAAACTGTAGTTAAGTGTTAACATCTAATATAGAGATATCTTGAAATTAAGATTTTATACACAACCCAAAAAATCATGGTCTGTTTTAAAGAACATTTTCAAGACTGACTGGATAATAGTTTGAAATTCAAACTGAGAACACTGCTTCTAAATAGCTGCCTTACACTAAACTCCTCTGCTCAGCTTCTTCCAGGGAAAACTTGTGACACAAGGTATAACTTTCATTTGTTCAGCTTACTGTTTGCATGTTGTAGTTTGTGTTTTGCTTGAAGAATATGACTACAGCACAAAGGAAAAGGTTTCCTTGTTCTGACTGCTGCCCACAGGATCAGGTAGAACTTCTGGAGGAAGGAGGAAGATAGTTTTTTTTCTCCCCAGCAGGAAGAGAGGATGCTCAGCCAGGGAAATAGTCTAGACCACAAACTAGAGACAAGTAGCAGGAAGCTGGCTGGCAGCCCAGAGCATACCTGCCAAAAAGCCCCAGAAGCAACACCCTGAGGGAACTCTGAACTGCAGAGCCCTGGATGCCACTACAGGTACTAAAAACACCACGTGCCGCAGACAGAGACCTGCAAGGACTGACTGAGGTGAGCAAAAGACTTGTTCATTTAAACATCCCACAGCTCTGACTTCTGATATGTACTTAAAACATTCTTTATCCAAAAAAAAAAAAAAAAAAAGAGTTGTCTTATTCTGGTTTTGTTAGTTTTACATTTTAGGAGAAAGAGAACTAGCTTGAAAAATACAAGCCTTGGTCTGCTTGCTGTAAGGAAAAGATGAGAAAGTCTCACCTCTAGGCTCTGACTTAGGTGATGTGGCAGATGTTAGTTAGAATATGGCAAAGCTTCTAAAATTATGTGAAGGTAAGACATGGCAAGTCTTCCAAGTTTCCATGATTTAAAAATAATATATAGCTTCTCTAAAACAAGAAGCTACAAGTTCTCAATAATGGCAGAATGGACAAACATTCTTTTCTTGCAAACAGTAATTTTCATTTCTTGCTTTAAAAAAAAAAAAAGAAAGGCAGCTGCTCTCCCTACAGTTAGTTAACTCTTCCCTTCTTCACAGTCAGGCAGTTAACCCTAGAGCCAGAGCGGACACAGAAGGCTTCCTCTCACTCACTCTCACAACTTTGAAAGGTCACTCCTAGAGGAACGTCACATTTCAAGTACACAATTAATTTGAAAAGCTTAAATTGAATGTACTATTGTGACAGCTCTAGAAGTTGCTGTTTATACTCGTTGCAAATATGCATTTCTAGGAAGAATTTGGGTTAATTACTGAAAAATTAACCTGCTTAATTGGCACCTACTGCTTGGCATGTGTGTTGGTGTTCCAGAAAACAATCGAGTGACAAATCCCATCTTAAAATGAAATTGTGCTGATCAATTCTCTCTTTACCCTCAGGTTCAAATCAAGCAATCACTGTGGGTCCATGTTTCATCTAGGGAATATTTGTAGCATCTGCTAAAATATATGGAGCTACTGCCTCACATGTCTCAGTGTCAAGAGAATCACATAACTGCTGTCACTATAATTATATGATTTTCAGAACAATGAAAGGTGAAAGCCACTGATCACAATGATTTTTCTCTTTTGTGTGGGCCATCTGAAGCTAAAATAATTAATTTTGCCAACTCTTGTAATACAGGTTTGAAAGGATGGAATTTCTCCTGAATTTACACAGACAGAGCAAGCACTAGAATCTTTTTAATTTCAACTCCTTTTTCTACGTGTCACAGATTTCAGCATCTTTAGAAGTTTCCTAAGGTAAAATCTACAGCTTAATTAAAAAGATTGACTCTGTGCATAAACGATTCTAGATTCCCCAAGTTTTACTTCAACTTGTTCAAGGAGTTTGCAAGAAGATCCAATTCAAAAGCAAACTACTGCTTATGGCATCATCCCATAAATCATACATGTATACTTCTTATGCCATCTTAAAAATGGGTTACCCAACAATGTCAATACCAATGCTTTGTGTTATTGGAACTGACAATACCATGGGGATATTTTAGTTTTTCCAGACTGCTGAGCACACTCAGTTTTCACTATCACCAGTTACTGAGGGTCCTATAACATAAAGAACACCTGACCAGTTTTTCTTCAGTTCCACCACTTCCAAAGCTTACTCCAGAAATAATGGCAAGGCCATTAAAGGAGTCCAGGGACTCTTCTAAGTGTCCTTTCACAGGTCAGCAGAAAGTAAACCATCCTCCTCAAAAGACAAGGTATTTACTTCATAGCCTCTCCAGCACTGCCAGTATGAATCGGAAAGCCAAAAAAACTTCAGTTTAAAGAAAAATGCAGTTAGTTATTGATTCCACAGCTAGAGAGAGACCTGCTGAAGCTGGCATTGTACTTCCTTGTTTTAGCAGGTTTTTTATACAGCTACTTACTTGTTAAAAAATGGTTCAATGAGTTTTGATCTAGCAGACACATGGTTTTTCGGAGGACTGAGGAAAGAACCTGATGAATGAAGAATAAATTCAGTATGTAATAAGCAGCTACAGAGAGCACCAGGAAGAAGGTTTGGAAAAGATTTCACATGTACCTAGGAAATTAGCCATGGAAATGAAGCACAGTCCAGTAATGTAAGCATCATATCCTGCTTCATGGAGTTGTTCAGATGCTGTATCGTACCTTGGAAATCCTTCTGCACTTTCTGAGGGGAAAAAGACATTTATAAATATCAGAGAAGATAAAGATTGTCCTGTAGGCTTATTTTGTTAGAGCATAACATCATTTGGGGAAATTTATACAACTTTCAGACTCTTTGAATTAAGTTCTTAAAAAAGCAGTTTTGTTTGGCATTTTAAAATAAGAATAGGTTCACAAGATGGAAAGTCTTTCCCATTAAAAAGCCCTTAATCCCCAGACCTGCTCAGCCAAAATGGAGCATTAATTGTAAGACAGTGACAGCAGAATTCCCCACAGAGTCTCTTTTCTCCTGACTCACATTTAAGAGAACAGTCTAATTAAAAGCTTCACTATTAACCAGATAAATAGGTCAGATTTTTCAAGATATTTAAATGAAGACTAAACTGAGTGATTTAAAGATGTCTTTATTGACAAATGCACTTGGTGTTTATGCTCTGCACATTCAGCAATATAAAAAAGTTCTGCTCATCTTGATTTTGATCAAGCATTGAAGCTTTCCCTTTCAACATACTCCACTCTACAGTATTGCTCTCCCTTTTCTAAATTAGCAGCTTAAGAAAAATTCCAGAACCTTGAGCTAAGCTTGCCCTTTGATTAAATATCCTTCTGTTCACCTCAAAGCAAAAATCCCTTTTTCCTACTAAAAGAACTTTAGTAATTTCTAGAACACACACAACTGGTCACTGCTGTGTAAGTTTTCTTAGTTTTGTTTGTCCAAGAGCCTTCTGGAGTGCTCTGGCTTTGATCTAAAGGACAACCACCAAATGAAAGTTTTGAACAAATTTCAAATTAATTCCCAAAAATCAACCTAAAAGAAAACAAATCCATCATTAGAAGATGATGAAACTGCTGTTCACTGAACTCATCCATTCTTTTCTGTCTAGATTGCTATGAAGTTCCAGGTATACTTCTAACTATAATTGCACTGTATGTACAGTGCTCTCATTTAAAGTCCCTTCATCAAAACGCTAAGTATTAGCAGGGAATTTATATTTTAGACCAAGAACAAAAATAATCAAAACATTTCAGAAATAAGAGCATTTTGATATATCCTTACCAACTTTAGGAGGGCTGAATGGAACCTCTTTTAAACGTTTTTCCAGTTCTGCAAGTGATGTATTATTAATGAGCTCCTGCAAGAAAAACTATCATTAATTGCCAATGCCAAGCACATTTTCCCTGGAAACTGAAATCAAACAGGATCAAATGAGTATTTACTGCTGCCACCTGGTGTTCTCTAAGGATTTACAGAAAGCCCTATTTCAAACTAATGCACCAGAGGTGTGTCAAGACAAATTTCAGTTTCCTTGCCTCACTTGCATCATAAGCATTTATTAATGCTGTTCAGAATTATTGAGGGATTATGCCAAAGTAATATTTCTGTTTGAATCTGGTTTCATGCAGGGTACACGTGGCAAGGGAAAAAGCAGCACAAACAGCAGGGCAAATATTCTAAATACTGATCATAATGGTTGAAGGCATTCAAGGTGAGTGTTGAAATGTGCTTGCTGACTCGACATTCTTGAATAGTTTTAACTGCTGATTTAAAGTAATACAGAGACAGTGAAAGAAATCTGACAGTCAGAAGTTGCTCCGACATGTCAACTTAGTTGAGCAGCATCAGTGAATCTACTGATGAATTATATGCATAAAATAAAGAGCCACAAAGATGCATTACACATTAATTCCTTACTGAAGCTCCTAATCAAATATATGTTGTCAGTCAGTACAACGGAAACATGCAGAATCAACAGCCAGAGAAAGCAAAACATGTCACACAATCTTTCTTAAAGTTGTCTGAGATCTATGAGGACCAGATTTCCTTTGGTTCTCAACCAAGCTTAGGTGTTTACACTCATCAAGTCTGCAGACTGAAAAGTTATCAAGAACTAAGTACAATGAACTAGCTCAAATGATTTGGCATCCCAAAAGCAGGGTTTCATACCAACAGGCTAAAAACGCAAGTATCTGCTGTAGAATCACAAATATCAATACAGCTGTACCAAACATAAAACTTGTGGATGTTTCCTTCTTTTCAGAATACCAAAGCCTCTGTTCTTACCACAGCAGTGTGCAACACAAACCTGACAATACCTACAAGTGAATTTAATAGCACTTCTTTATGCAATGCTCTAGAGTCACAGAGCTATGCACAAAGAGAGATGCTGCCTCCTCAGCATGTTTTTTAATTAATTCAAGGGCACATGGGAAAACAAAAGCTTATGAACACTTCTCAGTACTTCTTTAGAGGAATAAAACTCATGCTGTAAGAGATTTTAAGAGAAACCTGTAATTTTTTTTCTCCTGCTGACTACCCACTGAGCAAAGGCCACAAGAGAATCTAATGATGATAAAGCATTTTTCCAGACAAATCTAAGTCAGCATTCACAGTACTCTAAGGCTTTGAATATACAAGCAGCTTCCAGATCCTATTTGTTCATGAACAGCACTTGTTATCTCCTGAGGGGATATTCTACTTAACAAGAAGAAAATAATCTACTAATCACATTTTAGCTAGCAAAAACTCTACATATTTTGGAATCCAAAGCTGCCAAGTAACTATAAAACTTCAAACAAAAGTGAAAAAAGTCACTAGTAAAGTAAAAACTGGCATTCTATAAATTCTGTAAGTTTATATAAGGGGTAAAGAAAAATCATTTGTGTACAATAAAAGGAGCAACACAGAAAATATTATTCAACATCTTTCTCCACAAATGTTTCAATACACATGTATTAATGCAATTTTTTATCTTCAAATCATTCTATAATATTAACTTACCTTAAAAGGTTGTGTACTTGCCATCAGTTTAGTATCCAGTAACCTAGAAACAAAGTAAGAGCTAAATAGGTTGAAACAGAAGAATGCCCATTTTGTCAAATCCTCAGAACATGTTTTAGTGTATTAGCTAGGAAAGAGCAGATACACCCTACTGAAAATGACTGTTGGATTTGGAACAGCCAAAACATTCCTTGGCTTTGTTCAGCATGAAAAAGGACAGCAACCAATGAACAGCAAGAGATGTAAACAACTAGTAGCAAATAAATCTTGTTCCAAATGAAGTGTAGATTCAAAACACCAAATATCATGCCAAATCCACGGGAATGGCAAGGTGCATCTATTGCCAAGAAGCGAACCAACAACACTGCTTTTCTGAAAAAAAAAGCTGCTCAAACTTACTTTAAAAATGGTATTTATCTAACTTGATCCCAATTTCTTTTCCAGTAACAGCTAGGGTACAGGGCTATGACAAAAAACATCAACTTGCTATAACTATACTGTAATGGTTGAAAGTTTGAACTAAGAACTTACCGGGGAAAGACACATGACGTTACTTCCTTGAACTCACTTAGGTCCTAATTTAACATTAAACCAGAACATAAAATCCAAGTCAGTGAACTGTTTACACTCTTGGGAGGACAGAGAGCAGTAGCTACAATTATCCAAACAGCCTCTAAAAGTGAGCTACAGTAACTGAATTCTCACTGTAAGAGATCTATTTGTCAGCACTACCATAGACACCACCTGCAATTACACACAACTACAGACTATGTATTTCTGATTTGTCTGTCATTAGTAATAATATGTTCATACCCTAGGCTACTTCTGATTCCAGCCCAATTAACAGTTCTTGAGTGTTCCCAGCATTTTGTATTTCAGTGGAATATAAGCAGTCACTCCAGGTATGCAGGGACTGCCTACAGATTTAGATCTGCCAAGGGTCAAAAACACAGGAACTACTGACAATTGCTTACATACAACATCCAACTGGTCCCAAACTTCTTTTTCCTGTCTATCATATGATCAAGTCTTTCTCCAAACACCATGTGAGCATCCTCCAATGAGACCTTTGGCTTCTTCAGACAATGGTTTTAATGCAATACACTGCTTAGTTTAACTGAATAGTCCAGTCAAACTGTTAGACAGCTCTGCTGCAGTCAAAGTGCTCCCTCCAGTTATTCTGACATTGTAACTCTTCATCCCAGTGAACATCATCCTGCTACAATACTGCTTATCATTTCAGAAGTGTACTATTTTATTTAAAACCACACATTTTCATTTTGTAAACTACAAAGGAGAAAATGCCACATAATTGTGCTGAAGCTCCACACCAGTATCTTATAACACAACAGTCAGTTAAATATACCTGACATAAGCAAAAACCACAATTCTACTATCTGATTTGAACCTTTTAAAAATGCAAAGGAGAACAATCCAACTAAACTTTCTACAAAAATATTTATGACAATAAGGCAGTAGCCCAGAAGTACCAAACAGATTTTTTTAAATACTTTTTGACACTTGTTCACAGGCTGACCAATTCTTCCATTTAGAAGAAAGTGTGGAATAATATTAAAAGACAAATACATTAAGGCATTTATTTCATCATCTGAACACTCAAAAGATTACTTACATCAGGCAGGGGGCAATAGAACTGATGTATGGTATGCATAACATCCAGCAGCATGTTGTGCCCAATAACAAGTTTGCCCTGTGAAAATAACATTAAATGTCTGTTAGATTTCCAGTCCTGGCCATGGCAACAGGCATCTGTGAAAACCCCCATCCCAGATGCCAGCCAAGGCACACAGGAACAAGAACACATCAAACCTCCCCATATGCTCTCTGCCGGCCCCACACACTCCTTGATTCTCTCAGAGCAGCCACTTCTTTTTCCTCTACTCTCCCCATTTATCACAGGCTTTCACAGCAGCCTCAGATGTTGAGAAGATGCACTAGAACAGCTACTTGGCTTCCAAATGTAATCTATTTCAGAGTGAAGTCAAGGCATTTCTCCATCCATTACCTTTTAATTTAATCACACAACAACACACAATATATTCCTCATGGTTATCACATACAATAGCTATTAAGGGCATGGTCTGGCTTCTCACACTGCAGAACCTTTCACGCCAGATGTTGTACAAGCAAGCTCTTTGAAAAAGCTCAAGCAGTTTTTTTAATGTTAACTTTGATTCATTTGATATGATAACAGTCCTTCTTTGACAGCCTTTAACTGCCAAGAAAAAAAAGAAAAAAAAAACCAAAATCTTTTCAGAACAGAGAAAGAAAAACCCACCAAAGCTTTTTTACCTAAGAGCTCTAAGAAATTGCTATTCTTGACTCATACAGATACTAAGATTCTTTATGACATTCTTTAGTTTGAGCTTACTTAACCTACTACACTCAACCACTGCAAAACATGAAACAACATAAACCTAAAGTGTCACTTTAACTTGTATTTCATCTTCTCCTCCAAAATGTAACAGCAAAACAATCCTTTCTTTGAATTATTATTTTTTCTTACAAACAAAGGTAGGTTAACTTACAGAATTAGCAATGGCATGAACAACTCTGGAAAATCCTACAGCATCATTCAATTCTTCCTGTAAGCAAAGATTCTGACATTAGTGAGACACAAATACAAATACTGCCACAACTGTACCTGCCAACTGCCAGCTCCCAGCTCTCCTCAAACAGTTTCTCAGACATTGCCAAGAAAAGACCATGAAGGAAATGTCAGTATTTGGAAGACAGAAGAGGTTAAAGCAGGATGCTGCTCACAAGATTTCCATTTTATATGTAGTCCTAGTTCACTGTCAAGTAAGATGAGTCACAAGCTGCTGTCCTGGGTTGCCCCTGGACAGAAGCCAAGCAGCCACCCTGCCCTTTGCTCATTCCCCTGACCCTAAATTCAAAGGCAGACAATAAGATTTGTGGATAAGGATAATGAGAGCCCATCCCCTCCAGCCTCCTTGCTTTTGAGGGAGGGTGGGAGGGAAAGCCTTGACACCGTGCAAGTGCTGTTCAGCAGCAGACAAAACACATGGATGGTATCACTGGTGTTTTAGCCACAAAGCAAAGCACAGCAAAACACAGGCTGCTGCAAAGGAGGGTGACTTCTCCCCAGCCAGAGCATTAACAGCTGCAGTCAGTTCATTGTCAGCATGTGATCTCCAATAGGGCTCAGCAGCTATGACACTGCCAACAGCTCAGAAGGTATTACAATTAACCTACACATTTTCAGCTGTACTTTTTACATATATTGTTACATATGCAACAGGTTGAATCCTGATTGTCACTCCTATTAAATCAGACCATACTTTTATGCTACCACAGATTGAGGAAGAAACATTCTTCATTATTTATATAAACAAAACCAAGGAGAAATATTAAAATGTGCAACTCACATTACATAACGCTGTAGTTGTATAAACTGACTTTTGATTAATTAGGGGGGTTCTGACTTTAGCACAAATTGTTCTGTAACAGATTTTTCTTTCTCAGGTCTAGAGAAGCAATTTCTGCCTTGTATTACCTGTCTTTATTCAACTAGAACTAAAATTCGATAAAAACATTCACTGTTACTTTAGTTCAGCTCTGAATGCTGCTAGCTTGAGGAAGTAATATCCCCACTAGAAACCCTTCAGAAAAACCTTCTGTAGTAGGAAACTGCTCCTGACCTGCTTCTGGATAAAGAGATGTCACATTAGTTAATATCTCTCTAGATATCTCTTTCCCTCTTAAAAGGCTTTCTGTACAGAAGTATTATTTGCTCCACCCAAACTGATTTTATCTGGATATATGAAAGCACAAATCACAGGAGTTTGATCAGGAACTCCCACAATTCAAGTCTTATGACTTCCTGAAATTTGCATCACTCAGTAAGCAAAATAAAAGTCTAATAAACAGTCAGAGTGTCTGGATACACCAGGTGTGACCTCCTGATCAGTGTGTTACCACAGCAGTAGTGTACAGTGTGGTTCTATCAAGAAATGACACATTCACTGTACAGGACACTAACTCAGCCAACCAAGAGCAAGCAAGCTTTGTAAGAGAAGGGGAGACTGTGAATCCAAACCATGTAACAACTTGTTCAAGAATTTCTGCAAGAAACTGATGTTTTCTCTTATTGGGACACACTTCTGTGAGAGCAAGAGTCACATGAGGAGGTAGTCACTACTCCAGAATACTCATTCAGTATTCCACAAATTCTGATTTATAGAAAATTTTTAGAGTGCCTTGCAACTCCTTTTGCTCTGTTGCAAGGCCTAGGTTATCTGGTAGAATTTATAAAATCAAATTCAGCCAGCCACAGCAAACCAAAGGGAAACAATACCAAACCCTATCCTGCATTTTTCCATTGCCAAGTGAAGTCAGAGATTCTCACCCTTCCTCTCTCACATAAACTAATGGAATTGAATTTATTTACCTGTTCTTTTGCTTGTTTTTGCTGCTCTCTTCTTTTTCGTTCCTCTTCATCTACCTTAGTAATAACAATATATCTCTCCTTCTAAAACAAAAAATGTATAGTTTGAGGAATGACTCTGAGAAGTTCAGATTTAAGGCTGCTGCAAGTTTCTTTAAATTTACATTGAAAAGAAAACTGTCATACCTCAGCAGCAGTTACTTGGCAACACAGCTGTTTCTATTGTAGGCACCATATTATCACCTACTCCCAGAAGCCTATTTTAGAAAGCTGTATTTGCTTCATCCCCCAAACCTAATTTTTCATAAACCCACTTTTTACTTCTCAAAACAGATTATCAGCATTTCCTTGTAAATAGTTTGTTTCAAATACCTTTTGAAGCAGAGATCTATGCTGGTAAGTGAGGACACAGCACATGATGCTGCTGGTTTTCCTCTGAGATCATCACAACCTGCTTTTCACTAATCCTGAACATCAGACCCATTGTATTTTAAAACACCTTTTAGTATCCATTTAAAAAGGTAATATTAAGCCACAAAAATACATGCCCACTCTCCATATGCTGGTCAGATAGAAACTAGTTCACTGTATTAAATTTAAAATGCTTTGAATTTGCATAAAAAAGCTCAAGTTAGATCTAAAAATCAGGAGAGATGGTGAAACTGACAAATACAATTTCCTTTCAACAGAACAAATGTTAGAGGCAGTAACAGGCCTAGCTACCTTATCTGACTCCAGAGTTTCCACGTGGATACCTTTTGGATACCTACATCAAAACAAATGAAAGTAAATATTAATAGTTATTCACTTGACATTTAGCATATTGAAACCACAACAGTAATTTAGTAATTTCATGTCTCATTATTTCTCTAAGTCTTAGGCGTAAAAGAACTATTACAAGTTTCTTTTTAATTTTAATAGTGCAACACTTGAAGCAATAGGCTAATTTAACTGGGCTCCTTACATTACCTAACAGTGACTGGCACTTACACAATTTCCCATGCTATTGTTTTGGAAACTGTAATTTCTTATTTCGGTGATATTAAGTAAACATCATAAAGATATTTCATCACAATCTAGAATCTTTGCTTTCAAGAAATCCAAAACAAGAATGCTCTCATTTACTTGCAACCCCAAGACAACTTCTCTGAAGACAGCATCTCTTTAACACATCACTTATTTGAGGATTTATTAACAAGCCTGAACTCTCTGCTACCAGTAGATTTTAGTAGGGATTATTAACTCAAATGTCATCACCTCTGCTACAGGGTTGCATCACACCACTACAATCATATTTAAATTCCAAAATAACACCATTCACAGAGCACCCAACTGTAGCAAAAGTAAGAGAATATTGCCTTTTCCTGCTTAACCAGTAGCAATTACTCTCATAATCTCATTATAATAAACTAACCACAACTGTGCAACCACTTCAGAACCAGCAAGCTTCCTTGTCCTCTGGCTACTCCCAAAATTAGTACTGGAGAGCATACTCCAAACACTGTTGTGACTCCTCACACAGTTTTGAGCCTCCATCTCATTTATGAGCTGCCTCATGCCACAAACCTTGGATGCATCAAAACACTGATGCACTAGAGAATACTTCAATAAACGACCTGTGAAGAGGTCAGGACACAAGGGCAATCAATAACTTCATTCTTCTGCTTTAATGAGCTCCATGCTACCTTCACAGCTTGGCCTTTTCTCTCCAATACACACACACAGTGTACACAGCTGTACTCTCATAAAACAATACTGCTTAATGTTAAAAAAACACAAGAACACATTCTTCCATCCACTCAGAGAAGATGCAAGGATAAGTATCAGACAAACATAAAACTACATGCTACAGGAAGCTACAGACATGTTAAAAGAATGACTGAAAAATTGTTGAAAACATGTCTGCTTTTTTTCAGCTTAGTTCTCAAGCTCACTTCTTGAGATCCCATTTTCTAGACAGAAGCTTTATTTTATTTGCTTTCAGTTAAAGTAAAAGAGTGCCAGATTCAGTCCTGAAACACTGAATTAACTAAACATACAAAAAAAAAGACTTGCATATTTTCCACATCTTACTACTGCAGTCAGAACAGTGAAAATCTTACACTAAAGCCTTGGAGTTTCTCCTAAGGCTTAAGAGATACATTCAGGCAATATACTAAGTTATCAGAAGTGCTTATGCTTGGCATCCAACAGAAAACTATAACCATACCAGTACCTACTACAGAACTACTATTTTTTCAGTTAAAGCCCACAATCTGTATAGGCACATGCACTTTCTGCTCACTAAAAACCTAGCATGCTGCATTTGTTACATAATTCTAGGCTGTGCTGTTCTATTCAGAGATTTTACAAAGGATAAAACAAATACTAAGCTTTAATATCTAAATTAATCATGACAAATAAGTTTAATGCAATTCATCTTCAGAACATTACAGAAGTCTTCTTTTAAAGGGAAAAATAAAGTCTAAATCAATCATGCCAAGGTTAAGTAGATATATCTTACCCAGATTTCTTATCAAAAGTACTACAAATATACAGTAAGGCAGTATTACCAGTAACTTACTTCCAGCTCAAGGTCTGATAAATTAATTTCCTTTGAAACCTAAAACCAAAAGACAATCGTGTTACTAACAATCCTTTTACAGAATGTCTCTAGGAATGATTTCCAGTTTAAGCTGACTCTAAGTGTTCATTTGCAGAAAGATTTTTAAAGCAAGAGTCACTGCTAGCAGAACTATAGGCTAGGAAGAAATTTACTGAATTCTAATGTTCAGCCGCCAAACTGTAAAAGCACTTACACCATGTTTTAAAGTCACCCATATATCTTCTCATCAGAGAGTATTGTGTAGTCATGATCACTCAATACAGATACAGTGATGGTACCGTACCCCCAGCTTCACCATGTTCTACTATTCCTAAATTATTTTTTTTTAATTTTTTAAAATAATCATACTCTCAAAATATTTAGTTTCCAGCCTACTAAAAAGAGTCACACGCTACTAACTGTGAAGAACCAATAGCTCAATAGATTTGAAAAGTTTCTTTATAAAATGAATCGCCAAGGCTTATGGATCACTTCAGCAGTAACAAAAGGCAGCTCACATAGACAAGACATCTCTTGACCACACTTAAAACATTTTGCCACTACGTGCAGAAGTTACAGCTCAAAATAAATTATAACCCCTCTATACATTACTACGTATTCTCAACATTCAAAAATTAGTCAAATGTAGATTTTGCTACAGTTAACCCAAGTAAACATATTCTTCCCTGTCCCTCCCCTAATTCTATATGACTAAACTAAAAAAAATTTTTAGAGGAAGTGCAATTTCAGAAACTGACCCTGTACATGGCTCCAGTTCCAAACTTTCACTTTCTTCATTCTTTAATAAGTCTTCTATCTGTTCCCTGGAAGAAACAGATTATTTGCTTCTGTATCTACTATTTCATTTTTTGGAAATTTACAGCTGTCCCCAAAAGACAAGAAAATACTTCATAACAAAAAGAGCAGCATTTTACAAACAATGAGATAACAGAAATGGCTGCAACATGTGAAAATATCACTACTGTTAATATTTTAGTTTTAACAGCATCAGAGGATATTCAACAGGCTTACTTACACTACTTTCTCTACAAATTTTTTCTGATCTTCAGGAATTGTTACAGGGCACTTTGTGGAATTAGGAGAAATGTATGACAGAGATCCTGCACCATTGGCTTGAGAACGTTTTTCATCATATTGTTCCCTTAGCTGTCTCTCTTCTTCCTGATTTAAATACGGAATTCCTAACAAAAAAAGGAAAAACTCATAATAATTAGAGGCTAATTAGGGATGCATAGGGATTCAAGCATTTGCCTCTGTTACACCCTTGCAGACTGAGAGCAAACCCTTCCCTTTCAGTGATCTGCAGTAGATGTGTGTCTGTCCTGCCTCCCAGCAGGTGCCAGGTGAGCTGGTAGCACTGCACTACCTCTGCACAAGGCATGAGCCCCAGCAGTGCAGAGCTGCAGGTCACAACCACTGAAGCACTGAGCACTGCTCTCTTGCTCTGTGCATCACCAATAACAGACTGCAGAGCCCCAAGCACAGTGCACTGGGATCCCTTTCCTAGGCATTCCTACTGATGTATTTACACAGCTCCACACCTTGTTACTCTCTATTCACACTTTGCCTCCATAAAAAAATCCCAACCAAGCTGTCATGTTAGTGAGAATTCTGCTTTGCTGAACTATGCAGTGAATTCTCAGAAAGGGAGTTACCATCAGCCCAACAGCAGACAGGATAAGAATAATTCAAGAACTTCACTACGAGTTAAAATACTATCATGGATGGCAGCCTTTTTTCTTTTGCAGAAAACAATGAAAGTGTCATCACAAATTTTGCAGACATTGAAAGAAATTGAAAACAAACCAAAAACAACTCACCATTGCGAAAAACTTTATTAAAATCAAATCCTTGGTTTGCTAAAAAATCTATACTTGAACTCTGCAATAAGAGAAAAAGGCTTTACAATTGGCAAAAGTACCTGTGGCAACAGTTAAGTTACTTTCACACTTTTTAAGAAATTATACAAAGTCCAAAGCCAAGAACAACCAAGTTTGTGACCCTAAAGAAGCCACTGAGAGTTTAGGCTCTGCTACTTTTCTTATTGATTTTCAACTTCCATAAGGTACAAGAACCAAGAATATGGTAAAGGAAAAAGATGAAAGAACAAACTATGTGGAGAGAGGTAACAAAAGAAAGCAAAATGTGGTCCAGGAGAATGAATCTGAGACCAGAAAAATGTTGGCAAGTGCCAAGGAAGCAGTGAAAGCAAGATAAGCAGATGTGAATAAAGGATCAAAAAAGCAAGGAAACTGGAAGTTCAATGTAGTTCCAAGTTTGGAACACTATCTCAAATTCCAGAAATCACACATAACAACTGAAGTCAAGGATATCCCTTCAAGCTCCCATTTTTGGAACTGCTCTTAACTGATGCTTATTTATTTTATAAGAAAAAAAACCCAACCCAGAAACTTCTACCTTTTAAGCTGAAGCTTGTATCAGGTATACCTTAACCAAATAAAATTAAACTGTATTTCTACTAACCTGACAGACAAACTTGACATCTGGTGAATTTCTGTTAAACGGTTTTGGAAAAATATAGAAATTAAATGACTTCATTATATACCTGTAGAAAAGATGAGTTACATGTCAATACAGCTTGTCAGTATTACTTTAGAAAATCCTCAATTAAGAAAACAAGAAATAAGAGAATAACATACTTTTCTTCTGTGTCGTCATATTTAAAAGTGCAAAGGCCAAACTGAAAGAGCAAAAAATCCATGGAATGCTGTAAAATGAAAGAAAAATTTTGCATGAGAATAAAACATGTACACATTTAAATATTACCAGGGTGCATCCTCATATGATTTCTCTCCTTTTCAAAATAAAGTGAATCGTCTTAAGAAATGTTCATTTAGCTAGTAATTTGAAAGTAAACACATCAGAGTTTTTCTGCTAGTTTTCATCCCCATTTAATCATCTTACTGTTGGCCCAAGATGACTTTAGCATGCAGTTCCATTCCACAAAGAGACAAGAACTGAGCGAAGTTCCCTTTCTCTTTCCTCCTGCTGGTCACACAAACAAGATGCTGCACCAACAGCAGCTTCAGTTTTCATTTCAGTCCATGTAAACACTTTACCTTTTTAAGTTTCTGATACCTTTCTTCTGGAGTGTCAAAGCCATTTGTTAATGCACTAACTGAAGGCCCATCGCTGATCCCTGAAAAAGCAGAACATATTTTGCTTTTCAAAATTAACCACAGCAAAGAAACGCAACAACTGGTAATTTGAGAAAAATGTTTTCACTTAAAGTATGTTTTACAAATATTTACTTTGAGGAAAATACTACTGCAATAAGCCACTCATTTTAATACGGGTGTTCTAGAAGTAAAATTCCTCTGCAAAAGCTCTGTCATTCTGGCTCCTACTCAACATGTCAGCAGCAGGCCAAGACCTACCAATACCCTAATGTAGATGGGCTTTACAACACAATGCAGGATCAAAGCCAAACTAAAAAGAGTGGGAAGAGTGTTGCCCAGAGATTTATTGAATAACTTAGTCGCCTTAAGCAATATGCAACAACTGTACTTCCACAAACACCACATGTAACAAAACCGAGTCTCATCAGTGAGTTGAACTCTGCATCCCAAAAGTGAAGTACCGACTAAAGCATCTCTCTGCTGCACATACCCTCAGGGTTTCACAAGCACACACAGGCTCTTAGCGCTGCCTTGCCCTGTCCAAACACTTGCAGGATCTTCCTCACTTATCCCCATCTACTGCTTTCATGGCACACATAACACCTTCTGTTTTTTTTTACTTTGAGCTGCAATAACTATCAGTTGTCGTGTTGAAAAATTACTGTGGGAGCACAAGCATGACATGGAGCTTTGACCAAAGCCCTGCTATCGCACAAGTAACAGGTGGTTTAATCACTCTGTGGTGGCCTCAGCTTTAGCTTTTTCAAGCCAACCCTGAGACGCATCACAGGAGCGAACTTGGGCACCGAGGTCAAACCAGAGACTGCCAACAGTTCACAATGACAAAACAGGTGCAACTGTACCTGAAAACTCTCCATCGATGGCCAGGAAGTCGGACTCTTCAATGGCTTCATACACTTTGTTTAGATTATCCTTAAAATCTGCGGGTAAAGGGTTAAAACACACTTGAGACTACAAACGACATCCTCCGGCAGCCCGGCGCCCCTCAGGGCCTGCCCGCCGCCCCCTCAACCTCGGGGCTGCGCCTCATGGGTGAGGGGGGCAGTGGGGACCCCTTCGCCATGAAGGAGCAGCTGAGGCCGGAGCGGCCGCCAGCCCAGGGCACGGACGCCGGGACACCGGAACAGCTTAGCGCCAATGGCACGGAGCTCGGGACGCAGGGCCGGGTCGTCACTCACTGCTCCTGATCACCTCCATCCCGCGTCCCCGCCCGCCGGAGCTCGGCCCGGCACCGCCCGGCACCGCCCGCCGCCGCCGCCGAGCGCTTCCGGGGCCGCCCCGCGCGCCGCACGTGAGCGCGCACGTGAGCCCGGGCCGCCGCCATTTCCTACCGGGGCGGAGCCCTCAGGGCCGCACCGCCCTGTCTGCCCGGGGCTCGGCGCCGCCGGCTCTGAACGGCGCCTTCAGCAGCCTGCCGTGTGGTCCGAGCGGGCTGCGAGACTGAGTGTCTGCAGCAGGGCTGCTGGGGGGAAGGTAGTCTTACACCAGCCGCGGTTCTGTGGTGAAATGTCATGGATGTGGGCCTCGCCCTCAAAGCCAGAAATACGAAACTAGCAACAGCAAGGAAAAAGGCATGGAACTCTGCCTAGGAGACATCAGGAGGACGGTGGAGAACTGCTAGCGACGATGCTTTAATGATGATAATTCCAGGGGAACCGGAGGCCGTGCCGTATTACAGAAGGAGCATTTTCCTGTTACAAGCGGCGCTTTGGCAGCTCGCTGTAGAAGAGCAGCAGGATGGGCCCGCAGCAGCGCTGTGCGAGGAAGAGCTGCCCCGGAGAGCAGGTGCTGAACAGGGACAGAGGGCAGGAGTTGTGGGCACGGGCGGCAGAAGAGTTCAGAATTTGTGCTGCAGAGCTGGAGTTCACATGTCTTAGAAAGCCTCTTGTCCAGAATTCCAGCGAAATGAAAGCAAATGAAAAATTCTCCACAAATTGTGCCGGGTAATTTCTCCATAGAAAAATATAAATAATTATGCAGGATGTAGTGGAGAGAGCTTTTAAAGATTCTTTAATAGTAAGCTTCACCTTTTCAGTATAAGCCATTTATTTAACAGACATTCCCAGCGAATCATAAATGTCTCCCAGTAAGATATTAGTTAAAATGGCAGAGATGTTTTTATTTTGCAGTGAATTGGCTGAAGCCTAACATTTTCATGTTGCTCCTCAGTTTTTTAAGATACATTCCTGCACTTTCTAGTTAAAGTGCTTATGGCACTCTAAAGTGGTTGATGGCTGTTTTAGAAGCCTGACATTTTCCCTCAAGTAGCAGACAAATCTGGGAACTCTTTGCTACCCTCACCCACAAAATAAACTTCAACAGTCAAACAGTAAAGTACTGCAATTAAGTACTTCAACAGGAATGAAAGTACTATGTCTTACAGATTAAACATTTTTTACTTCAACATGTATGTATTGTTATGTAAGCAGAAGGAGTACCTAAAAAGTGGGAGAGGGCAATACAAGCAGTTAGTTCAAGATTCCATAGCTTTTTATATGTCAAAAGTTTGATAAACTGGAACAAAATGGCCATGTTTTCACATCATTTAGGTCTGCTGCACAGACTATCAAACACTTGTATGCTCTTTTACTTTACTGAACATTGAATGTGAACCTAAGTGAAAAGACACAAAAAAAGAAGTAAAACACTATATTCTAGAACAAGAATTTTGGGCTGCATTTTCACCTTGCATACCAAGGTAGATCTAGATGCACTTCCTCAGATCTAGAAGGTTGAATTCTTTCATGCTAAAGATCTGTTGACTGGTTCTCTGGGAAAAAACTGGATAATATGAGAGAGAAAACAATGAGAGACTATTTTCTTTCTTGAAACAGGCTGGAATAATTAACTGAAATGTCATTTGAACTGGACTTCTAGATTGTATCAAACTGAAACAAAATGTTAAAAGAAAATGTCACTGTTTTGAACAGTTGAAAAAATACATCTCAGAGGTGTACTTTAAAAATTCACAGAATCATTTACGTTGCAAAAAACCTCTGGGATCATTGAATCCCATCTGTGACCAAACACTACCAAATCATTTAGGCCGTGGTGCTCAGTGCTATGTCCAGTCCTTAAACGCCTCCAGGGACGGTGATTCCACCACCTCCCTGTGCTGCCCATTCCAATGTCCGATACCCTTTCCTAATGCCCAACTTACACCTGCCCTGGTGCAGAGTAAAGCTAAGTCCTGTCACTTGTTCCCTGGGAGAAGAAGCCCGTCCCCACCTGGCTACAACCTCCTGTCAGGGTGTTGTAGAGAGTGAATCCAATATTTTTGGACTAGTCAAAAAGAATTTGGGTAAGGGGACAGAGACTGATAGAAGTAATTGTGCATGTGTGGATTGACTCTTATAGGTAAGAATATGCGTTAGCACTGCAATCAAATTAGCACCTGAAAGTCTTATTTGCTTCTAAGATGACACCTCGAATCTCTACTGTAAAATCAACCTTGAATAGTTTCTGCGAAGGAATGCTGCCTGGGTGCGCAGTGTACAGTAAACAAGCGTACCGCAGTTCTCACGAATATAGAAGTGTGTGTTACCAGAAATGGGAGTGTAGCAGTGTTCTCGTCCGGTGATAACGCTTGAAATAAAAAGGCGAGCGGCTGCGGTGTTGGCCGGTGGCTGGGGCGAGGGAGGAGCCGCACTGTCGCCGTGCTCGCGGGGCGGAAGCGGCGGGGCGGGCTCGGCCCGCCCCCTCCTCGGCCCGGGGCTGCAGCCGGGGCGCCGCGGGGCCGAGCGCGCTGCCGGGGATCGGGCTACAGGGGATCGGGCTGGGGCCCCCCCTCCGCCGGCCCGGCCGGGAAACGCCGCGGCCCTGGACCGGCGGTGGTGTGCCTGAGGAAGCAGCGCGGAGTGCAGGAAACGAGCTGGGAAGAGACAGGAGAGGAGCTAGGAATAATTCTGCTGCTGGCTCTTACTTGGCGCAGACTGAGCGGTGAAATATTTTTCCTGTATTTTTCACAGAAATCTCTTGCCTCTGTCTTTCAGGAAACTAGAAGAATGTTTTTAGGTGCAAAATCTTGTCTTTATTTCTCCTCTTGCAAGTGCTGTTTTAGGTTTTAGAAAGCCAGCAGCCTGTGCTTTGCCATGGAAATAGAGGTTTGGACGTCTAAGGATTCTAATTTCACTAACCTTTTTTTGTTTTTGAACTTGCGCTTTTTTCGTAATTTCTGCTCCTTGCCTGCTTGCGTGTTTACCTCTTCGTACTTGATCTGGAATGCAAGTTGGTAATTTCGTAGTAAGTGGGAGCCACGAAGTGGAGAGTATAATCATGTTTTGGTTTGGTAGTGTCTGAGAAGAAAATTGTCTAGTTCTTGGTGTCTTCTAACATATTATGAGTGATGAGTGAATCATATGGGTCAGTGTTTCTCTTAAGAAATACACTGCTGACTATGAGAATGGAGTAGGATCATCAAGCAAATATATTTTTTGTAAACTTGGAACAGTCTTAAACTCTTATCTGTGCATTTTCTGTAATGTTAACAAAGTAACTACAAGTAAAGTTAATGTGGAATTTAGACCTTGGCTGACAAGGTGTGCGGATCAATCCCTTATGATTCTGAACCTTATGACTTGGTGGATCAAACTTTTTTTTTTTTTCAAACATTACCTAGCAATGTCTACCACTGACCTCTGTTAGTAATGTTTTATTCTATATGCTCAGAAAGAAGAGGGATGAAGTGAACTAGATCATTACATTATACTGATATTTTATTTTTTATCTGCTGATTATACCTTTTAATTATGTTTTCTTTGACTGCTTTCTTTTAGTAAAACCTTGATTAAAGCTACTGTCAAAAGTCATGTGAATCATAGTGAATAATTTTGTTTCACTTTCATGTATTTTATAACATGGGAGAAGAAAGCATAGGGAGATTGAGCTCAGCTATTTACATCTAGAATCTGCTTTTGATTGTAGTTGGCAATGAATATATTGTTGAAAAGGTAGATCATGTTTCATTTTGGGGAGGGCTGAGTTACTTAAAAAATTTAAAACCATCCGAGTGTCAAAAGCGGTGCAAAGATGAATCGCATTGCTTACAATTCTAAACTTCTTTAATAGCTGTTTTCATGTTGCTTTGCAGAAGTAGTGCCTTATCTGGTTTGAAGATCTAAGAGAGCTTTCTGTTCGTGTAAGGCATAAAGGAAAATGGAAGAAGGTGAGACTTTACGAGGGGAAACAGAGAGGGCAGAAGTTGAACCGTGTGCTACTCCGGGCCTAGGCCGGCAGATATCAGTCAGTGAGTTCCTCTGCCACTGCTGCTACGACATTCTGATCAATCCCACCACCCTGAACTGTGGGCACAGCTTCTGTAGGCATTGCTTGGCCTTGTGGTGGGTGTCGTCCAAGAAGAATGAATGCCCGGAATGCAGAGAAAAATGGGAAGGATTCCCCAAAGTCAACATCCTCCTCAGGTGAGTGAACTGTTTTGTGAATGTATATTTTACATAAATTAAACCACAGAAATTAGCTGTCTGGTTTCTTGAGCTTGCTGCAGATGCTCTTAGATAATTGGTAATCTGAACTGTCACAAATTTAAATCCTAAAGACTTTCAGATTGTGCACTTGTAATGAACTGTTCAAGCACATGGAATTAAGGGGCAGGGTTGATTGGTTTTGTGTTTAGGGAGGAAGTTTGTTTCGGAGAGGGCTTTCCCCCTCCCTTCTACATTTTTTGGGAGCTGGAGAGGCGGGATCCTCAGTCTTCTAATATAGCTGGTTGTTTTCTAATTATTCTGAGTTAGATTGATCGTGGATAATTGTGTAGTAATTTCTGTAATAGGAATTATTTATTGGAAGAAGTGTGATCATATTGCAGAACAAAGCTATCTTGCTGTCTTGGATTACTCACAAGTTGTTTTGTTAATTATACTTTATCTGGGGTTAATAATGTTTAAATAAATAGATGGTAGGATTGATGGTAGGCTTTTATGTTGTCTTTTATTTTTTAATAATTGAGGCTTGCCAGTGGCACACAGGATTCTAATTTTATATAAGAAATTACTTGGGAGTTATGTGATATTTTAGCTTTAGAAGCTAAGGAAAATGGTTTTTTGGCAGTGATTGATAAAATTCCAAGTTTACTAAGCTTTAATAACTATTTTTTCTTGCTTTTAAGTCTTTAGTAAAGGCTGGTAAAACAAAAATCAAAAAATTACTCCCTTTTCTGAATATTAAGCCTCAATGGTTACAGTATAATGACAAATATTTTTCCTATTAGGGATGTTATTGAAAAGCTATTTTCTGATGCCATTGAACAAAGAAAAGAAGATATTCAACAGAACAGTGATGTAGCACGCAGCTTAGCCACTTTCCAAAAGCATGGGAAGGACCAGATGCCTACAGTTCCAAACACAGGAAGAATTAATCCTCGAGGAGGGTTTTTCTCAGGTGTTCTGACAGCTTTAACTTGTGTAGCAGTAAGTTTCATCTGGTTGGTTTTCCCTATTTGCTTCCTTAAGCATGCAATCAAATATTCTTAAATTACATGCACAGTAGAAACATTGTCAGCACAGAAGAGACTCCAGCTGGGCAGAGTAAGTAAAGTGGCCTTCAGAGCTGTCTGTCTGGAACTACAACTGCAGTGTACAGCAAATGGAAGTTAGTGGGTAAAACTTCAAAATAATTTCTTAAAGCCTGAATGTTCTAGTCTCCATGAAATGGAAGACTCTACATGTCGAGCCTCTTATTGTGTGTTTATTTTTATCATTCATGTATTTGCTTTGCAAGTGAAGGATCTTTGTTTATTTATATTTGTAATCTATCTGTAGGTAGTTCTACTTGGCTATCACTGGAGTAGCAGAGAATTTGAAGATGATCTTCTTGTCCACAAGCCTGTTGCTAAGTGGACTGCTGAGGAAGTGATACTCTGGCTGGAGCAGCTGGGCCCATGGGCTTCACATTACAAAGAAGGATTTTTACTGGAGAAAGTAAATGGAAGGTGAGAGGCCTTGTGGTCGAGGTCAGCTGTTATGTGATTGGACTGTGACAGATTCATTAGGGGTGGCTTCTTGTGAAATGACTATACTGTGTTACATAGTTTGTGGGAATATTCTGTTGATGTATCAGAAGAAATTTCAGAAGAAATTTTAACAGTTGCTGTTGAAAACTTTTAATAGTAGATACTCTACTGATGTATTATCCACCCCTTGCACCTTTCCTTTCTTGTGGAAATATGCATGTGCTATATGCATATGTATTCCACCCAAGAGCCATGCTGAAAGCAGGCAAGAGGAAACTGGAAAAGAAGGAAATTTAAAACCCAGGCTCTGAGATGCAGTTGGCATAGAACACTTGATAGGCAACGTAATGATGATCTTTTAAAGTCCCAAAGTTTGCCAACCCAAAGTATTCTCTGATTCTTTAACCCAAAAGGTGCTACCTTGTTTCAGTATGCAGTTGTGTATTCGTTAGTCATCTTTTTTGGTGAATAGGCACTGTTTACATTCTTAATTCTTCTGCTTTTGTAGACTCCTCCTAACACTGACTGAAGAGGACTTCACCAAAGAGCCTTACAGTGTAGAGAACAGTAACCACAGAAGAGCTATTATAGCAGAACTGGAATGTGTGAAAACTTTAGGTGTTAAACCACCACAGAACCTTTGGGAATATAAGGTAAATTTTATATAAAGTGTGTTATGTCATGTATATTAATGATTTTTAACATAATACCTTTACAAGAAGATTCTCTTAAAACCAGGAGGAGTGTTAAAGTAGTGAAATTACCTGTGTAAAAACTGCTCAGTTTAATGACTTGTTGGATTTGAAAAAAAACCCTTTGGAAAATGATTGTCACAAAACCTAAGAAGTGGCATGTCCCTTTCATATTATTTTTTTACTGATTGAAACTTAATAATTTGATATCTTTTAGGCTGTAAACCCAGGAAAATCACTCTTTCTTCTGTATGCACTGAAGAGTTCTCCAAGACTCAGTATGTTATACCTATATTTGTTTGATTACACAGAAGCTTTCCTACCTTTCATCCACACAATTTGTCCTATGCAAGAAGACAAGTATGAAGATACTGTCACAAAACTACTTGTAAGTATTCAAAACATTAAATATGATACTTGCTTTAGTTATAAGCATAAAAACACATGATGTAATTATTCATCATTTCATCTCTTTACACTATAACTTTAAAAGCAGCAGATCTACAGAGCAAGTAGTTATTTGATTTTATTGTATGCAATCACCAGTGTTGCAACCATTACCTTTAATAGGATTGATTTTAGGCTTTTAAGACTTTACCTGTGTGAAACTGATTCTTCTGAAGTTCACATGACTACAGACAGTGCTGTGCTAATCTAATGGAAATTATTGCATTAAAGTATTACCTACTAGCAAGTATAATAAATTACTGCTTTCAGTGTATAAAACCCCCAGCTTTTCAACAAAAGACTAGTGGAAATAAGATAGTATTAAGTAAGTTTATAGAAAATTGATTAACAGTCTTTTTATCCTAATTTACAGGACCTTAAAGATCCTTCTTGGAGGCAATGGAGAGAATTCACTGTAAAGTATTTATTTTTGCCATACCAGCTGATAGCTGAATTTGCTTGGGATTGGCTAGATGTGCATTACTGGACCTCAAGATTTATAATTGTAAATGCCATGTTGCTCTCTGTTCTGGAATTGTTCTCCTTTTGGAGGCTGTGGTCAAGAAGAGAATTGAAGTAAGTCTTACAAAGCTTGTGGAAGAGGGTAGGAAGTACACGGCCTTAGAGAACGTGACAGCCTTACAATTTCACAGCTGGAATGAGTGTCTAACCCAAACTGAGGTTAATAATAACATGTGAATCTGCATTCCCACATATGCTACTGCTTGCTCTTGATTATCTTTATTTCTGTGTATGCTTCCAAGGGTTTCTTAGAGGTGGTTTTACTCATCAGATGTAGCAAATATGGAAACAGCAACAAGCACATTCTTAACCACTGGGAGATATTAAACCTTGAGAACTGCCTCTTATGTGCCTGGTATTCACTGTCAGCTGAGAACTAAATACATCAGAATGTAGTCATGATGCAGTGTAGTTATTATGGGATGAGTCCTCAGAATTATAAGTTCAGTTATACTGATAGTAGTTCTGATAATTTTTCAGAATTTCTGTTTTCTGTTACTATCTCAGTCTTAATTTAAGCATATTAAGGTTCATAGTTGATGTGATCTTTGGAAATGGAATGGGAGGAATTCTTGTTTTGGTGCGTACTGGGTTTTCCCTTTGCCAGCCGATAGAGGGCAGAGCGTGCCCAGAACAGCGCAGGGAGCCGGGGACAGCCTGAGGCGGAGCTGTGCTGTGGCACTGGAACCTGCTGGGCTTTGGGGTCTAAGTGTGCTGACAGTGTTTCCGCTTTAGATCTGCTTCTACTGCATTCTAGAAGAGTGTTTCCTGGTGTGCAAAATGGTGTTTTTTACAGGTACCCGAGGAAGTCCTAAGTAATGCAAAGCTGTAGCACCTATTAGGTTTTCTTAGAGCGGGGTAAAAACAAACCAGAAAGTTCCTCTAAGTCTTTCCCTTTCCTTTTTCACAGGACTATTCCTCACAGAATGTGGAGACATTTCTGGAAAGTCTCAACCCAGGGACTTTTTGTTGCCATTTTTTGGCCTTTTATTCCTCAGTTTGTCTGCAATTGTTTGTTTTACTGGGCCTTGTATTTTAACCCAGTTATAAACATTGATCTTGTGGTTACAGAGATAAGGCGTCTGGAGACACAAGTGCAGTGATTGGCATTGGAACTCTTGAACTGTTTAGCCTCTAAAAAAGGACATTTTGAATAAATTTTGCTTTTCTTCTTTATGTATGTTGCAGTGAAAATGGTGGATTATGTTATTTTAAACATGAAAAAGCTTTAAGATAAGTTACTCTTAAACCAGCTGATTCCAAATTGGAGGATGAAGGAAAAATGAATTTTCTGTTGGAAAAAAAAGCACATTCCTGTATAGCCATGTAAAACTCATACAGTCATCTCACCATATTTGTATCAGATAAATTTCTTTATTCTGTGTATTTTCAAGCCTGCCTTAAAGTCAGTGTCTTCTGCACTGCTACAGTGATTTCTTTCTTTTTCTTTTTAAACTTAGCATTTCATACCAGCAATGTGTTCCTCAACTTCAGTTTGCCAAAAGAATGCCCTTCCTGGATAGGCTTGATGTTGAAAGAACTTCATTTATCTCAGTCTTCTTTACATGTAGCATTGTTACTGCCCTATACAGTCTCACAGTAGAGTTTGTTCCAAAATTCCTGCAGTTGAAGGCAAAGGCTTCTTGAATTTTCTTGTGTCTTGGAAAATGTGATAATTTTTTATTCATGGAAATTTTTTATTCAGCTCAGTTAGACTTCATCAATAGCTCCTTTCATTCTCTCTTCTTGAATTCTGTTGCAAATTCTTAAATATCTCATAAAAAGGATTCTTTTGGAAAAGTGACCTGACACTGTAATTACTTATGGCAATATAATATGTGTATCTATGTCTGTGAGCAGATATTGACTGAGAGGTTATTTGTGTAAGCAGGATTGACATTTGTTAATGTATGTTCCTTTGACTGAATCAAAAGTTAAGATGTTTTTCAAGAACTTTGTCCCCTTGCAGTCTGCACTGTTTGGGTTTTTTTGTTTATTTTGCTGGTGTCAGTAATGTGAACTAAATTTGCCTATGAATATTTTCCATGATTAAAGATCTCTCTTGAAATCTTCACTATTCCTATAGAGAATTTGGGTTTTGATTTTATTTATTTATTTTAAGATTGAAGTACATGTCATTAGCTTTGACTTGCACAAACTTGTTCTTTAGCCCTGCGTCTTTGAGTAAGTTGAGGTGGGTGAAAGTAGACATAAAACATTCCTGGATCTATAACTCTTCAAATCAGCAGGTACAAAACAGTGTATTATTCATCAGTTCAGGGTACTGATTTCTCTTCCCAAAGGGTTAAAAATATCTGTGAAGTGACCCTAGCTAAAAGCAGCTTTATACCCTGATGTGTATATACTTCTGAGCTTCTTAAACTCTTGCTGTGCAGGATCAAACACTTGTGAGAAAGCCAGTTGGTCCCAACAACTTCTACATTTTTTTCATGTTTCTGTTTTGGGGATGGTTTGCATTTGCAGTTTTAAATCTGGCTCTAACATTCTAAGGGTAGAATTCCTCCCTGTGCTTGCAGGAAATTCAGGGTGTACATAGAGTAAGGAGTCTGAGCCTTAGCAAATAATCATCTGGTTAGAAAACTCTAAAAAGTAAATGCTAAGAAAAACCCCCAATTATATGATTCTTCAATGCAGGTAGCATTACTCCAGGTGAATGAAATTCAACACTTCAATTAGGCTTTGTAGTAAGTGTTTAATGTAGATGAGAGGGCTCTTTGTGCTGACACTGTCACTTCATTAACTTTTTCCAGTCAGTTCAAAGTTAACAAATGCTAAGATTTGTTAGTGGAGAAGTTTGATTTGTATCTTATAGCCAGTGGAGGGGGGATAACAAGTTCACAGCAAATGATATTATCAATCTGAAAAATCTGTGAATCTGAATATGAAAACAAATTAACATTGTCAGTTACTCCTTAAGCTGATAAACTCAGATTTCTATGTAATCAATAATAAGTGCATGGAAGAAAGTAAATAACAAGAAAAATGTTTACTTTGCCCATTTTGAGGTGGAGAGGCTGAGATGGAATGAAGGAGTATCAAGAAAGGGGAAAATAATTTCTTGTCATTACTGTGGCCAAAAAAAAAGTAATTTTAGATTTAAATATATACAAGAGTCATGTATCTAATACCTACACAAAGGCTGAATCTCACCACACATAAAGTCTGGCCACAAAAGGTATTTTCTATGGTAGGGAGCTTTAGAAAAACATTTGGCAGCTTCACGGTCACATTCACATGCCATTTTTTGACATTTATCTTCTAGTGAGTCTGAAAGAAAACACAGTAAGTTTGATATTAGTCTGAAGAAATTAAAAATCCCCGGTGGAATACCAAGAATTGCTCCCTCATGTTCCATATTTGCCGTACAAATGCCTTACATTTCAGGTGAATAGGAACTGAGCTTTGGTAAGACTGAGAACCTGTGGATCAGTCAGTAATCACTGATCTTGACAGGTGAAAATACAACAGCCAGATAAAGTCTTTAATACTCTTCCAGTTTTTTAATAAAGGAATTCTGAGAACTGATTCCTCTTTAGAAGGTGGTATGGGATCCTCCCTGCCTTCCCTCTTGCTCTAGTGAAACTTGATTTTGGGAAGATACTCCATTCATATACCCTTTATAATCTCCTAAATGATATAGCATTAAAAATAATCCATGGGATATATACATGGCATGCAGAGGTGTTCCGTGTCCACCCTAAACTGCCCACCTTTTTTTATTAAAGGGTTCAGTAAGAAGTTAGGAAAAGTGTGTTTGTGTGATTAATCCATGTCTTGTCATGTTTGTTTTATAATTGTAGTGTTGTAACTTAACAGATTTCTTGGCATGAGTGTTTCTTCTTGGCATGAACATTTTCTTCTACAGCAATGTATTTTGGGTTCAGTGTGCCAACCCAGAAGTGTGTGCTTTTTTTCTGTCTGTAACTGTCTGTAAACTGAAGAATCCTTGATTACATTTTGTTTAAGTGTTTACCATTTTAAAAGCTTAGCCAAATCACTGTTTGAGATTTGTCCAGGAGCAGAACAAGTGTTCAGTTTTGTGAATGAATTCAAATTCTGCCATGAAAGGGAAGTGTTCTTAATGTTTATGCTGCAGCTAGTTACTCAATAGCACAGGTAGCATGAGCAACATGATAGGATAAAAAATGAAAACATATTAACTGAGAACTGTTGCTTCTTCTGTTCTTCTCCTGGTATTGCTCCAGACTTTATCTTCTCCATGCTATGCCAGGGACTTGGTTTCCTGACACCAAGCCTGATATCTTGGCCAGTATTATGAATACTGTCAGGAGCAAAATCTTTACAGCCAAATAAGTGTGGACTGTAATGTGATTAATTAGTGTGAGAGAAGATGTTTTGTCCATCTGGGGTAGGGCAGGATTTGAGCAAATAGAGATTCTGAATGAGGTAGACAGTTGGGCAAAGTAAAGAATATGAAGGAGGAAAGGAAGTAATGTCCAAACTTTCATTTGTTTTCAGGTCAGGCAAATTCTAAATTGAATATGAAATGAGAGTTTTGTGTTCTCTGGAAATGGCCAACTGTTGGCCTTTAAACCATGGTAGTCAGAAACCCAGACTTGTTTTAAACAAGTTTATGTAAGGGTTCTTGCATTTCTGTAGTGCAAATAATAACCAATTTTAAGCTAATTTGCATTCTTGGTGGAAACATAAAATTATATGCAAAGTAACTGACTGAGCATCTGATTTTAAAAACAAAACAAGCAAACAAAATCCCAAACAGCGCACAAACCAATATAAAAATGTGACAGCAACAAGGAAAAAAAACCTTTAAATATTGAGGGCTTGTGGGAAGCTACAGTGTCAAGGAGTCTTTGAGTATATTGGAAAGCATTTGCTAAAACTTTGGGAGATGTGAACAAATAATGCAAAAGAAAAGCTGTTTTTTCCTGTTAACCGTTTTTTGGTGTTTTTCTTTCTTTGATTTCTTTGTCCTTCCCTTACCTCGGCATGGCAAGTATATTTTGAAACAATCCAACAAAATTTATCAGGATGTGGTCAGCAATCTGTTGCAATTTGCACACTTGTGTTATGTAAATATTTTCAAATTAATATTTGTTAATTTAACTTCCAGAAATAAACATACTCATCAAATATTTTATTACCTCATTGTTTGGAACTGTAACCTGTAATTATTAATTCATTAATAAATTGCAGCCATCAGTGCAACTGATCAGGGATAAATATGCCAAAAACATGTCCATTATAAACTTACAAACAGTGGGGAATATTTTCTGCTAAGTAGGGAAAATATCCTTTTTAAACTGTTACAGTTTTCCTATCTCCTGTTTGTAGTTGCTCTCCAGCCCAGCTGGAGACTTGCAGGGAGTAGCATAACAAGGATTCCTCAGCAAATGTAAATGCTGAGTAAAAGGATGGTTGTGGTTGTGCTTTCTGAAAAGATTAATAGATGCTTCTAGCTCACAGGTTTGTTTGCTTTTGTCAGTCAGCGGGAGGATTAAGAAAAAGAAACTACATTCAGTTGATTGGTTTAGCTGTGCTCTCTGGAGGCACAGTATATCCTGGCAAAAAAGTCACAAAAGGAAGGATGGGATGGTAAACTAAGAGTTTTACAGTTAATTAAGAAAATGCCTTTCTAAAGAGATAATTAGTAGAATTAAGAAACCATCAAGCCAAACAAATAATCCAACACTAAAATACTCCCAAGTGCTCGCTTACCACACACAGCAGAATTGTCTTTGCATTCCCAGTGGTAACTTTCAGTCTTTGGCTGACAGCCTGCTTGTTCTGCCCTCCCATAGCAGCAGTCGTGGTGAAAGCAGCACCTGAGAGGAACAGAGATGGTGATTTATGGTCACACAGTCTGGGCAGGGTTTATCAGTGGGTTACTACAGCTGTGCAATAATAAAACACTCAACATCAGTGAGTGTACAAACATTACCTGCTCAGGAACCAAACCAGGGTAATGGTTTAGGATCACCTGGAAAAAATTACTACTTTCTTATGTAATAAGAGAAAAATGTCTGATATACATTGAGCTAATTGAATCTTCAGAGCATGCTCAGTTATATGTGAGTATGCTTTTCTCCTTGCCCCTTCCACAAAATGAACTCTTAGCTCCTTATCATTAGAAAATTTGGAAAGTTGCTCAAAATTATTGTTTCAAAGTTGTTCTTGTCATAATTGGAACAAAGAATTTTTAGGCTTTCTATTGACATTGTGAAACTGAACAGTACAGGTAAGAATTAATGGCATTTAATGCTTAAAAAAAGCATTAAAATATGCTGGTGTAGTGTCTCTTCTGTGGAATCATTGCAAGCCCAGAAAAGCAAGGAGAGGAGGTAGCAAGGACCTGAAATTAGGTAGCTTGTAAGTTTTTGCTGCAAACTAATTGCATCCTTTCTTTTTGACGTGCTGGAAGAACTGGGTGTATCCACAAAGTGGATTTGTTTGTTCGTTCATTCATTCATTCATTCATTCATTCATTCATTCATTCATTCAGTTTCCTCCTGGCAGACTAAAACCATCAGATTACAGTAGGTAGATGGTGTTTAGATTGCCTGAGGAGCTTGTGTCTGCAAAAGGAAAAGTTAATGCTGTGAGCTCTCACTTTGCAATTACTGTTTTTCCTGTGCTTATTAAGTAATTACTTGGTCATTCCCCACAAATCATTGTGTAAAGATCTTGTGGTACATAACACAGCTCCGTAACTCCATTTCATGCATAGAAATTTTTTAAAAACCCCAAACCACACAACAGAACCCCAACCACAAAACCAGAACAAAACCCATAATCATCTTCTCAGTAAACGTTCAACTGTAAGTTACATTGATGATAGTCAGTATGCTGTGATTTAGTACTCAATGGAAAGGTATGGGTTTTAGAATTATTTTTCAGCAGGTTGAATTTTGCATAATTCCTATGTATTATTTTGAATACTAATAACATGGAAGATAGTAAAATCAAAAGATTTTTCATTGGCTTTGTTTTTTAATTTTTACTTTAGATAGCTTCAATGTTTGAACTTTAAAGCTTCTCCAACAAGACTGCAGTTATTTAACTCTTTGCTGAAACACAACAGCAAAGAAGCTCCATTGTACTGTGAATCCTGTACTAATGCAATGAGAATTTGAATTAAAGGCAAGATCGTGTAGATCTATAGCAACACAATTTGAATGCCTCAGAGTTTCTTAGCAATCTAAGCTGTGTTTAAACTCAGTTCCTTCTTTCAAATAGGCCTAATTTATATTTTAGTCCTTTCATTTGTCATCTGCATTCAGCACTAAATTACACAGATAAATAGTTACTCTCACCAGTCTACTCTGTCCATGGGCCATCCTTTTCCTCCCAGGCCGCAGTAGCATCCGTAGCGCAGGTAGGCGAAGGGCGAGCGCCCTGTGGTGCACCTGATGGCTCCGGCCAACTCCAGGATTCCTCTTCGACTTCTCACACGGCCTTCCCCAACAGTGCCTTTAGAAACTGGGGAAGAAAAACTGTTATTGACTCCAACATGCTAATAGGAAATAATTTGGGTTTTTTGAAGAGTTGATAATACGTGACAGTACTTGAAAATAGTCCAGTTTTATTTTTGACACTTTGGGGCTATGCTGCATGACCCAGTCCATAGTGAGCAGAATACTGAACCCTGAGAACAGCTGCAGTGGTTTCCTCCCCTGGAGGCAGTGTACCATGGCAGACCAGTAATTTCCAGTCTTCCAGCTGGTGAGGGCCAGCATGTGTTCTGTGGCCCAGGCCCACCCAGTTGCTAAGATTAGCTGCCCCAGGGTTGCAGTGTTTTCTCTTTAACATAAGGTGCAATTTTGCCCATATTATTTTGTAGAACGTAGTGCTTTACATTGGAAGGAAAAGGTCCTTTATCATAGGGTTTTGGTTTTCCTCATTTTTAGACAAAGCAGCCAAATAACTGGTGGGGATGGTGTGGTGGATGTAAGGCAGGGAAATGGATGGGTGCTTGGAGTTTTGTCCAGGGAAATTAGAAAGGTTCGTTTTGGTTATTTTCCTGTTTACTTTTGTTTGGGGTTGTTGTTGAAGTGATTCTCACTGTTATTTCTCCAGAACAAAATTTACTTTAGGAACTATATTTTAACCATCCCATATCAGTACTAAAGCAAGAGATCCCAAGCAGCAGAAAACTGTTGGGACTCTGGGTGACATTTTTAGGTGTTCGTGTCATGCTGAGAGATTGAACTAACACACTGAAGACCCCAATGGTAATGGACAGCCTCTCCTTGCAGTGCAGGCTCCAAGCTATTTACAGCAAATTTTAAGAAGCTGAATGACTACAAAACAAATTTGTTTTTGAAGGCTTCTGATTAGAGTTTCTTATTAATTAAACTAATTACTTTTTTTGGTATGAGGAGAACAGTTTATAAACCTAAACTCCAGTATTAGTTAGAGATTCCAAAAGGCAATAAGATTTAAAAATTGATAATACCTGTGATGGAGACAGACAGCAGAAAAAAAATAGACTTCATTGTTGAAGGCTTTGATGGTTACTTTCCTACAAAATAGCTATATGATGGTGCAGTTTTTATATAATCTGTATAAGCACATAATCTATTATAATAGCATAATAGAGTAACCTTTTGTAATAGATTGCATCATAATAGATTATATGATTAACTATAATCAGTTAATGGATAATCTGACAGAAAAAATACCGGTCCCCGCACAGTTGAGTAACTTCAAATGTATGGGATGCTGGTGGCCTCTGGAAGTTGTAATGTCATGAAACATTGGAATTTAAACACCCCATGAAATCACCTCAGTAAGAAATTAAATTGGTTTGTGTGTGCGAATGGTAAAAAAAACAATTTGGGAAGAATCTGAGGCAGCATCACTTTCCTGACTGGTGACCACTCCTGGATGTTGTCTCTCCTGCTTTCTGGGCATGTGATCTAGGGGCAGAAGTGTTGAAACAAGGCTGTTTAAACTTGCACATGCAGCTTTGGCCGTTGATTAAAAGCAATCATATCCTGAGGAATTAAGAAAAGCTTCCTGCTAGTCGATTGCAGTTTCATTTCAGAACTGCTGAGTTGGCACTAAACTTCCTTGCTAAGACAGACAACAGGATCTGTTGTGCATGGCTCCTGTTCCTGAACATTACCTGTATGTTTAGTGTGAAGTTTTGGTTCTGGTTGGCAGAAGCATCCATTTGGCTATAAACAGATTTGTTTTATGATAGCATTGAGAGTGTTATCATCATTGTCAGTACAAGTTCAGTAAATTCTGAGCTGAAAACCCCACAATAAGGCTGCAGCATTATAGGTGACAAATGGTTATTCTCTACAATGTCAGTACTGGTTACTCTTGCATACAGCCAGTAATGTCTGGAGGAACCATGGTTAATGGCAGAGCTGTGTTTGCTCTGCACGACCTTGGGGATTCTGAAAAGAGTGAAGAATTTTTGTGTCTCAGTTCCTGATAACTGGGGAAGGATGGTATAGGAGAGATACAAGTCAAGAAGAAAATAAGAATGTCCAAATCATATTCCTGGTTTCTTCAGAGAATTGTTTGCTAACTTGGGACAATTCCCAATCCCTTGATTTAAATCCATGACAAGTAGAAGTGATGAACTCTCTGATGAACTCTCTGACCTGAGGAGTTCAAGTATATTTTTGTTACAGCACCTGGACATCCAGTTGTCAACCACCATGGCATAGATACTCTGAATATGATACTCTGTTGCAACAGCTTTATGAGCTGAGTTAATAAAAGCAATGAAATACTATCTGAGAATGCACAGAGCTACAGAAACAATCAGAGTATCAATATGTTGATGATGGTGATAGTATATGCCGTTTTGTGGGTTTAAAAATAATTTTTAAGTCATTCTTTCAAAGACTGAGGGTACAGAAACATTTTTTATGGTAAATTTGTGTAAAATTTCCTTTAGGGATATCTCTATGCAGTCATAGTGTTCCAGTAGTTCAGAACTTGAAGCTTGGGAATAAGCAGACTTTCTGATGCATTTCCAAAATCTTGCAAAAAATAACTGTATGCCTTATAGAAACTGTATGCCTTATAGTTTTTCCTGAGATTTTTACCTCTTGTTTCATAAGCCATCAGGAATGGCCTTTTTCACCTCATTTTATTGCCCAGACAACTTACATGCTATCTCCACAAACTCTAGTCACATGTAAATCTTCTGAAAGGGTAAATTTGTCTGTTTTGATACTTTGGACCAGTTGGGAAACAGGTAAATTGCATCTCCCATGCTCCTCACTGCCCACGGAGTGGGTGACTGAGGTGCCTGACTCAGAGCTATCGGAGCGCAGCCAGGCTCTCTGTAATGAGCACTCCAAGCTGGCAGAAACAGTGATTTCATTGCTTTCCTTAATGTTCTTCTGGAGGATGATCAAAATGCAGAAGGAATCAAAGGGGCAGTCTGAGGTCAGGAAGTAGAATTGGGGCAGGGAGCTTGATGGGCCCTAAGTTGGCCCCATTATGCAAGCACCTTACCTTATGGGCTTTCACAGGACTGCCTTCCCCCAGACCCTGCTCCATTCTGTGCCCAGAAGCTGTTTTAGGAATTAATTGAGGTTCTTTTCTTTAGGATCCTGCTATTTGCAGGATTTGGTGTGGTGAATTTGCAAACTGTGTAGGAATGTATTAAAAAAAAGTGCAAGAGAATCTTTTACTTAAGGCAACTGATTGCTATTCTGGAAGATAGGATTTTATCCTTACAGCTGTCACAAAGGTTCAGCATGAGGTTAATTTAATCACTTTAAAACAATGCCTATTGATGTTTACAAATAGTAGGCTCCCAACCTGCTGAATATATCCTGGGGTTGGAGTGCCAAGCTACCACAGCACTCAGTGAGAACCAGGCTTTGAGTTGTTGGAGTTCCACATAATTTTATGTAGTTGTAAGTTAAATTGGGTTCTACCATTTCACCATGGGAACCTAAAATTAGAGGTTGCTTTTTTGTGTCGGCCCACATACCTATCCGAAAAAGAGGGACAATAATATAGTTTCAGAGAAATTAGCACAATCAGATACTGTACTGATGAATGCCTCAGAAAACCTATGAGGAAATGGACTGGGAATTGTTACAACCAGTCTTTAACACTGATTAATAAATAGGATGTAGGAGACAAAAAAAATAATTAAATATTTGCAAAGTGACTAATTGGCTGTGTGAAGTTGTGAGGCAGGGGTCCTTTAATTATATTCTCACATCATAACTCATGCAGGAAGACTGATTCATTTTTCAGAATAACCCAGTTAGGGTTTTGTAGGCGATCTCAGTCCTGCTTCTGAACTGCTTAGTAACTCAAGTGCTCCGTGTCAGCTCACTCCAGTACCCAGAGAAGAGCGGGGGTAAAGCTACTGGCTTTATAGAAAGATTGTTATTGCACGTGCAAGCTGCAAACTGATTTGAAACACGGAACTTCGTTAGCGGAGTTGAACATTGTTGATGAACTTTACAGAAGTAATGTGCTCCCCTCCAGCCCCGCTGCCTTGTGCAGGTGCGGTCTGAGCATCGGCCGGGCTGTCGGGGCAGCTCCAGCCGCCGCTGGCAGCGGCAAATCGGGGGTTCCTTTGGGCGAGTCCCACCCAGCTGTGCCCGAGTCCCTGTCACAGGGACTTCTCTCCGGCATGGGAACACAGGCACCTCCCGTGAGTGTTTCTCCTAACACCCCTTTCTCTACCCCTGTTCCCACCTGCCAAGCCCCATCCGGCCGGGTCCGGACAAGGGAGCGCATCCAGCAGATCCCGTGGCCGCTTCCCTGCCGGGAAGGGCCGTGTGGATGCCGAGCCCCGGCGCGGGGCCCTGCTCTACTCACCGACCGCCGGCAGCAGCAGCAGCAGCAGGAGCGGGGGCAGCGGCGCCATGGGCAGCGACGGGCGGGGGTGCGGGTCGCGGCAGCGGCGCTGTGCTCGGCAGCGGGGTGTGTAGGTGTGAGCCGCAGCCCGGCGTGCCAGCTATAAAAGGCTGCTTTCTGCCCCGAGCCGGGTCCCCCGGAGCCCAAGTCCAAGCTGTGCTGTCCATCTGGCCAGAAGGGAGGAGCTGCCGCTGGAAGAGCCGGCGAGAGCTGGGACCTGTCACTCGGGCAGCGGAGCGCGGTGCCGGCACAGGGGGTCACAACCCACAGGTCTCTGATGGGGGCGGTCTCTCCGCTCCTCCACACCTTCCTGCTCTGGCAGCTGTATTTTCTTTTTGAATTACAGCAGTTCTTAGGTAATTCAAATCAGATCTAGAAGAGGAAAGCAGGATCTGTGTTGTAAGTTAGTCTAGTGGTTAATTATAACCAGTCCTGAAGACGTGCTCTATCTGGAGTCTGCATCAGCCAGACTTCATCTACTGATTGCTCCTTTCCTTGGATGACTAAAGGATAACCAACTCCTAAACCGGTTACGGATCTTTGCAGCTTGATAAAAACTTTTTAATTGTACCTCAAACAAAATAAACTCTCAAAGTGAGTAATTTTTTTGTACATTGTATATTTGCATATTTTTCTATTCCCTTTCCAACTCTTGTATTATTTTGTAAAACATACAACTAGATGTCTTATTACAGTTTAATTGCTTCTCTCAACACACAGACAATACCACTTGCTTTTATGTGATTTTTTTCTGTGTTCATATTTTCCATGTATTTCTTCAGACCTTTTATTATTACACTGAAACCAGTGCCTTTTCTGTCAGTTGTTCAAGCAATCAGGAGCTCTGAAATCTAGAGTACTGATTTTTGTGTACATGTGTTTTGTCTTGTGGTGCTCATATTTTTCTTTTTTTTCCTTTTTTTTTTGGCATTATTATATTCCAGGATATTACCCCCATAGGATTCCACAGAGGCCTACACTGCTAGGATATGGAAAGAGAAATAAAACTAGTTTTATTTATGGAACTTACAAAGAATTTTTTATTTGTCATGTCGTCTTACTATTGGAGAGAAGCTGGTAGTTTGGTGGGGGTTTTTGTGAGTGGTATTTTCATCAAAGAAGTAAGATAATTTTTTCATGCACATACTGAGGAATAATTCTATTTTTGCATTAAAATGCTCTGATTTCTGTGTTATAACATTCATCTTTATTCAGGAGAGGTAGAAAATCATATGTGATATGATTCCAAGAAACAAAAAGCATGCACGGACAGATCAGATTTGTTTTTGTTATGCTCTCATTAATCCAAGCTCTCTGAAATGTTTGTGTTGGCACTGAAGTGAGAATAGCATGGGATAAATGTGGAACATTGATTGGAGGTAGGATGTTGATATGCCATTGAACACCTGGTGGGCCTTTGTGCAACCTCTGCAGAACAGCAGGCAAGGTGTGGCAGCTCAGCCAGGACTGTGCATGGCACTCTGCAAGGTAGAGGGTGCCTGTGGGAACTCCACACAGCAGAAATAAGCAGGATTTCCACCAGAGTGCTGGTGTTCTGCAGGGAGAGGAAGGTTGTTGGAGGCTTCCCTGATGCCTGCAGATCTGTACCAAGTAGCCATAGGTGCAGTGTGCTGTGACAATGCTGCCAGCCTGTCCCTCTCCTTCCACCCCTGTGCCTGGCTCTGGCCAACATGGGGAGCACAACTGCCACTGTGTGCCCCAACACAGCTGGAGTGGAATATGAGTGAAGTGGCTTGTGTGGCAACCAGAAAGGCTGCTCATGACCCTTGTAAATGTTGGTAGAAACACTTATTTGGGGGTTTTATTGGGGATTTTTTTTTTAATATTTTTTAAAGATTTTGTTGCTATTGCCATCAACTGGGTCAGGACAATTTTCTGATTACTCATGGAGTCACATCGCTAATTACTGTTACTCTGGTCTCGCACTGTCACTTATACTTCATTTGTTTACCACTCTTCCGGTCAATAAGTCACACCTATTAGAACACTTTAATGGTGTCCGAGAGCTGCTTAATGAAACTTCCACTTGAACACTGTCCCATTCAGCATACCATTGCATATGACAATGAAAACAGTATCCAAGGGAGCAAGATGAATTATATTTCACGTTGTTCTTCAGGACGCTGACTGATGCAATGTGTTAGAGCAGCTGATATGTTTTTCTTTGAAGAAAGGGAAGTAGCCTCATAACCACTGAAAAAATCAATTGAGACTGAAATGCTCAGACTACACAGAAAGTACACAAAGATGTGTAGGGACTGAAACTGTATATAGTGATGAAGTAAGGAATGCAAGTCATGAGTTCTGATTCCTTTGAGTATAGTAAAAGTTCAAAGGAGAACATCCAGTGAAATTGGTGAGAGAGGAGGAAATCTGATAGAAGGAAATACTTTTATTGAGGCAGAGCTAGATTGTCCAGTTAATTGCCAGGCATATGGCTCAGAAAATATATCAGTAACAGACTGGAAGTTCCTATGGATTACAATGATTGAGTCATATTTTTAAAATTAGATTTGGTTCTCCTTACATTTCCTAATTAAAAACTTATGTAGCAGTGTAGACCTGTCATATTTATTTTAGTGTTTCTTTTCCTGTATTTGAAGCACTTGGAAACTGGCCTAAGTCCTATGTGACAAATGGCATTTTCCCTCTTACTGATTAATTCTTTCTGTCTGTCAGCTAGAGCTGTGCAGGGGCAGGGAGAAGTGTTTGCTTTTCAAATATACTTTCTCAAAAAAGGCTGCATGTGCCTTATGATTGCTTCAATTGTTTTTAATCTGAGAAATGGAATAATATAATTGACACACATGTCTGTACTGAGGAACATTCTCACAGCATAACACTGTTAGAGGGAAACTGGTTAAATGAGTTCTAAAAGCCTCATTTCTCAGGGTGCTGGATTATATACATGCAGGAAAATGACAGAGTATAATAACCCAAAATGTTAACATGTTCATGGAAAGTGCTAGAATGGTCTAAAATGTAGTTAATGTAAGTGCAAGTTATCCACTACCTGTGATCAGGTGAAGGTAGTGATCTTAAGAGAAATGTAACAGTGGATTTACTGCTGACTTAACAGCTGAAAAGCTGTATTTTTGTAGTAATAATAGTTCCATTGAAATTTTTTATTTAGTAACAGCAGTTATATTTCCTGAGAAATGAAATAGCATGGCACCTACCTTGGTAAATTTATAAATACTCTGCATTTAGCTTGTTGCGTGCCAATGTTGAGTTGCTACTGATGAGTACAGAAGTACTAGGGTCTGTAGGTGTCTAAGCTAAGTCCTAAAAAATGCCTGGAGGATTAAGCATGTGGCATTTAAGCCATTGGGCATACTGCTGCCTCACTGAATTAATGAACTAATAAAGAATGGTGAAAGAAATTATTTTCCCATTTTTAGAGATGGGAATGGAGGCAGGATGATTTACTTAAGGTGCTTTATGATGGCTGTAGCAGAACTGGAAAACAGGAATTTGGTGTTTTGCATCCCAGGTTAAGTCCCAGATTGGGTTCTTCTGTGGCACTGTCTCCTGGAGGAAAATAAGGAAAGAAGCACATGCCTTACTGTGAGGGTAGCAGAATAATGAGAACTGAAAAGTTGCTTCCCAGCAGTTAAGTCAAATGACTGTGTTTGCTTGTTGCTATACTTGGTAAATGTCTCTGAGTTATCCCACATCTTCATAACATTGGATTGGGACACAGGTTTTGCTTGGAATATATCCTTTACAAGTGTATGTTCCTTCAGATACTGAATGTCCATGTAGTACACAACTTCTTTATCCTTGTTGTCTTCATAAAAAACCAAACCAAACAGCCTTAATTATCTGAGTGTTTGGAAACATTCAGTGCCTTTGTTCCCTTTTTTGGAGGTTTGGCTGGGTTTCCTCCCTTTCATGTCCTTCCATCTTCTCTTAGCTCCTTTTCACAACCAATGCTTCCTGTTTACCCATGTTTTCTTTAGCTCATGTTGTTGGAGATGTTGTCCCAAAGTGTACAAGAGTTATAAAGCCAAGTTTGGAGAGACAAGATCCATGTGGAAGATTAGAAAACATTCTGCTGAGCCATTTTATAGTATTTTGCAATGTACATGTATTATCTCAAATCCAGTTCTAGCATGCACAAAAAAAACCAACTTCAAGACTCTACCAGCCTATAGCATAACTTGTAATGTCTCTGGTAATAGCAAGTCTCTGAGTAGCACATTGTCCCAAGAGAATTTTGGGGATTGTGTCTGCAGTGTTGTCCTTTTCTGCCCTTTGGCAGCAGTGTTACTCTGTCCGTGCTGCAAAAACACCATGTAGAGTGTCACTGCCCATAACAGACAGTTGTGTGCTGGAAAGATTGCTATTACAGAAATGTTCTTGAAACTGCTATAATGCCTGCAGAGGAGCTGAATTAGTTCTACAGTCTTCTTCTCTCTTCCCTCTAGTTTTGTTTTTTTCCTGATCCCCATTCTCCCCTCTGTTCCTTTAGTACAAGAGCTGCTAGCACAGAGTCCACTCCATCCATACAACCACCCAGGCAAGCAGTGAGATTGCAAGAACGTCCTCAGAGCATCATGTATTTACCAATGCAGTTCTGTCCATTTTTATGGCATGGAATTACACTGCCTATCTTTGAGCAAAGGCACACACTGGAGATGCTGGGGAAAGACTCTATAAATAACTTGCAGCTTGCTTAGCTCTTAGGTTCTGACAGTCCTCTCTGCCTTCCAGAAGATTTGCACTCTCTAAGTCAATTTCTACATTCAGTTTGCATCCAAAAAAAGACTCATGGCCTGCTTCTTGTGGAACCCAGGGCTACTCCTTATTTTTATATCTTGAGAAACTTGGCAATGCAATGTGTGCATGTTTCTAAAACAAAATTTGAAGTCTCCAGCATATCTCTGGAAGGATATTTGACTTGCTTTCTTTATATAGGTTACATCAACTTGGATTCTTGAAATGACTGATGTAATGACCAGGATGATGGGATAGAGTGACCTCTCAGCACATTTGTGGGTGATACCAAATTGGGGGGAGTGGCTGATACACTGCAAGGCAGGGCTGCTACTCAGACCTAGTCAGACTGGAAAAATGAGCTCTTGGGGACCTCATGAAGTTCAGCAAAGGCAAATGCAAAGCCCTGCAAGTGGGTTGGCATAACTGCCCAAGTGGGACAAGTGGGACAGGCTGGGAACTGACTGGCTAGAGAAGAGCTTTGTAGAAAAGGAGCTGAGGGTTGTGGTGGGCAAGCTGAATGTGAGCCAGCTGTGTGCTCTTGGAGCTAATGTGCCCAGCTGCCAACTGGGCTGAGTACCACTGGTAGGTTTGGAGGGAACTGATTCTTCCCCTCCATCTGACACTTGTGACACCATCTCTGGAACTCTGTGTCTCATTTTAAGAAAGCCATTGACACACTAAAGCAAGACTACCAAACTGCGCAGGCAACTGCAATTCATGTCATACAAGAAGCTGAGAGAGCTGGATTTGCCCAGGATTAAAGATGGTGAGTGGAGGTCATTGTGCTGTGAAGCACTTTGTAATGGAAGGGTGTAGAAGAGATGCAACTACATTTTTCCCAAAGATGCTCAAGAAGCAATGAGCACAACCTACAGCAATTCAATATAAGAAACAATTTTATTTTTTTAAGGATCAAATGCTGAAGCAATTTGCCCTGAAAGGCTATGGCAACTCCATCCTTCGAGATATACATAACTCAACATGACTAAAAGCAACCTGCTTTAATGGGACCTGCCATGAGGAGAAAATTGGACTACAAAACCTGCAGAAGTCCCTTGTCACCTACACAATTCTGATATTGTGAGGTGATAGCAGACACCTTCAAATTAGCAGTTCCACCCTGCCAGGGAAGGAGACTCCAATATCACTTCCTTTTGCCTAAAGGTTTTTATGAAACCATGGCCTGTAGGCAGGGAAGGCAGTAGGCCTGTTCTGCAATAATAAATTAATTGATACTAATTTTTTCCATATATCACCAAGTAAAAGATGCAAATGCACTGGGGAAATCATCTGTGCTGATTCAAAGAGACTTGAGATTTTGCCTGCTTTTATTATCTAGACAGCTTTGTCACAAACAGAAGCAGTGCCCTTTTCATACTTTCCTACCATTTTAACTCACTGTTATGAAATCCCTTTTCTATGCCTTTGTCCTTGTTGACCATTTCCGAATCTTCTTCCAGTTCTATTTTTACTGAGACTGGGGGGAGGCTGCAGAATTGAATGCAGTATCCAGGGTAGAGACAGAACATGGATTTATAGAGACTGCAGACTATATTTCATTTAAGAGAGAAGAAAAATGAATTCACAGTTCTGTGTAACTTTTACCATGTCTACTGGCTTTTTCATTGTCTCTAAATGTTTTTAAATGCTTGAAAATAAAATGAAGATATTTTCATTACCTGTTTATTTATTTACTTCTTAGTTGTTTTGTTCTTAACCCTGTCAACAGTGAACACCTCATTGCTCTGGTCTGCTTGTCTTGCAGCTTTCTTTCAGGAGCATCTGTGCAGTTTTATGGCAACTGAACCCATCAAGATAAAATCCCTAAATTATGTGTCCATCAAAGGAAGGATGAGTAGAATGTAGCCCTTCATTGTTCCAGGCTAATCTGCACAAGAGCCCTCTGCTTTAAACACCATCCAGACTGCTCTGGGAACTGAATTTATTGTTGAGGGTCAAAAAATTCCTGGAAGTACTGAGAGGTAGGCAACACAGGGATTAGCTAGAGAATTTAGGAGTAGGAAAAATGTGAGTATAGGAAAACTATAAGACATGTAAGATAAAAAAGGTGCTGGGTACTGCTGAAGAACTGAGTATGTGTCACTTGTCAAGTAGGTTCTGAATCTCTCATCTCCCAAGTAGGACTCTGTGGGATGGAGCCCTACTTTTATTCTTTGCTTTTACAGATTGGTTGGGACAAGGAGTAATTGAACCAGAGAACTGTCAGCACTAACATAATGATTTGCTATATCTGAAATAAACCAGATACTTCAAATCAGCCACAAGATGCTAGTGTCATTTGCTGAGAGCATGCACAGAGTGCCAGTACACAAAAGGAAGTCTAATGCTCAATAAAATGTTGTTTAAACACCAGGAGGTGCTTGATTTTCAGTGAGAAGTGGGGACTCAGTATTGCATTGGAAGGCAACAAATGCCATGTGTAATATACAATATAAACAAATTAGAACTATTTATATAACCTATAATTATAAAGAGTTAAGCTTATGCTTCTTTGGAATATCAATTACTGTCTTAAGATTACATATTTCTGAAACGAAAAAAGATTTTATAATTCTATAGACTTTGTTTTTCCTTTAAAAAGACCTGTTATGGACAAAAGAAGACATATTCAGGACACTTAAGAGCAAAAGACTTGTAGGCTCATTGCCACAGGGAGCTAAGGAAACAGTGGAGTGTGAAGGAAGCCGCTGAATTGAAGTCCCAGTACCTTGTACATGTGACAGTGCTCAGGGAAAATGATATTTAACTCTTACAGAGTTCAATGAGTCTTCAAAGACAAATAGAACTGTTGCATAATTTCCACAGTAGAGATTGAAAACTAGCACACCAATGGGTTTGGCAGTCTTCAGACTTGGTCATTCTTTTTGATTTTATTTTAATACAAGAAGGATGATCATCTGGTGACTGAACACCAGAACAGATTGCCCAGAGTGATTGTAGAATTTCCCTCACTGGAGATATTCCAGAACCAGCTGAATGCAATCCTGTGCCATGTGCTCCAGGATGACCCTGCTTGAGCAGGGGAGTTAGACTGGATGGCCCACTGCAGTCCCATCCAGCCTTACCCATTTTGTGATTCTCTGACCTGATCCACATACATAAATTGCTTCCTTGATTTATTATAAAACAAGTTCCTCATGGTGATACTATATTTACAAAATTTCATCATGAGCCATCTAGAAAAACTCTTATCTACAGATCCTGTGACTAATACAGTTCATACCAACCTAAACAAGTAGAGCTGCATTCTTTCAAATAACAAGTATGAAAACTATTGTTCCTACATATAAAGGAGAAAAGGTTTTAATTGCATATGAAATGCCATCAGACCAAATGCCATGAAATGCAATATACCAAATGCCTCCTTGCATTTACTATATAGAATGAGGGAGTTTGCTGTACTGTGTGTACCAGGCCTTGCTAACTGGCATCAGATGTGCAAGACAGAAAGGAAAACAGGCAGTGAGGAAGCAGTCCCAGGAAAGCTTTAAAATGAGTCTATTTATCTTCAGCTGTTAGAGGTGTGAATCTTACTAAACAGATTTAAATTCTTATCCCACAATACATATATATAGCATCCAATCAAGGGTGATCTCAAACCAGCAGTCAAAACGTGGCTGTTGGTTTTACAAAGTAAAGCAGTTCACTCCTCTGACTCCTTTGGTAGCTTTCTAGTTTCAAGTCTAGGTTATGGCCTTCACTGATTAGCCTTTTAAATAGCCATATTGCAGTCTTCACAAAAGTCTTTCAGATGGTAGGTACTAAATATATTTTTTACTTTTTAGGGTGTAAACCAACACATTTTAATTGTGTCTCAGTTACTTAATCAAAAGTATCTTCATCTAAATTATGCTGAATGATAAAAATTTTGTCTAGCTTCTTTTTGTGGCTATGATACCTCAAAAATAGGAGTAATATGGTACATAGAAAATTTTATGCTGACCATATTCAGATTACCTTTTAAAATAAACAGCTTCTGCATACTTCACATTTTTACTTCACAGAGCAAAACAGTTCTATGTACATAGATTATTCAGAATTTTATGTGTCTGCACATAGGATCTGCATACTGAAACATAATGGTGATTTGATGCTGCTATGAGGCTCACAACCATCAAATTTCCTAATTCTGTTTGCAATTCTTTAATGCCACATTAATGTTTAAAGTTCTTCTAGTTATCTCCCCTCTCAGAAAGAAGAAAAGATAAACCCTTATTAGTTTATGCACCATGTAATCCCTAGAAAGGATTTGCCTGGGACAGATAATCTTCACTTATGTTGAAGTCTTATTTAGAATGGTCAACTTAATTACATAAGCAGGCCTAATTTTTATTCTGTAAAATACTAGATTGAATTTTTGTTTAAATTGGTTCTTTCTGACAGCCACCAAAAAAATACCTGTGTAATTTTTATCACAAAACCCAACAGCCAATACTGCACACTCTTCCAAATGCAGGGACATTCACAGATAGTGTGCAGAGATGCTGCTGAACATCCCTTTTCTTACCATCAACTGGGCTTTTTGATTTACTTATTTTTGTTGAAGCAACATATAGTTTGTCTATGGATGTGTGCAAACATGTTTTTCATATTCATACAATAAAGTTGAATTCAAATGCAAAGCAATGTAAAGTAGTAAATTCTCTAATGACTTAATTCCTGTTCCTAGGGGAGGGAATGCATCTTAAATCTAATTGTTACAAGCACTAAAATATCACTTCTTTCATGTATGGAGAGAAACATTTTCTACCATAGCACCTATATTGCATCCCCCCTCCCTCAGTTTTCTGTAATCTGCATAGTTAGCTGATTACTGCACAACTGGAAGGACTGGAAGTAGGTGGGTCCTTTTATGATCATTATGACAGCAAGTTGAAGGAAGAGGAGGAGCTGCAGCAGTCCTAATTTTACTTGAAATACTGGACTTAGAAACCTATGTGAGAACACCAAGCACCACAATCCCTTGGAGAACACCAAGCATCACAATCCCTTGGAGAAGGGTTGACCTCGAAACAAGTGTCACTGCTTACTGCTGTACTGCTGCTTTCAAGCTTTTGGTCTTTGAATTTTGTTTTTCATCTTTTTTTTTTCTGGCCTCTGCCCATCATTTTTTTATCTTTGGCTTCTTAAGTCATTTGTCATTTGTTCATCTGATCTGACTTGTATGCCACAGGCCCTGAAATTTCTTATACCAGCCCAAGTAATTTCTCTTTGAGCAAGGCATATTTTCTACCTGCTTAAATCATATAATTAAATTTGGAGTCATACAACATTAGAAGATAAAGAACTTCCTGTTCTGTTATCAGAAGAGCATCTTGTAAGGGGCCTGTGTCTGAAAAAAGGCTGAATGGAGTAGGCACCAGAGGTAGAGAGAGGCCAACTTAATTAGGGAAGGATTTATTTAAAACTGATTGACTTACAGTAAAATGGGACTACAGCCATTCAGAGTGTGTCATATTTTTATAGTCAAAAAAGATTTATTAAACACAACTTTTTAACCCCTCAGAAAAAGGCAGGCTGTTAATTGAAATATTTGTTATAACCAATAATTTTGACTTTGAGAAAAGGAAGGCATGGTAGTAAGTTCAATACTAAAATGTTTCTACTGACAGTCAGAGAAGGTTTAGTCTTCAGAAAATATAAACAGCATTTGTTACAGGTTAGGTTCTGACCACAGTTAAATCAGCACATACCTAAAAGGTGACAAAAATGTATAAAATTATCTAATGCCCAAGATTCAGCAGTTTACAGAAGAAAATGCATTTTAAAGTAAATAAATAATCACAGCTGCATAAGTCCCATTTTACAAATTTAAGTTGTGAGACTCAGGACATCTGAAGTTCTCTACAAAGTCAGTGGCAAGCTGAAAATTTGAAGAGCCCAGCTGCTTGTCATTTTCTGTGCTAAAGTGTGCTAGTTCAGCTTATTGATCAAGAATAACAAACCTGTGGTTTTAAAGAAAGGCTGACATGCCCAGACTACATGAATATAGAAAAACCTCAGAAGGCAGGCAACATTTCCTTTTAAAATAGCTTCTAACAATGCTTTAGTATAATTATACATGCTCCAGACTGAGGTTTGGAAGAACGTTAACTCTCCTGTCAATCAAAACCCTTCTTTTTAGGCAGCCAGTGGGTGGGGTGCCATATTTGAGAGTGCAGCATTCAAGTTAAAACCTCAACCATCCAAGGTTTGTTTTGAGTCTTACAGCACACTCAGGCCTTAAATTTTGTAAAAGCCTACACTGTTAGAAACACAAAAATGGATTTATAAAACATATTTCAAAAGCATGTAAAAAGTGAAAAATTGATTAGAGTGAAGTATGAGAAACAGCAGGACTCTGCCTGTCATAGCAACTTCAATCTTGATGGCAGTGCAATTCTGTTGCAACTACAATTGTTTCTCAAAAACATGACTCCACATACCTATGTCCTACCTTGCAATAGCTGTGTGGACTAAGACTGTGTGAAAGGTCTTTGCTGCTCCATCAGTGCCATTATGGGTAATGGTTACTGTAAACCGCGTGTCCCTCTGGATTCCCTTCCATACTGCAGAACTAGAACTCCATAAGCCACGGATACTGAGTTAATCTGTTAGTCCACTGTCATGGAACTCTCATCACTTCTGATATTGCCAGTTTGTAGGAGTAATCTGTATATACTGGAATGCTTCCAGTCCAGCTGACAGCTGCAGTTATGTCAGCACTACTAAATTAGGCAGGGCTAAAACAGTAGTTCACACTTGCTTCCCAAAAGTCTTGAGCAGTGTGCTTACTAGGGAGTATTGACTCTTTCAAGGAAGAAGAAAATGTGCTAACTTTATTTTTAGATATATTAATTTCTTCAGAATAATTCTCTGAGGAACCACTAATTTCCAAGCATTGTGTTACTTATATGGCAAAACAATATTAGCCCGAGATTTTATCATTTTAGGGTCATATTGGTTTGAATGCAGGACAGAGGGATGTGAGGCTCAGTTCTTTATGGAAAATACTTTCCTAGGGTATCTATGGCAGCATTTATAGGGTCATGGAATGGTTGGGGTTGGAAGGAACCTTAAAGATTATCTTGTTCCAACCCCCTCTGTCACAGGCAAGGACACATTCCACTAGCACAGGTTGTTTCAGGGATGCATTCAAAGAAATCTCATGTTTTCCTGCTCTACTTGTGTGATTTCCTTAACTTTCCTTAAAAAAGTTTACTAAAACTAGAAGGATGCTAATCCTTCTAGTCTGACAAACAACAATTAAAATACTCTTTACCCTTTTTGTATTTTAAAACACTTACTTGCCCAAGAAGAGTAAAGAATTGAAAGGAAGACTGCCAGGGAGGAATGAAAGGTGAATTTTACAAAGAAGTTTAAGCTGGAGAAGTGTGGGTGTTTTAGGAGGGTGGGAAGACACTTTTCATCCCTGCCCTCTGAAGAAGATATATTTTGAATCCTGTATTTTGGTAATGATTGTAAAGAAAACAAAGAAAGCTCTTATCAGTTTGATGCTCAGCAATATAAAACCAGAAGTAAGTTCATTGAATGCATCAGCTAACTTCATTCTCCTTGTGTTTCTGCACAGGTATTTTCTTTGAAAGACCCTTGTCAAATCTGGCCACTCCTTATTTAAAGTTTTATTTAAATTCAGAATTATTCAGTGTATATATAAAATTGTTCATTTTGTAGCATGGCTTTTGTTTCACCACATTTCAGGAGACATTATTAATTGGTTTTTCAGGATTTTCTGCAACATGAGAAAACTAAATCAAATATTACTGTTAGGGACTTCAAACTCCAATTGCTTGCAAAGTGTCAGAGGTGAAGCTGAAGAATTCCTTAAGTATGTTTTTATACACAGACAGCTTGAAGATACTTTGCCATCTGAACAACTCCTTGACCTTTTGGAATAAGTATGACAGTTAAGATAAGCTGATGAATAAATGCTTATCCTGTTTGCAGGAATTAGGGTATTGGTCTATAACTGAGCATCATGGTGGCATTCTCTATAGAAGGCCTGAGCTTCCTCCATAGTACATGGAGAGAGTTGAGAATTCATAAGAGCCAATACGATTATTGGGAAATTTCTGTTTTAGCCACGTGGATATGGTAAAGCAAGGAAGAGAGGTGTAACATTTAGCCTCTTTGACCTAAGACTGCAGGGAAGCAGACTCAGTGCTTATGTGTTATTAGCTTTTAGGATACGAGAGAAACAGTTTAGAGGCTTTGAAGATGTTTAACCTACTTAGCTCACCTACGAAAAGGATAATCTGCTTGCCAGCTTCAGGAGGATTATAAGCAACCCTTAGCAGTCTCCTGCAAAACTTGCTTCAGAGAGATCTTTCATGCTCAGAGCAATCTATCTCACCAAGTGTGTGATTTAGCACTTCATTGTGGCTCAAAAGGGAGCCAAACTGATTGTCCTCATGCACTGTGCTTTGGTTCATTTGATAGAGCTGTCTCAGAGCATGGGACTCCTTTGGGGAACAAGACAGGAAGGTGTCCTCCAACCATGACATTCAATCTGTGTCTTCAGACTAAAGCCATTCCAAAGTTAACCCCTGAAATGTGCATTGAGCCTGAGCATTTGACATCTACACAACATTTGCTTTATTAAAGGGCTTCACTTGGATGAACCTGCTTGCGCACAGGCATGAGCTCATGCAAAACCAGCAGCACCAACACACCTTCCTCTCTGGTCTCTCTTGGACAGCTTGTACTACATATACACTCCTAAAAGGCATACTAATTTTCCTTTGACATTACCAAGAGATTGAGATCTTCTAGATCTTGGCAAAGCTAAAAACCAAAGAAAGGTTTATTCTGGTAGGAAACTCCCTGTGGAGAGAGGTATTCCTCAGTTCTGCTGTGTTACTTTGCAAAGAACCATTCTTTAACTGAATTAGACAACAAACCATTGTTTCCCCCTCCCCCATCTTCTTTATGGGCAGATATAAACCTTATATATAACCTGTGACAAAAAAGAGATCAATTCACTTTACCCCTATTCCATCTTTCCAGTTATAGCAGAGTTCTCTAGCAGTAAAGATCTGTTGTAGTTAACCCCTAAATAGAAAGCAAAGCAAATATGGACAAGGTCAGGTGAAAAATCAAGATATTGAAAGTCACTAAAACGTAGCTCTAAAGTACAGCTGCAATGAGCATTATGTATTGAATAAAACACTTCCTGAGTTTCATGCTAGCAGTGGATGCAGTGACAGTCTCTGTCTTCCAAAGCAAGTAATCAGACACACCTTATGTTGCTAAATTATTTAGTGCAGCCACAGTAACAGAAAAGCAAATGTTAAAATTGAGACATGATGTAAACAGCTGAAGCTCATGATAATGGGTTAGCTAGTTACAACAGTGAGGTAAATATTATATTAGCAAACAGGTCAGAAAATGAGTGTAATTTTCCTCACCTTAATCTCCAAAGCCTGTTTATTACATCCAAATGAGACAGCACCTCTGAGAAAATGGAATAGAACAAAATAATCAAATAACATAGGACATATATTGCTACATTTAATCATTCCTCACTATAATAAATGACAAGGAAAAAAAAAAGGATTCTTTTTAAAGGGTACGAAAAGTTCCCGTTTTGTTTTCTAGAGAAACTGAAAGACTAACATAATATTAACAAATTGAGAAGTGTCTCTGAAAGAAGAGTTGACAAACTAAAAACAACACTATGTGCTTATCCTGCACTTTCAGAAAGGGTCCTTATCTCACTGGACATGAAGTGAGAATTGCTCACAGTACTATCTGAACTTCTGACTGCTCATTACCTGTAATAGCAAGGATAAGTAAGTTATTGTTAAATCAAGAATTGAAGCAAGGTATATATTATCCCTATTGAAATACAGCCTTTTTGTTCACACAGATACATTTCTCCAATTGTAAGAAATTTTGCAAATGTATGACTCTCTTAAGCAAATTGTAAAGCACCTTAAAAGATTTACAGATCTTCAGAGTATGCAGTGTCAAGGTGCAGTAAGGTAGAAAACTGAATTTAATCTACTAAGAGCCTGCAGAACAGAACGTTTAATTGTATCAGCCTCTCAAATTTATTTACTTTTTAATATTCCTTGTTTGAATTAATACAGAATCTTCCACTTAATTTTTAAACCACATTTTCAAAGTTCTCTCTGTGTGTGGCTCTGCAAATGAATCTTGAATTTCATAGTCCAGCAAAAAGCTTTATTTGCAATTTTTTACATACTTTGGACAACTAATGCTTAGGAAGGCTATCTTAGCTAGGCACCTTGAGTATAACAATTAAAATATTAACTACTGCATTTTTAGAACAGATTGCTAGAAGAGATGGTTTGGCTATTTGCTGCAGAGGCATTTTTAGGAATGGCTTCAGTTTTGCCCCTGTTCCTGTCCAAGCATGTGTGTCACCATCAGGAGACAGTCTAAGCTGCAACACCACCCACAGCCAAACGATTCTGTCTCTAATCCTCCCCCCTGCCAAAGTGAGATGGTGCAGTTTGATTTGCTGCCAAACATACTGAGAGGTTTGAGTAACTTAGATACCTCAGAGAGTAAAGCTAGCTGTGGGAAAAAACCTGGATCCATCTCCCACCTGCCCATTATAATTGTTACCACCCTTTAGAGAAGGTTTAAACACAGAGACTGGCAGTATCCCACACCCTTTTTATTTCTGGCTAACAGAAGATCTCTAACCAGTCCATTTGGAAAATGGTTTTGTAGTTTTTTTTCTGCTCACATCCTCATTATAGCAGTCATCCCTGACTTTGTCACAATGCAACGTATTTTACTCATGACTCTCTCTGAGGCTATCCTGAGGCCTGAAGCTACCCGACGGTGGCTGGCATTCACATTCTAGCTTAGCTCCGCTTGGTATGCCTGCTTTCTGTGTGCTCAAACACTGCACTGAAACGGCTTGACTTTTTAAAAATTTTTTTTATTTTTATTTATTTTTTTTAATTCAAGCCATCCTTTTTAACGCTGCACCTTCCAACGCAGAGGAATCCCTGTTCCTCACCTGTCGTGGGCCGGGTCAGACACGCCCCGGGAGGGACTCGCTCCCCCTGCTGGCCCGTGGCAGCGAAATTCCCCTTGGATCGAGGGAGAATCCCCGGCGAGGCGGTACGGAGTGGATCTTTACGGGGGGATAATTTTTGCCGCGGATTACGACTGAGACATTGAAATCAATCCAAGATATTATCTGTTGTAAAAAACCTACAGGTGTTTCAGTGCCTTCCACCAATTCCAACAAAATTTTAACATGCAAGAAATCTTTATATAATTTAAAAAATGCTAAATAGTTTTCCAAGGAAACTAAAGGTTCATGAGTAACCTGGGGTTCATACCACAAAAGTTACAGTTTAACTTGTCCTGTGACTGTTGTCAAATACTCTGCTCCCCCCTCCACCACGGTCAATTTCCCAGCAACAGCAGAAATCAGTCTCTGCCAGGGCAACAATTGTATGTAAAGACCAACTGAACTTCAATGGTTGTTAGACTGACAAGTCACAAACACAGCTTTGCAGCATCCCATTTGTGTACTGATACACTGTTTAGCTCAAGTCTGAGGGTAACCAAGTTATAATATATAGATGTTTATGAAAGAATAAGCAAAAAAGGAAAAAAAAAAAACCACCAAAAGCTCTTCATTCATACACAAGATAGCGTTGTCTGCTATAGGATATTTTTCTTTGCATGGATTTAGAAAAGCATGTAGACTGATGTAGCTTCTGCTAAAGTAAAAGCCATCCTATTTTCATGGCTCAAACCCATAATTTAACTGGTAAGCACTGGAAATTATAATGTATAATTTCAATAGCATTTAAAAAGAAGCTGTTGCTGTTTCAGTGATGCAGTGAGTCAGAGTTTTCAAAAGCATGGTACACACATGAGAGAACAAATAAAGTACCACAAAGAGCATAACTTGCATGCAATACTGAATTTTTTAATCACAGAGATATTAAGAATCCATCACTACCAACAAAAAAGCAGACACAAAACCTAATACTGGCAATACCTTTAGTGAGAGTCCTCCTCCATATGCTGGCCAGCCACAAGAATGTGCCATAGATCTTCCTGTTCTGGCCAGAGAAATGCTCACTCACCTCTGGGCATCCTAAGCAAAGAGCTGTGTCAAGTGGTGGCAGCAAATTGAACAACAGCCACAGCAAATTGACTTTTAGAATGGATTACACTAGACTATATTTAATATACACATGATTACCCTGACTAAACAGCAGTATTTCAGTTAAGTCACTTTTGGAAGAGAATTGTGCATACTCTAATTTAGTTCAGTTAAAATTTGCAGGTTTCTCTTCTCATAAAGTTTTCATATGGTTTAAGTATTTCAGTTTGGTTAATTCAGGTCAATACCCCCAAGCATGTCTTTGCCAAAGGGGTATTCCTTTTCATACTCTTGTTTTGTATAAAGCTCTGTCTTGGTGAAATTTATAGACCGTATACATTCTTTATTGTGGAATACTTCCTTGGGTAGTAGTTATAACATAAATTCATGTCTGATCACAACTGACTCTTTTTAGACATGTTTAAAGGAAAAAAAATGGAAATTTGCTGGTTTAATTATTCAAGGAGATTTTTTTTCCTCCCCATGACACATGCAGAGCTGAAATAACTATACATTCCATAACCACTGTTTGAGGAAAGAGAGCAATGTCACCATCCATACATTTATTATGTTATTCTGAGACTGGGAAAGATCGAGAACTTGATTCAAATTGAAAAAAAAAAAATTGAAACAGCAAAATCAAAAGTGTTTTGAAGGGAGTACATTCCTCAAATTATCTCCACAAATAAATATTATGCATGTCAGAAATTCCAGTGAACTGTAATCCTCATGTCAGAAAGTGTTGCATGATAAGAACTTCCCATGCTGCAGATTAAGGAATACACTGGAAAAATGTTCTTGTCTTCCACTCATCTGGAACTATCATTCATACCCATGTAATCCCCTTGATCACTGGGCACATAATAAATATGAGTTCCAAAACAATTTATAATACTTGAATTATAAAAAATCAGACTGGTTTTGTCTCCTCTTCAAAAGTTTGTTTAGACCTCAAGAGAAGTCCCTTTGCTTGCTTTGTTCCATAAATTTATTCCAGATTTTATGGGAATGTAACTTTTAAAGTAAGGTACTTGTTCAATAACCTCCTAATTCTAACCCAAAATTTATTTTGTTTTCTAACAGTTTGAAAGGCAGCACATTTATATAGACATTTTAGTAATTTAACTTTACCTGATGTGATTTTCAAGCTCACATTTGCAGTCTGTATTACATCTGAAATATTCCCAAAGCAGTGAGGAGTTCCCAACAGGCCATTCTCTCCAGGTGAATAGTATGCAGCAAATCCTAACAGCAGGCTTGGAAAAATCAGCAGCATGATTTATGTAATACCTATAAATTAAAATGATTAATATTTTAAGCTAAGATTAATATTTTCATTGTGTCACTACCAGCCAAAAGGTTTTGCCTCAGCAGTGGTTTGTTGTTCTGGATGAGAATGATCACACTATTTGCTTTCTTAAGCTGCTTAGTGTTTCAACAATTGTAATTTGGAATTGGATAAGCCTTCTTACCATTTTTATGGTCTATTTCATGGTTTATGATCCATGGATATAACTGTTCTTCTATGCATGATCTTTTTTCTGTTTCTCTCATGTCCTTTCAGATCCTGCAGTAAGCAAAGGTCCAATTTCACCATGACTCTCTCAGGGATCTGTTAAATGCCATACCATACACTAAAGCACTACAATTTAATATTTGACTGCTGTGATTGAATTGTCACAGTCTCAAGAATCACTGGGCTAAGACCAGCAGGAGGTAATTCAGCCTTTGGAACTGAGGAAAGCCTTGAGGCAAAGCTTCAACAATTTAGACACATTTCCTCTTGGGTAATTAGACTGGAACAATGTTTAATACATTAATTTATTAATAATTAATGTTTTAGGCCTCACAAGGTCAACAAACTTTCCATCAGCATAATTTCACCTGATAAACTACAAATTGGCTGCATTCCTTTCTGTCTTGATTAGTGGCAGTTTAATCTTCATACTATACTGGTTAGAACTCCTAAAGATTTCTTTATGCAGTCCTATTATACAGGTCACATCAGTTACCACAGTATTTGTGGGGGCATCTGTACAAGACTGGTCAACTGCACTACTGACATTGCCATCACTAATGTTGCTGAATAAAAGGAAATAGAATCAGAAAACCCTTAGTTGTAAAGAACCCACAAAAATCACTGAGTTCAGCTCCTGGTCCTACACAGGACAGCCCAAAGAATCCCACCATGGGCCTGAGAGCCCTGTCCAAACATTCCTTGAGCTCTGTCAGGCTTGGAGCTGTGATCACTTTCCTGGGGAGCCTCTTCAGTGCCCAATTACCCTCTGGGGGAGAGCCTTTTTTCTTATATCCAACCTAAACTTCCTCTGACACAACTTCAGCCATTCCCTTGAGTGCCACCACTGGTCACCAGAGCAGAGATCAGTGTCTGCCCCTCATGAAGAAGCTAAAAGACCACAATAATGTCTGATTTCAGTGTTCTCCAGGCTTAACAAGCCAAGTGACCTCAAGTACTCAAGTGGCTTCCTCTCCAGACCCTCGACAATGTTCATCACAATACTATCAGAACACAATCATGCCCACAGAGAAGGGAAAACCCAATTCCTCCTATTTGAGAAAGCACTGAAGAGAGCTCCAGTCCGGCCGTTCCGTGGGCAGGGGGTGTGTGCCACCTAGCCGGCCCAGGGATGGCGTTATTGTGCGGCCTAGGGAAGGGGTCCTCGCCTGCACCTGCCGCTGGTCAGACTGGCCGCGGCTTAAAGGAACGACAGTTCAGCGCTCCTTGGGCCTCGTGCTCACTCAGGGGCTTTTATCGGGCAAAGGCATTTTCATTCTGTGCGTTCCGACATGAGAAACCCCCGGTCACAGGAAGCCCCGGGGCTCACGCGCGCTCCTGCCGGCTGAGCGCGGCCCCGCCGCCTCACCGCCCTCAGGGCAGGAGAGCGCGCGCACGGCGGAACGCGCGCGCACAGTGCCCTCTCAGCCAGGAGTGACGTCACTACACGGAAGAAGTCCAGCGAGCTGCTCACGTCAGACGGCTTCCGGGAGAGCCAACCGGGGCCTTAAATGGGCGCAGCGGCTCCGGGTAGTGGCGGCCCCGGGCTCGGTCGTACCGGTGTCTACAGGACCGGTCACACTGCACCGCCCACACAGGGCCACAAACCGAGCGGGAGGGCTCCGGCTCGGAGCCGGAAGGGAAAGGAGCGTGGGGGCGGGGCCGCAGGCAGCCAGCCAATCAGCAGCCAAGAGCTTCCCAGCCGCCCCCAATCAGAAGTACCGGTTCCCAAAACAATCGTGGCGAGCCAATGGGAAGCCCGCGCTGCTCGCGCTCGGCTCAGGCCGCCCCCGGGCTGTGCCCGCGGCCTCCCGGCAGCAGGGGGCGCGCGGGGGCGGCGGCGCTGCGCGGGCGGCGCGGAGGAGGCGCTGCCGCCGCTCTCGGTGTCGTTATCGCCGTCGCCGCCGTCGCGCCCGTCCCGCCGGCCCCGCCTCCCGCTGCGCTCCCGCGGCCTCACAGCAGGTACGGGAGGGGGGAGGGACGGACACACCGCATCCCGGTGCCCCCGCGGCACTCCCCGCCCGAGGAAGGAGTGCCCAGACGCGGCCGGCCCTGTTGCCGTTCCGCCCCGCTCCCGGCGCGGGGAGCCGGTCCCGCCCGTCCCTTCCCACGCCGCGGGGCCGCCGCTCCCCGCCGAGGTGGAGCCGCGGGGTCGCTGCGCCCCTCCCCTCGGGGGTCGCGTGTCCTCCCGGCCGTGGCCGCTGTCGGTCCCGCCGGAGCCGCGGCCGGGCCGGGCCCCCCGGAGGGCTCTCCCCGGGAGCCGCTCGGCGCGAACAAAGGCGGCGGGCGGGCGCGGCGCGCTGGGGCAGCACAACCCGCGGTTCTCCTCTTGCGCCGTGACTGGAACAAATCCCGCAGAGCGATGACAGTGGCCGGCCGGGCCCGTCCTCTGCCCGCGTCCCCCCGGGAGGAGTTTTTGGGGCTTTCCGCGCTAACAGGTGCGCTGTGACCTCTGCCGTTCCTGCGGCTCGGGGACGGTGCCTGTGCGCCGTGCCCTCGGTGTGCCCGGGCAGCTCCGGCAGGCAGCGCTGGAAGTGTTTTGTTACGGAAAGTCAGAACTGTCTTACAGGAAGTGGGAAAGAAACCCCAAACCAACCCCACAACCAAAACCAGTAACGATACTCGAATATTGTCCTTTGTAGTGACCAAAATCGAGTATCAAACTTTATCTTGGTTTAAATCCTGTTGATAAATCTGGATTTATTGGTAAGATGGTTAGGGTTTTGGATCTGTTCTTTACTGAAGTATCTGTGAGAACTGTAAACCGAAGTCTTCAAGCTTTACTTCTTAATCTCCTAGGGAAGTGAAATGACTTCACAAAGCGTTTTTGTTCTCTCCTGTTTCTAACTTGGTTTTTAAAAAAAAGTAGCAAAGCCGTGAAAATAGAAAATAAATCTTGAAAACTATCTTATTATTTTGTGGATAGGGAAGAAGTGGGAGGAGATGCAACTAAATACCGAAGGTAAGTAAAGAGGGGGAAATTAAGAGGTTTTAAATTATTGTTGTATGTTCTGTTTTCTTTTATTCAGATATTTCGTTTTGATTACAGTCAAGTTCACTTTTTAGAAGTAAGAGGTGGAACTGCGTTATGTCTGTGTTAGGTGTTTTTTTGAGCTGACATAACGGAATTCTGTGATTGTGGCCAGAGGTACTAGATTAAGCAGAGAAGTTAACTTGGGACTATTGAAATGTGTGTTGTGTAATGTGTTTCCTGTTTCTCCCCCAGCTTCTTGCTTGTTTGAAATGTCTCATATAACAGCTCAATGATGTGTAAACATGAACATAAACGCTTTTCCTGTCTGAGGAACACATTTGTTTTGTACAGATTTTGTATTAAGGTTTCTATCTTCCCTTCCTTTTTTTGATGCCAGTACAAGTCGGATGAGCAGTTTACAATCTCTGTAAGGCATGCTTTAGTTTGCCCTGTAGTTTATTATCTGTAATTACGCTTTTAATCTGTCAGATGACTGGGATGGGCAATAAAACGGCTCTGACAAGTCTGCTTTCTGGCAAGGCTTATTCTGTGATGGCACATGCTCTGTGTCCAGCTGGATCCTTGGCTGGGCTGGGGCTGGGGGTATTGGAGGTGTTTGTGTGGGTGGCATCTCTTGGAGAAGCAATTTGGGTGTAGCTGCATGCATGCCACTTCTCACTTGGCTCTGTCTAGGCAGAGTTCTGCTTTCCTGTGCCCCTGGGGTGGGAATTACACCTATGTAGCTTTTAGATCCAAATGCCTGAATGTATTGTGCTTGTTGCTGCTGTTAGTGGTGCAGGAGGTAGCAACAGAGATAGGCTTTTGCTTCTGGTAGGTGAGAGGGATTTATATTGCCTGCCTCAATCATATCTTCACTCCTGCTGTTCTGTTTCAGTCTTGCTCTTCCCTTTATTCTAGGATATAACTTCTCTCCTTAGGAGCAGTTTTCCTATATGGAAGCAGTGGTGAACTGTTGTTGGTGTTGTTTTATACACAGGCTTCTGGTTTCACAGATTCTGACCAAAGTTTTGATTTATGATGGTGGAGATGATGGGTTCATTTCTGTCAGAATTGAGGGAGAGAAGGCTTGATACTAGGATACAGAAGTGTGGTGTGATTTTATTTGCCAAGTCAGCTGAACCACTCAGGCTGGTAGAGATCTATCAACTGCAGTAATGACAAGATTTTTCAATGTGCTTTTACTGTATAGAAATTTGAGATTCCTGTCACCCAGTAAATGTGAAAATAGTGAACTTGGTGATACATGGCAGGAGGATGTGCTCCTGTAATTTAAAAGAACATATCTATACACTATCCTTGCTCTGTAAATTTTAGTTCTGTGGAGAGAGCCGTGAAGCAAGGATCACTGACTTCCAGTTGGTTTCAGCATTTAGGCCTGAAGGTGCAGAGAATACTTAATTGAAGTATTTATAATAGCCAGAGCCATAAATATCTACAACAAACAATAACAGAATTATTTGGTCAGCTGAAGGTCATTAATTCCCAGAGGGAGTAGTTCTGGTCCCCAAATGATGTTATGCATTTTCACAGCATTCTCCATTCATCTCTAAAGAAGCAATGTGCAAAACTCTGTGCAAGAGGAGAAAGGATCAGTCCTTCCCAGTTCCCTGTTCTGTGGGACTGAATTTTTGACTGGGGGAACTTCTGTGCATGGCAAGCTGTAGATGTTCTCTGGTCCTGCAGTTTAGAAATGGAAAGGCACAATTCTCTATAGTTTTACACAGTGGGACTTTCCTTTTTACAGTAGCCAAGGCCTATATTCTTTCTACAGAAAAACTCAATTTCTGCATTCTCTACGAATTTGTTCACTTGTGTTCCAGAGATTTGCTCTGCAGAGATAGTCTAGCAATTGTGCTCAATGCCCTCGTGCCTGAATATGGCACTTGGTATATGCTAGATAATTAGAATGTTCTTTAAAATGTAACTTGAATGCCTTAGAAGTGCTAAAATACAGAAAAGAAAAAAACTATCTTGCCATGTGCTGGAAGGAAGGCAAATAACCAGTAAGACCATAAGTGGCTTTGTGAAAGAGAGAAGTGGAGGTGCTCCTGCCTGCCTACACTGGCACAGACCTGTTGTCCTTTGTATCTCCTGCTTGTATGGGTGGACCAGCATCTGTCAGAAAAGGTGTCACTGGTTCCTGGCAGAGTCCTTTCTGTCACTTGGCTTCTGCTTCCGAGAAACAGGGTGAGTTAAAAGCCTGTGATAAAAGATAAAAAAGGATAAACTGTTCTTTAAAATCTCTAGGCAGCTTTTTTTTCTTTACTACATTTAGTAAATTGAGCTTGTATAGCTCAATTCTCTCATAGCAGCAGTCATAGAAATACTGCATTTAATGCAACAGTTAGTTCTTCCTGTCATGTTAATTAGTGATACATTAGTCTGCTTTTTTTTCCAGCTCTCGTACTATTTTTTTCCTTTTTTTTACAGGGAAAAAAATAGTACGAGAGCTGGAAAAAAAAGCAGACTAATGTATCACTTTTCCTTTTTTTTTCCTTTGTTTCTCTCAGGGAATTGCACAAAGAATAAAACAAAAGTACAGGCTTTGCTTTTCTTGTAATTTTTCCAGCAACACACAATATTTAGACTGTTTAAATGTATGTATGTACGTAAGTTTATTTTTCTTTAAATTCTGTCCCTGCCAGTGGGGAAGGGTTGTTGCTATATAGGCAGGGGTTTCATCTTGGAAAGTGGGTGGATGACATTAAAAGGCAAGAGATGATTGGCATTTGCCTTGTATATAACTGAGTCTTAACATGTTTCTGGTTGCTTCAGAGGATATGAGGAAAATTTGGGGGGAAGAGATACTGTTAAAGGTACTATCTGAAATGATTTTAAATCCTCTGTAAAATCATCAAATATTGGGGCAACTTGATTGTCAGAGTATTCTAAAAAAAGATAATATTTGCCTGAATATCTTGTGGATGCAAATGAGTAGGAAAAAAATAGAAAACTGCTTTGAATAATAAATTTCAGCACTCACATATGTTCACATTTGCTAGCTATTCTTATGTATGCAATGCCAGTTTGTAACATTTCCATTAACTTTATTGTTGTGGAGAAATGGGAGCCGCACATCCTCAAGTTCAATGTATCATTCTTTAATGTTCTGTTAGAGGTGATAAATAAATGCAGGTGTCACTGTGTTGGACTTTGCTCGTGTCATTGCAAGTTGGGGTGGAATACTGGGATTCCTTAATGTTAGTAAAGCTGATTTTAATTTTGCCCAGATTGTGGCATATGCAAGGCTCTTGTGTGGCAGGGTATTACATTGTCAGCTGTTAATTTGCAGGACTAAAATGTGTTTTTCAAAGCTTACTTCTGAGGGAAAATACGTGCTACTATTCCTACTTTCTTAGTGTGATAATTTCTTATTCTTGCAAGACTTTGTTTGAATTCTAAAACCTAATCAATGAGTGAGTAAAATAAAAACTATTCAGATCCCAAATAAAATGTCTTTAGGCATTAACATATTAATTTCTTCGTGGATACACTGTTATTTATTAAAACTTTTATCATATAGCAAAAGCATAGTATGTATTATTAACTTATGGAAGAAAAGGTGATGCATAAAATGACATGAAAAACAGTTAGTTCCTCTCTGGAAAGTAGATTACTGAGGGCTATTTATATACCCAAGAAAGCAGTAGCTGAGAAATTCCTGTTAGTGAACTGTCAGAGCTGTCCATGATATTTATCTAAAGACTGAGTTTTAGTTTCATGCTTTTTTTCAAAGCTTGCCCTTTCTGAGGTCACAGTGGGAAGTGAAGTGAAATGGGGACCTTGGAGTGCTTCCAATAATTTGTTTAGTGATCTTAGGAAAATTACTCATTTTTATGCTCATTTTAGGAATGTATTACAATAGGAATAACTTGTAATGATTTGAAGTAGTCTGGACTTCATACATTCCTTTAAGGGGCTTTGAAAAGATTTGTAAACATTATTGGAGCTGGAGATTCTTCAATCTGTTTCCTTATTCCAAATCATTCAGAGAAAGTAGGCTGCAGTGTTTTTGTTCATCTTCTGCAGTGTTTCTGTCCTCAGCTGGGATTTTCTGGAGTTTGCTAGGGGTTAGTTTGTTTCTCATTTTATTTTGTTTTCATTCTTCTGCCACTGATGTGAAATGGAAACCTGGCACAAAATACCAGCTTTTTTTAACTTAGTTTCAAGACTAACAGAATTGTACTGCATGTAGTTCAGGTTTTTTTTTTAACTATAAATTGCTACAAAAAGTAATTTTCTTCACAAAACATATACAGTTCCTATAGCTAAAAGCCTTTTTCTGAACTTGACTATTTTCAGGATAAAACTTTGTTCTACTGGTCAATTTTTAGAAAAATGAGTTGTATTCTTCAATCACAATTAGGCATAACCAAGTACAATTGTGACAGCCTTCAAATAGCCTTATATTGAAGGTTATGCAGATCATTTTAGCTTGTTTAACTTGAGCATTTGTAAATCTAGTCAATTAAAGACACAAACTGAAAAAAAAATCAGTGATTGAAACAAATTGAATTGAAATGTCAGGCTGATGATGTGGAATAAATTGAATTGAAATGTCAAGCTGATGATGTGGAATTACCTTGAAGTAGTTCAGTTTTTCAAGTGAAGTAGGTAGTATTTGCTACTGGTAAAGTGTCCAAGGTTTTCCCTTGGCTGACTGGTAGATATTAATAAAGCAGTAGTGTTTGCTTCTAATTTCACCTTAGTGCTTGGGGGATGATGAGATGCTGTAGAACTAGACTTCATGGTAGCTTTCTCATCAGTTTGGTTTTTACTAATAAATATACCAGGATCTTGAGTTTATTTCCACTTCAACGAGCAAATAAAAGAAGTGTAAAGCTCTTGCAAGGGGGCAGTGTGGAACTGCAGCTCAGTTTAGCAGTAATCCCTGAAAAGATGGGCTTGTAGCTTGGTGCAGTTACACTGACAGGACTCTGCATCCTCTGGAGGAAGTGATTGGAAACCAAAGATAAATTAGAAGCTGGAAGAAAGGTTCTCAGCAGAAATACTGAATATTGTGTAACTGGGCACTGATGGGGGGGATGTTGGTTGCGACCTGGGCCTTCTCCCTCTGTTGCTCTGGGTGCTTCAGCCGTGTCAGGAGTTTCTGCAGTGCTCTCTGAAGCTTGGTGCAGAATCATCTTTGTACAATGGACATAGTGTTGATGGGAGAGTGGATCCTTCTGGGCCAGATGCACACTGAAGCACATTATAACAGCCATTTATCTCTCTTCCTTTTTGAGGAGTGGCATATCCGAAAAGTGGATGTTCAGGATAACATGTCCAATGTCTCGGAAGAGAGGAGCACTAGACAACAGGACATTAAGAAAGGACTCCAGTTTATAGAGTATGATTTTGTGGTTTTTATTCTTGTATTTTCATTTACATGTTTATATATATATTTCTATGAGATGGATGGCTCTGGGAAAGACCTTTTGTGTTTTTTCTCAGAATATTTGCTAGCACTAACATGTTAAACAGGGAGCAGCTTTAAAGAAAAGACAGCACTTCTCTTTGTTCCCAAACAGAGCAAATGCAAGGTGAGAGGTTATTCCTTTCCTGCCTTTGAGGAAAAAATAGCTTTTAATCTTTTTTCGTGGGTAGAAAATGTTGGTAGCTTGATAATCCACCTTAAGAATAACTACACCTAAAGCTAGGTTGCTACTGAAAGGGATGGGTTTGCTCACCACTACCTAAATGTTTCAATTTTCTGGAGCTAAAATTTAAGCTATTGAGAATCATCTGAGTATTTAATTTTCATTTGGGTCAATGCCAACCTTTTTTTGAAGATCCTGGCTATCTTAAAAAAAAAATTGAAAATTCATACTTGTTCACTGCTCATATATGGCATTCTTAGAAAACAAAAACAAAAAAAATCAATCAACCAACAAAAAACCCAACCAAACTTTCCCCCCCAAACTCCTGACCATTTAAAAACTGTTTAAAAACAGAATCTCAGTTAACCTCTATGCAGAAGGAAAGGATTTCTGCTTTTCTTCCTGGAAATATAGAAGTAAAGTAAAGGCCTCCTTTCTGTCCTAGGGAAAATCTCTATTGCATGTCATACAGAAGGACTCTTAAAATGCCTTTTGTGTCATTGCTATGACTTAATTAAAATTGATGTGGGTTTTTGATAGATAATTTGTAATTTTATAGTACTTACTAAAAGATTGCAGTTCTCCTATCTATAACATGGCTCTGCAGGGGAGAAGAGAGGAAGGATTGCTCTTAAACAAAGAACAGTGATGTCTAAAATTCTCAAAGCATTCAAAACCTTAATGTATTTTGAACAGCAGAGTTCAGATTGACCGTGTAACTTCAAAGGAAACTAAGCCATTAGTAATAAGAAATCTCATTTTTTTCATCAAAACTCATCTACAGCACTTTTCCTTGTTCAGTGCAGGCTATGGGTAATATTCAGAGATGTGCCTGTTGCAGAAGCAAGGCTGCTTTTACTAAGAACCAGCATTCCTCAGTGTAATTGTCTTTTAAGCAATATGTATAATAAGTGAAGATTGTAATGTTGTTTTTTTCTAGATCCACTTTGCCCTATCCAGGGACGCAAGAACAATATGAGGTAATGAAATGACTCTTTAATTTCCAGACCAGTTTTTGAATTGATCTGTATTATTATAGTTAATCTTGGTTTTACTCACCATTTAGGTGATGATATAATATGAATGGTAATTTTAAAAGTCTCAAAATTGAAACTGGACAGCTACTGCATTATGATATAGGTATTCAGCTGTTTGGGTGTCCTGAATTTACTCATACAGCAGTTGAGATGAAGTATTTCTCTGCTGGTGTTGTGGATGAATTTGGGGCATTAATTGAGTAAAACAATGTGCTATTCTGAGTAAAGCTCAGAGTAGCAGAGCAGAAGTAAAATAAAAGGACTTTAGTCACAGAAACCTCAGAACATATTTTATTTCTGTATGTGTTATGATTTTGCATAATTTTGCCTTGTATTTTTAGACTTGTCTTTTTAGTTCTTTATCCGGTGGGAGATGATTTCATTGGATTTGAGAACATATTAGATAAAAATGCTGCCATTCACATTTTGATGAAAAAACCCTTTTTGCAAAGCAGCTTTTGTGTTCTCCTGCTTTGTCAGTTGCTATGGCTGCTGCTTTCTGAAAGAATATGGAAAATATATATACATCTTTGAGATTGTCTTGGAAAAATGTCAGAAGAAAAACACTAATGTAGACAAAAGATTTGCATTTCACTCCTATTTCATGAAGTTGCAAGTACAAATTTCTATTTAAAATTTTCCTTGGGAGCATGGAAGATAAACAAGAAGTGCTGTTGATGAGTTTTTCTTTTCTTTGTTGCAGTTATTTATACGAGATCTTGTTAGAAATCTTTTTCATGAAGGAAATGATGTGTATCGAGAAGGTGATTGGAGAGGATCACTGAGTCATTATACAGAAGCTATAAACATAGCTGATTATGCTAATTCAGAAGAAATCCATGTTTCTGATGATGTTTTAGAGAAGCTGCATGTAAACAGGATCGCCTGTTATTCAAATATGGTAAGCTTCTGTTTAAACTAGGATTTCTCCAGAACAGGATGCAAACAGGGTATGAAGACACAGTCTAGTGAGTGAAAAGCTTTTGATGGCAGTTTGAAGATTGACATGTTTCAAATCATCTGTTTGGCACGTTCTTGAAAAGCTTTTTATATGTATAATTGAGGTATTTTAGTTACTAATACTAGAATTAAGATAAAAGAGTTGTGCTGGGCTTGGAATTGGATGGAATCAAATTTTTATCCATTTACACTGCTGACTGCACTGAGTTGGCTGCTTTTGCTTTCTCTGTGGAACAAGATGGCTCTTGTGAAAGAGCTGCATTTTCTTTGTGACTGTTACTGGATTTTACGTAATGATGGCACTGCTTGTTTTTAGTTGCCTAATTTGGTGACTTAGCAAAACTTACAAATGCACTGTGCAGTGGCCTTGGTGAGTACTGATAGTGTTTCAATACCTTCATCCAATGCAGTTCAAATTCACTATTTCCATGATAATAGTTCTGATTAGTGGCTTTTGTTCTCTTTTCTCCTCCTAGGGTTTGCATGAAAAAGTTCTAGAGGACTGTGAGATAGCATTAAGATTGAATGAAAACAATTTCAGAGCTCTCTATCGCAAAGCCAAAGCTTTGAATGAACTGGGAAGCTATAAGAAGGCTTATGATGCTGTAGCAAAATGTTCTCTTGCTGTGCCACAGGTGGGTAAATTGTATATTGGTGATTATTTTTAAAGTTTTGAAACATACACTTATTTCAAGACCAAGGTTGTTTCTTCTGGTTTGGGGTTTTTTAATGCAATTAAATATTTTTTATTCCTCTTAGCAGTATTTTTGTCTTGTGGAAGTACAGACTGGGGGCAGAGATCACAGTGCTCAAGCTCAGTTTGTTGTGTTAACTTTCAGCAGAAGAAATGCAGCAGGGGTCAAGTGCCATGAATGTTTGCAATAAGCACTGAATGAATTGTTAAAAAGTCCCTATGATGTGAAGAGAACCCCACCATAATTATAACATACATTTATTCTTTTGATAACTGCATTTTAGCTTTCCAGGTGTTCAGTGACATTGCTACCAGTGCATTGTTCTCTCTGTGAATCACTTGCTGTGCACCCTGAATCTTGGGCTCTGGATGTATTAGCAGGCACTGGGTGGTGTAGGAGATGATCTGTAACTGAAATGCTGGTCCTGAGGATCTGCATTCCACGATTGTTTGTGTAGTTGGGTTGTGGTTTTTTATTTGTTTGGGTTTTTTAGGAGCTAGAGTGCATCAGTTGCATTCCTGCAGGGCTTTAGTTATATGCAAGCTCAATTTGGTTCTCTGGGACCCTTCATAATGCAAACTAGAATGCTGTGAGTGAGCATGGTGTAGAGATGTCACTTCAGAAATGCATTTCTGATTTGAACTTTCTTGCTTATGGAATCTTTACATGCTTTGCTCAAAATAGACTGATCACAGGATAAAATACTGACTTGCTGCATATTCACCTTGCTGCATCAAAACTACAGTGAGACACTAGACAAAGTGTTGGGCATAGGTTTGCCTCTTGATAGAGAGGAGGTTTCAGTTGTGTTTCCAAAGACATAAACAGTTCATCTGAATGTGTAAATTTGGACTTTGGATCCTCACTGTGCACCTCCAGATCCGAATGTTTTTGCTGAAGGTTAAAGTGCCTTTATGTAAGTTTTATAAATAGCTTTTTCTAGCTGTAGGACGTGATCTGAATACTAAATCTTAAAATATTTTAAATAGGTAGTTATAACTGTAAGACAGAGGGAAATACAATGACATTTTTAATTCTAATAGTATGATGCAATGCCTCCCAAAATACAGAGTGCTCATTAAATATTCATCAGTGTCATGTACTAGCTCATATGCTAATCAGGAATATGGTTCTCAAATTGTGTAAAAGCAAAACAACAAAATCAACCCCCATCCCCTTAAAGAACAAATGCCCTCCTCAAATAAACAAACAAAAAATGTCCACCCACCAAAAAAACCCCAAAAAACAAAACCAAAAAGAAAGCCAAAAAACCCCAACAAAACACTTCTTTGAATTTCTCTAGCTTTGGAAAGCTGTTCTATTATTTTAAATCCAGATGAGAAGGAAGATACTGTACATTTTCTGTCAAGGTAGTTTTTGCTTGAGGGTAGCTGTATTTTCAAATACAGGTTTCAGTTCTGTGTTTGTGAAAGAAAAAAGCTGCATTTTCAGACATGCTGCATGTAGGGATCTTGCAGAATACAGACTGAGATATAAACAGATGTCTTTGCTTGATGACAGTACATGTAAATGATGAAATTTTATTTATGTCTTTTAGGATGAAAGTGTGATTAAGCTTACTCAAGAACTAGCTCAAAAACTAGGGTTAAAAATAAGGAAAGCATATGTAAGAGCAAAGGTAAGATTTTATTTTAACATTTTATGTTAAGGCTTCCCTCTTTTGATATCAAATTTGTATTTAATGAAAGTATCTTTTCTTTGTAGCCACCATCATCAAATTCAGTTTCTAGTGATGTATCAACTCAGGTAAGGTTTTAAATGTTCCAAGTGCAAGCTGCCTGTAAACTACAGGGAATAATTGTTTCATAATTTCATGATGAAAAAGGGACAGTGGTGCAATTGACATTTTATATTAGAGGCTGAGATTTGGGACTCTGGGGTTCTGTTATGTTCAGTTTTGCTGGACACATATGGCAGACTAGGACATAAGATTATTATTCCAGTTATATTTGTTAAATAAATGTTAGCTAAAAGATGAAATCAAGTGCAATGCATATATGTATTTTTCATGTCCTGAGGCAAGAGTGAAGTTAATGGATTTATTTTTTATTTTATTTAGTTGACAGTTTTCAAAATTAAGGGTGCTGGGATAAAATCTCTTTCACTTTATATGCATTTATCCAAATTTGATCTTCATTAGCAGCTGAACTTGCATTTATCTTGCTCTTTGTAATGTATCTGAATAGCAGTAGTGAAGAGGAGTTCATCTTTATCTTACAAACTTCTTTCACAGGAATATAGACAGTTTAGCTGTAAAGGGATGAAGAAATGAAGGGACAGTTCATTTAAGATACCATTCAGACTCTTTCATTCCCTAAAGTGTCACTCTTGCTTTGATTGGTTGGTTGGAAATTTTTAGTGATACCATGAGTGGAATTCAGTCTGCAAATGGATGCTTTATCTAAAAAAAAAATATGTGACCTTTACATTACATTAGACTTTGTAAATTTGAGATTTTATAAAACCTAAATTTGAGAGGGCTTCCATTCTTTCTCTGTAAATATGTATTTGAAAAATGTTAATGGCTCTTGTGGCTGAGAGGTATTTTTTTCTCATTTACAGAATTCTTCTGTAGAAGATATTGAGTTAGGTGAGTCTTGTTTTACATTACTAATGCTAGGGAGCTAGATATGCCATACATATCTCATTGTATTAGGAAAATTTGGATGAAAATTCATCTGGTCATTTGAAAGTACTGGGGTAAAGTCTGATCTGTTTATCTCTAAAACTGCATATTTCAGTGGCTGAGCAGATTTCACTTTGGCGTCCTGAACCTGATGTGGTTGTAACTGCTCCTGTAGTGATTGTCTCCATACTGTCTTCTTTAGCTTGAAAAAATTGGGAGGGGAGAATATGCCAAAGATTTAATAAAGTGTCAGGTCTGTAACTTTTTCTTTCTGTTTTAGCTTGAGTAATAAGTAAAATTGAGATGAAGATACACATAATTTGGAAGCTGATGGAAGCTGAAAACATTTAATGTGGTTTTACTTAAACATTCTTCACATTTCTTCACTCACTCACCCTCCACATTGTCAGGGTAAAAGTAATGCAAGAACTTCTCACATCTTTGAACAAAGGTTCCACTTATTCCCATCTTACCTATTTCAGATTTATCTGACCAGAAACAAGAGATGGTTTCTGCTTCTTCATCAAACTTTGTTTCTGAAGTGTCTAAAGTGTCACCAGTACCTGTACCACCTTTACCTACTGTTATGCCTCTTCAGATGGAAAAGGTTCCTTTGCCTTCTACAGTGCTGGCAAATGGAGGGAATGTTTCTTTCTCTATGCCAGAAGCATGTTTAGATTGTGGAGATGGAGATATAATTATAGGAGAAGAACTTGATGAGTTACTTGATTCTGTGCCTGATCCAGATGAAAGTGTAATGGTAAGACTTTTTTGTCTGTTTTCTTTCTTGAAAGATTTTCTATGAGTGGGATCTCATATTTTTATCAGGTGGGCTAGTGGTGATGTTTGTTACCTTTCCTAGTTACATTGAGCTGTCTTTGGGCATGGTCAGGTTGGTTTTTTTTCAGGTTCAGATTCTTGTAAATGTGGCTGTAAAGATAGCAGGACTACTTCAGAAATTCTGTTATGCTACTACCAATGCTACTTAGAGGACGTACTGTGAAAATTGAATTTGGACATTTGAAGTCTGGGCTAGTGTGGTTTTTTGGGAGGTTTTTTGTGCAAATTAACCCTCATAGAACATGAACAGTGTGTTGGAATGCTCACCCTCTAGGTGTAGAAATTATAGTTAAACATAAGCAAAAAGCTTTGCAGCAGAGTAGTACTTGGGCTGTGGCCTTCTAGGATGGTCACTGGTGTCTCTGCAAACAGAACTTTGTCCAGATCCACCACCTGGCTGAACAGAAAAAGACCACTGTGAGTCTGACTTTTTGTATTTTTAGAAGAGATATTAGAGAAATGCAGTTCTATGAAGTGTTGTTCCTGCTTACACCATTATACCAGACCTAGAGCAGACTGTGAAGCCTCCAGAGTTTCAGTTTTTAGTCAAAATGAGAGCTCTGATTGATGAGCAGAGATGTCTGAACCTATTACCAAGGTTACTGACTCCCTGCTCTGGCCCTGCTGGTCATTTGGAGTATTTATTTTGGATTGCATTTGGATTGCAGTGTTAAATGAGGCTGTGGCACATTCAGTTCTGCAGTTGTGATTTTAAATCCTCATTCAATTCTGATTTACAGTTGCAAATCTTTAAATCAAAAATTCTTGAGTTTCTGATTTTCTGTTTTATGCACTTCATGTTTTAGAAGATGTGTCAGAAATAGAGAAGGTAATTCTTTTTAAGAGATCCTAGGATGTTTGCCATAGTGAAAGCCAGGGGAAATACAGTCTTCCAAGAGAGACTGCAGTCTCATGGAATGTAGAATTGAGTGAGCTGTACTAAGTGAGTTTCAGACTGATAACTGGGGGAACATGGAGTTTCCCACTGGGCAGACTGTGCAGACCTACTCACTCAACACCCAGACAAGGAGGAAGCTCCTTGGGATGGCAGGAGGGGAGGGGAAACTCCCTCACTTGGTATGTCCTTAACAGAAAGGTACAGAAGGATGTGTTACTTTCCATGGGAGGCAGGAATGGGACCTGGCCTTTGCAGAACGTGTTATCATTTGGTTGGATCTGAGGACTTACCTCAAAGCCAGCCCATACATCTTTTGCTGTACTACAGTTTGAATTACATCCTCTTCATTTAGAAACAAATCCTATCTGACTCTTCCTACTCTTCCCTGGTGTCTATGTTTTTAACATAATTTGGAAATTCAACCACAATCCAATGGATAAAGAAATCCAGATCTCTTACTAACTTAGTAAGTGTCTGGTAACTGAACCTTTAAATGTTTGATCAGGGGATAATGCCTTGCAGCTGGTGCATTGTTTAGGGCTTGGTTGCTGCAGCCCTGTGCAGGACTGTGGTGTACTGTCAATGATGTTTTTCAGTATGTTCACAAAAACTTTGCAGAAACTTGGCTAAAAGAAATACTGTGGCAGATTATACTCTTGAGGCCTTTCTTGCTTGGTCTGAACATTCTTTTTAATTTTTTTTTTTTCCAGCAAACTACAGGAGCCAGAGGACCCATTCCTGCAGGGAGTGTGGCTCCCAGTGTACCTTTCTCTGCCTCTTTGTTGGGGACACTGCCAGTTACTGCAGGATTTGTTCCTTCAGCTTCTCTTTCAGAAATCTTTTCACAGCCTTTGGCTTCGTCGCTGGAAAACTTCTGTTCACCATTAAGCACTTTTTCAATCAGTGACCCAAAAAGAGGTAAGAAATGAGTCTTAATATGTAACCTTTTATGATTATGAGAGTTGTGCTTGAGCCAAGTGGTTTTCCTTTTTAACAAATTCATTTTCACAGCTGTTAGTTATATTTAACACATAAGATTTGAGCTCTGCTAATAGTTTTTGAGTTTTGGTTGTATATAAGAATTCATAAATAAAGCATTTGTTTCCTTGGGGTCTTCATAAGCATGCTCCAAGTTCTCTCTGTGTAGTTTTTCTGTATCCATTATGTAAATTTATTTGTTTCAGGTGAATAAGTTTAAAGAAGAAATACTGTTCCCTCAAACTTGTTTTTTTTAAACAATCTTGCTCTTACAGCTTAAACCATTTGTCATGATTTGGCAATAAACAAGAATTCTAAAATGGTAATGTAACTGTGTACTCTGAAAAGGTACCAGTATTACATGCTTGGATTCAAACTGCACAGACTATAATTATGTAGTGAAATCAGGTATGTGAAATAACAAGATAGAAGTAACAAACTAGAAAAGATAAAATAGAGTTTTATCTTTAATTATCAGTGTTACAGGACTATGCTGTCTTTGGAACACAGCCAGATTTACAAAATAAAATAAAAAGTTGAAGAATCCTGTTACCCCTCTTTCATCTCCTCAATTTTTCGTAGTCAGATATTGTTTATCTTGCTGCCCTTTTTGTACTGAACAAGTATTTTCATGTTGCTTCAGTATCTGCCTGTGAATCTGCCTTCAGTATCTGCCAGTACTGCTGGTGGTAACCAGGTGTATATTTTGAAGATGATTGCTTAATAACTTTTCAGCCCAGATGTTTACAAGGGGCTTTTACATAATTAAAAAAAAAAAACCTTATTGCAGCAAACAAAATAAAGGTTGGTGTTTGTTTAAAAACCCAAACCTCTGATATTTCTCAGGAATGATAAATTATTTTTTGCATGGGGTGTTCTTGGGAACTCATTTAATTAAAATATCTTTTTATTCCTTTAGACATCTCAAGTTCAGCTTCTAGAGATGGAACAGCAACACTTAACAGCAATAATTCCCAATTGTTTGTACGTATTTTTCATGTTTTTGCTCACACCAGTTCAGATGTTATCACCTTGGAGGCTTTACACAGATCTGTGTTTTTACAGCTGAAGTTTCTATTTTTAGAAAAACAGCACTTCTACCATTAAAAGTGGGTTCTGGCTGTAGGAACTTACAGGAATGGTAACAAAAGAAAAAATCTACAGAGATTGTTTTATGTATGCAGATTTTGACTGATGTCACAACCATTATTTTAATTTGAGGAACTTGCTGTAAAATACTGTTGAATTGTAAAATAACTAATATAAAATCCCTTATGATTGGAGTACCAAACACTAAGCATCCTGAAGAACTGTCCTAGTACAGGAGCAGAGCAGATGGCACTGTGTGTCTGAGGATCTGTCTGCTGTCTGTGTTTCAGTCGTGCTGTGCATTTTCACACTGCTGGCACTGATTGCATGGGGAAGGGTGGCGTGAAGGATTGCATCCTCAGGAGCCAGGAGGGAGTAATAATGAGCCTCACAAAGGTTGCTGTTCTGCCTGTACCTGTGTGGCTCTTGTTTTATGCTTAGTTTGTTCTGTGTATGTGGCCTTTGTAAAATCTCCATGTCCCTTCTCAGATATGTGTTTGAAGTTCATATTATGGCTATGAAGAAAAGTTTCAGTAGGTTAAATTTTAATTGGAGATAAATACATTCTATGTATCAAGTAAAATATGCTTTCTTTCAACAGATCAATGGTCCTAGCAGTTTGTTTGGGTCTGAAAATTACATGGGAATTGCAGGCCAAACTAGAAGTGACTTTTCCAATGTTTTTAGCAGTACAACTGCTAATATACCTGTATCTCCAGCACTGGCAGGAAGGAACCCACTGGAAGGCACACATGAGCTAAGGCAGGCCTGCCAGTTATGTTTTGTCAAAAAAGGTAAGGAGCTATTGGACTTGATGGGGTTGATTTTTTTTCTTTTAATTTAAAAGCATACATTTAAAATATTCATGTTCCTAATTTAACACTGTTGGCTTCTAAACCGTGTTAATCCTGACTTGTTCTTTGCAGATGGAGCATGATCTTATGATTGGTGACATATTTCAACCACTGTTTTATCTTCTTTCCTCTTGTCTCTATTTCTTGTCCTAACAGATTTCTTGATTTCTAAACCCAGCACAAATGACCCCACGCTTTCCCTGTGTGCAAGGTCATTCACATTCTGTATCCACTTTCCTCCCAAACCCCAGGGTACTGTGAAGAGTGACACCTTTGCTCAAGACTAAATAAAACTTGCAATACTCTCTCTGATTGGCCATGGGGAATTGAACTGCAGTTCAAAGTACCTGGTAACCTTCACATCCCATCTGTTTTATTGTTCTTTCAAACTAATTCTAAATCATAATCACGAGGCTTCCAAACCTTAGTAATAATTAACTCCACTGTATTGACTTAAAGAAGCTTAACCAGTACTGGTCATTAATATAACTAATCTTTTAGGCCTGAGCTGTTGCTGTTAAACAGAGCCATATTTTAAAGGCAATAGCTTCTATTAAAACTAATCTTAAAAATAAGCATTGTGTTTGAAGTTACAGGTGTCATTGATACTGATATACTAATAAAGAATTGTATTGAGACCTTTAGGGGATGACTATTGTACCCTTAAGAACTTCCATACTAGTTTAAAATTATTTTTACTAGAAAAATCCACAAAGTGACATTGGGAAAACCATAGAACATGTTCTGCTAAGGCTGGAACTGTAACATATTGGTGAGAGTACTTAGCATGTTCCTAGCTTCACTTTTTGTGTCAATGCATCTGCTTCCTCTGTTTCTTTCCATCTCTATCAAAGCCTTTAAGTGTCTCCTGCTTTTACTCCCTTTTGAAATTATACTGTTCCATCATCTTCTTGCCCAGAGAAAACTGGGTCATGCTCTTGTTTTTCAGTCTCATGAATAGCAAAATTCACTGAGCCTTGCTCATCTTCAGATGCTCTTCCTGATGTCTTCATTTAGTACCATCCTAAAGAGAGAGTGTGAAGCTAGGTGTATTTTTGTTTCCAAAATCACAAAGTTCTGGGATTGGCATTTATCTTTTTGGCATGTGTGAACTTCCTACTGAGTGTGCTTTGTCTCTGAACATAGTACCTCTCCTAATAAAATAAATGTTGAAGGTTGAGAGCCGTTTACTCATCACTGGAATTCACCTGCATTGACTTACTATACATTAGCAATTTAAGTTTTGAACTAATGTTATTGGAATGGATACTTTGAAAAAACACAGCATTTGCTGACCCCAAGAAACCTTAAGGTTGTAACACAGCATCCCTCCCCAAATATAAAATAACTTGTGGGTTTTTTCTTGCTGAGACTGCCTTTTGTAAGTATTTGGGTTTTTTTTTCTATTTTGCTCAACGTGGTGATTAATGACTTTTGGTTCTTCAGAGCTGCTGGTGCAAGTAGGAATTCTGTACAATGTGTTTGTGTACTTTGCTTTTGGGCTTCTGTGCCAGCGTGTGTATGCACATGTTCATGTTTAATGCAATTTATGCCAATACAAGCAATTTTCTGTGATTGTTTCAGGTCCTAAATTATTGGATTATGCTTACCATCCCAATTTAGAACATAAATGTAAGAAGGATATTTTAATTGGCAGAATAAAAAACTCTGAAGATAAATCATGGAAAAAGATACGTCCAAGACCAACAAAGACACAATATGTGGGACCATATCATATATGTAAAGGTAGGTGTTACAGAGGGTAACCTGGTAATGCCTATGCTCAGAGTAATACAGTTTAGCTTTTCCATAGTGAAGTATAGAAAGAATTCTTAATTTATGCTTATGGGAGGTGGAAAAGGAAGTTCTGGGTTGTTTATAATTTCAAAGGCTGTAAGGAGAGCCATATGTTGACCACTAATAGATTATTTAGAGAACAGACAGTGTACTTTTGTACTGTTTTCCATCAGGAATAATTTTGCTTTTGAGTGTTGGATGATTACTGTTAAACACAGCAAAAAAGAAGCATTTTTGTTAGACTTTTGCAATGTGAACCTCTAATTAGGATGTAAGCAAGATGACTTGTGGGTTAATGAGCAGCTTTATTTGAGCAGAGGATATTCTGGGTTCTCAGCATCATTGCCCCAGATTAGTGCAGGATAGTTGATAGAGGTGTGCATTAGCTGTTTTGAGGAGTTTTACATTTGCACTGAGTCATTCAGCATAGTGTTTTGCTTCTGTTAGATTTAAATGACAAATTTACAACAGATCTCTGTAACTTCTTTATTGAAAGTATTTGAAACTGTTAGAGTGGAAATTTTAAGATGAATTCCCAAAAAAAGTTGTGTAAAAGCAATGCCCTGTTTGATGCTGTCCTTTGAGATGTGGCTGCTGAGGAGGAATGCAGGTACCCAGGCCACTGCACGTTTGCCTACTGCCAAGAGGAGATCGATGTGTGGACGCTGGAGCGCAAGGGAGCCTTCAGCAGAGAAGCTCTTTTTGGAGGGCCTGGGAAGATCAACTTGACTGTGTCCCAACTTCTTCAAGAATACCACGGATTATTTATGTTTCTTTGTGAGGTGCTGCTTCATTTCTCATAACACAATAAAAATGGTAATAGATAATATTAAAATATGTGGAAAGAAATGCTTTGGTTCTTGCATGACTATTTTGTAACTTTTGAAACAGATTTCAGTAAATATCTGGCTGCCTTTAGATTAGAGACTAAATGAAGTATCTGTTAAAATCTTTAGGGTAAGGTATATTTTTAATTGTCTAAAATATATTGTAAAATTACCTGTTTATCTATTCCAGAAATGTTTTGATCACAAGCCCAGAATAATAAGCAAAAGGAACAAGGATAACTCATCTTCTTGTTCTCACCCTGCTATGCATGACTTTGAAGATAACAAGTATGTTTGAAATACCATGTCTATAAGTTGTAATTTAAAAGCAAGGGCAGTTTTTAATACTGACTTTGATTTTTTTAGCTGTTGGTCAGCTTCTCTTCCCTGCTAACTGTTATGTTTTGGCAGTATAGGCAAGACAGGCTTAAAGAGCAAGGTTTGACAAATGTAACCATGTTAAAGTGAGCTATTTCTTTATCAACTATTCAAAATTAGTGGTGTGTACCCTCATCTTTGAATCGTATGGGATTTGGTTTATAGCTTATTTACCTGGTGAGCTGTATTGCTGTAAGTAGATATGTAATGTTAAATTAAAACATGAATGCCAAAGTTGCTCTTTTTTGACATGTTTTGCTTATTTTGCTGTAGTTTTAACTCGGGCTTACCTTAATTCCAGTGTACAAGATAGTCCTAAGGACCACAGTCCTTATTAACTCAGTTGATGAAAAAAGTATGAGGAGTGTCTTTAATTATTCTTGGGAAGTTTAAAAAGGTTTTATTGTTGTAATAGTATAAAATAAGTTTTGGAGAATTAAGAGACTTTTGTCTTTGTATGATGTAAAAGTAAGTGGGAGCATTGGAATTGCTTTGTTTCTATTGCAGTTCCCTGTATTGAGGAAGCACTGCTGCTACAAGAGCTAGGCTGTTACTGTTGTGCATCACCTCCTCCTTAAATGGTGCTCTATAAATATTCCTCTATAGTATGTGGGTTAGTAATTGGATCAGGATATGTACCTGAAAGTGGGCATGATCTGCTTTCCTTCTTGGAAACCAGTGATCCAGCTGGATTGAATTCAGTAATGTTTGCAGAAGAGGGACTCTAGGTTCCCAAGAGGACTGTTTGGTGCTGTTTAGTGTGTTTACTCAGCCTCGAAACAATGCTAAGATGTTACCTCCTTCTGGGAACTTACCTGACTTTTGGATTTCAAGTAAATGTGTGTGAAGGATATTTGAACAAGGATGGTTATTTTAAGGACTATCTAAAGCTGACTGTTTTCAAAACAGGTGCCTTGTCCACATTTTGCGAGAGACTATGGTGAAGTATTCCAAAATCCGCCCGTTCCAAGTTCGGTGTCAGCTTGACCTGTGCAGACATGAGGTGCACTATGGCTGCTTACGAGAGGATAAATGCTTTTATGCTCACAGTCTGGTAGAGCTTAAGGTCTGGATAATGCAAAAGGAATCAGGTGTGTTTAGTAAAATGCTCATTTTACTCTTCATTGTATTGCCACTCCTTCCTTCTCTTGACTCCCTCTGAAATTAGCAGCTTGGGATCAGTGCAGGAAGCAAGGAGGAGCAACCTGGTGCCTCTCAGCTTGCATTTTGGAGAGGGACACATAGTGTAGGTTTTATAATTTCATTGGCATTAGAGCTCTAGTACATTACATTTAAATACTGAAAGATGCACCTTAACTTATGTGAGCAGTCTGTAACTTAAAAACCTTGTATGCTTTCCATGGGATGATGCAGGCAACATTTCTGGTTTGGATGCCCTCACAATGTTCTTAAATGTGTGTGTGCATTTGTGTGCGTGTGTGTGTGGACATAACATCATATCCGTGATGTAAGTGCCTATCATGTATATCACACATGTGTCAATACTTACACAATACACAAAAAGAAAAATGGATCAAAGCTTTGGGGCTTCAGTAGCATCCTAGTTCGAGCCTGTCTGTAAGGCTGGAACAGTCATAAATACTCAGACTGTTTCCCTCCCTTTACAGGTATTTCACATGATACTATAGTTCAAGAATCAAAGAAGTACTGGCAGAACATGGAAGCTAGTGCACATGGATCACAGGTATTCTGATTTTTCCATTCAACTAATTTTGCAGTGACTGTGGTGATGATACTTTTTTACTGTGTGTATATAATGTAGCTTATTTTAGAAATTACTTTTTTAATGATTTCCAAATAATCTCTTGCAGTGTAGGCTTTCTTCATCTTGCTCAGTTAGACTAAAATGCCTGCTCTTCTGCTGTGCAATTCCTTTTTTGCTTTGCTTGTTCTGTCCCAGGTGGAACATAAAATGTAAATACAAGTTCAAAATTAGCTTCTCTAGGGCAATTAATTATCTTTTCAATATGTAGCGCTTTTATGTGTTTAGTTTTGTACCCATTATCACAACTTCAGGGTACATATACCTAAATCAGAAAAAAGTTCAATAAAAAAAACCATTTGTTTAGAAATGTCTAGTTTGAGATGACAAGGTGAGCTATTACAAGGCATGCAGTGAAATATCTGCTTCCCAACATGTATTGAAATCTCTGCCATAGAGGGTAATTAATAATTATGTATGGATATTTTTGCAGATGAAAAAATACCTTTTATTGTTGTTATTTTTTTTGCTTAAGATTCTTGGGAACCAAGTGAAATATGGATCACTTAATTTGAAGATGAAGTTTGTTTGTGGGCAGTGCTGGAGAAATGGTCAAGTTAGTGAGCCAGACAGAAATAAAAAATACTGCAGTGCAAAGGCAAGACACCCGTAAGTAAGATCAAACAGTGAAAATTCTACTGTTTGTCAGCCACTTCAAACCTCTTTTGGGAAGCTCTTGCTTCTTAGGAAAGAGTCATACAAGGAATTTTAAAAAAAAATGAAGTAGAACAGAGTTATCTCTTTGTGGTATGCTAATAATTGGTACTGAGAGAACACTGATGGCTCCCAAAGTGTTTGTGCTTTGGTTTTGGAGGTTTTTTTTTTGTATTAAGAGTTTTGGTCATTTCTATATGAAATGAAGTTCAATTTCTATAGAACTTCATTAAATCTTAAATACATGGTGAAAGCTTTAAAAATAAACTGTCTGAGCTTTCCTGGTTCTGCTTTTGTGTAGAAATTGTGGTTTGGTGGGTTTTTTTTAATAGTATTTTCTTTCCTCAAATGCTTGTGGTTTCCAGATGGAGCAAAGATCGCCGTGTGGTGCTGGTAATGTCTAATGAACGCAAGAAGTGGATGACCATTCGTCCTCTGCCTGCAAAGAAACAAGTGCCTCTGCAGTTTGATGTATGTTAACCTCAAACTAATGGTTTGGTTAAGAAAATAGATAATAGTCACTGGAAAACACTAGCAATTGGGCTGGTTTCATCAGTTCTGTAGAAATTCCCATGGGAGTTGGTAGGAAAATGTTCATAGTGTTTGTACAATGTTTAGACTTAGGAAAGCACTGATCTCATGTTACTACTGAAGTCCTTACTTGTCAGTGGAAGTAAATATTTCTGAAATTATTTATACATATCTGGGGTCTTGTAGTGTGATAGGAGGCAAAAAGCACTCATAGTACTTGCATCCAGGAGTTCTCTTTTTCTAACTATAAATGAGGTTTTTTTGTAAAAGAAACATTTTATTTTTCACAGTAGATAAATGTTTGACTGGGAGGGGAAACACTATCCAAGACTTAAAAAAAAATTAAGAATTCTACCAGCATCCATTCTGCTTTATATTCTTAAGGATTTCTTTAAATTCATGTTCCAGTTGTGCAATCATATTGCTTCAGGCAAGAAATGTCAGTATGATGGAAACTGCTCATTTGCTCACAGTCCTGAGGAGAGAGAGATGTGGACCTATATGAAGGAGAACAGCAGTAAGTAGAAGAGTAAATCTAACATGTTGTAAATCCAGCTGTTCTGCTTTTTATTCTTGTACTTCAATTACTTTTTAATCTAATTTCTTTCATTATCTCTTATAGTAAACCTTACAGGTGCCCTTGTCTTTGAATTTAAATAAACCCAGACCAGGCATTCAAAAATAGCATTAAATAAAAATAGCTGTATTGTGTATTCACTGCTTGATGGGTTTTCTAACAATAAAGTGGTCTGTGGTTTTTTTTAGGTGTCTTAGAAATATTGATCCTTGCAGCAATATTAGTTGGTGTTTGTATTGCCATGTGCACACACTTGGATTCATGGAATTACATATGGGGGAATCTATTTGCAGAACAATCGCCCCAGTGTATTTACTGTGAATTGCCATTCACTTTTTGTGGCTGACTTTACTATCCCATTAGTGTTACTGGGGAGAAAGCATCAAAAATCAGAAGTAATAAAGGACATAAATGATAGATCATGGTCTGCAAGGAAGCAAACTAAATTTACTAAAAGCTGTAGCACACATGAGATGAGATCTTTGAAATTCAGTATTGATATGCAGCAGCAGAGTTGCTGTCTGTACTTTGGGTGCCCATTCAGAAACTTGTAATCTCTTGCTGTCCCCTGGAGAGGCACAGAGAGCTTTTGGTAAGTAGCCAGAGATGCCTCTTCCCCTGGCTCTTAATCTATGTAACTGTCAACATTTGTTTCCTTCCCTTTTTTTTCTTAGAATAGGTGGGGAATGAATTATGCTCATAAACTCAGTCATTTATCTAGTGTTCTCAAACTCTTGCCTTAATTGCTAATTACTTATTTTAGCTTCTGCTCTCATTAGTTCAAGACTTGGAGCAGTTGTATGACATATGGCTAAAAACTCAAAAACCAGAAAAAGGAGATGATACAGCTGCTCAGGCAAGCAGAGAAAATGGGAAGCAAATTCATATGCCAACTGACTATGCTGAAGTTACAGTAAGTAATCATGGGTATAATCCAAATCCAAGCATATGGGGGTTTGTTGGGCTTTTTTTTGTCCCCAGTCAGTAACTTAGGTTGTTTCCCTTGTTCTCTTGGTGCTTCCTTAGACCACAGATAACTATACTAAATGTAACTGACACTGTACATCAGTTCTTCTAAAGCCAGTGGAGATCCTAAACTTTAGGTGATTGTTTAAATAATTGTGTCTGTTTAGGTAAAGAATATCCCACTGGCCAACATAAAGAAAACATTCAAAATGTATTAGAAGAAGTTCTGTCCTTACAGTATTGAATTTGCAATGTTTTGTTTTCAAATTCCTTGTAAAACAGGTGGATTTTCATTGTTGGATGTGTGGGAAGAACTGTAATAGTGAGAAGCAATGGCAGGGTCACATTTCTTCTGAAAAGCATAAGGAGAAGGTTTTCCACACTGAGGATGATCAGAACTGCTGGCAGTATCGCTTTCCAACTGGATATTTTAGCATTTGTGATAGGTATGTCTTTTGTAAGATGGTAAAAATGCTGAAAAATGACAGGTGATCGTTTAAATAATTAAGGCAGTTCCTAGTTCTGAACAAAGTTTCTGGTATTTCTTGATTTGCATACATCTTTCAACAAGGAATTAAGTAATTAACAGTATTTTAACATGATAGAACTCAGGGAGTGAGAAGGTGCCTAATTTTGGAACCAAATTAACTGCCTGTGTGATGTTAATGAATGGTAGCAAGTTCATTGCAGCTGTGTGAAGTGAATATAGTTGGTTATTACAAGTTTCCTTAGGCATCTGTGTATTAATTATAGCCCAGGACCAGTACCTAGCTGTACAGTGACACTGGAGCTTTATGGCAAGTAGAAATATTGTTAGCATCAAACCAAATTTGTTAAAATTGAGTATTTGTTACTAGAAATTATTTATGAATAGGTGGAAGAGGACTTCGAAGATCTGTTGGTTTTTCCCAGAGCTGGTTATATGTTTTGCTGCTCCCTTTAATTCTTAAGTGCAGCCTGTTTTACCTGACTTCATTAGATTTTTTTTTTTTTTTTTTGTAAATCTTTTGTAAATTCCTTCCACTGTTGGAATCCTCTTGGAAGGCTAAAAACTTTGGAATCGAGCATTCTGGAGTTTAAGGTTCAGTTTGCTGGTGCAGATGCCTTTGTTACTCCATTTTCAGCTGAAGATTTTGAGTGTCTTAAAGATCTTGAGAAACTGCATAGTAGTGAAAGCAAGTTATTTTTAATTTGCAGTCTTTGCATGGAAACTTACATGTCCCTTTACTAAATTTTTAAGTAGCATTCTAAATGTATTTGCTTTGAACATAACAGACCTTGGATATGCAGCATAAAGTGAATACAAACTGGCATGTTAAGGTGTTCTGAGTATTCTAACCTCGAATTTAGTTAACAAGGGTAATTAATTAGTTGGATTTCTTAAACGATAGTTTTTCTTTAGCTTAGTGAGTTAAATGATTAGGTATTTATTAACATGATGAGCTTGATGATTTCAAGCATTAAGTGTCTCAGTCTAAGTAGGAACATGAAGAGTAGAAAGAAAAGAGCCATCTGTTGTCCTCTGTATATATTTGTCAGCTGGGAAACAAAAATACAATCAAATGCTAAACAGAGTTAGTGTCATCTAACTTTTCAAAGTATATACTCTTCCAATTTTTTTTTGTCCTTACTATGCAGTTTATTTGAAAAACATGACCTGAAGAAAATATAGACCCAGTAGTGATCATGGTAATTCTGTGAAAACACTGTTCAAAATCTGTCTTAACAGATATATGGCTGGTACTTGCACTGAAGGAAACAACTGTAAATTTGCCCATGGAAATGCTGAACTCCGTGAGTGGGAAGAACGAAGACAAGTTTTAAGAATGAAACTCAGCAAAGCAAGAAAAGACCACTTGATTGCTCCCAGTGATAATGACTTTGGAAAATATAGTTTTTTGTTTAAAGATTTAAACTAATACTGAGATGACACATACATGTTATCAGCTGGAAGCATAAACCAGAAAATTTGACAATAATCAAAAGCATGTGACAGAACAGCTGCAGGTTTTCTGCTTTTATTGGCATACATTGTTCCTCCTGAACAGCAAAGTGTGGTAGATTTAGGGGGATGGAGCAGACCTGTCTATGCTCTTATGAAACAGAGTGGTGATTAAAAAAAATCTGAAGTATTATGTGCTTACTCACCTCCTGTTGGACAGAAAGTTAGGAAATAGAAGGGGGCAAGAGTGGTTATAATATCTAGGAAGCCCCCTAGTCTCAGACCTTCAGTTGAAAAACTTTAAGGTATCAAGGTATTGCAAAAGAGAGTGTTAGTGGGCTAAGAAAATGATGGATGAAAATTCTTCAGATCTTTTAATGGAGAGGATTTGTTTAAAACAAAGTTTGCTACTTATCTATATGTAGGTTGCTAAAAATGATTTTCTTATTAAAGATTTTAAACAAAATAACCATTTAACTACAATATACGTTGAATGGGTATTTTTTCTCTATTTGTATGTTTCAATATAATTTACTGAAAAAGGATCTTGAGAGGAAAAAAGTATTAATTTTTGAAAATGAAGTAGTTAAAATTCTGTTTCTTGGTCTTTGCTGTTTAAATGATGATTTTGAAAGATTACACTTGTATGTCAGTATTGTGTATTATTGTATGGACTAATGTTGCCTGTAATAAAGAGAACTTTACACAAAGCTGTTTTCTGCATGTAGCCTCAGGATTGAGATTTTGTAAAAACAGTGATTTGCCAGTTAGCAAAAGCTTGAGCACCTGTAGCTAAACATTCACTGACTTGGTATTTGTGTCGCTAGTGGCTCGTTTGCAGTTCTGTATTGTCATTAGCTCATGGCATCACTGAAGTAACAGAAATGGCCAGTAAGTTGTGATATAGGCTAGCAGTTTGGAGCTACGTGGTACTGGGACACGTTTTCAGCTTGGACATGGACATGAACCACTGCCTCAGCTGCACGGTGGATGGTGCTTCCCTCTGCCTTTCCTGCAGACCACAGGAAATGGAAAACAAGTTGGGAGGCTGAGGTGACTCCTGACTGCTGAGCCTTTGGGCTTTCCAGTCATTGGAGCTTCTGTTGTATTTTGGCTTCTCTGCAGATCCTGCATTCTGCTTTCTTTGTGTTTGCTTATTTCCTATTTTTTTCCCCCCAACTAAGTTTCTTTCAGCCATTCATTCAACATAACTAAAACTAGGTTTCTTCTTCCCCCCTTCCCTCCCTCTTCCTCCTTCCCCCCCCCCCCGCCCAATACTTTCCTCTGTTCCTGGCTGACTAACATAATTAAAAGAGCTTTAACAATGACCTCAGTAGTTTGAATGTAGTCATAGGGCATACATTGGCTATGTAAAGAGTGTTGAACCAAAGTTCAGTGATAACCCATACATGACACGGATGCTGTGTCCCTTTCACTTCCCAAAAGCACAACAAACTTGAAACCAACGCCTCGTGTGTGCTTCAGCCTTGGCTTGGGGCTCTTGGAAGTGCCTGCTCCTCCTCCTCCCGGGTTGGACTGCAGGACACTGGAGTAGGACACTAGCTTGGTGCTTGAAATGCCACCTGCTGCAGTGCTGATTTTTTACATTGTTTGTAATAAAGTGAGTGTGAGACAGAGTACTGTGGACACTGTTATTTGTGTGACAAAACCTGATTGTATCGTGTGCCTTTCTGAATTGTTTTCTCAATTTTATGCTTTCATTGTTTAATGTAAGTGCTCTGTAAATCATTGGAAGTAATTCTAGACAAAACTAAACATGACATCCTTGTTCTCTAAGGCCGGTGTGAAATCTTTCCTGCTGCGGGGTGGGGCTGTTGGGGGGGGGGGGGGCTCGGAGATTATCCACCGGCTGATCCGGGCCAGGGGACTGGTAACGGTGCCGATGCCGAGAGCAGGAGGCGAGCACGGCAATCGCGGTCGCGTTCCCCCCGCTGTCGAGCGCAGGAGGCAATCACACGACTCCCCGTCCCGCTTTTCCCGGTGCCGCGGGCAGGACCTGGAGCGCCGGGCGGGCTGTGCGCCTGCTCGGGCGGGCGGACGTGGCGGCGGCGGGTTGGCGGGTGGAGCGGCCGCCCCGCCCGGCCCGGCGCGCCTCACGGGCGGGCGGTGGGAGACGTGTGCGAGCGGGAGCGGCCTGGGGCCCGCTGCCCTGCCCCCCTCAGCCGGGCCATGTCGGTGTGCGGCGGCCCCGGCGACGCGGCAGCCCCGCGACTGCGGCCCCGCGCTGCCCTGATGGCGCGGCGGCCCGAGCTGCTGTGCGGTGCGGCCATCGTGCTGGGCTGCGCCTTCCTCATCGCCCTCAAAGTCACCTGCAGGTATCGGCGAGGGAGCGGGCGGACCCAGGGCTCGGTCAGGGAGGAGCGGCCGCCGGTCCGCCGCCGTTCCCAGAGGCGGTGCTGCTCCAGGGCCTGGGGCAGAGCCGCCGGCGGGGCCTGGAGGGCCGGGGTCGCTCAGCGGCGCCGTGTACCCGCTGCGGCCGGGCCGCGTTGGGCACGGGCATCCCTCGGGCTGGGGGACGGATCCTCCTCCCGGGCCCCACCACATGCGGTCCTCAGGGCTCCTGCGACCGGTCGCGTGTCGGGGGACGCCGTGTCTCCCTCAGCGGGATGGCAGGGGCGATAAGAACGTGGCTGGGGAGAGAACGGAGTGTTTTAGGAGACATCTGCCCCACCGTGGGTGTCGTGCTGTGGCGGCAGATTCGCGGGGGCACCCGCTTCTCAGGACAGTATCAGGATTGGCAGGGCGGTGTCTGAGGGCGAACCGGGCTCTGCTCGGTGGGGCTCAGGAATGTGACAGGAGGCAATGGGCAGGAACTGATGCCCAGGAAATTCCACCTGAACGTGAAGAAGAACTTCTTCCGTTAGTGACCAGGCACTGGGACAGATTGTACAATGAGGCTTAGGAGTCTCCCTCTCTGGAGATATTCCAGTTATTTGGGCATAATCCTCTGCCATGTGCTCTGGAATGACCCTGACTGAGCGGGGAGGTGGAACCAAAGGACCTACTGTGGTCTCTTCCAGCCTGACCCGTTCTGTGGGCCTGTGACAGGCACGTTGTTGAGATGGAGCTGCTTTTGCTCATCTCCGGAGGTAGCTGGGACCTCGCGCTGCCGCCGAACGGCCGAGGGGGCTCTGGGCTGCAGCCCTGCCCTCAGCAGCGGCGGGGCCAGACGAGTCTGCCCTGGCTCATGAGTTGATCTCATCACCTCGCTGTGCCTGCACCTGCTTCGGACACAAAGAGGTTTTGTGGTTTCCCTCCCAGTCTGGTGGTGCTCCTTTTGGGAGCTGGAACTTCCTTCTTTGCAACGGGCTCTCCAGTTCCTGTTTGCCCGGAGCTGGTGTACGTGGAGCCAGGAGATGTTTGTACAGGAGGGGCGGGGAGCAGCGGCAATGGACGGTGGGCACAGGCTGCTCGGTTCTGGAACCTAAACCGGGGTCTGAATCTTCTGGATGGGTTTTAGGTCAAGGTGACTGGTACGTGCTCCAGGTCATACTATATTAAGAACATCTACTGCTCTTGGGGTTTAATTTTGAGATTAGGAGAAGGCTGCGAGGTGCTGATTATGTCCCTGTTCCCCTGCATCTGACAAATTTTGTTCCACAAAACACTTGATTCACAGGTAATGCATCTGAAAAATGCCAAGGCTTTCTTTGCTTACCTGTCCACAAAGGGTGTGTTACTTGAATCAGAGTGAATTTTAAGACTGTGAATGAGTGCCTCAGAGTAGCTGTGCCTCCATTCCAGGAGACTATTTCACAGTGACCAGATAATGTAGATGAAATTGTAAAGCTCTTGCCATATTTTAGAATGTGTGGTGAAGGGTTTCTGAACATAATCACCTCTCTGGTGTTACATTACTAAGAAAATAATGGGGTTTTTTGTACTTAAAATGATGCTTCCTGCTCTCCTGTATTCAAAACCTGCATATTCCTTTCATTTTACTGCTAGCTGTGTTTGAAAGCTCGCCAATGGAATGTGGTTCTCACTACCCTGTAATCTAGAAGTTTGATTAAAGAAGTTCAGCTTTTCAGATTGTGGTTAAATACACTAATATCAGTTAGGTATTCCCTGTTTGGTTGCTGTCAGAAATATAGAAAATAAAAGTCTAAAAATTCCTTGTGAAGCTTGGAGCGTGGTTAATTGCACATGTTAAGTATAAATACAGGACATAGTTTCTCACCACATGTCAGTATGATTTACTAGCAAGACAGAGCACCAGGGCATAGGTACTACCACTGCTCTTACAATATATAACTTTAGATATCAATGGATAAAAAGTACAGTAAGGGAAAATTCCTGTACTGCAAGGCAGTCCATTAGTGGGATTTGATGAATTGCGAGTTTAGAGTGACTGAAGGAATAGCCAAATGAGACCTGACCTAGGATGGGTTGGTGTGGAAAGCCTGTGGTCTAGAACCTGAATTATTTCTGGCACTATGCAAATGTCTTTAAAACAGCTCCACTCTCAGGATTGTGCAATCAAAGGGGCTGCTGGTCCTCTTGGCACTTGCATATGCTTCCCTTTCTTACCAGAGTGTTCTCATAGAAAGTTTAGGTTTTTGTAGGCTCTGACAGCAGCTAAATAACACAGTCAGTGTTTTAATAAACAGTTTGTGCTTATTACGTTTGTGTAATTGTTTCTTACGTAATCTTCAGTTTATATGTGTGTAAATTCTAGGGATTTTCTTAGGGAAATTAAGTCAAGGTATTCTGTTATATGTTTGGTATTGCAGAGGAAGACGCTACTTAGCAAATCTCCTTAAGCAGCTGTTAGCTATTGATTTACTATATTTGAAGGTAGTAATGTAATTTCTGACTCACTCATGTCATGGGAATTCTGCTGATGTGTTCTACCCATTCTTAAAATTTGGAGCCAATTCATTATCTAATTTTTAAATCTTAGGCTGGAATTCTTGAACCAATCATCCTCTTTCAGTTTAATTCAGTGGAGGAAGCAGAGGTTTTAACATATTGACATTGTCTGTTTTCATTAAACTAGATGGAGAGGAGAAATTCTAGCTGCTGTCTCTCAAGAAGTGTTGTGCTTTCAGCAGCTGATCAGGCTGTGTGTGCCAGAGCTCACACTGGAGCTGTGTCCTGTCCGGCTGGCAGGCAGAAATCATGGGAAGAAGCTGCAGTTTGGATAAGCATGGGGTGCAGGAATGGCAGGGAACCAGATGTCTTGGTTATGAGGTGACTGAAGAACTTGAGGGTTGGGAAGGAGGTGCTGAGATGGTGGCTGGGGGAGAAGGGAAGGAACACAGGTAGAAGTCCAGAGAAGAAAATAGAATTTTGTATAATCTGTGTAAAAACATAATGTTGTGACTATATGAATTAATGAACAGGAGGAACCATTTAAAATTTTCAATATTCTGATTTTAAAGATTTGATTTTGAGGCAATTTCTTATACAAATTAAGAATTTTTATAAGTTGTGATATATACTGAGGGCAATTCTAAAATGTTAAAGCTAAAGTGAGTAGCTTGGAAATGAGAGACAAGCTACAATACAGTTTTTTGCTGTATTATAAAGACAAAGGTACTTCTTAAAAACTAGACTGATTGTAAAGTTTGAAAGTATGGCAGAGTTTTTAGGAGGTTGCTTAATATATGAGTTTGACAGTGTTCAGGGCTCAATAATTTTAACACAATTAATAAAATTTTAACCTGACATGGATCAAATATCAGATAAGATTTTTGTATTAGCTTTTTATTGCAAGAAAGTAAAAGAAACGCACACAAAGTAAAGAAGTGCACAGTCTTTCCTAAAACTTCCAGTCCTGTTATGAACCATGGCAAAATTACACATGAGAGTGTTGTCCAGTTTTCAGTCTGGCTTACTCTAGTGTAAATATAACTAGTGAAAATTTTTAAAATGAAGACCATATAAAAACAGAGTATGATCATTCACTTGCATTTCAGGCAGATGACAACTTCTTAACATCTGGGAAGTCCCAAATTCTGGATTGTTTGATTGCTGATTGGATAGAAAGGGTTTCCCGAGTTTGGTTTATTTCTTCATATTACTTACTGGCCAGTCTGATTTCTCTTAAAAAATCTTGACCTGTCATAATCTCTTCAAATTTAGTCTATTTGTTGATACTGTTCTTACATTGATGTGCCCTGAGCAGTTTGCAGTCCCTGCTCTGATCAGTAAAATAACCTAGTCCACATTTATATATCTTTTCCTAATACAATCTAAAACAAAGGAAGTATAGAATACTGTAAAACAAAGCATAAGGCAGGATAATAGGCTCTGTTTATATAAACAACACATCACAAAACTTTATGACCAGTATCTCTTTTCTTATCAGGCTGCTGTTACCTAAAGTACAAGTGTTAAAAGAGGATGAGGGCAAGGAAGAAATGAAAAGAAATCACTCTTCCTGGTAATCTTATGCTCTCTACAGCAACCAGCCATTAGAGTGTGAGCTAACATACCCATAAGCACAGTGCATGGTATCAGTGTGACTTTTTAAAACTTGAGAACGGTGATCTTTAGATTTTTATAGTATTTAATGAAACTAACTCAGATTACATAAATTGTAGTCATTCTGCATCAATTTTGTCGTTGCGTGACTTTTGCTAAGAATAAAACTTTGGGCTTTGGGCACACTTTTTTAACTGCTGCTGTACAGTCTCAATAACCACTCTTAATTTTCTTCCTGCAGCCGAGCAAAGGATGTAACAATGCCAGCAAAGCTTCCAGTGAATTTTTTCTCTACAAGATCTCCAGTGATTGATCTTTTCCGGGGGCAGTTGGACTACGCAGATCAGCTCCGCCAGGACTCAGAGATTGTGCTGTATTTCTTCTACGCGCCGTGGTGCGGGCAGTCCATTGCAGTAAGAGAAGAAATAGAACATGTGGCCAGCAGATTGTCAGACCAGGTAACTCCAGAGAAAATATCAATCTTAAACATGACCTGGTAGCTTTTCAGTGTCCAAGCTGATGCTGCTTTCTGTCTTCTCATGAGAAACAGTAGGACTTGAATACTCACATTTTAGGGAAACTCAACAGTCACCTCAAATTTAATTTAGCATACAGAGTGGTAGAATAAATGGAGACAGCCTGTGGTTCCTGCTCAGTTGTCTGTCATTTCTGCTTTTAAATGGGGAAGCCTACAACTTTCTTGTTGTAAAGTGTTTTCAAATTTATTCACCTGCCTTCAGACAGAAATTCCATGGAATTTGCTTCCAGTTCTGGGATCCCTGGAGACACTGGTAATCATATAAATATTGTAACCATAGCAGTGCTTTCAAACAGTTGAGTGCCTGTGAATGCTTCACAGGTACAGATGTCCTAAACCTCCACTTGTTGAACTCCACTCTGCAGAAATAGTAATTAATGTGGATTATGATTAAATTAATAAATTTGAAGGATTTAGGTTAAGAGGCATAAAAGCTAGAAAGAAAAGTGACCAAAAATATTGCTGTTGCAAAATGACAAAAAGATTTTTTAAAAAGTCTGTCTGTGACAGATATGGAATACTGAGTTGAAAAGGCTCTGAAAATACCAGATGAAATGGATTGGAAAAAGTACATCAAGTACATCTTGGATAAAGTAGGTCACAGTAATGTACTTTGTTAGCTGTGAATTTTTATCTGCTTTGCAGGTGCTGTTTGTGGCTGTAAATTGCTGGTGGAACCAGGGGAAATGCAGGAAGCAGAAGCATTTCTTTTATTTTCCTGTGATACACTTGTACCATCAGAGGTAAGATTTCATATGTACAGTCTAAGTTTTTTATTGTTCTTTTGGGAAACATAGGTATCATATAAAGTGCTGCATTTTGAAAATGTTACATTTCTGGCTACAGTAAATAGTTTTTGGGTAGATTCTAGGTGAGCTCATCCTGTATGCCACTCAAGTGCCAGGCAGGGCTGTAATTGCCAGTTAAATGACACACTGGGCAATTCTTCATCCTTATGGAAATTTTGGGTTGCCTGTGCATCTCCTGGAACTTCTGCCTCCAATGAAAAGAATTCACTGTTACATTTTAATGTCAGATGTCTGCTTGCTCTCTGGATGGATTATAACAACTGGTCCTAATTTATGATGGCATTAAAGAATGTACCTAAGGGTTGTTGAAGTTAGTGGAATTTAAGTATGTATTTAAATTGCACTACATAGTGAAGACTTTGTTCTAATTTTGAACTTTGCACTCACTTTTTTATTTCCCCCAAAGCTAAGATATCATTGTATAAAATTTTACATCCCCTCACTTTTATTTTTTGGTATTTGTATGTATTATCTGGGGTTTTTTTCTCTGTGTGGAGCAGAAGGTAAGGAAGCACTGTTTCTAACACTACATAAAAGTGTTTATCCCGTGTATTTTACTTTTTATTTTACTAGTCTTGAACTGCAGCTCTCTTTCATTACAGAGGCTGATTTTGTTTTTTGGGGGAATTTATGCATTGAGGAGGAACAGTCCTGGTCTCTGTTAGCTGAACATGTAATAGACACGAGACACTGGCATAATTCAAGCTGTAATAAAAGAACCCTACAATCCCACTTGGATGTACTTTGACTGAAACTTACTTGACCTTGAAATTACGACACAGTAGATGAATGCACTTGGTGTCATCAGTAACCTTAAACGGAGTTGTAACAAGATGAGGTGTAAATCCCTGTTGATACTTCATAAAATTCTGAAGGGCAGTGCACCCGTCATGCCTCAGATACTAAACCTCACATGTGGTGCCCTGGGCATGTGACATGCCCAGTGGGTATTGCAGTGAAGACAGAGGTTTGTAATAAACTGATGAAGAATGTAGAATGATCTAGTGGGCTCTAGGAGACCATTTTGAAGCACCTCAATGCAGGTATCTCAGTGTGAGTTGGGTATTTTCCAGTGTATCTGTACAAGCTATATTAAAAATGCATCACATTAAATTCTTCTGTGGAAATGGACTAATTCTTTATGCTCTTTGTGTTTGATTTCATGTGGGACAATGATGCTGTGTCCAATCCATTTATAATTAGGAGGAGAACCTCTGGAATTCACAGCTGCAAGCTCCAGCCCACCTTATGTTTTAGCACTAACATAGTGTGAGCTGTTTTATCATATGGCTGGGGGGGAAACTGGAGCTTTGCTGAGTCTGTTCATCAGCAGTGCAAGTGAATTTGTCACTGCTTTACTGATTGCTGCTCATAAAAACCTGTGTAAAAATATTGCACCTTTTCAGACTGATACTGTTTGAGACACTGAAAAAACAAGGGAAAGTAGTGACGTTTTTCAGATTTTTAAGTCTCATGTGTTTACTTCAGAAAAAGTGGAAAGACATGTATATGGTCATGTAATTTATATCCGAGTTTTACAAGTTCTTTAATGGGACTCAGAAGTGGTCTCCAAGTTCACCAACGCTCTGCCCCTTCCACAGATACTCTGGCACTTCCCACTGGTAACACAACTCCCTCATCACTTACAGAAGTCACTGGTAAAACACAGAGAGCAATCCCCTAGAGGCTGAGCATGCTGTCTATATAACTCCTATCTGCCACCCCCAGGAGGGACTCTCTACTGTTAATTTAAGTCTTAATGTTCTATTATTTTTTTTGGTACTAGTTTTGGACCAATTGAATACAAAGGCCCTATGAGTGCTGTTTATATTGAAAAGTTTGTTCGCCGGGTGATGACACCACTACTCTACATCTCGTCTCGATCAAAATTACTAGATTTCCTCTCAAATTATGAGGTACTTGTCTCTCTTCTCTAGCTTTACCACTGTGGTTCAGAAAGAGTTTGACTTGTTTAAGGATTAAATTTGATCTGCTCCAAAGTACTAGTTTATTTTCAGGATCCTGAAATCAGTGCCCTATAAATTTGTTAAAATCATTAAAATATGAAATGACAAATTCATAATGTTGATTCCCTGTATAGTTACTATTATGATCTAGTGATGCTCTTAATGTACATTACTTTAGTCTGTAGAGACAACAGTCAAAGTTTTTATCTCACCAAACTGTTATGTACAAACAAGAAAGAAGGGAGAAATCTTTTTACAAAAATCTTGCAGTCTAAATTGGGACAGCATTTGAGAAATTTATAATCATTACTTTAAATTTTAAAGAGTAGTAGGTTTTTCTAGTAGGATAGGTCTTTTAACTGAGAACAATATGAAGCCAGGTGAAGCAAGGGCTCCTAATCACTTTGTATGTGGTAACTTGATGATTTTAATCCACTGGTACATGTTGTTTTATTAATTTTTGACTCTTGTGTTCAGGGGTGACAAAATTGGTAGCAATACTGGTGGAATATTAACTTCCAGTCAGACAAAACATGCTTACAACAGAGCCAGCCATTTCAAATCCCTTTATAACTGTTGATTCTTGCAGTGCACAGTGCAGAAGTACCATAATCTTATTAAAGCCCAAACTGTGAGAGCAGTGTGGAAAACCTGATCAACAAATCAGTGCTGTGGCAGTGGGCACAGCACAGGAGGGACCCTCCAGTGTCTGGGACTGGAGCAGATCCTGTGTGGGTGGTGCACACTGCAGTGCCTGCTCCTGCTGCAGGATGGAGCATGACCTGTGCAGTTCAGTGGCAGCTGCCACAGCGTAGGGGACACACACTGGGAGTTCCCCTGGGTAGGTGCTGTGCTGTTCATGCCAGGAACTACTACTGGGTTGGGTTTTCCAGTGTTTTAAGTGTGAACTGTGAGTTGGGAGTAGAGTGTTGTAGCTTGTCTCTGGTGCTGGTACTTTTATGTGATCGCAAGGAATTCTGTTGTCCTTCCCTTGCTTCAGTTTTGCTATTCTAAAATTCTAAAACATTTTTTTGCCTCTTACAGAGATTTGAAGACAGCTGTGCTTGGTTTTTGGTTTGTGTTATGTTATTTCTTGACAGATTGCAGAATGTAACCAATAAGCATATTGTCATTAAGCTTAAATTTGCTTTACAGTTAGAGGTGCACTTCCACTGAAAAAAAGCCTAAGATAAAAGACAAATTTAGGAGCAACAAAGATATTTTTAAATACTGCTTAGCAGTTGAACAGATATTTTTGTTTCTGCATTCAGACTTTCCCCCCTTCCTGTGCATGAAATTCTGTGGCTCCAAGTGCTGAGTTGCTGTTCATGTTCAGCATTTGTTGGTTCTTTTCTTTTTCTGAAATGGCCCAAGAGCAGAGGCTGTTTCTGTTCACGTTTCCCCACAGTCATTCCTGCCTGAAGTTCTGTCCCAGACCATGGCTCATGGTGCTCAATGTCTTTCTTGCCTCTGTAAAGTTATGCAAGAGAGGAAGGAGGGGATACAAAAGTAACAAATACAGATAAGATGAAAGAAACATAATTGTTTATAAAGATGGATGAAGAGAAAACCATAGAAACAAAGGAAAAGTTACTTTTAAACTGAAAATAAAACAGGTTGTTTCATCACTTCTGTCAGAAATGTGAAGGTTGTACACTGTTTTCCTTGTGAGTTTAGAAATTTATTCCTTCTGTAGGAGAAGCAATCCAGGGGTTAGTCCTGTGTCTAAGAAGTGAGAAAGTTGGGGGAGTAAAGTAGATTATGGGCAATTGGGACCTGTATGGCACAAACTAATTGCTATTTTAAGACCCTTGGCTAGTGTCTTCCTTTCACTTTTGATCTTCTCTGTATAAAAAATACTAATTTTTAGCAGAAGGGAAAGGACAGAAGACTGGCAAGGATTGCTATTGGGCACTTTGGCAACTCTCTGCTGGTGGATTGTGTTTTTGTGATTTCATTGAAGAGCTAATTAATTTCAAGCTTAAAATAATTTGCAAGATTTGTCATCATCTCTGTCTAATTTTCAGTCTTGTGTTCTGATAGTAAAAGGGTTCTGCATACTAGAAGCGATACTGATGAACAGAATCCAGTTAAATGTAAGAACCGATGGTGTTTGTTACTTAGTCAGGTTCGTTCCTCGACCCCATCACGACTGTCGTGACATGCCAGTTGCTCTCACTAGAGGGCGCTCAATCCCCTCGGAAAAAAAAAAAAACTGGTTGAGGGCTCGAAAGTTGGCATCCTGCATTCTCTGATACTATTTAAGGTTGGTTTCTCTGGGGTTGTGGAATGATACTAGTGTAAAACTAGAGATGAATAAGAATTAATTTTTCAGAGCAAGAAAAATGTGCCATTTGGAAGGCAGTTAAAATCTTGGAATGTTAAGGAAGACCTAAGTTAGGTGAGCAGAAAGATGTGGTTTCTGCCATAACTCAAGGTACCTGTGAGTACCTGCAATCAAATTTGTTTTCTTAACTGCAGAGAAACAGTTTCATTTTAATCCAAACTGGCATGTCTCATTCCTCATCTGACTGCCCCAGCTGCTAGAAATGGCCTAGAGGAAGAAACAGGAAGCCATTGTAGTTAGACAGAAAGCTTCACTCATTTATGAATATTAAATGTGCTCAGGGAATTCAGCATTTCCTGGCTTCAGGAGCAGTAGGAGAGGAGTTGTTCTCTCTGGATGGTGGCTGCTCTGTCTCTTAACATGATGTCAGCTTTCTGCTTTGCTCTCTTTGTGTAGAAATGCTTCCTGAGCATCAGCAGCTGGGTAGATCTGACACAGACAGAGATGCAGAGATGGCTTTTATGTGGTGCCTATGTTAAATGATGGTGTGAAAATTTGCTTTCAGGTCTGAGTACACAATGATTTTAACATCATTGGAAAAGGATGTTAAATGTAAATTTAATCTAGGCTCAGTCAACATTGTCTTTGCATTTCTACAGTACAGATATAATGATATGTAATATTGGTTCTTCTGCTCCCCAGAGAAGACACATTCCTTTCCTCTTGCTGTTGGCTTTCCCATGTTCACAGATACAATGAAGCAGGAATTGCCTGCCTGCACAAGTCTGAGAGCCTGTAAAAAGTCACCTCCCTTACTTCAATGCAATATAACCAAAACATTTTTTTTTAAATTACAAATTGGGATAGAAGTAACTGGAGTATTAAAAATATTTATGCAGTTGTAAACTAATCAGTAGCTGGTGTTTTTTTCATATCCTCTGTTCCCATTATTTCACTTTTTTGGCCTTTAAATTTCAGCTCTTTTCCCTCACAGTCATTTAATACTGCCTTTCTAAAACTCTTCAAGTCAGTTGTAGTTTCAGTGACTCCCATCAACCTTTGCAAGTGTTGTTACTCACCTTTTTCTCCCTTTTCTAAAGTGCTTATGGAAATATTGAACTGCTTGAGTATCAGTACACATCTGGGCTGGCTATCTTTGGCTGCTGAAAAACATTAATTTCTAAGTGTTTTTTGTCTTTCCTACTTTCCTAGTCTGGAAAAGGGCCTTCCATGTTATTTCTTATCACCTTAGTTTCTTCAGGAGTGGTTGGTAAATTCTTCTAGACTTCAGGGAATTACAGTGTGCTGCATGGAGCTATCTACATGCTTGCTTATTCCTTCCAAGAGCTGTGATAGATTTGAGGCATGGTTCAGTAATAACACTGCTAGGTTTTCTCCAATAGAAATTACTCATCTGAAAATCTCTGTCCATTTTTAAAGTTTCCATGAACTTGCTGTTTGAGATGCTTGGTAAGTCTGTTACTTGATTTAATTGCATCCCATAAGACTTTCTATTCTTGTGGTGTAGGGACCAAGCAAGAAATAGACTTCACTACAATTAATGATTTTGTATTTCCATATATGAGTTTCATTAGGAGATAGCACTAAGAACTCTTCACTAATGGACATCCTCAGGTTTGCTCCAAAGCCCTTCCTGAAGACACTTGTTTTGAGACAGGGACAGAAAATTGTTTATTGGAAAAAAAAGTTCCAGCAAGCTCCGCTCTAGCAATGCCCATGCTCCTAATGCTCCTAAGCATCCCTGTGTCACATGTCAGCATTTATTCCTCTGACTTCAGACAGCAGCAGGTTCAGCTGATTACTCCTAAGTGCTCACATGAAGGTGGGTGCCCAGCACTGCACACTGATGGGAGCAGCTGCTCATCAGTAGCAGCTTGGATGTAGATGTCCTGAGCTGTTTGCTAGCAGCTGTTCCTGAGTTTTGGAGGGTTTTACATGAAAGAAGGTGGGAGCTGTTGCTGTACAGCTCTTCTTGGCCTACTTTTATTCCAAACCAAGAACTTCTTGTTCACATTGAGATACCTCTTCTGTGAGGCTTGAACCTCACTTGTAGAGAGCAAGACTTATTATTAGTTGAAATACGTGGAAGCATTCAGTCTTGTTAAAAAATTCATTCTTACAGACAGGAAAACTTTCTTGGTACTTGAGAAGAAATACAGTAATTTAGTCCCTTTACTCCTGTGTATAATTGCACCCTGTAACAGGACAAAAACTTTAACTGGTCTGGGATGATGATTAACAGGACATTATTTAACCAGATTACTGGTTAGTCATAGACCATTAATAAATACTAGTATATATAGTAGTGTATAGTAGCATATATTCTCCAACTACAATTTTTTTTTTAATTGAAAAGCAATTTACAAAAATTATCTTTTGGGAAACATTATTCACAATCTGGAAATCTTAAGCTTCTGTTAGTGTAAAGCAGAACTGGCACTCTAAATCAGAATGTTACCTTTTAAATAACACTATAAATACTTCTGCATCTGACTTCTGGTTTCTTGCCACATTTCACTGTCACTTTTGACTCTCCTTTCATTCACTGTTTGGTGTCCTAAATTCACTTAGTACAGGATTAATATTCAAAAATGGTCCTAGAAAATGGGAAGCTAAAATTTTGATTATCTTATCTGTCTCCTTATTTTCATTCAGTTGAATGCTTTCAAAGTCTTGTAGAAGGGATTGTTTCTTTTTACTGTCTTAGTTTGAAAATAAGAGACAAAGTTGATCATTAATTACTAACGAGTATGTTGTTTAAAAAAGAACACTGAGTGCTATTATTTTGCTGTGGCTTTTTTGCTACTATTTTATTTCTGGTTTTATTTTCTTCTTGGTAATTATTGTTGCAGAAATTTCCCTGATTGCTTGTAACTCATTTTTGTTATTGATAAGTTTTTTGGGGCACCGCACAAAGAATCCTTATGAACAAGGGGTTTATGCTTAGCATTCATCCATGAAAGAGGATTCTTGCCTAAAAAGAGAAGTCATGAACTGGAATGGGCAATATTGTTATTGGTGAACATCTTCAAGATTGCTAATTGCTGAATTAGATCAGTGTGTTAGGCTGATATGAATAACTGAATTCATTTTAATAATAACTGGTAAATGTATGTTCATGTTTTAAAAAGAAATTAAAAATTTTATATGTAGAGATCAAAAAAAAAAAAAAAAGCAGCCTCTGAAGTACCAAATGAAAATCCTCATGTGAGGATGTATTTGCCACACAAATGGTGCCAGGTGAGTCTGGAATCTTCTATTCCACACCAATCCCTGGAGTGCTCTTGCTTTGTGTGTCAAATGCCTTCTGTATGCACTGGTGGAAATGAGGAAAAAATAACACTAAATAAACAAAATGCCATCACTTGCTCTGTCCTGAAAGTTTATGAAGCCCATTTGAGTGATGAGTCAAAAATATAATTAATAGTAATTTTTAATGGATTATATTTCTAAAAATTTAAAACCAAAGCTTAACTGAAACATTGGAATGGAAAAAATCTAGAGTGTGTACCTCTTTTTTCCAAGTCAGCTTCTCCCGGATTCTCTCCTGAGTTTAATAGGAAGTCATTCACCTGGAAAAATCAGTAGGCTTGTTCTGGGATGAGTCTTTTAAATTTGGAATTGTCTGTCTGGCAATTTGAAGAGCTTGATGGATATGCATATGGGATATGGAGTTCTCAAGATTTTTGTGCAGCTGTTCTCTCACTGACTCTTTAGGTTATACTGAAAGGATTTACAGTGACTGTAGCTTAAAGATGGGATAATCACTTACCTTAGCAAGTCAGGTATTGACACACTGAATGTGTGAATTCATATGTAAATACTAATTATGTGCAACAAAAACAATTAAAGTGCTACTACTTAAGCCCTTTATACTCTGAAAAATTGTATTAGATATTCCAATTCTAAAAATATCTTTATGATGCTTATGCTTCTTACCTTGGTGCTGGAACTGGTTCAAAATATAGTTGCAAAGAAAATAGTAATTGTTTTTGGTGAACTTCAACATGGGAAACACACCATTAGGAATGTAACATCCATAAAGCCCCTTTCTCTCACATAAGCTTTTGAGTCACAGCTTCATTCTTTGAATGAGAACTGATTTACATTCAGTCTTTTAATATTAAAATTTTTGTTGCAGCATGAAGTGACTGCTCTTCAGTAAACGTTGTTGTCTTTTAAAAGTCTGTTGTGTTTACTGTAGTCCCATATATTTATACTTGAAAATGGCTTAATTAACTCCAATTCTTATTGTTTCAGCCTGGAGTTGTGGGATTTTTTGAGTTCAATGCTTCACCTCAACCGCCTGGTTATTTAACATTCTTCACATCAGCATTACATTCATTAAAGAAAGGTAAAAGCTCCATTTTCATAATTTAAGGTGTCTGTGAATGAGTTATGTCCAAGTACTTCAGTAGTTTTTTTGCAATATTTTGTAACTTAGGAATTAATCCCTTCTGAGTGTTCCTTGGTGTTGATCTAACTGTGGGACTGTCTCATTACAGTTGAGGATTGCTTACATAAAAAGCTGACAATGTCATCAGTCTGGTTTACACCAGGATAGAGTTCCCTCAAACCTCCAGGGGTAGCTGCAGCCCATCCAGGGCCCTAATCAGCCTGGCACTGCTTTAGAGTGATCCAGGAGTCTTTGTCCTGTGCAGTGTCAGAGGCACTGGGATGGACTGGACTGTGTCAGCCCTTGGAAACTAAAGTCAGTGATGGGTGGAGTTACAGAGCTGCTGCAAGGCAGCCTGAGAAGGCCTTTCTCCCCCTCTTATCTAAAATACAAACCCTCTTGATTGTGTTTAAACATGTGATGACTAATACCTCATTTTTGGGTCATGAATTTGGGATAGACCCTTCTTAAAGTAAAAGAAGGGTCTGTCCCAAATTCGTGACCCAAAAAAATTAACATGTTTTTTTGAATATAAAAGTAAAAAATTAAAGTAAAAAATTAACATGTTTTTTGAATTTTCCTTTCCTTCATTTTTTTTTACTCATACTTATTCATTGTTATTTTTTACTATGCCACTGATGTGATAAAGAGCCTGTTCTATATTTTGTTCTGAGATTTTCACATTTGTACATGGTATTATTTTTTTGCAACATAAAGATAAGCAGTCTGCCTTTATGTGTACATATAGAATATATATTTATAAATGATACATATTTACTGTAAATGTGCATCACTTTGTGTTCATGCCTTTCCCGGACATGTATCATCTTGGCTTTTGAGATGCCATAAACCACAGCAAGGTGCACCTGTGATACCAGATTCTGTATTTCCTAAGCAAATGGAGAGTTTGGACAATTGAGGTTACACAGACAAGTCTCTCTACCTGGAGTGCAGAAGGGGAACACGTTCATGCTTCTTGCCACTTTTCTTTCTTCTGCTGTAATCACCAGTGCTGGCAGTAGCTCTTCACGGATTTCTGTGCCTTTACACAGCACTGTTGTGTGTTCTGGTTTGAGGGTGGTGGTCCAGGGGAGGAGTTCAGTGTGTGTAATTGTTTTCAAAGATTGCAAACGTGCCCTTTCAGATTACCTTGGGACAATCCGCTTTGGAGTGGTCACGGATAAACGTGTGGCAGAGGAGATCTCCCTGGTGCACTCTGGCAGTGTGTATTTGCACAGACATGCCAACACATCTCTTGTGAGTATTGATGTGTCCTGTAGGGACTTTCATGTGGTGAAGGGATGCTCAGGGATCAGAATTAGAAAACTACTTGAATGAGGATATTGACAAAGATTTTGTGGAGGGATAGTAGGAACAGTGAAAACTTCCATTTTGGCTTAAAGGTATAACATGGCCCTGATTAGAAAAATCACACAAATTAAATTAATTGGATTTATAATAACTCTTAATTCATGTGCCCTGCATTTGAAAAGTTAAGGCTGAAAATACTAACTTTCAGATTTACTATTTGGCATAGAGGCACTACCTACCCACACTGGCACCATGAGTGTAAAACAGGTGTTGTGATGTGTATTTTACTCAGTTGAGACTACAGAAAACAGGGGTTTGGGTGACATAGCATAAAATATATAAAAATTACTTTTTTGTGCTAATTACTTAAGATAAACTTGCCTGAATATATTAAAATTGATCCTAGAATCTGTGAGCACCTTTTATTATATATTTCTTTCCTTTGCGTTCAGGAATGAGAAATACCACTTTTAAATGCAGCCTTGATATTTGAGTCTTAAAAGCCTAATTTAAAATGAGTTAATATGGTGACTGAATAGTGAAAAGAACATTCTAACTTTACGTAAATTAGATATATGATGATACCAGCTTAAAGCTCTTTCACTCAAAAAGAAAATTTGTACTGTTGAGAAAACTCAAGATTATAAAGATCCATTAAAAGAAAGAGGAGCTTCCGTGGTAGAATCCTTTTTGCTTGTTTCTATAATCTGATGAGCATTTGGAAAGCTTTCCCAAAAGGAAAGCTTGTATGAAATGCTGAAGTTTGCTGACACTTACTGCATTTAGAAAGGAAGTTCTAGTCACTACAGTAACAACTCATACCATACTGAAGAACTGCATTTGTTACTAAATCAAGTGAGGACAAAACTGTTTTTCCCCCTCCAAGATCTATCCAAAAGACATCATGAACTTCACTGCTGAGAACATTTGCAAGTGGGCTCTGGAAAATCGGGAGATGCTCATACGCTGGCTGAGACCACATGGTGGGAAAAGCCTTCTTCTAAACAATGAGCTGAAGAAAGGACCAGCACTTCTCATATTTATACCTTATAATCCCCTAGCAGAAATTCATCCTCTTTTAGATGAAGTAAGTTAAATCTTTTTTTTTTTTTTTTTTTTTTTTTTAATACTTCAAAAATACTAAAACTTGAGAGCTGTGGTCAGGGGTCTGAGCTTGTGACAGACGCTTGGAACAGTGAGTTAAAATGAGGTATCTGGTTTTGTTTAGAACCACTTTTTCAAGCTGTATTATCACAATTCCCTTACACTGGTTTGCATCTCACACAACATGCCTTTGTCTCGCTCAACAGCTGTTGAGAACAAGCATCTAACTCTTCCTTGATCTCCTACTTTTTGTGGTGGGTGCAGTGTAAGAGATGCAGATCTTTCGTAGCTAGAACTGAAGACTTGTGTGTTTTGTCCACCCCATTCTGTTTCTCCTCTTCTGTCCTTCCTGAGGTGCTTGTGCAATGAAGAATGGATCTTTTGTAAAACCAGACAGTGTTATTTAAAATACAGCCCATTCAAACTACTCAGAGCCAATCTGATTTTTATATCCTGTGTGTTCCTTAGTCACCTTCCAATTTTATCTTCCTCTGAACTACCCAGGACAGGAGTTTGGGGAGCTGTGCAGAAATGAGATAGGGAAACTAACTTGGATGAAAACTAGTTTTTTGTCCCTGGGCTATTTATCAGCTGGAACCCATCATGCCATTTACTATACCACAAAGCTGCACATCCCAGTGTGATCATGTAGCTCTAAGCAGTGTGGAACAGACATGCATATGTGAAAGACCAAAAGCAGGGCTGAGTTTTTGTGACAGTGCTGACTTACTTACATGGCATCTGTGTCCAGGAATGTGTAGTTTCCACAAGGAGGCCTGATTAATATCGCAGTATCTGAAACAATAAGGAAAAAATTAAAGTAACTTATTATACAATATTTAGCCAAGCTAAATAGACACAATAAAAAGTACACTAGACTGCTCTGAAATAGGGTTGGGGAAGTCTATGCCTGGAGGAGAACTGCCTTTACTCTTGTAGTAACCTGTCTTCTGTTTGGCAGGCTTTGTTCAGTGGTGCTTGTCACAGATGAAACATTCTAGTAACAGGTACCACTTATTTCTACCAAATCAGTGCAGCATAAGGTGGATGTTCCATTTCAAATTTCATTCTACTAAATAACAATGTTTATCAAAATGTGAAATGAGATGCAAAATAATCCCATTGTCCTTGTATAGCTTCACTTTGACAGGGAGATAATATGCAACTTGTTTAGCTTGGGAAGAGCTTTTTTTCTGCAGGCAGCCTGTGGGTTTCATCAAGCAGTGAAACCACTTGACTGTAAGGCAGTTGCAGAGAACAAGGCTCTCAAGTTGAATGTTGAAAAATTTCACAGCAAAAATTTTTTTCTGATTACAGCTCACTGAAAGAGATTTCTTACTGCACATCTGGTTTTCTGTTCATAATCTCTTCTCCAGTTTCTCTAGGTAGTCCAGATCTCCAGGCTAGGTTATAGTGTGAGGGGCCAAGTTTTTCTCAAATACTCAGTTAAGCCTTTTCAGGATGAAAATTTCTAACAGCTAATTCTAGAAGACTGAAACAAAGCATTGCTGTAGACCACATGTTAATATTGAGGGTCCTGTGACACAACAGCCCTCCTGGATGTGACATTTCAACATCCCTTTGATAATTTCAACAGTTTTTGTCAAAGTGTTCTTCTGTAAGCAGTGTGTGATATGTATTTTGTTTAGTGTGCTAATAAGCATGATAGGAAACTTCCTCTCTCATTTTTCTTTCTTGCATGTTCTGTTACTTTTCTCCCAGAATGGGAGTTCCTTATATGGTCCATACATGTCCCTTTTTCTCTGCTTGTTTACCCTTGGTTATGAAAAGCAAACTGGTGATGTAGCATGGAAATGTTTGAATGGTGGGGCAGGTTGGTTTTTTTCTTGTTTTCTTTCTTCGCCCAGTAAGTTACAATGTGCAGAGTACACTTGGAGTATTACAACTATATGCCTGTGGTTGGGGAATACAAACATTGCTTCAGCACTCAGAGTGATTGTTACAAGATCCATGTACCACCTATCCCAGAAGAAATCTGTATTCCCTTTTCATAAGGGAATACTTTCATGTATTTTCTCCTCCTATTGGAAAATGAAGGAAATTCAGGAACCTTTACTCAGTAATGCTTTGTGTAGTGGGGTTTGCCATAACATGTAGTACTGTAGTAAATATGTTGCATGGAGGATCTTGCAGTCAGTGTGGTGGAGTGAATAATATTTTAAATTGACTCCATTGTTTTATATATTCAATGTTTATGTGCTGAAGTATCTGAAAAATTAACTTTGTTGTCAAGTTAGAGCCCCCTGTAATTTTTTGAAAGAACAAAGATTAGTAAGCTTACTGTTTCTGAAATTCCATCTCTAATTGCATATAATGTTGTTAAACCTGCAAAAGATAACTGCATTTGGGTGAACTATGTACAGTTAATCTTGACTTTTTTTCTCTCTCTTTTATTCCTGCTCATAGATTACCAAAGTGGCCTTGGAATACCACAAGTGTAATAAAAGCCAGGCAGCTGAGGCAGAGCTTCAGCACGCAGGAGACTCTGATTCACCAGCTTTTGATTCCTCTGTAACAGATGCACAGCTGAAGTTCTCGGAGACGTTTCCCATAGCCAAGTACCCGTGCTGTAACACAGTGGTGCTTCCACAGTGGCACTCCATCTCCAGAACTCACAATGTCTGTGAGCTCTGCGTTAACCAGACTCTTGGTGTCAAACCAAATAAAGTCCATGTGCCACGCTGTAACTTTTTAGAGATAGAAGCAGCTTTGGACTCTTTCTACCTCCAGGAACATACTTTTTTTCAAGTAATATCAAATACCATAGAATGCAGCAATTTCTTAAGTTTCTATAGTCCCTTTAGCTATTACACTGCATGTTGCAGGACAGTAAACAGGCATTTTTTAAGTTTCATTAGTTCTGAGAAGACCATCTTTCAGACCCCCAAAGTAGCATTTTCTTCCCATGGGAAGAAAGATAATACTCAATTTTCTGTTCCTCACATTGAGGATAGGAATTGTTTTATTCCTGACCTTAATATTAGTAGCACGAACATTACTGGTCTGAGCTGCAGGACCAACAAAACCTTGAATCTCTATCTACTGGATTCAAATCTTTTTTGGATATATGCAGAGAGACTAGGAGCATCAAGATCTACTCATCTTAAGGAATTTGCTGCCATTGTTGACCTGAAAGAGGAAGTGCACTATGTCCTGGACCAGAATCAGTCACTTGTTGGACCTACCCTGGGTACAGTATTCATTATACAAATGCTTGCATTCAGAAAATAGTGTTTCCAAAATAATGCCATTTTAAAAGTTAGACTACTTAGTGAAGTTAACATTGTGAATTATAACTTATTCTATTCTATTTACTAGTTAACCAAGCATTTATGAATGATTCTGTTGGCTAGAACAGAATCATATTCTAGGTGACATAAGAGCTAAGTTCCTTATAACATAAGTAATTTGCTTTATAAGAATTGAACCTTAATGTGTGATTATTGACTGCATGCATTGGTGGAATTGGAAAAATCTAAATTAACTTGTGTGTGGAAAAAAAATTTCTGTTTATCTAAAATACCTGATTACAGAAGATGTTTGTGTATTAATGACAGTGTTGGTGTTTGCTCAGCTCTTCTGTGTTCTAAAATATCACCAAATTTTGGGAGACCACTTAGCAACAGAGACTTCCCCCATCCTCTTGTCCTCTGAAACCAACTTAAATTGCTTTAAATTTATTTTGAAAAGTGTGTCTGTTTTCAAGGTAACAATGTAGAAGTGGTTGTGGCCAAATCTTCCAATTATTGTTATTTCCTGTCTGAATTGGAGGAGGAAAAAAACAACCCAGAAAAACAAACAAAACAACCTGACAAAACAACTCAAGGATTGCAGTTCTGATTTATTTGCAAGTTTGTGAATAAGACAAGATATTCCTAACTGTGCATTTTCTATCATGCTGATGTGCAAAACTGAGTGTACCTTCAGAAAATACTGAGTTTCCTAATGTTGGCTATGTAAGTAAACATGGAAGAAAATTCAGCTATTAAAATAAATTGCACAAGAACATATATCACTATAATTCTTACAGCACCAATTACATTTCCTTTTTGCCACAAATCTAAGTACAAAAAGATGCACAACATAAAATAAATAGCCATGTTCTTATTAAGGATCACATGCAACCCTGTCTATCCCAAGCCCTAGGAAAAGACTCTGGAAAAACAAACAAATACCTCATTGACCATAAAAGGATACTTAGGAAATATTAAGATCAGAATGAGGACATAGAAATTTCCTTCCCCTTTGTGCTCCCAGTACTTTCTGTCTCAAACATTTTTTAGGTCACAGGATTTCCTGAGCATGATGAGGGTTTCTCTGCAGAGTAAGATTCAGTACATTGCTGTTCCATCCTTTGAACATCCAGAAAACTTTTGCTTCTACATATTTTATCAAAATGTCTCTGATTTATGATTGGGTTTTGTGCTTTTTATTTTAATTCTGTTTTAATTCCTTAAGATTTTAACTTAATATTTCATAATATCAAAGCATCTTGATGGGTGCTTAATACCCTTGTCAGATCTCAGTCTTTCTAGATGGTTTCTAGAAATTCAGGAATACATATTTTGTTTTAATTAACCCTTTTTCATTACTGTTTTATCATGCATAGATATTCCAAGTCTAAAGATCTGAAAAGAAAAAAAAAAGCCACTTTTGGCCTGATGTGAGAATTAAATGAAATGCTGAATAGTAAATAAGGAACTAAATGAACTGCTGATCACATTTCAGAGATAAACTTGATGATCTGGTATTCTGTGTGTCTGTACAAAAGTGCCAGTTTTACTTGGGCCTAGTTTTTATGCTGGAAATACAAGCACAAAGTCGTTTCTATTTGATGAAACAATTATTTTTAATGTTTCTCATATTTTATCTTTTTTTCTTGATTATTAAATATGCTTATTTCTTAATGCACAGAATAATACTTCTCTATCCAAATTGAAAAGAAGGATATTGCTGATACCTTGCAGCAATTTTGAGAATGTAGCTCAGGCTCAGAGTAGTGTAGCTGAAGGTAATTGAGGGCTTTGGAGCTTATTTTAAATTTTTACCAGTGGCCAGCTACTTGCTAAATATCTTAAAATTAAGGAGAAAGTAGAACAAAGAGGAAGGTGGTCATTGGTAGACAAAAGGGGGTTGGTGATACTGGCATGGAAATAAAAGATATTTAAAGGTCAAAAGAAAAGAATTACAGAGAAAGTATTTAAAAATGGAAGAAAAAATGCAAATAAATGTGGGACTAAGTGGAGCCTTTCAATATATGTAGAAGTTAAAAAATGGAGAGGTTACTATTTATGATTTAGCAGGTGTGTAATTAGGAGAATAGAATGTTATTGTTATGGCACATTGACACAAGATTAAAGTCCGGTGTGGCAATGGACAAGAGTGTAATGAGCAAAATAAAAAGCAGCGAAGCTTTATCCTGTTTTCACATCAGTTGTGGTTACTCAAGAGTTGACACCAAACTGTCAGAAATCAATGACGTGAAACCAGATTTCAGTTGTCTTTTCTCTGTAATTTCTTCTGAATTCTAAAGCAAAAAGTGCCAAAATCACCTCTGCAAAACTGTAATAACTTTGGTATGTATTGATTTCATTTCAGAGAACTTCATTAAAAATTTCAGCGTTCTCTACAGTCCCTTGAAAAGGCATCTGGTGGATGACCCTTCAGTCCATTTTCATGAAGAGCAGGTGGTCACTGAAGTGACCACGAGCACCTTTCACCAGACCGTGTTCCTGAGTGCCAAGGTAACCCCTCATCACTCAGCAGCTTCTCACAGATCATGGCACGGATTTTAAGAAGGGGGTGTTTAATATTGACATGCTTTTCTTACTTGTAACATAAAATACAGTGTTTTGAAAGAATTCAAAAGCTTTCCAATTGCATGCCATGAAAACAGATGTCATCCTGAGTGCAGTTGAATTGCCTTGAGTAAGGAAAATCCATTGTCATTCAAGTCTGAAGCAAATGTCTGCATCTTCAGTGGTTTCCAGCAGCCCCAAGCCCTGCTTTGCCAGTTAGAGGCAGAAAGGAGAAGTCTGGACATCATTTTTCCCCCCTATGAAGTGTACAGTCTGTGTTAGATATATAGGAATTTAGATTGCAAAAGAATCTTGGGAAATGTAGTAAAGTTTGGTGCATTTTCACTTAAAGGGAATGATCCTAAACTAAATATCTTTTCATTTTGACTTTATGGAAAGAGAGTTCCCCAGTAATTTTTTGTCTGTTAACTCAGTAGTCAGCAGCAATGAATAACTTACAATAGAGTTCATTAATATTAGGAAAAAAATTGCTTTCACATTTCAAGAGTTCCCATGCTAGATGGTGTGAAAAGTAGTCCTCCTTTCTGCAGATTACCTCCAACAGATAATGAAACTCTTCTCCATTTCATTTTCCAGAATGTCTTGCTGCTGTATTACGCACAGTGGTGTGGATTCTGTGCTTCTCTTAATCACATCTTTATTCAACTTGCTCGGCTTTTGCCTCCTGACAGTTTCACTGTGGCAAGGTAAAAAGATTCTGATTTCATCTTTCCAGAATAATGTAAGATCATTGAGGTCATCAGCCTAGAAAAGAAATACTTTTTTTCTCTGTACAGCTGTGCAATATAGATGTGAATGTCATCTGTTTCATTTCTCTTTGAATGCATTGTTTTATTTTCCTTTATATTTATTCAGTGGTTTTCAGTAGTTATCCACTTTCATTAAAATTAATTTTTAAACTGTGCAATTAACCTTGAAACTTCTAATTTCAGGAAGTGAATCCATAACTTTGTGAGGATTTGTAGCAAATAGTAATATGCTATTTGTGTGTGTATATATATATTTATTAGCAACACCATTTGCATTATGAATCTAAAATGGCAACCGCCATCCTATGATAAAGAAAATTAACACTACCCCAGCCAAACCAGTTTACAGAAATATATTTATATCTCTATATGCATGTGTGTAATGTACATTTTTAATATATATGTTAAATACATATTTTATGTAAAAAAAACCCCATTGTTTTCTGTGGTGTTTCCAGGGTTATTTAGATTTCAGTGCAACTGAAACATTCTTGTTCATGTATGTGATAATAATGCCTAAATACTTAAAACATCTGCTCTGATTGCATCTTTATTTGATTCTGACTGAACTTACTCCAGGAGACAGTATGAGATGTAGAGAAAAAATAAATCAATTGAAAATCTGGCTTTCTATCCCCTGTTTGTAATTGTGGCTTTATTGCCACAGATGTGATGCCATTCCCAAGGCTATATCCATTCTCTGGCCTGACTTTGAAGTTCTCTCCTTTGCTCCATTATTTTCACAGCAGTATTACTGATGTGATTGTCTGTTTTGTTCTATAATAATTTGTAATTAATATGAAATTTATTTGTGAAAAGAAGCCCTAAAATGCAGAAGAAAACTGTAACAAACAGTTGAATCAAGTGTTCCTCTCTACTCATAGCTTTAGGGAAAAAAGTGCCTTTAAGCATGTGCTTGTCCTTGGAAGAAGCAAAATAATTTACTCCCAAAACTACTCAAGGGGACAATATTAAGAGATGTACTTGAGGAACAAATTAAGGACTAAAAATAACTTGTCTCATGTTTGGTGTGCCTATCTCAGAAGGAAGATGTGTACAAAACGTGTGCACTGTGTGTACACAGTGAGCAACTGGGGTTTAATTGCTGGCTGAGAGCAGTTGCAGTATTGAATGTACTATTCTAGAAAAAAGCCCACACAGATTTTTGTTAAACTGAGAGTCATCAGCTTGAATATTGATAATTAATTCTGCTGACTCATATGCACAATGTATTTCTGGCAGAACACATTTAGACTTACTTTCACAGATACTTGGATTTCCTTCTTCCCAATCCCTAAAATGGCATTTTATTAGAAAATGCAGATTGTTCATGTGCCTGCTCTCTTCATCAGTGTGTCTTTTCCTCACAGAATTGATGTGACTCGAAATGACCTTCCCTGGGAATTTATGACAGACCGTCTCCCAACCATTTTATTTTTTCCTCATCAGAGGTAATGTAATTCTTGTCCCTGTGGCTTTTTAACTTCTATTTTACTGAGCTGCAGTAATTATCTGGTATCTGGTACATCTCTTAGTAGAGAAAAAAGCCAAAGAGTAATTAATTTCTGTATATGCATTCTTACCGCATGCATATTCTAATGAAAAAAAACCACCAGGAAAACAACAGAATAGCACAACCAGCACTCACAGATTTCCACCCTTCTCCCTCAAGAGCTCTTACCATTAGCAAATGGGAATTCATTCAACTGGTACTGGGCAGCTACATACCACAGAATCTCTGAATCTCTGCCTTAAGTTTTGCCATTGATGTTTCAGTCCAGTACAGAGTGAGTTTTGTTTATATCAGTTCTGAGCCACCCCAACTGCTTGGTTTCCTGTTTATTTTTTAGGTACTCATTTTGTCTCGGTCTCTGTAATGCTCTAGACAGTCTCTGGAGGGACAGACTGAGTACTTTTATTAAGATTATTTTTGTAATGTTCCAGCTGGTTTTATAAAGGTACCTTACCTCTAGTCATTGCTTTCGCTCCTCCTTTTCCCCTCCAGTGTTTTTTATATTTTGCTGCATATAGGTAATCAAGAAAATTAGGATCTGATAGTAGTTTTAGTGCCTGTAGGACTACTAGAGTAGTCACATATTCATTTTGGATATAAAGGTGCCTCATATTAGGGGTTTTTATGCATCTTCTTATCCATTTGCCTTATGAGACAATTTTTGCAAATTAACTCTGTTCTCAATTTCTTTCCACCACATGCTGTTAATATTTTGTTCTGCTATTTGTTTTAAATAGCCTTTTAGCTTCTTTGATACATGCTGTGGTTTTGATCAATAAAAATGGATGATGATGTAATGAAACATTACCACAATATAGTGAGTCAGTTTTGATTTAGCGTAGACTATTTTTTGCCTAAATTATGTCATGATTTTTTAATCTGGGATGAGAGCTGATAGTCAGCTGAGCAACTGCTGATGGTAATTAGAGGAGTAACGTGGTCCATCATCAGGAATCTGCAGGGGAGGAAAACTCATGGTGCTCACTCTGCCAGAAATAGCTTAATCTTGATGAGCAGGAGCCTCATCTGACTGAAGTTCTTGAATTATTGATAAAAGATGGTATCTGTCTTCTACCTGCTGTACATTAAGTAGTTTTCAGTAAACGAAATGTTTTTATGTCCCACAAGTTTTTGAGTTGGATTTTACAGAAGGCATTTTTGAGGGAAGTGTAATTGGTAAGGAAGGAACTCCCCTGTTCCAGATGCACATTGTAACCAATTCAGGACATTATGTCACACAAAAAGGGACTAAGAGTTGTCCCTGGTGTGTGTTGTACAAGAGCATCAGGAGGCTTTAGGCTTTAGACTTGAATCTGGCTTTCTTGCTTTGCAATCATTTTTGTTGGGGCTTATTCTCTGTCCTTTCTCTCACTTATATAATTAACCCATATCTGAAGGTATGCTACTTACCATTACTCTAGTCATGAATTTGACAGCCAGATGGAAGCAAACTAAGCTTTTCTTCCTTGTTTTGACGGCTGCCTCAGGAAAGAGAGAATACACTGCTGACTGGCAAAGCTGGAGCAGAGCCAAAGTGATAAACTATTAGCTGACTTCCCAGTTGTACAGGGTGAGGTGGAAGTGGCTGTGCTGCAGGAGGACGTGAAATTGTGTTATACTGGAACATGCTGAGTGAAAGGCTGAAGGTGGAACTGGCTCAGAAAGAAAAGAGGAAGACTGAGTTCCAGTCTAGTCCTTAGAGGACAGTTAGCCTCATATGTGTGCACAGGGTTCACAAAGGGCAGTAATTTTAACAATTGTAACACTTGTCACAGCTGGAGCAGGTGTTTTTTAGCGGCTCATAGTGTTGAAGAAATTTGGATTTGGTACTTGCTGTTCTTGGCCTCTCTTGTAAGTTTATGCTGTTGTAGAAAGAAAGGAGGCTTACCTGCTCCATATGCTGGGCTTAGTATTCACAGCTTCAGAGGGGGGCAAAACACCAACAGAAATCAACAGAAAAACCTTGTTTGGTTTGCTTCCTTCATTACCTATGACATAAAGACAAAGCAGGAAGAGGAACAAGTAAAGAGATTTTTTGACAGGGCCTTACTTCTGACCTAAAGTGACTTACTGTTTAAAAGCAAGCTGCTCCCTTGCCATGGCTTTCAGGTGCTGGAACTCACTAAGCTACTGCTTCCAGTAAAACAGATTCAAAATAGTGATTTTCCATTGTGTAGCTTTATATATCTGGACTTAAATTCTAAATAATATATGTAGACTTGAGAACATTTAAACATCATCCTTCAACTTACAAATACTAATGGCACTGTACTCTGATCATACAGTGATGTTTCCCTATGTACTTGAAGCTCATAACCCATGATCATGAATATTTCTTTTTTAAGAATGAAATCTGTCTTCTGAGATTTAACAGAATTTTTTCTTCAAATACCAGTCCCCTGCAGAGATGCTTAGAGCACTCAGATTGGAACATAGGTAAAAGTGAACATCAAAAGAAAATCTGTGTAATCTATCTCTGTTACATGAGTTTCTCTTAGCTGCTGTACTAACCATACTTGATAAAAAATAAGGTATCAGGTTGGAGTTAACAGCAGATGCTTAGGTAAGATTATGCTTAACCTTCCAGAGTACTTTACTATTAACCTGTTATGTCCTTATAGGAAGGAGCAAAGTGTGAAGTTCCCTGAAGACTTTTCAGTTAACCTTCCAAATCTCCTGAAATTTATTTTACATCACTCAAGTCTTTCTTCGTCAGAGCCCTGTACCAAAGAATGCCTACATAAAGAGTCAGTTCTACAGCAAGGACACATCTCACACTTGGAGAGAGAAATTCAGAAGTTAAGATCAGAAATCAGTGCCCTTCATCAGGCCCATGACCAGCTTGAAGCACAGCTTTCTGAAGCCAGGAGAGAGGAACAGAGACTACAGCAGCAAAAACACACACTGGAAAAGCAGCACAAGACTCTGCAGCTCCACAGTGAGCAATTGCAGGCCACATATGACCAGAAGAATCAAGAATTGTTAGAAATGGCTGAAAAGCTTCAAGAATTAGCTGATGCATCAGAAAACCTCCTTAAAGAAAATGCTTTACTGAGAATTCTGGTGGCATCAAGAGGAGGAAAGCTACAGAGCAAAGAAGAAATTGAAGAACCCCTTCAATCTGAGCAAACACTTTCTGAAGATAATGACATATCACTTTCAACAGCTACTGCTGCTTTAGAGGAAAAAAGGATTGGTAGTATTGATACCATAGAGACAGAGCACAGTAGTGGAAATAGGACAGAATAATTACTTACACAAAGTCAAGTGATGCAGTATTGGGTAGGTATTTATGCAAATTTTATTGACATTCATTGTAAATAAAGACTTCCCCCCACATGATCTAGTAAAAGAAAAATCAAATGGAATATTTTTGTACACTTGAACAACTTATTAGATACCCCCATCTTAAGAGAAGAGGAGAATGGAAAACACTTTCTGCACTTTACTATTGCACTAACTTGCAAACACCTATCCATTTAAATGAAAGCTACTGGTTTGTCGGGGCAGCAGTATGCAGCACCTCTGACTAAGGACCAGTTAGTTTTCACTGGCTTTCTTTTACAGCTGCTAGAAGGGAAATCAGACCTTTGGTTTATACTTTTCCATAATTTCTGAAATTTGCCCTTTACACTGCATTCTCTTTGCTGAATTAAAATAGATACTTCATCTGTGTAATCAGTAAACTTGAATGGACAAAGTCATCTTGCTACAACTGTTCTGTTCAAGCTTCAGCACTTTGTATCACTTTTGTATACTGGTATTCTGATTGTCTGGAAACCACAAGAGCCATGTGTGAATTGTTCTCTACTGCAAACTAGAGGAAGTCTTACTGGATTAATCCTTTTATTCTTTGCTTTTAAGAGGTCTCAAATACAGTAATTTAAGTGGACTGGTCTGACTCTACATGCAGGTCTCTTGAGAGCAGTATTTTAAAAAGCATGTGTCAGGGTAAGAACATTATCAGCTGTACCCCATATTTGTACTCAAGAGGCAACAGCAGGAACTTTTTACTACTGACAGCACTTTTTTGCTTCAAATTACAGCTTTCAGCACTAACAAAGCAATTCGACATCTTAGTGTAGAAGGGGACAACTTTTTGTCTAGGCCATTCTTGTCTTGCATATAGTTGAAATTCTCAAGCAAGCTTGCTAGGCCTTAAGTTATTCCATATGTACAAGTACAAGAAGCAAGCCTAATGCTTCCTCTGGAGCTGAATTAAGGCTAGGCAATTAAGTGTTTAAAAACATCAGTATGCAAAGGAGGCCATGTATAAAGTAATAGAAAACAGGCCAGTGACCTCTAAACATGTGTGCCTACACAAAGAATTTAAGAATACATAAGCTGCCATTGGCTGCTCAGTGTTGTTCCTTCTCTCCCCAAACCTTTGCAGTCCAGAACTTCCCACAGAGCAGGAAATGTGTTATCTGGAAGGCCTTGGCCATTGCTAGCTAAAAACTTCTACAAACTGAGCAGCAATAACCCTTGCCCCTGTCAACAATAGAAAAGACTACTGTTGTAATACAGTTCCATCAAAAGTTAGATACATTAACTGAATTCTAGAGTTGTCTGGCTGTATGTATTACAAAATGCCTTTTTGTAACAGGCTGTTAACATACATCCTAAGTACACAAACCAGTTCTAGCAAGAATTTATATTAGTTGCACTTAAGCCAGTTTTGCTATGTAACCACTTATGCAGTTTCAGCACACAGACCTGTGGAAGACAGAAGCCTGTTCTACTACCATTTCAAACACCTGGAAACCATCTGGACTTTGAGGGTTCAGTATCCATCATAAGTTCCCAGGCTGGAACCCATCAAAATGGCAGTTTCCTAGCAGTAGCTACATAGAGAACTCAGTCCTAGCAGCCAAAAACTTAACCAACATAGCTGCAGCTAAAGCATCTTTTCCTTTCTTGCTCCTATGTTTCCTAATTCAGCATATTACTGAAGACTGATCCCTTCTTTTTAAATGAAGTACTCTGCATCAGTCCAGTAAACTGTTCAAAGGAGGAGTTCTGGCTGCACACTCAATCTAGTAGCAGAAGCAAGCTTTAACTGCAGATCTGGTTTTGAAGGTCTGGAGTCCCATCCATGGTAGTGGTTCAGGAGTCCCTGTATATTATATACAGTTGCATCATATTCCTTTATGCTACAGAACACAAAGCAAGAAGTTTCTGGCAGCCTATTTACAGTTCACAGTTGAAAAGTAGTTCACATTACAGTAGTAGCTCCATCAAAACAGACTCAGCTAAACATTCAAGTAACAAAATCCAGTAGTAGTCTCTTCACACCAGTATATCCCTGTGCCCATTGCCAGCAATGGACATTACACTAGGCCAGTCAGCTTCTACCACAGAGGAATTAGGATACACAGCTGATGCAGAGTGCAACTTCTCAGTGCATGCAGTTGCAAACAAAGCTAATTTAATTCTCATCAGGGTGTTTTCTGATGAGTAGTGTGCACGTGACCAGGTTCTTCACAGTATTGAGATGCTTCTGCTGGTTACACGTCATGAGCACAGCCCATCTGCAGGTGTTGCTCTGAGTTAGCTGTGTACTTCTGGGCCATTTGGAGTTAGCTTAGCTTTCCTCTCCACACAGGGTCCTTTAGCAGAGTACTGCACCAGCAGAAAGGGCTCTTTGGTTTCTCCCTCACCCACAATGCTTTCCTCATCCTCAGACTGGCTGAGCTTCTGCAGCCGCAGGTAGCACCAGCAGCCCAGAATCAGGGCTCCCAGAGCCGCAATAGCAATCAGGATAACGATGACAGTCACCACTCCCGTGCTGGGGCTGTGATCTGTGATGGACATGGCCAATAGTTCAGGCTGTACTCTTCAGAAGATTTTTCTGTTCTCACTATCAGTCTGGATGCATCTTCAAACTCCTGCAGAGTTAAAAATAAATAATGAATTTTTGCAGTTTTATTGCACTCAGCAAGATGATATTTATGGCTGGTTTTGTCCACAAGGGCATGTGATCCTCTTGCACTCCAGTGCTTTGTGCTGCTCAGTCACAGAATCACAGAACCATGTTTTGGCTCCTGACATGCTTGAGGATAGCACATGATCAACCTACTAAGAGGTAACAATTTTCACTAGGAGGTACAAGACAAGACTGAAAGCTCGATGGAATTATAGTTTAGCACAGGGATTTTAAGACTGTTCATACAAATGCTGTATCACAAGTGAAAGATCAAATCTGTGATGAGATAGCAATTTAGCTACCTTTAGTTTTCCTCAAGGAATCCTGCAGAAACAGTACATTTGAGTGTCTGGCCTTTTTTAAAATCTAATTTACAAACATCCTTCTTATGTACTAACAATTCCAGGACTGGTAAGCTAATTGTGAAGGTAATTGCAGTGCTAATGCATTACTGTAAGTCTGCCCATAACACTGGCCTGCTTACAAAGGGCTGGGTATATGACAATTAATTGTTTGTTCATTAAGCACACAAACCATCTGTTGCTATTTTAATAAAAAGCAGGTAGAGCTGCATTTAAGACTAAAAAAGCACAATGGAAGCTTCTGCTCCTCTTAGTGGTTTTAAAACCATAGGAGAAGCATAGTCTGTTAGGACTGCAGCTGGAATTGGAAGAGAGGCAGCGGCAAGAAACTAGAAGAGCTCCAAGACTTCCTTAGTATGCTGTAGTGTGAGCAGGAAAAAAAATATACAGGTAATGTCTTTTGCTACTTCTTCCAAATTCACAACCCTATTTTATAAAGTCATGTGAGCCTTGTCTTTAGTTTCAAAGTCACTGTTTGCAAAGGTGATAGCCTCACTTTCCTTCCTTCAGCTAGGACATAGAAGGTAATGAATGAATGACTTGCTTCTTTCCTACTACCCTACTTCTTCAACAAAACACAAACTCATGCAAGACTATAGTAGAGACCAGAGCCTGTCCTAGCCAGGAACATCTCTTACCTCTGTACTGCTGTAAAAATCAGGTTAGGGCTCAATGCTGCCATTTCAGGTACAAAAGGTGCAGTCCTTTGAGGCTCTAAGGCCAGCACATGCCTTTCTCTGGACCTGTACCCACTGACTAGCAGTAAAAAGAGTATCTTCTGGCTGCCAGTCTGTTGAGGGTCACATACACTTATCCAGGAAAGGCTCCTCCTCACCATCACTGCTGCAGTCTCAGCTGCAAGTACAGCATCTTCATACAAAAACCCTTCAGAAGGAGTCAGTTTTAACCCACCCTGACCCAGGACCACTGGGTTACAGTGAGTGTCACCCACCTGCACAAAAGTCTCACCTGCATTTCAACACGAGTCAAGGCAATTACAGTGCAGGATCCTTACCAAGACAGCTCAAGCCAGAGACCAAGTTTGTTCCTTGATCTGTCATGGACTAACAGACCCATGTGTATCACCATTTCATCAAGGACACCGCTACGGAGTTTAACACGTGCCATTAGAATCCAGTGGCACATAACTTGCAGACACTCTAGTTACATTTCCAGCCCTGTAAACTACAGCAGTCCATAGCTTGTAGTGTTACCTGATACAACCAGCCAAGTTCTGCAGATCCAATTTTGCCTAAGTAGTTAAACCAAACCTGACCACACCACACACCCTCAGCAGGGCTGTGTGCCCATGCAGCCAGAGTATTGTACAATTTGCAATAATCACCTTGGTTCTGCAATGCTTATTCAACACAGGGTGATCAGCTGAGGGTGATTAAGAGTGACTTTCATGTAGTTCATTTTCCTCAGGGCATGTCTGAAGAGCAGCACTGTTTGATCCAGCAAAAACAGTACAGCATCAGCATAAAAGATATTTACCTTGCTTGATATGCAGACACTGCACAGCCATATTGAGGCTTCTTCTGCAGCTTGCACTATTGTGACAGCCTGCTGTTCCTCTACAGCAGTTTGGGTCAGCATACAGCCTTACATTAAGCAGTTACTGTCACCTAGAAAATAGTTTTTCATAGTGGAAACTACTGCAGATGCTACCACTCTGCCAGTCTGTGAGTAGACAGCATCAACGATGTAAAGTATGAAACTGTTCACATCACCAGCCTCTATCACCAGGATTTTCTGGCAATCTTGTTTCAGGATGTATGAGACTGTTTTATGATGACTTAATTTTGAGTCCAACACATCAACTTACAGACTCCTCTTAAAGATCTTTCTTGGTCAAATCCATAGGTTACCTTTAAAATTCCAAATGTTTTCTAGTTGATATAGAATTCAAAAAAATTCACCTCTCAATGACAAAGTGCAGGCATCCTTCCTTCAGGCATATCCTCTTCCCACTCAGGGACTTGGGAGCCAGCACCTTATATAAAGTCAGGTATTAAGCATCTGTACCGATAGCACAAAACAACTAGTTAGTAGTGTGTGACAGTAGCTTTAGATAGTTTGGAAGCTATAGTGTTGTTGCTAGCTCACACTGCTATTTTTCTGGCTTTAGGTCACTGTACAGCTAGAACATTCCTGCAGTCTTAGTTCTACCCTTAGCACAGTACATCTGCATGTTGTAACTATATTAGCAAGAACTTTCAGAGGAGCCTTGGGATTGTGTTGTTTTCTGGACACACAACTCCAACCTTGCTGTTCTTTCCACCAGCAACTAACTGGAATCCAGATTACGCTGTCTCTGTACTCCCCTTCTTGACAGGGGAAATACTGCATTTTGTAGATCCCTTTAAACTGATTTAAAGGCCACAAATTGTTCAGACTCATTTTCCCCTTAAAGCATACCTGAGTTAAAAGCCCCTCTGAGCACACCAGGAGCAGCACTGCCTTCATTCATCACTTACTGGAAGATATTAGAGGCTGTAAATTCCTGATCTTCAAAGGGATTGCCAGCACCATCCATATATTTGGTGGCACTTGTAGAGCTATGTCACTTCAAACCACACTTGCTGTCAAATCAAGCATCTAAGCATATTTACTCACTAGCAAGATTAGTCAGATGACTGGTGTGAACTGCAAATAGCCTATTTTAGTTCTTACAGCAATCAAGCAGTGAAAACATCAGCTAGAAACCATTTTTCCATAATTAACTTGCCTTTTTTTTTTTTTGCCTAATACCAGCTTCTACTCAGAAATTCATTTGTGAAGTTTTATTATCCAATTGAAAAGCTGTAACTAAAGGACAAACAGAAAGACAGTCTGAACTGCAGACGGCTGCTAGGGGACAAATGCAGTGCAAAACTGAAATTAGTTCCTAAACCAAGTTTTTCATTATTACAGGCATTATGCAGCTAAGGTCACTATTTTTAATGCCCACAGGCATGTTTCACTGCTACCATTCAAGCCAAAGCTGTAGGGAGAGGCTTCAAAAGCTGTTTGCTTTAGTTCACCCAGATATACTGAAGTCCTCATCAAGCACTTCTGTTCAAGGTTCAAGTATTAAATCTTTCAGCTTTTTTTTGGAGGGGGGGGGGTGAGGTGGCAGGGAGAGGAGGAGATGGGAACTACTGTATTATAGTATTCCACCTAAAGTAAGTAAATTAAATGGGGCACAGTAAAGAAATGAGAATAAAACTATCAGAGTGACCTTCAGCCTAATTTCTTTTTAAAAATCAGAACTATTTCCTTAAAAAGCCTCCAACAACAGCTTCTAATTGTGAAAAATGTTTTCTCCTGTTTCTCTAGTAAAAAAAATCCCTTTAGAGGAATGCTGCATACTCATCTCAGTAACACCCTTCCTGCCAATGGAAGACAAGGAGAGAACCCACAGGGAAGATCAGTGCTGTACATTAACCACTGGCACACAAGTGTGTATAGCACCCACACTATCCATAGAAAGCAAGGCCTTTACAATACAGGAGTGCTCAGGCTTCACCACTTGCACATTAAAAAAATGGCATCACTGTTATTCTTCATCAACTCCACCTTGTGATAATGCCAAGTTAGCCTGCAGAGGTTGGGGCTTGGCCAGAGGCTATTTTAGAAGCAGGGAGCTGTTAAGTAGAAGGTTTCAATGCAAATCATCTTTTCCCACCCTTACTATAGTTTTGATGAGGAATAGAAGAACAGGACTTGTCTGTGGCTAATTAGCTGTGGACAGAATGCCAAGAACTTAGCAGTCAGGCAATTGTTAGCCAATCTAGAACAAAAGCCAATACCTAACAGCATTGGCTGGAACAGCAGTTAGCTCCCACATGAGGTGTAGTGGTACCTTAGACTTAATCAATATTCACTTTTAAAGCTTAGCACCAAGCTAAGCCACACAGAAGTTGGCAGTTTACAGAAGACAGCAATATGGAGAGATGAGAGCACAGTAGTTTGAGATATTTTCCAGACATGACAACAGCTGAAAGAGCAGACAGACTTTCTCAGCAGCACAGCAAGTGGAGGAGTTTATGCTGTAACTGCCTGTCAGGCAAGTCAGCCAGTTAATGCAGAACTGGAAACAGGCTTACAGTGTTAAGACCATGTTGACTTCAGAGGCAATTGCATGGCTGGCAAATAATCTGTCAGACTCCAGATTTTTATCTGTCAGTGTCACATCCACATGGTACTCTAATGAAAAGTCTCTCCTGACATGATAAGAGTCATGACATCTGACATTCCGTTACCAGAAGTACTATATATATAGTTGCACGTATCCCCAGCATAGCTTTATTCTTGATATATTAGAAAAATTACTGAGATGCCAACATTAAGTTTGCTGATAAAACCAAGTTTTTTTATTTGGATTCAAGGTAGCTCTCCAAATGTGTCATTTTGGGGTTTTTTTAATGGCTTTGTGTAACAGGAGCTACACAGCACCTGATGTTTGACAGTCAGTTTTTATACACAGCTCATATTTTTAGACAGCAAGTATGCCAGGAGTCAGTCACATACCTGCAGCAAGCAGCTCTGGCTAGGAGTCCTCTACACACACAGTTTCTGAATCACCTTATTAAAGGCGAAGGTCACACTGGTTTTGGATCTTGTCTGGCAAGTCTTCCTTCTTGCTCTTCCCCTGTGGAGAGTGATCACATTGGTCTCTAGCTGCTCTGCATCCTGAATGCCTTTCACTTTTGGCTTTCCAGTGTAATAATGCTTAACTACTAGCCAGTCTGGCACAAGCTGTCAGGGAAAGATCCCTTACTGTTCCACCTACCTGCTAATCAAGGTAACAGTCTTACAAGTGGTTTCAAGTTCTTTAGGTTTTTTCAAAAGCAGTATCTACGGACAAGTGTCATGTCTACACCTACATTTGCGTCAGGAAAAGGAAGAGCACGAGATGCCACGGCACACTGCAGATACTCAGAGGAAGGAACAAGACTCAGTTTGAACAACTTGCGTTACCGAAAACTCCCGGATTGTCATTGCAGAGGTCGGTTTGGTCATAACTCTGCAGCACGTACCGAACTTCTCGCACTGAAAGAACAGGGACGAGCCTCTCCAGCCGAGAGGAGCCCGGCGCCCACCCCGAGCAGGCACCGATGATCCGTGAAGCATCGCCTTGTGACTGCAGCACGGCAGGGCGGCTGCAAACCACCGGGAGACGGGGCCGAGCCCCGGGCGAGGCAGCACGGGCCGGGGCAGCCCCGAGTTACCCACGGGGCCCACGCGAGGCCTGCGGGGCGCTCAGCACCGCTCGGAACCCGGCAGAGCCGGGCGCGGACACAAAGAGCGAGAAGTGTCGGCCCCGGCCCAGGGCGGGGGAACTCGGGGGGAACTCTGGCGGCCCCGACCCCGGCGCGGGTTCCTGCCCGCTTCACCGACTCCCAGCCCCGGCTCACAGCACGGCGAGCCCGCCCTTCCCGCAATGAACCGAGCCGCGCCTCCCCCCGCCCCCGGTCACCATCCCGCCAGCACACAACGCACCCACCAGCCTCGCCGCGGCCGCGGCAGCTCCTTCCCCGCCCGCGCCTCCGCCTTATAGCGGGGGCCGGGCGGCGCCGCGCGGCGCCAATCGGGACCCGGGCAGCAACAGCTGACGGGCGGGGCGCCTGCGGCCCTTCCCTCCTTTTCCCGTGACAACCGCGCTGGGTCCCGCCCCGCGCTGCAAGGGGTGAGAATGGAATCACAGAAGAGAATCACCGAGTCGGATAATCATAGAGGCATGGAATCGTGGAATCATCGAGGTTGGAAGAGATCTTTAATACCGTCCAGTCGAACCGTCAGTCCAGCACCATCAGAATCACCCCTAAACCTCTAAATCACATCAGCCAGCGCCACATCCAGACGCCTCTTCCTCTTAAACACCACCAGAGATAGTGCCACCACCGCACGGGGCAACCTATTCCATTGCCTGACTACCCGAACAGCCGCCGTCTCAGCTTAAAGCCATTTCCTCTGCTCCCCTCATCGTGGGCACGGCAGAAGAGACCGGCCCCCAGCCCACTACAACCTCCTTGAAGGCAGTTGTAGAGAGTGATGAGGTCCACCCGGAGTCTCGTCGGGACTACACAAACCCAGCTCCCTCAGCCACTTTCCATAGGACATGTTTTCCAGACGTTGCTTGGAGGGTCTCGGCGCTGGCGGCCCGCGAGAGGCTGAAGGGCTCCCTTGAAGGGCTGCGGTCCTTCCCCTCGCCGCATCAGCCCTCAGCCCTGAGCCCCGGGCGGCGTCGCAGCGAGGGCGTGAGGGCACAGCCGCCCCAGCCAGGGACTGAGGGCGTCGGACGTCGCTGACCCAGCCCCAGCGTTCTTCTCGCCAGCCCCGCCGGGCTAAAAGCCCTCAGGCACCTCGGTGACCCCGCAAGAGGCGGCTTCTCGTTTCACCAGGACAGGGGCGCTGTTAGCGGAGGCCACGCCTGAGGTCGCGGTGTTGGTGGCACTGAGGGCCCCGCCGTCCCCGGGCAGTTCTCCTTCCGTGGTCCCGAGCAGACAGCCCCCGCCTCCCTGAGGGCGTCTGTCTCAAACCTGCAGAAAGGTCGCATTCCCAGTACGCCAATTTTATTTGGTGATTCATGCCTCGGGGCTGCAGTTAGGAAGTTGCCCCTGTACAGCCCCCTTACATCTGTTGGTGTGTCCAGAGACCTTCATTAAGATGACAGGTAACTCTGAACTGCTCTCAAATCCTATCTAGCCAGTTTGCATAATTAGCAGAGCAGCTGTTTCATGGTACTCACTGCCCCAAGCACACCATCCTGTATTTTGTTTAATCAAAAATCTATGGTGGCATGGCATATCTGAGATACCACAGCCGGTTAAGAACATTTTTATAGAAGTCATTGTTTAATGTAAGATTAACATTTTAAACTTTGGATCTAATAAATGTAGTGCAACATCAGTTCCTACTGTCTTTATGAATCAACTACCATAGAAAAGATGATAAAACACTACTAAACCTTGAAAGCTCATAATCTTTTTTGAAAGAAGTGTAAGAGTAAGCACAGACACTCTTTACTTCCACTGTCAGTAGCTAATGGTCTGAATAGTCTGGCCATGGCTGTAACCTTCTGTGAGGTGAGCAGATGCAGAGGTAGCCTTTGGGCCAGTAATTTAATAAGATATCTAAATCTCATTTTGATACTTGAATCTCCCCAGAGATGCCTGTTTTACTTACGTAACCATGAACGGAGTCTCCACTGTATGTAAGTGTCCCAATCCATTTCAGTGAGAAGGGTCATGCCCTTTTGTACAAAAATCATGAATGCAATTACGACAAAGCTGACTGGTAAAAGCCATCCAATAATAGCACAGCCTTAAGAGAAGAAAACTGGCCATCTCTTTTGGTATAATTTGAAAACTTTTTGCCTTTGAGAAAGTTTTAATAGTAATTTTGTATCTCATATTTAGTAAATGGCACGGAGAACAAAGTGGGTTCATTCACATCAGTTTCTTATCTTTGTAAATGGGCTGCTTGCTTTGTGCAGGCTTGGATGGGAAATTTCCAGTCTGTTGTGGAAAAAGTGCAGGGCTGTTAATCCTTCAAAATTGCTTTAAAAGCTCCTCTTACTTTCCCACCTTCACCCATCCCCAGTTAACGCTTAAAGCCTTTAGGAGGGGCAAGGGTCTAATAATCTCAGATCCACACATGGGGAGCAAAGAGCCCTCTGTGTGCTTCACCAGGAGCTGCTGAAGCATACTCAGTTAAAGCCATTGAGTAATATGGTTTTCATCCTCAGCTGTGCTAAGGATGAAAAAATGAGTTTTCTCTCATTGATTTACTGTTGCTCCTTAGCTGTGCATAAGTAATGTGCAACTGTAAATACGCAACATGCTACTACAGGAGATGTTTTTCTCTTCCTTGAAGAAGAATTACAAGTTTATCAGTACAATTTCTTCCTCAATATTCATAACTTACATAAAGAGATTTGACAATTTTTCCAAATGTATGCTGTAATTTAAAGCACACACTTCTGCTTTGATGTTTTCATATCACAAGCACTCAAGAGTTTAAACCATTACATGTGCTTATAGATTTCACTGGGAATTATCCACAGAACAATTCTGGGGTCACTTGTGGTTGCCACTGTGACCATCATCTGGCTCTCTGCTGGAGCTACTTTGACTCAAGCATAGTTTCCAGCAGTGTTGATTTTAAGTGTTACTACTTATAGAGATTCTTTTGTTTCTCTCCAGGGACTATACCACTTTCAGAGAAATAAATGACTAGATTATGATATGCCTGTATTTGTTGTTGTTGTTGTTAGAAATAAATTGTTTCCATTGTTGCAATTTACATCACACACTCCTTGTCTGCTAAGGTAGCTATTTTAAAAGCACTTATTTTTGGAGTTTCCTTCTGTCAGTTATATCCTGTCCCTCTAAGTATATTCTTTGTATATTCATTATGCTCAAATTTTGAACAACTACTGTCAATATTTGTTCCTTTAGTCTTTAATTAGGGGTATATGTTGTATTACTTCTGAAATAAAATAAACCATCTATTTCCACTCCCTCTATTTCCATTGGGAAAGAGAGAGAATATGCAGCAGATGCGTATAACACCTATAATATCTGTTCCATTTCCTGTTGTTCTGTAGCACTCCTTAGTGCAAAATGTGTTCAGTAATTATTTGCACTCTAGAAAGTTTATCAGGGAAAGAGACCACACAGAACAGTTTTGCAGGTCTGTAGGGGGATTGTTAAAAAGGACAAACTGCTGCTGTCTCTATTTGAGGAGGTGTAAATAGCATCTTGCACCTTTACTTACAGGTCACTGGAGAGCACCTACACAGAAAATGGGACCAAGCTGACCCTCTCCAGCAACTTGAGCAGGTTTTATATTTTCTTTTTTCACCTGGGAAGAAAATGCAGGAGAAATTATTAATCCAGCTCTGTGCATGAAGAGAAATGAAAGTATATGAAGAGTTTGTATGGGTCAAAATTTAATTATTTTTAAGTTTTGTAAAACCTCAGGGTAATAATAAACCAGGATTTGCTTCCTCTATCAGAGCATGCTGTACATGCCCCCAAATCTTTTCTTGCATTCTTCTGCTGTGGAACCCGACCAGCTCTCCTTAGCCTTCTGCTTAAGAAAGCATCTGTTGGGTTTTTTACTCAGCTATTTGTAATTATGGATATGACTCATGAAGTGTAAAAGCACTTTTAAGATTAGTGTGAGAATAGACTCACTGTATATCTGAAGAGTAGAATCAATCCTCGTCTGCATTAGTGCTAAGATTACCCACCAAACCTATTTAAAAGAAAACCCTTGAAAGATAGTTTTTATATGACAGCATAATTGAATGATGCATTCTCTAATTGTGATTAGTGCTGTAAGTGGTACTTCATGATGAGAGACTGTGAATCCAGGCCAGGAAAAATGGATTGTTTAAAACCCATCTGAGCATAAGCTTTAATTTAGGATTCTAAAGGCTGTAGCCCTTTTTTGGCATAGAACCTAAGTTGGGACAAGAGGTGTTTCTGCTTGGATGCGTTTCATTCTGCCCTGAAAATATGGCTTTTATATGTAACTCCATAGATGATAAAAGGTGAAAACAGTGCTATACATCATAGTCACAATGAAAAGGGTAATCTTTATTTTGCTGCAATACTAGGAGATAGCTGCAGCTATCTCCTATTCACTTCCACAGCTTCAAAATATGCATAAAGATCAATTTGCTGTGTTGAACATCTTTGTCTTGTGCTTTGGAGACTGTTTTTGTACTTGAAAACTGATGAACAAGGTACAAAGCATTTCCTTTGTCCAGCAGTTATTTCTAAAGCTCTCTGCCAGAGTTGTGAAGCCTACTGAGAAAAGACATCTGGTGAGAGTGCCAGCATCTCAGGCTCAAGCCGTGGATCTGGGTGCAGTCAGTTCTCCATCCTTCCAGGTTATTACTTAGCATCCAACAGTCATTTTAAAGCATGTTATTTTAAACTTGAGAACGGACAGGTTTTAGCAAAATCAGATGTTGCTCTGTAATTAGGCTGCAGGCCCAATCTGTAGGAGACAGGAGAGGGGATGGTTTTCTAGTTAAGAGATTTGGCAGTGTAACAGACTTTACAGGAGCAGTGTTTGCTTGGCACTATAGGTAGCTCTGTTATGCTGAAAAATAGATTCCTTGGTATGCATTTGGAAAGCACATTTGTTAGAGTGGTTCAGCATTTCCTTCAATTTAACTATGCTGCAAAGAGATTTACAACAAGGCTGTTCCCTGTTGCAAGACTGGAAGCAGAGGCAAAAAGTTTTTATTTTCATTCCTTGGATTTTCATTCCTCATCCATGGATAAAACCCCACATATTTTATGTTCCTGTGTGTAGCAGTCTTTTCCTACTTTGGATGAACTTAGAATGCTCTTGTTTCCTTCTGTCATCAACAGTGTGGCCCAGAATATGCTTTTCCTTTGGCAAAGCAGTCTCTTAGGACAAACAGTCTGCAATCAGCTTCTGACTGGTTTCTTAGTAGGAAGCTAAACAGCTGCAAAAATGGAAGATTAGATAAGCACAACCTTAGCAACCATCATACCCTGCAGATAGTCCAGAGGAACAGGTACCAAAATATAGAAATTGTCTTTAAAAATGGCATTGCTAACCATTATGTGTGTGGTTGGATTTTTTGTTTTCTTTTTTTTCGGAAGAAACATTTAATGAAAAATTGAGTGATGTAGTGACTTTCTGGAAGAGTTGGTCACATGAACTAATTTTATTAAGTAACTTCTTTCTTCCAGGTATTAAAAAATCCAATTGTAAAGAAGTCTTTAGTGTTTATGTGTGGATCTTGTTACACCTTGGCCGATTTGGAGATATGGATAAGTAAGTACTCCATCCTGTACACTGGAACTAAGCTTTCTTTTTCAAGTTTACCATTTTAAATGAATTTGATCAATTAAAAAAAAAGTGGCTCTGAACATTACCAGATTTTTAGCTCTCTCTTTGTTTACTGCTTCCCCTACTGTAGCCATATTTCCTGTCTCCAAGACATGTATTGCATGTGTTAGCTGAGGAAACCCAAAGAAAATCTGTTTAGATTGCAAATTTGTGTGTTTACAACATTCAGATTGGAGTAAGATTGTTTTGAGACTGAGTAGTCAAATGTTTAGTAACTTCTTGACTGTCTCATTAGACTTTATCATCATAGTCCTGCTTTTCACAGCAAGTGCTTCCTGAAACAGTGTTACAGCAGTGTCACAAATCAGTGTCCCCCAGTGCATTGCATTTACTGTGACAGATTGCATTGCAGTGAAACATCTCTCCAGATAAAGCCTAGTTTGAACCTTCCTTACTGTAGCAAAGAGAAAAAGATATCCCCCGTTATCTTAACATTTGTGCCAATTTGCTTGACTTAGTTTTGAATTTTAGGAGCACTTCTGAAAACAAATCACAGTAAACAGCTCAAACTGGAAGTGTCAGCTCTTGGGGAAACAAGAAAACACTACATGGCTGATACCTACCCTGAACAGAAATCTAATGAAGCATTTGCTACTGCAAGGATGAACTGCCTGGTGCTGGGAGAGAAGGTAGGGATGGTTTAGAGACAAAATGGGGGTTTGAGTGATGTAAAAAGGGAAGATGGAAATAATCTGGAAAACTAAGCCCAAACTGACAAATCAACTCAGACAGTTCAACTTAATCTAGTCTCTTGATAACTCTAGTCATCTTTTTTTTTCTGCAAGTTTCCTGATAAATTTTGCCTGGAGATGTTGTTTATTCCTCCTGTTTTCCTGGGAGTAAACACAACCTGTGAGACCCAGGATAGGAATATTGCACCAGAGCAATTAGAACATTTAATATAGGCAATATTTAACACATGAAGGAGCTGTTTTATCTACTAGTAGGGAAGACTATTACAGCAGTATGATTATGAGTAATTGTTTGAGTTGCAATTAAGATCTTCAGATTAATTTCCCGATTACCAGCAATTACACACTATACTACAGGCTGAGCCACAAGCTGTTCTGATGATGTTGTTCAAAGGCCTTCACTCTCCTTCAGATTCCTGCAACTTAATCTATCTGTAACTTTCCCCTCTTCCATTTACTTCCATTGTTTCAAGTGTCAAGTAAAGATTTTTTTTCTCTTTATTAGGATTAGGTGTACTCTCCCTCTCAATATCTGCAGCTGGACATAATTTGGGTTGATTCTGCTACAGTAGCTGCATTGTGCTGTGTCAAATCCTAAATGTCAGAGTATGTGCTTTTTGCTACATTTAAATTGTTGATAGCATTCTGTGACCAGTTTAGACAGGGGTAGCAGAGATGAAGAGGGTATGAAATGCAAGTTTGTGGTGGTAGAGGATGCACTGGTCACTGTGTGAGGAACACGTCTCCTGAAGAAGGCCACAAAGCTGCAAGGATCACAGAGTTCAGGGTGTGCATCTTGGGAGAGTACTACAGCTAGCAACATATGCAGATCCTTAGGGAAGAGGGAGTTTGAAGACCAAGGAATTCAAGGTGTTAACTCTGCATGGTGAGCAGTGCACAAGAAGTGCATTGGTGCTTGAGTAGTTTGCAAGTAAAATTTTACATCCTGGTTTCATCAGCTACGATACCTCTTTGAGCAGTGCCAAGTCCCTCCTGGGAGGGCAGAGTTACAAGTGCCTGTAAACTGTGGAAGGATTAGAACAGCCTTTTCTCCAGTGACCTGACTGTTTTGTTGACTCAGCTTTTAGAAAATTCTGGTTTTATAAATTTTTATCCTGAGAAATGTGGGTTAAGTCGTATATGTCAAAAGTTCAGTATAAATGTGATTTTTGTGGTGCTTTTGTTTGGAATAGCTCTAGTTTAGAAACCTTTAATGCAGAATTTATGCAGTGCTAAAGCAAAACAGTTTACAGTAGCTGTCGGCATCAGATGTTTTCTAGGCACTACATTTGCCACCTAGCAACCACAGTAGGGTAATTGTGCTGCAAGTTATCCATGTGTGCAGCCCTGTCAGATAAAGAGACTCCGCTGCAGGATTACCCACCAGTCATTAGTCATTAATGACAAGATATCTTTCTTACAGTACAAAGTGTTCTGGAGATTCCCCAGGGTGAATGCACAGGGCTTCAAAGCAGCACTGCATTTTTCTGTAAAAGAAAACCTATATGGTATTCCTTATGGTGAGGTCTCCAGTCAGTAGTTATTCCCTGCAAGGCAACTTTTGTAGGAAATATTTCAATTTTTTTCTTCCACTGCATTTCAGAATTCCAAAACTGGACATGCATATTCTTTGAAGCTTATATTAATTGCTGTAAGAAATCAGATTCACTGTGCTATGTGGAAAAAGACACTTTAAATAGAATGACACTTTTTTTTTCCCCCCCGTCTGTTCTCTAGATGCTCTTACACCCCATCTGAATACATGCTCTCCATTTTAGAGACCTCTTTGTTTTTTGAAGTGTCTTGTGTCTACTGGACTTTCCTGTGAAGCTTCTCTGCTATTACTCATTACTGCAGCTATAGCAATGATGGATATTCTGGACAGCCTAGACTGTCCAGAGTTAGACACTGTAGCTGTTCCCATTTTGGCAGCTGGCCATGGCACTGGCTGAGTGCTGGCAAAAACATGCTGTATTGGGGCTTGTGGGATATTGCAAATTGAGTAACAAGACTTAGAGGGAATGCTGCTGCTGCTGGGAGAGCAGTTACTTATGAACCCAGGGCAATTCCTTTAATTCCTTTAGTCTTCTGAATAGACAAGGACTCTGTGGTAAGAAACAGAAAAATCAAGAAAACATGTAGGTATTCAAATATGATAGGTATTACTAGGGTAATTTAGATCTGTGAGCAGTTATAACTGTGAGCAGTCTAGCTTTATATGGTGTGTGGCTTCTTAGGGAGCTTTTTTTCAGATATTTGGATAGAGATGTGTTTAGTGTGATCATTTGGATCTCATATTTCTATTTTATGTAGTCATGATTACTTCTGTTTGCTGGAGTGTTTACATAGCCAGAGTTCCTTTTCTTCACTTTAGTTCCCATCTCTGCAGACCTGTCTGTTCCTGGCAGAAACACTTTTGTTCCAGTATAGGCTGGTTGTGTTCCCTCAAATAAGCTAACTTCTTTCCTTACATACAATTTTGTGTGTGGCAGAAAGGTGGTAAAAGTGGAATCTTTGCCTGCATGGTTTCAAAATAAACCAGGGATTTTTTACATTTTCAGAAGATTAACAGCAAGATTGTGAAAGTTTTTCACGGGTTCTGATAGAATCCCCTTTCCTACTGTATTAAATTACTATTGGCCATATGCTACTAAAAAGACTGAGAGAGAAGATTAAATATAAGGAAAGCAATTGGCTCCATAGGAAATTCATGCCTCAATTCCTACAGCATGACAGGTCTGAATGCTTGCACAATCAGGAAAGCAAACACCAACATACGGAGGAAAAAGAGTTGAAAACCAAGATTAGTGTTTTGTGGAAGGGCAGAAATGCAACTTACTGTTCTCATTTCACCACAGTTATTTAAACAAAATTGGAACACAAAGAAACTGTGAAATTTTTATTTTCTAAAATGTGCAATAGGATTCAAAGTGAATAGTGTCAGATTACTATCATGGGGAATGAACTTGTGTGCTGCTGTGCCTCACAGATATGGTAGACTGCTGACATCAAATGAAGAAACACGTAAAAATATAGCACTTATGTGCTGGATGAAAAATGATTAATTTATGACTCTGTAGCTTTGAATGTCTGACTTCCTTTGAACTGTCAGTTTGCAAAATGCTTTCCAGAGAGCCTCTTTCATTTATCCTCTGCACTGAGCAGAGTGTGGAAGTGCTTTTCCTTTTCCCTGAAACTTGCATCTGATTGGAGGTGTGAAGACCAAAGAGAAGCAAAACTGTTGGGCAGAGTCTGTAGCGGCCCGGGAAATACCACAAGGGCACTTCAGACACTTCTGCAACCTCTTCATCCTGATAAGCCAAAGAAAAAAAGCCAACTCAGAAGCTTTAAATTCAAACTTTTCAATCTATCTTTCTCTTCATGTAAATAATTGTTTCTTGTCACTTCTACCCAGTAGTCTGGATTTATCTCCACAGACAGTTCAAATTAAGTTTATAGTTCTTAGGCACCTTATTTCAAAATAACCTAGATAGTGGAACAGTGCAGAGACTGTCTTCCATATGATGACAAGCAAAACTGGTTTTTTGCTTGGGATATATATTTATTAAAAATAATTGCCCTCTCCCTAAGCCTACAAGGAGAAAGTGGCATCATTTCCTTGTGGCACTGCACATAATGACATTTTCAGAATGATTGTTCAGAGCACAAGGTGGGAGTTTTCATGGAGCTACATTCGGTGTCATACAGTTTATTTTCAACTGGTGTAAAGAAAAATGCTGCAGGATTGGCTTCAGGTTAGGATCAAATGAACACATGAATTAGTGCCTTCTAGCCAGGAGCGTCAGTCTGCAGAACTGGCTGCATCACAGTGGGCAGTAATTCCCATTCTTGTCAATAATGTCAGCAAAGAACATGTAGACCAAATAGACAAAGAGACTAAATTATACACCTGAGGCTGGTCTCACTAGAGACAGCTGAGACAGTCCTGGTGCAGTGCAGGGTTTGTAATACCTGTGTGCTTGTTTTGTGTGTGGATAGCCCCTGGGACTGTCAATTACAGTCACCTTCCTTGGTATTCCAGTACAATTAATTCTGCTTCTGTTCACTGTAAATGGTAGAAGTCAAGATATCTGGCACTGTAGGTTAAAAACTATGCTTCTAAACATGTGGAAATGAGAAACTTCTAAAAGGCAATAGAGCTCCAGAGAAGGAAGGTGGGGCTGTAGTCTGTAGTTTGGCATGAGCTGAGGAAACAGACAATAAGTGATTGTAAAGACAAACCAGTCTAGAGCATATAAAAGAGTATCATAAATCAAACAGAGGAGGTGGTTCCTTCGCTCAATAACAGATACACAGCGGCAATCATTCATGCTGTGAGGTAGCTCAGAAAGTCTCTGGTCCAACCCACTGCTGAGAGCAGGGCAGATTGCTCAAGACCTTGTCCAGTCAAGTTTTGAGTATCTGCCAGGCTGGAGATTCCACAGCTTCACTTCCAATATGTTCCAGTGTTTCCCCCTCACTGAAAAATTCCTTTTAACAATTTAACAGAAATTTTCCTTGCTGCAGCTTGTTAGTTCTTATACATCTGTTTTTTTCAGCAATTCTCACAGTTGTATGGAGTGTTTTACCTTGGTAGCATGTCACAGCTCCATAAGTAGCTCTGTGCAAGCAAGCAGCCTATCTCCAGTTCATATATCCACTGCAAACCCTTAATTTTTATTCATCTTACTTACCATGATCCTTTAGAAGAATGCAAAACAGGAGGGAATAATGGACTCAATAGGTTTCCAGAAGTCTGCTAATTCATTTCAAAGACTGAGTATTGCAGTTATTATTTTGACAGATGTTTCCTTGTTTTGTCCTAGACTAAACATTTGATTGCTAATTTTAAAAGATTCTCAAGTTAATAGTGTGCTGACAAACTCAAGGGAGGAAGTGAGAATTGTGCTTTCTTTTTCTTTGACAGGAAATTAGTCAAGGTTGACATACTGGCAGTTCAATATTAGCACATGTTCTGGCTAAATATTGCTGCTAATTTCTGTTTCTCCTTTGCATGCCTCTGTAAAAGGCCCCAGGAAGTATACAAACACTGGTGTTCTCAATAACCCTGCAGTTATTAGTAAGCATTTAATTGATTTGTCTCCCTCTTTGGAAGTGAAATACACATTTATGAGAATAATTTGGAGGTTTGAACAAGAGTTCAAACCATCAGCTGTCTCTGAACTCAGGTGGAAAGGCAGAAGGAGAAGCTGGTTTGAGACTCTGTTTAAAAGCAGGTCTTGTTTAATCTAATATTAACTTCTTCTGTACCAAGAAGTAATAGCAGGGTTATTCTGTCCTGCTAAATAGTATTACTTGCTGTGTTTCTGGTGGCTTCAGAAGGTCCACACGTGAATCTTAAAAGCCGTAAATTCATGGCTGCCCCCAACTTCTTGAAGCAGGAGGCAGCAGAGGATGATGAGAAAGAAAAATCAGCACAATAGGCAGTGGTGTGGGTGCAACAGCAGCAGCTATATAGACTGGCTGTGGTTTAAAACCACGTGGTAGAATTTTAAGTAAATGTTCGCAATATCCATTGAAGAATTTTTTAAGAATCCTTTCTGTTCATGATAAACACGTAAGGAAGGAAACAGCAGGCTGCAGAGGTGAACAGTGAAACTTGCTGAACAGTTCAATATGAGCAAAGAGCAGATAAGCTCTAGGAGCACATAAATTGGGAGTATGACCTGAAAATAAGGTAGGGGTAGATTAGGAAAGCTTTTGGAGAATGAAGGTAGGAGAATCAAAAAAAGATCTTTCAGGCAGCTTTTGACAGAATCATTTAAAAACTATGCGAGTAAAAAGTGTTGTTGAAGGAAGTCAGTAGCATAAAACAGACTGAAAGGACAGTTTTAATTATACCCCTAATATATCAGGGGAAAAACAGAAGTAAAGAAAAATTCAGTAAATAAAGTAAGTCCAGAATGTTTTAAGACCACTGTACATGGGAGGCTTCTATAGTGCTGCTACAAGGGACAAGGAAAAGAAAGAGGGAGAAATAAAAACATTCGGAGCAAGGTGATTTCAGTGTCACGGGTTTATCAGTAGGAGCTGAACAGTGAGATCAGCTTAGAGAAACTGTGGAAGCTCCTGTAGCAACAAAACAACTGCTAGAAGCAATTGAAAATGAAATTGATTGCACAGAAAAAAAATCAATGCACAGAAGAAGGACTGAGTTGTGAGGGGGAAAAAATCTTCACATTCCTCTAGATCTCATTAATCAATTTCCTTCTTTGAGTTATACACATAAAATGTTATGCACTTTTCTCTGGGGCTGTAGCAGTGCTTGCTGAAGGAAATAAAGGCAGCATCTGGGCTTGTTTATCCAAGCACTCATGGTGGTGTATAAGGGAGTATTGAGGAAAACTTGTTTACCAGCATTTCATCTCCCTTTCCATTACCTTTTTTTCCCCAGGAGGTAAGTCAGTGTAAGTTTGACCTTTCTTCTCAGTGGCTGGTTACAGCCAGTCCACCACAGGAGTTGGAGTGCTTTCATAATTTCCTGCTGAACAATACCTGGTGATCTGACTACCAAGTATCCAAAGCAATCTGATTAACATTTATCAAAATTAGCAATTCTGAATGATAGACAAATAATAGCCAATACAAAAGCATTCACTGCTAACAGGTCTAATATTATCTTTGAAGCCTGAAGAATTTCCTCAAGATTTAAATTTATTAATGACTCATTTCTTTCTGCTGATCCAACTGGATTCAGTTTGTCATGATCAAACTGGATTCAGTTTGTCATGATCAAAGCTCTCTGGGTAAAAAGAGAATGAAAAATGAAGAGAAGCAAGCAAACACTTTTTCTTTCCAGAAATCTGATCTATGTATCTAATTTGTTTCATGTATCCTTCAAAAATGTTTATAGGCTTTTCTCATTCCCCTCTGCAGACTTTTTACAGTGAAGGATTTTTCTGTCCTCATTTAAATAACAGCAAATTTATTTTAAAAAATAGGAAAGTCTTTAGGGGGAGCAGACTTCTCCTAGGAAAAGCAGCTGCTTTGCAATCTGTACATCATCAACAGAAAGGCAGAAATTTATTGTATAAACAATATAAAAAGGGAAGTTTTGTCTAGAAAAATATACTATGTCAGAGTATCTGAGAGTTATTTCTGGTCAGTCTTCTAGAGTGTAGGATTTCTCTGGACACTTCCTCTACAGTGAGGGAGCGTAATGAGTGGCTCTTCTCTTAAATAATGCTGTTCACTGGTTTGATTAGGTTTTTGCTCTCTTTAATTTGGGTTATAGTGGACACTGTAGAAACTGCATGCTTGGCTCAGCAGGGTGAAGCAATGAAGACTTCAGGTCCAGTGGGTGCTTGTGCAGGATTTTGGCTGCTGGTCCCAATGAACTGGGGAAGGTGTTTGTGCAAAGACACTGCCAGGATCCCCCAAACACACACAGAGAACACAAAAGCATGTGGCATTAGCTCTACATTCCATGTGCTCCACTAAGAAATTTTGAGCTCAAACTGCTCTGGTCAGTCCCTATGTGCATCAGGAGTCAGGTTTTGAAAAGTCCAGGGAAAATGATTTCCCAGAGGGATGAATAGTTTGGGTACCTCTGTTTCCAGACGTGAACGTGACATACCTGAAAGGAACTCATCTTTCAGCACAGCATTCCTCATCCCTGGCCACAAGCATTGGGGGATTCTGGTATTGACCCAGGCAGGGTCACTGTGGAAGCCTGTGTGGCCCACAAAGGTGTGGATACCACACTTGTATTTCAGAGGATGCTTTCCTGAGGATGTGTGGGGAGAGTTCCCTTGGGTCCAGTGGGATCAGCCATCCTCTCCCACGTTCCTGTGCACCTGCAGCTTCCTCACTGCTGAGGAGGTACAAGAATAGAAAAGATTGTTCCTCCTGCTGTACTGTTGGAGAACAGTGTGATCCTTCCTTGGGGCCTGAAATAAAAGTGAAAGTAGGTTACTTCTCTTCATTTGGATAGGTACTCATAGGCACAGTATCCAATTAAATTATTCTCTTATTAAATATTTCCAGAAATTGTGACCTAAAATGGGTCTCATTAATAGAAAACTGGCAAAAAAAAGCCCCCCTTTTGATGTATCCAAGAGATGTCCTAACTTGCCTCTCTTACAAGCATGGCAAGTGGCAAAGTAACCCCCTTCCCTTCTGCTGCAGGCATTGCTCTTGTCTAACACTGAGGCAGAACAGGTCTTCTCATTTTGCTCCTAACACAATCTCTATGTGACCATCCATGAATGTAGCTGAAGTCAGGTGATCCATCTGTATTGCCCTTTCCTGGAGTTGTTGTGAGGTGTTAGTAAACTGGTATGTTTACTTGCATTGAAATTAGAAATGTGCAAAACACTTTGTTAAAATATACTGATGATAAAATAATGCTTATTTTTAAAGTTTCAGATTAAAAGTACAAAGTATAGGTTTACTGGTTTTGTCTTGTCAGTCCACCAACACTAACAGATGCATGAAATGTGAAAGGTGTATTCCTACTGCTTTACAGTAATTTCAGTGAGCATGTATCTGGTGTTTCTTGTGTATATTAAGAATATCTTGAAACTCAAATGCTGATTTCATAGGTATCATGAGGTAACATGCTTTTATGAGCACATAATGACTGCTATGACCACATAAAATGCAAATAATCTAAATTGTTGTAAGCTTCAGAACACTCTTATTCCTTAATGGCCAGGAAATCTGAATAAATGTATTCTATTGAGCAGCTCTTTATTATAATCCTACCTATGGGAATTAAAACCAGGGTGAATAGAGGAAAAAAGTCATCTAAATAGATGTGAAGATAATAGTTCAGTCCTGAGCACAGTAGATTCATATTTTTAAAATATTATGTCTTATAATGCATCATTTCATTTTTTTAAGCCAATTTCACTTCAGTTTTTCAGAATATTTGATGCAAGAAGGGAACTGGATTGGACTTGGAATCCAATAAATATTGAGCTGTGTTGTTCTGATGTGCTTTCTGGTTGTATTCCATCTACCCTACACACAGAGGGTAGGTCAAGCTATATCGGCTCTACCAATATAGATACTGTGTTCAATAGACCTTCATGCACTCAGGCAATGGAGATGTTTTTAATTAAAACATAGGATTATTCAAATCAAAGATAAACTAGTAAAATAAAATGCAAATTTCAAACACAGTTCTGTTAGTTCTTTTTTCAAGAATGTATTTTAATTCCATCTTATAGAGGGTTATGACTTTGCCTTTTTGAACAAAACATCTCAAAGGTTAACTATTTTTCCTTTTCCTCTCTTGTCTATATAATGTTTAATTCCAAATGTACTGAGAAGTCCAGATCAAAAAGTAAAATTCTGTAATTTACAGAAAAATAACTACTTAGTTCCTAATGCTTAGATCTACCTCTCCTGTCATATTATCCTTCAGTTCTAAAGATTTATTTTGCCTGGACCAGTTCCAAACTAAACCTTAATGCTGCAGTCTCAACAGATGCTGATATTCTCAAATAAAAATGATTCATTTGTATTTTTAGAGAGCATCTATCTCTAGATTTAATATCTAAGTTCGTAAATTTGGAAGGAAGACTGTCTTGTGATGATAGGTTTCTAAAATACTGCACTGGATCTGACAATTCATTTGCAGAGTACAGCTCTTGGTCATTCAGGTCAGATCAGAACTGTAAATACAATCTGCACTTATACAGTGACAGAGCAGATCTGAAATGTTATTAATGAGTCTGTGACTGGAGACAGTCATCACTACCCTTAAACTTGATGGAGGGGAGGGAAGGGCAGCAGAAAGGAGGGGGAAGGAACAACATGGAGTCTACTGCTAACATTGTCCATGTGACCATAGGAAAAAGTTTGGTTGTTCCATAAGATTCCTAGAAAATTTGGACTTGGCCAGTGTAAAAGAATTGGCTTTCCTGTGAAGGGCATTACTTGCCAGATTAACCCTAAAATATGTAGCAAACCCAAAAGAAGTTACAAAAAAAAAAAAATAGGTGTGAAAGAAAAAATATTTCATTTTTTACATTTATCTACAGAATTTTTTAAAGCCTGCTGTATGTCACTTTCACCTTTCAAGGACTGGGATAATAAAGCTATTTTTATTGTCTTCCCTCTCCTCATCCACTGCCTAAAATATCCTAGCCAGCAGAATGGATTAGCATTTTCTGCTCCACAGAACTTGATAAGAGAATGTTCAGTCTGCAGAAGGTGCTGAGAACTTGCCTGGCCCTGCTTCACACGAATTAGAAGTTTAGGACCAGAGGGTTAGGCAGCAGAATCAAGATATTTGTTCTGTTTTTGCTACAAAGGAGTCTAGAGTCTTTTAAATCAAGGAGAAAGTTTGCCATATATTTTTGGTACTATCACTGTGCAGTTTGCTTTTTGTGGAAAGTAACATCAGCCCTGCACTTTGCTTTCAGTCAGTGCCTAAAGGGACAATATCTTCATCTGCTCCTTTCTATTTATGGCATGGCTGAGGGCAGCCCTTTAAACCACTTGCCAGATTGTTTCTAAAGATCACAAAAGACCTGCTCAGCTTGTTGAAGTTTCCTTTCTGAGTTTCTAATTTTTTGAGATGCGGAAAGAAAATTTAAAATTGAGCGCACTGTATTATATCTTCAGCGAAATAACTTCTTTGGGTAGATTTTCAACACTTTTTCCATTAAAAACATTTTAAGAGTATATTTTCATTTAAATGAGGCCTTCATTTTTAAATTATGTGCATAGATCCATCATCATATGAAGTGCTTTTAAAAAGTTAACTTCTCAGGACTTGCCACCTGTAATGGTGCTTCAGGTACAAATGCTGCCCCAATGGACTTTGGAACTTGCCAAGGTATCTACAGGAAGGCCTCTGCTGGAGAGCCTGTGGCATTCAAACTGTGAAGTGTTTGGAAGCTGTTTTGGGACACAGTACCTGGAGTACAGATAAATGCACATTGAGTTTGGAAAGCCTCATCTCCAGTCTGACTGTCTAAGATAGGATGAAGCCATCTTGAACTTCAGATTTCTGACAAAACTTTTACAAATTATTAGATATCAGAAGTGCTGGTGAATTATGGTATCAACTTATTTGACATTTGAAATATTTTTGCATCCAAAGCATCATAGCCAGGTTATTGTGCATAAATTATAAATATGAATAATCTTGAAATAGATGATATGAATTTACTCCTCAGATAATATGAGGAACCACAGCTCATTTAGTGCAAGAGAGAAAAATTAATTGGTAGTTCTTTGTGGCTCCCAAGTGACAGCTAATTTCAGCTGATGTAAGCAGACAGTGGATATCTCACAGATGAGCACAGGATATGAAAGTAGGCTCCCCCTTTTGAAGAGGATAACCCTCACACTTACAGCTGGAAATAACTTTTGGCATTGCTTTGTTTCAGTGAATAAACCTTTACAGGAATGCAACAGACCAAATCACAATGAACAACTCTAAATTAGACACTTTGTACTCTACACTGAACATGTAATTACCAATAATAGCTCTGCTGCTGTTTGAATCTTTCCAAGATAAAGTGCATGTGCACACGTTGTCATGGGATAATTACATATAACATTCGAAATGCCAGCTGCTTGAGTGATATTCTTCCATTTTCTGTTTCTGTTTCTCCTCCATCTCCACCAAAAACTAAGTTTACCTGTGGTACAAGCCTGCTATGCAGCATCTGTATACAGCCAATGCCACTTTGGCCATCCTGTACTATGGAGAATATATGCCACTGCTTTGGTTTAATCCACTACTCTGTGTGGAAAAATGTAAAGCCAGAAAAAAAAAATAGCATTTGCCTTTGAATAAAATTCTTACACTTCCTTTGTATATGGAAAACTGCATTTCAGGCTGGGTAAAACAGTTGTCTTAGTTTCTTCCTAATTATCTTGAACTGATTGCAGCAATTTTTAATTTAAAGTGTAGTTGCTTTTCTTCATCTTTTTAAGTGTTCTTGTTCCACTCCTAGAGGGAGATTTTCTGTACTCAACAAGCCTTAAAAAAAGTATTGCCAAAATGTGATTGTTGAAGATAACCAGTAAATGGCAGTGTGTGTAGCTGCAGCCTGCAGTGCCCTGTGAGCCCAGGCTGGTGTGTTTGTGCTGCACGCACAGACTGCCTGAGGCAGGAGCAGAATTGTCTCTTTGACCCAAAGACTAGATTATTTTTTCATTTCCTATCCTGCCTATTTTTGCTGTCTGGCACTAGCCCCAGTGGCTGGAGCAGTTTATCATCACAATGTCTCAAACTCAAGCTCTGATGTTAGTTCTCAGCATTTTTAAAATCTTCTGCCTCCTGAGTTTGTCACTTCTTCCTATACTTGCATCAGCATTCTGGAGTTACTGCAGTATGAAGCTTCTAAATCTTCTTGCTTGGCAAGAAATTAAGAAAAACTCCACAAACATAAGGATAAGATGACATCTAAGTACATCAAACAGCTAAGTGCAGGGGATGAAAGTTCATTAGTTTTTTCAAAGCATTTTGAGGGAACTCTGAGGCAGGCTGCTTCTAATGCCATCTCTTTGCTAATTCTCTTGTCATTATGGCATCAAGCTGAAGATCTGAGCAGTCTTGCAGGAGCTGCTCAGGGAGAGGGCCCAGGAGCTGCAAGACCCCATTTCCCAGCCTCTCTTTCCAATAGGTAGCAAAGATTGAGGTTTAATTTAGGGCACATTGTCACTGAACTAAACTGCTGTTTTAGTATTGATTTCAGTGGAGCAAAACAAGGCCTAGCAGCTCTAACTGCAGTTATAATATATGGAAACTGAATAGATACAGATGAGGGCAAAATTATTTCCACTATTTGGAGAGAGGGAGAAGGTTGTACATTTGAAATTACAAGGAAGCAAAAATATTTTGAATTAGTCACAGGATATTCAATGTCTTAACAACACAATTTAAGACTCTAACATAAATAAACTCTGCTTGTTCAGAAATTTGTATGCAAGACAGCAGTAAATAGGCTGAACTAGCAGTCCTGTAGAAATATTTGCATTCTCACCAGTTTCAAAGCATCAGTCTTCTACAACTATGTGCTTGTAATAAACCACTATTGAAGGCTGAATTGGAAAAATAAAGTCGAGGATTATTTCACTGCTGACACAGGACTAGTTGTATATCCAAAACAACATCTACTTTCTGTAAGTGCATCAAATATCACTGTCTTAGTAAGAAAGGTATAGTGAAATTTGGTATTTTGAGCAAACCCTCAACAGCATTCCATGGCTGATTTCTGCTTTTGTCATACACTTTCAAGCACAAGATGCAATAAATACTTCTGAATTCAAAAGTACCCTTTTCAGAAGAGAGCTGTGTTTGTTCTATTCATCACACAGTTCTTGTGTAAGGGGAAAACTCGTGCTGCAGTTGTGTGGAAGTCCAAACACAATAATTTGAGAAAACTATTCCCAGCATAGTGACTTTCTTGCACAGAACTGATGTTTATTTATTTACTTTTATGATTTTGTAGATATTCAAAATTTCTGCATTTTTGAAATAGCTCCAAAGTATTTCTCCAATTTTTCAATCACAATCTCTACATTTAGGCACTAATGCTTAATTGAGCATCTTGTGGTGGTACTTCAGTCATTTAAATGATTGCACACAGATTGTCAGCATGCTGCAATTGCTTTCAAATTCACTTCCCATAAATGCTTTTGCAGCTAAATAGAGTTCTTGGTTTTGCATCTGTATTCAAAGGACAAACAGTCTTCCTATAGCTTGTGACATAGAACTCCAGCTGAATAGTCACAGAATTATTTAAAAATAATTATTTGAGCAATCCATTGTATGATAGAGCACAAAATAGGATCAGATCAAGAACTGAATGTGCAGTTCCCCAGTGTCCTGAAAGCCATAACTAACAGCAATTAGAAACTCTGGCAGCAGTAAATTGCAAATGTGATTAACCTTAAATGGAAACAATTTTATTAAACTAAAGATCTGATTAAAAACTGAACTGCACAATGCAGATTTTCCAGCAGGGGTTACAATACTACCAAGAACCTACAATTTAATGCTGATATGAGTTGTTTCTTTGCATAAATGCTGTAGTAAATATATATTTTTTTAAACCAGATGTGTCCATCCTTAAAATAATTCCTAGTGGATCTATAGTTGCTAGTCAGTGGGCTGTGTTGGAAATGACTTACAGACCATTAGGAAAAAAAAGGAAGATAACAACTCATTCCCACTGCTGGGCATCTCTTACTTTCTGGGGAAGGTATAGCAACATTGCTGCCTCTCTTCCACTCTCTGTAGTGATATTACAAAATGTCTACAGTTTAATTACAGTATCTTTCCTTTCTGCCCAGAAGAATTAGGGAACAGTCCCTGTTTGAAAGCTGTAAGAAATTCTGAGGTAATGTCCAATACTGTTCCATAAATTCCTTGCCTGTTTTTTATAAAGCTGTTTTTACATTCAGAACTACTCAGCCAAGGTGTGAAAAACAGAGGGAGATAGAATATCTTAGCCAATGTCTAGTGCACTCATTGCTTTTATTTGTTCAGTTTGCATATTAGGCTTCTCCAGAGAACTCATGACACACCTGGAATCAAACTCTTATGTAAGAATCCCCACAGATCTAAACCCACCATGCTCAGTTTTATGGAACAGGGAACAAAGGCACAACTCATGGCCAGGGGAGCACCACAGTCTATGTATAAAGACCAGTAAGAGGAGACCACCTTCATTTGTAATTTCTAGGGATATTATTCAAGTCTTCTTCCTATTGCCATCTTCTATACAGTTGAAGAAGAGCTCTACAAAGAAAAGATTTTACCATAAATTGGTACACCCTCACTTTTCCTATAGCATTTGGCCAGTTTTCTGTGGAGTTTAGGTAGCACAACATACCAGTCTTTATGAATGTGTGTGTGTGGGTGGAAGCAAAGTCCTGTTTAGCATTTCATGTAGGAAGTGAAATCTTTCTGCAATCCATCAGCTGAATAAAATGTATGTGCCTTTTGATACTTCAAGGCTTGTTATCACAGTGCAGTGATGTAGATTTTGATATACACTGAGCTTTTCTTGTAGGGAATCCAATTTTTGTTTTGTGTTTGGGTGAGAGTTGATTCCTTCCAGAGGAATGAATGGAGCACTGTGTGTGGTACAGGGATGTCCAATCCTCACTTGTGAGACTTCTGGCATTATAACAGCCTCTTTTGTGAGGGGAACAATGTCCCTCTTCCACTGCTTTCCCAGTTCCCTGGGCAGTGCTGCAGTCCATGCAGTCCTTCTGCCACTGCTGCCATGTGTCTGCTGCCTCTCCACTCCCCAGCATTTTCTATGGGAAAGGAATCTTGTTCCTCATTCAGAAAGCTGGGAATGCAGCTCATTAGAATCTTGGCAGCATGAATGAAGCTTGTCATTTAACATCAGATCTCATTATGGCTTAACAGAAGATATAAATTGTCAGATAGGGAGCAAACCCAGTACATTATGGATTTAGTAGTCTCTTTTTTCCCTCCCATTTTAATATGCTTTTTGGATATGAAATAGAAGAGCTTAAACATCTCACTGAAGTGTTTTTGAAAGTGATCTCATTTCTTCTAGATCTCCAACATTACTGTGCTGCCCTCTTTCTGCCAGAGAATCCAAAGGGCTTAAGGAAATTAAGTGCTACAGATATGATGCAAGAGTTGCTGAATAGCAACTCCCTTAACTCATTTCCCTTAAGGAGAAATGAGTTATATTTATACATTTTCCTTCAATTCCCAGAGAGTGTGTCCTGGACATCACATAAAGGATGACATACTTCTTGTCAATTCTGGGGTGAAATTCTTTGAGCCTTAAGGAATTGTGCACAATCCTCCTGTTAAAATCCTGTTAAAATTCTGGGAAAATGCACAATTTGCTCACTACCCAATTGATAATCCTCTCTAGTATGTTACTGTTGAATTCCTTTAAGTTTGAATTATGCCATGTTATGGTTTTAGGCCTGTTTTTCACCTCTGTGTGATGTCATCCCTACCCACGTACTCCCACTCCTGTAGTCAGACTTGCTGCTGTACTTTTTTTTTGCCATCTTTTCTAAAAGCACACATTCTCTGTGTATATAACTATGTGCATACTGCAGTTACAGTTGGGGAAGAGGCTTTGTTGCTTCTATGTAGTACTTTTTCCTGATGAAGGCTAAGAAGATTGCAGTTGGGTGAGATATTGTTAGTGGCAGAAGATTCTTATTCTCTCATTCTTATGTATCTCACAAACATTCAATACCTTCCTCAGTTCACACAGATCTCCAGGACAGGCTGGCCCTCATTCCCCAACAATTCCTGCCTGTGGTGGGGGCACGCAGCTACTGCCTTGCATGAGTCCTGCAAGGGTAATGACACAAGGGAGGGAAGGTCTTTTGGGCACTCCTTTAGTCTTTAAAGCCTTGCAAAGGGATATCTGCAGTCATACTGTCAGCACTAGGAGAGCTACCATTGCACATTGATGCAATCAAGCACAATCTTTCTCTTCATTCCCAAAAGGAAGGAATGAGGAGAGAAAAGGATCCTGACACAATCTGCTATGACCATTGCAAAGGCACTACTGGTACAAGGAAGAAGGTACTCACTACCCCTTTTAGCCTCTGTTGTAGCCACTTCACTGAGTTTGAAATTTATATGAAAAAACAAAATCAGAATCAAGTAAAAACCAAAAACATGGTGAAAACTAGCAGGCTGAGGTTCTATTATTGAGAGAGAAAGAGAGAGAGAGAGAGAGAGAGGGGATTTAACCCACTGTTCAAGTTGCAGATATGGCTATGTCATCTATATATAGATTTTAATTTCCTGTACACTGTGTCCATTTCTGCAATACCTTCTATTTTAACAGGTATTCTGCTGTAATTATGCTGCACATGAGTCTCTGTACTGATGTCTTCCAAACTTACAGGTGCAAATTTCAGCTTTCACAGTAAATTGAAATACTGAATGTCTGAGTCAAGTGACACAGGTTCACTTGATGTGTTTAAGCCAGTGTTGTCAGAAAAACTGGAAGATCTTTTAATGAAAAACCACCAGTTATGATTTTAGTTATTACAAGGAATAAGCTGTTTACACTTGTTCAGCTTGTAATTTTTGAGCATTTAGAGTACCAGAAGGTGTACTGATATCTATAGCTTAGAATAAGCAGAATTTTGAAATTACTCAAATCATACTGAAATAAATTTTTTAAGAGTCTGAAGCAGTTTTTAATGTTTAACCATGAGTATCTGCAGTAGCTGCAATGAGACAATCTGTAGAAATTAAATTAGTATCCTTGATTTCCACTGATTTAACTAGATTGGATATGCTTCATTTTGTTTTAATTTAAACTGCAGTTTAGACTCTGTAGCTTTCCTGTGTGAGTGAGGCCTCAGAAGTGAAGGTACACCAGAATGCAATCTCACCCGACTCAGCACATTCAACATCACTTGTTTTTAAATCCATCATTGTTCTTATAGGATGAGGAGGTGCTAAAGTGCCAAGACACAACACAAGACCCGTGGTTAAGGCATCTCTACAGTCTGGCAGGACTGAAACTGGCAGTGTCGTCTGGCTTACTCTGTTTTTTTGCAGACACACTCCGGTTTTTCCCTGAAGCAGACTGTGCTCTGAGCTTAAGGCTGGGTGTGCTCTCTTCAGGGCACTTTGCACCTGTGTTTTGTTGGAGCACAGACTTCAAGTGCTTTTCAAACCTGCCAGTCATTAATTAATGCAGTAAGTTGTGACTGCAAATAATAGAACTGCTGTAGAAAAGTGTGGCCTCCCTCCTTTATTAAACAAAACACAGAAGAACAGAGTTCATTAAGGGAAATAACAAATTACAAAGCCAAGCACTTGCTAAAGGATGCTGTCTCTGGGCACCTGTTCTGTGTAGTTTGGGTGATTGTATTAATAGTTCAGATACCTTAGATGCCTGAAATTAGGTGGGATGAATAGGGGTCTAAACCTGTTTTAGCCAATTACTTGGTTTGCTATGGCTTCTGCAGCTATTAACACATAAAATAACTGTAGTAAACAGAGAGGCTGGAACAAATAAGGCAATGTTTAAGGTTTATGTCAAATCAAGAGTCACTACCATTTTCCCTGCATGCTGGATTGTTGCCTGAGGTCCAAGTGTTGGTGCAGTGTGAGCACTGCAGCAAGGTCTGTACTGTCAGCACTAATTGCTGTGGGAGGGGAATGAACAGTGAGTTCTGACTGAACAGGTACTTGAACTGACTGAGAAGGTGAAGCAGAGCCTGCCATTACCATGAGTTCTGTTAGGAGATAAGTAAGTCCTGGTGCTTTATACAAGTGCATGTACTTACAGCAGAGCTCTAGCTATCTATACAGTGGTGGTGGTTGTGTGAACGGGGACTGACAACAGAAAAGCGTCAACATTTTAATGAAAAGCTTAAGTAATTTCTGTAATCTAAAAAGTACACCCAGCCAGTAATGCAGCCTTGTGATTTCATCATATACCATGCTGCCTAGCTATTTTGGGCAGAATCAAAAATGTTTGCAGGCCATAACTATGACATGGTTTACACAAATAATCTAATAATTTAAAAAATTCTGTAAGACTTAAATTGATTTCAGACTTTTAATTGATTAATCTACGGTCCAAGCTGTAGTGCCATCATCTGTTTTTGTTAGGGCATCGCTAAAAAAGCCATGCCAGTAATTCCCCATGGTCACCAAGCATTTAGTATAGAGGACAGGTTATTAGAAGAGGCTTTTTTAGCTATTTAGCCTTGGGTACTGGGTTTGGAAGTGTAGCTCTTCCTTCTGCTTTCAAACGTTTTGCTGGGCTATTTCATGGAGTATTAGTATTCTCTAACTCCTGTGTTCAGAAAGTGCATATGAAAATGTTCATTTTATGTCTAAACATCTGGAAAGGGTAAGGTATTAACCTATATACAACTAGCCTAGTTGTCAGAAACATAACAGAGATGTCTCTGTAGTGTTCTTTCTGGTTTTTGTATTTGACAGTATCAGCTGAATGCTATGGGTATGAAAAGAGTCAACTCTTCAGGGCTTTGAAGTTCTTTTTAAAAATTTCGTCAAGTCTTCCTAATACCAAGCAAACCTAGTAGATTTTGCTTTTCTAGGCTAATACATATCCACTATACATTTCTGTCACTACTGATGGCAGCAGAGATCCCTCATGGTGTGCTGCTCTCAGTGAGGTAGGGACAAAGGACAGGATCTGATAGCCCTGCTGTAGGGTTGACTCATCCACACTCCTTGAGATCCTGGAGATTTCTGCCCTGGGATTTGCTAGCACAGCTCATCCAATCCAATGTTGTCTCCTGTGGGAGGAAAGAAATGCAGGGTCTGAAATTTAACACACCTACTATAAGGTATTCAGAGGAAAGATATTTGCCAATGTTTTGTTAAATTTCAAAGAGATTGTAGTTCTCTGGAATTTTTAAGTTTAAAGAGCTTTTAATACATTTAACCTAGTTTTCACATTATGGAAGGGTTTAAATGTTATTTAAAACATTGCTGAGTAATTATGTCCTAGATACAAACTACCCAGTTCTTCCCTTACATGTAAGCTCAGCATGTTGTGGTGCTGCTGGCTGCAAGGCATTATCTAGGCATGTTTGATGGGGAATTACATGCCCTAGAAAGAAAATTAATACAGATATCTGCTCTCAACTCCCAAATTCTCTACCTCCTTCTTTCTGTGATTAAAAAGCACATATTTTAATAAATGCAATCCTAACACTTAAAATTACACAGTCCATTTTTTTTGTCACATCCAGAACTTCAATAACTCAAGCAATTCATGGGAGAGTGGGAACATTTGTATTATCTCTTCCAGATGAGCTGAAGCAGAGTAAATAGGCTGTACAGAGCTCTGAGAAAGCAGCTTGTTTCAAAGGGATCCTTTCAGCTGCAAACCATTATGTCATCCCCTCTGAAGAGCTGCCCAGGCCTGCAGCTCTGGGAGAGCTCAGAGAGTGTGTCCTGGGGCTGGCTGGACAGACTCCAGTGTTTGGCTGCAGTTTGGGCTGCTGGGTGAGTGTCATATTCACACTGGAGCTGCAGGTGAGACGCAGAGTTGTTAGTGATGCTGGCAAAGTGGCTATGAAAAAAAGCATTTCTATTGCATCCTTTAAGAATCCAAGGTGTTTTTATGCAGCCATTCTTTGTGGCAGTACAAGCAAAGTTCCATAAAATGCTGTGTTCTCGTGACTCAAAATACATCTCCTGCAGCCATTTGGCTGAGGACTCACTACTGGAGTGTGAAGCTCGTTTATATTAAGATCTGTGATGAAATGTTACTTCCATTACTTTTGATACATGGGCTTCATCCACTTTGTTCACTGTGGCATGGTATTGGTAAACATCCATCTGTGTGTTACACAAATTCCTTCCTAAATTACAAAATCTGCAGAAGCAAACCTAAGTATTTTTTACCCCAACGTTTCTTAACCCTTTCTTGTATCTCTTTGAGTAAAACTTGCTTTTTTTTATGAGCATCTTTTTTCATCTTCATTTCTCTTTCATCTACTACTGCTATGTGGTACTTCCAGAATAATTTTAAGGTTCAAAACATTGGCTTTTTTTTCTCTTTTGGACAAATGTTTTGTTTATGAGAATGTGTATTTTCAGTTTCTCTTTACAATGGAGTTTCTCCAAATTGCTGTGTCTGTGGATGTGGTGTCCAGACTACCCTGCAGATTTTTAAAGGGAAAGAAGGAGGAAGATATTTGTATGTGGTTTCAGGAGAATCTAAATAAAAGATTAACAAACTGAGATTGAATGCCCTTGGTGAACAACTGCTCACTACCATGGTTAAGCCCACTTGTGACTATATTACTTTTCCCTTCAAATTATTTATTTTTTATCTGCTGGAGGTTAATCACTGAATTAATGTTCAGTTTTATGCTAATCAAGAGAAAAGCAAGACTATAAATTAGCACTGAGTTTGGATGTGGTCAAGCAGCATTCTGAATTACTCAGAAGCATCTGATGAGCTTCATCCACTGTGGAGGACAATATTCTGTACTACTGGCAATCTTGAATGCCTTTGTATGTTTACTTTATATACTACATACATATATATATATATATATATAATTTCATGGTCTTAAAGCAGGTCTTAAACTTTGGAGTATTTAGTGTCACTTTGAGAGAAGACTGGGGAGCTGTCAGAGTAATTACTGTGCAGGAGCCACACAGTAATTTTCTGCAAATGGGTTCTTTAACTTGCAACCTGTGAAAATCCTGTTGACAGCAGGGATCCTTGAAAGCATAAATTCCCTTCAGAACATGCATTTAATGGTTTGAAGAAACAACAACAATGGTTTGTGTAGCTCCAGGCAGGCCCTGTGTAATGGAAAAAGAAGATTGGTGCTGTGAGATGAAGCAGAACAAGGCTGCAGGGCCAGAGGCTGTCCCTCCTGTGGGTCCCATGGCTCTCCCACAGCCAGCCAGGGAAGAGCTGCTGTGGTGCCATGGGTAGGATGGCATGGAAGCACAAGGTGGAAGAGAATGATGACTGGAGAAGCTGGAGTTGAAGAAAGATCTTGTCAGGAGTAGGAATAATTTCTCATAGACAGTGAAAGCACTGAAGTGGAATTAGGTTCACTTTTCTTGCCATACTCTAATTATTAATAGTTACACACTTGTGTCTGATTAATAAAGGAGCTAAAGAGAAAGAGGGTGATGGTACTTCTGCCATCCTGATGCAGATGGAAAGAAGGAAAACATAACCAAGTTTACATAGAGGGAACAGCTTGAAACACCTGGAGTTAATTTATTTGTAGAAGTTTAAAAGATTAAAAAGGAGCATGGATGATATGGAAAGAACAATGTTTTGCAGCAAGGTAGTTGATGTGGGTAGTGTCTGTCCTAATAAATCTTTGCTGTCTATAGGTAGTATTTTCTCTTTCTTTTGGAAATTACATTTCAAATGCAGAAATAACTGCAAGTTTCTGTTATAAAATGAACTTTTGCCCTTTTCTGGTGCCTTTTTTTTTTTTTTTTTTTTGTGAGCCTGAAAAACCTGGATCTTGCATAAAGGAATCTCATTTCCCACATAAGCAGAAGCATCAGTTCTAAGAAAACTCTTTGCTAGAAAGTGGAGCAGTATTTAAAACAGGGAAAGGAGCTGGCAAGGAGCTGTGTGCCCTGCATGCAGCACTGCCATTGTTTGGCAATTCATAGGGAAAAAAAATAGACAAGAGAATCTGCAGCTGTGTATGTGCTGCTGGTCCATAATCATTAGATTTCTCTTCAACAGAGACAAGCAATCTAATGTGATAGACGCAAAGGTGGTGTTGTTTTTTGGGTTTTGTTTTTTTCTTTTGGGAAAGAAGGTATAAAAATGGTCAGTTAGCTTTGCAACCCAGGCTGCAGGTGCATCTGTCCTGCTTGCAGTCTTGCAGAGAGTTAACAGGATTTACTGTGCATACACAAGGACTGGACACACTGGACTGGCTGCTCTGGGCTGTGTGACCTCGCAGCCAGAGTAGCAAAACTTCACAGATCCTGTAGAGCTGTCAGGGACACTGTATGCTTGTATACTGGACACAGGGTCCAGTCTAGTGAGAGGATGAGAGCCAGAATTCCAACCACATTTCATTGTGGAATAAGTAGCAGAAGCATTTTTTTTCAGCTGTTGTTCTTTCTGGCAGCAATGTGGTCACTTGGCTTTTTTACAGACATGGCTCCTTCTGTTCCTCACCCCATGGTCTGGCACACAGTAACTGAACCTTCAGCACCAGCACGTTACAGCAGGAGTGTACTCTGATATATGCCAGGGAAGATAGCAAATGATGCATAGTCCATACAAGGGTGTACAAGAAATGACCAGAATGACAGTAAACATCTCAAAAGGTTTTTCTGAGTCTCTCCTTACTAGACAGAAGCAGTCCTGTACAATGAAAACTCTGAGGGAATATGGAGAGACAGGAGAGCAGCAGGGTGCTATTTTAATTAATATAATCCTCAACCAGAATGTCTTAACATCCTTTGTACAGCCTCTCTTTGTCTGAGATAAGCAAATGACTTACTGCTGCTCCATCTGCCTTGTATAGAAGGTAAACACACATTGTGAGAAGAGAGAGCATGGATACCTTGCTGACTTGGGTATTTACACAGGTGAAAGATGTACCTTTACATCTGTAAGCCTTGTCAAAGGCTACTCCAGCACAGGTGTTTAAGTACCTCTTGTCTGCCTCTCTAACTGTGTGGATATTGCCTGTGACCATTCTGAGGTCACAGGAAGATCCTGCCATGGACTGTGCTGGTACATTCTTGTGAAGTCTGAAGCTACACAGAGGTTTCCCAGGTACATCCATGCAGGGCAGCAGCCCCAGGGAGGACCTGCCTGGGGAGCCTCATGCCCTTCCCACATTTAGCAGCATGCCTTGTCCAGGATCTTTCACCCCCTTCTCTTAGTGCTGATCTCATACTTGTCTTGTGAGCTTTAGTAATCTTCTGGGGGTTTAGACCACAGCAGCACTCTGCCCTTTCACTTAAGAGGACATCCAGTGCTGTGCAGCACATAAATGAATGAAAGTCCTAAAAGCTGATGCTCAAGTCCTTTTGGTAGGACTCTGATATAGACTGTCCTGATGAGGTGCTGTAGCTCTATTTTTTGCACTGTTGTATTTCTCAGATACAAATTTTATCTAATTCAAGCAATAAAAGGTGGTATGATGATTTCTAATTGTTACCTGGGAGGCCTATTTGCATTATCCTATTTGCATTATGTTTGCAAATTCAAACAGGGCAGCTTTAACTAGTATATCCTGCAGTTTCCAGGGAAGCATTTCTATTTCCCAGTTTGCTTTTGCCCAGCTGCTGAAAGAGCAGAATTGCAACTGCAGCATTGTCAGTTACAATTCTGGCAGGGTTGTTATCACCCATCCAGCCTTCCCTGTATAATTGGGAATTCAGTGCAGCTCTTGCTGAAGAAAGTTGGAGTTTTTTGAGTTTGAGATTTCATAAGTAATTCAGATAACCCCAGCTAAAAGCATCCAGTGTGCTTGTACTGAAGCCAAGACAAGCAGGTTTTTCCCTTTTTTTCAGGTCAGTGGTCCCCAGAATAATAATGTATGGTTGACCACACAGCCTCAATTCCAGAAGGATGATATTGCAGCTTAAATGTTTGACGTTGAATTCTAGCCTCAAATAAACAAATTTTAGCCTCCAAATAGGGTTTGAACTGGAATAAATGCAGTATTTTGGTCTATGCCTTACATTCAGAACCTGAAAATTGATTCATTACTATAATAAAAAGATAAGCTTTAATTTCTTAGAATGCTTCTTGTAGGGCACTGAGAATAAAAATTAAATGTGTCGCAGGAGTTTAACCAATTTTCCCATTTTAATTCCATTTTATTGGGCGTATTTCAATTCATAACTAATCTGAAAAATATCGACAGGCTGACACTTAATTAAAAAGTATGTCACATTCCTCTGCATGGGGAAACTAGATGCTGATTTCACACTGATTTAACATTGCTCTTCTAGGCTGCTCTTGCAGCTGACATTTGTGTCTTTCCTCTGGGTATGCAAACCCAGTGTCTGAACTAATCAGCAATGGCTGACCATGGAATGGTTTCTTCTGGATTTTTATTAATTTTATCTTCCTATGAAGCACTATTGCCTTCACTCTCAGTTTTTCAGGTTTGATCAGTCTTTTAAACCCTCAGCCCTTTCCACTCTTGCCTGCTTCTCCTAGGCAGTAGGCTGGTAAAAACCAGATGATTGATAAGGTTGTAATATTTCTCCCTGCAATGCCTTTGCCTCTTATTTATGATTTAACTTGGCTCCAGCCAGCTGAAATTTCAAAGAGAAAAAGGAGTTCCCCTGGATGACAGGCATTTTCTGTTTTCCATCTGAACTGAAATCTACTTATCTCTGAAGCAAGCAAATTTTTGAATTATATAAACAAACCAAGAAAATAATTACAGGTATGTTTTCTTCTGTGCTTGCCTGGAAGGACAAAGAAATTAAGAAGGATAATTACCATGAAGGTAATTTTTGCTGCACAGATGTTACAAAGCACATTTCTGTGTCTGCTCCTTCTGGATACAGTGCCTGCCATCTTGTGGACAAGCCACACTCTGAATCCTTGAGATGGATATTTAAAGACCATAATATTTTGTGTATGTGATATTTGTAGCTCAATGCAAACAATCTTTCTTCTTGGGGACTTCTTTTTCAATTGAAGTTACTTGAGTTTGCATGGTTCCCTTACTTTTGAGGATGCTTAATTTCGTCTGCTCCACCTGTTAAAACTATCAAATGTAAAATTCTCTGCAGTTTTCTATTTAAGTAAGTTTAAATCAATAACCTAAAATGTTTATCTGAGAACCAGTCAGAAGTGATTCTGAGAAGTCTGTCAAAGCAGAATAATTGCTACATGCCAACAATTAGGAGAAAATAATTTTAGAAATTACATTTAGACTGTAATTCAAATTTGATTTAATTAATAAAAGTTAGTGGATGAATTGTCACTATTGTCACTCCCATCTGATTAAAGAAACATTAAGATTCACTGTGCTGGTAGCTGTGTCTGCCCTACAGGTGCTCAGAGCCATTCCTGGCTTTAGGGCAGATTTCTGAATTCAGTTCTGGATTGCTCCTGGAAATGTGGCCGATTACCAAGCCCTCCCACCAGCCAGGTTTAACAGAATTAGAGCCACAGAGGTGGCAGCTCCTTACAATAGATTGGTGAGGCAATTCTGGAGTGCTGAAAGCCATCAAGGAAGTGGCAAAGCAGCTGGGTCAGATATACAAATGAAGGTAACACAAGCTGCTCAGAGAACTGATGATTTACTGAACAATCATCTGAGATTAAACCCACGTGTTGCAAGTGTTTGAAGTTCCTAAAGAGCTGGCTCTAATGACAATTAATGAGGCTGTGCACAATGTGATAACCATAAGGAACTGTGTTTGCTGACCAGTGCTGGACAGTTATTTATAAGCTGGACTAAACTCAGCCATAAATTTGCGGAGAAGCAGTTTATTTTTAGTTACTGTAGATTCTGTTGTGATTGTGTCACAGACCACATGATTTTGCTGCAGGGCAAATTCAAGAGGAGCTGTGCATACAATCAGGACTTGCAGAATCTCTGCACCCAGCAGATCAGCCAGCTCTCACCACCCTACCTGAGGCTTTCTAGTTCACTTATCTTTATTACAAGTCTTTGTAAGCATGTTCAATTGTGTACTGATTGCTTTGTTTATCATAAAGGGTCGGTCTGAAAAGACAAAGGTTTCATTTCAAACAAGGAGTGTCCTAAACATTTGGCATCCAGTGTAACAAGTCACTCAAGGCTTCACAGCAAATTTGGAGAAGTGTTTCCTTACTGTGTAGCAATCGCTGACGAGATTGCATTTCACCACGATTAGTCAGTCATCTGTTTGGTAAACGGCTGTCAATGCTCCTGTTGCTGTTGCTGTTTTAGCTCTGTAGCTGTGACATTTGTGCCCAGATGATAAGCTTCCTGGCTTGCTTCCTACAGACAATCAAGTGACAAGGTAAGACATATAATGTCTGAGCTTCTGAAAGAGGAAATGCCCCCTCCCAAGCTGAGACTTGAGAGATTCGGTGAAGTGGCTTCAATGAAGGCAGTCCTGCAGAGGTGGGCAACTGAAGTGCTCAACATGATGTCAAAGCTATCCTTAAATCATGTCACCTAAGTAAAAAAACCCTAGAAATTAGAACCCAATACATAATTCAATATCAATAACTCATAAAGTGAGAGAAGCATAAGAAAACAAATGCTTACAGGAATCTATAAGCATCTTTGCACATAATGTGAGAGTGATGCTAGAAACAGACTTTAAGAGAAGGGAGTATTTGAGGCCTGAAGGAAAGCCTTGTTGGATAACTATGAATTTTTAGTAATCTAGTCTCAGTCTTTATACATATTTCTGTATTTCTTGCCTATATCCCAACTAGATCACAATAATATTGGATTCCAGATGACAGCTGTGTGAATATTCTATCAGAATTATGCACAAGAGAATACTGTATCATTCCTTACTCACTTTAGATCCACAGAGTTGGATCAAAGCACTCCATGAAAACATGTCTGGCTGCTGCCTCAAGCAAAATAGCAGGAAGCTTCACTGTAAGATTTAGATGAGTGATTTCAGTGTCAGATATAAGAGCTGGCAAGGCTGATTTATGCCAAGATTATACCACAGCTTGGCCAAACAGCAAGTCAGGCATTATTCTGGAGGAAGGGTAGAAAGAAAAGACTTTTGCACCACTTCATTCAGCAATGACATCAGAGCAGTGGAAATCATGTTTCAGTTCTGTCTACAGGAAAAATAATCAGGCAGCTTTATTTTTAAAATCACGTAATTCCTGTACCTTGTCAAAGGGGTAGAAAGATGAATTTGAAGGGTAAATGGTTGGAGAATCATAATTTTCCTCTCTATTTTGTCATGGCATTAATAGATAATCCATCAAATAATGGGTAACTTAATCAGGACAGACTTGCTGTTTTTAAAGGAGAAGCTTTTCTATCATAACCATTTCTTTTTGGTTGTTCATACTAGAAGAACCATTACTGACAGTGAGTGGTTATTCTTCTCATAATCCTTTACACAAAGTGCCAAGTGTTCTGAGAAAAAGAAAATCTATCATTACCTCTTCTGACACCACACTTCTGTCCCACACTCTAGGGGAGATAATATGATTTACATACTTAAATATTTTGCTGTACTGTGTTTTGCAGTCTGGCAGCTGTTATCAGTTGTTATGATGATCAAATAACACTACAGGAGTTGGTAATGAAGAAGGAAGCAGTACTAGAAGGACAGCAAAGTGTTAGTATTCAGGTTTGGATTAATTTCACAATTCTGTCAATCAATTGCATTCCTGGAGAATCATCTGCAGTTTTAGACTAGATATACTGCTTTTGTTTAATGTGATAGATGACACTGAAGTATGGGATCCTGTTGTCCTCTTTGAGGCTTCTCATTTGAACTTCAATACTTGTACCATTATACCAACTGTTGAAATTGTGTTGGAGTTTTTGTTCTGTTTTCTTAGCAACTTGAATCAGCCATTGCAGCAGTGAAGAAAAAGACAAACGTGCTTTTGGATTATTTGCCTTAATGTATCTACCTTGCTTCTCTTTAAATTTCTCTTTGTACTTTGATCATTGCTCTGAAACAGCATTCTGGTACAACCCCATAAGTATCTAGTATTGCTGAAATGATCAAAGGTCATAGAAATTATCTACCTTCAACAAATTAGTATATGCACCATGACATACACACATAAAAAAAAGATTTATTTGTATGTGTGCAAGTCCTGTGATTTTCAGGCAGAAGAAATTTAAAGTGAGATGAAGGTTTACTTATTTTACACGTTATTGAGAACATATTACAGTATGTAAAATATGGCTAACAGGCTTTTAAATGTACATCAACTTTTGAACTTCAATTAGCTTCTTTTACAGAAGCCTACTGCTGTAAAAGCAAAGGCTGGTAAATCCAGCATGCAATTATTTTTGGGGTTAAACTGACATCTGCTGGTGTTCTGCAATAGTGTGTGTGCAATCAGTGTGATGACAAAACATCCACTATATTCTTTGTACATTTCCACAGTGCTGTTAGCAGCCCTGGTGATGACTCAGTACAGCAGAGAGAAGCTGAACAGTGAATAGAGCAGGTGGAGCTGCTGATCACACCGTGCCACGGGACTAGGATGGAGCAGAGCTCTCGTGGTTACATCCTGCTGCATTTGTGTGTCAGGCTTCTGAAACTGCCATGGAGCCTTTTTTTCCTTATGATTTTTTAAAAACTAGTTCTGTTTATAATCTTCAGGTACACAGCTCATGGGGAAGCAGGGGTGGGGGGTGAGATGAAAAGCCGTATCAGTTTCTAACCACATTTCCTCATGCCTTGAGCTGGCACTGGCTGTGTCCCCCCACAGTCACCGGTGTGCTGCAGGAAGGGAACTTCTGTGAGTGCTAACATGCAGGCAGCAGCTTTGGGGAAGCTCTGTGGGCTTCCTGGGCTCACCCAGGTAGGTCTACAGCTCTGTTCCATTAGACTATGAAATTTGGCACAAAATAACCACACTTGTGTTGGAGATCAAAGGGGCTGAACACAGCTGGCCTTAATTTCTGGTTATTATCAATTTGGCACTCTAGTCTGGTTGTGTTTAATACGAACATCCACAATCACAGATTCACAAATAGTGCTACTTATTGAAGCAACAGGAATACAGATTTGGAATTGCTGTTGATAAATGCTGTTAGTGCATTAGCACCAGCCAATGGTTAATTAAGCTAAGTTAGCTTTGAGCTAAATTAAAAATTCAGTTTTTCATTACACTTCACAGTTATTTAAGCTTAGTTTCACCCATGTACAGTCTGACACAGAAACACAAAACTTATTAAAGAGGCATCTCTCCTTTGGGGAGATGCAAAACCATCCACTTGTCTATGAAATGGGGTCATATTCTCATCCTCTACATGGAGAATTCTAAATATCAATTTTATATTTTCAGATAAATAGAGGTGAGACTGGAGTCAATTATAATTGGTTACCTGTTGCTTCCATCTTAGACAGTGGGGAGGAAGGCACTTTCTCAGTTGCATGCTGATGTATGTTTCATAGGTAAATGAGGGATAATGAGGATTTCAGTTACCTTTGGTCAGGCTGAGTTAGGATTAATGGTTGAATCAAAGGCAGAACAGAGGCATGATACTTCAGTATTGCTTCTTCCTCCACTCAGCTGAGGCAGCAGTAGAGATCATCCAACCTTTGCTTGATCATCTTTATTCGCATCAGCATTTTACAACTGCACATCATCCTCGCAGAATCATAGAACAGTGTGGGTTGGAGGGGACCTTTAAATATCATTTAGTCCAGGACCCCTGCAATGAGCAGAGACACCTTTCAGTAGACCAGGTTGCTCAGAGCCCTGTTCAACCCGGCCTTGAATGTTTCCAGGGGCATCCACTGCCCTTCTGGGCAAATTGTGACAATGGTTTACCACCTACATTATAAAAGCCTCCTTTTTTAATAGCTCATCTAATCTAAACTGACCCCTCCTTCCATTTAAAATCATAATATCCAGGTTGTAACAGATCCTGCTAAAGTTTGTCTCCAATTTTCTTATAGGTCCCCTTCAAGTACTGCAAGGAACAGTAAGGTCATTCTGAAGCCTTCTGCAGGCTGCACATCTCCAGCTCTCCCAGCCTGTCTCCACAGCGGAGGTGCTGCAGCCCTTGGCACATCTTCATGGCCACCTCTGGACTTGCTTCAGCAGCTCCACACCCTTGTAATGCTGGGGTCCACAGACCTGGATGCAGCCCTGCAGGTGGAGTTTCATGAGAGTGGAGCAGAGAGACAGAATCCCCTTCCTTGGTCTGCTGGCCACACATCTCACAGGACCAGATTTCTACTTCTAATACGGCCTGCTGGGTGTGGACAAGGGGGCTTAGGCCCTGTCTCCATACCAATGTGTGAGTACACTCTCTACTTCACTGAGGCACTGGGCTGCGAGCTCTACATGTTAGCCCAGACACCATGAAGGGCTTAAGCCTCACTCAAGTCAAGTGTAATATAAGCAAGTGCCTCAATTCATCCTTGCCCAACCAGCCTCATCAATTCTCCATAGCAAACCTGCCAATTTTCCACAAGCTTGTCACTGAGAATCAGGAATAAAACTCCTTAACACCAATGTAGTATTAAGAGGCAGGGCTTTACTTTTTATGGTGCCTGATGGACAGGATAACTCTGCCTAGGTGCACTCTTGGCTCAAGGTGGTACAAGTATTTATTAGCAAGGATATACATATTCCTCAGTTACAGTTTGTTACTTTAGGTGGCCACAGAGCCCATTGCCTGTGGGCTGATTTGTTCCACTGACCACTACCCAACGTTCCATTAATTGTGACTTCTGTGTAATTTTCCACACACTCACAAGTGCTGTGGTGACCTGGTCAGCCACAGGCTGGCTAAAGCTGATGCTTCTTTCACCAAGTGCCATCCAGCAAAAGGACTGGAAAGGCAGAATTAGCAAATGGTGAGCAGGGTGAGAAGGAGGATGGATAGTGAGAGGCAACACACTCACGTACCAGTAAATGGATGCCAACTGCCTACTTGGACATTTGGGGGAAACAGTAGTAGGGCAAAAAGGAGAAATGTTACTGGGGTCCCAAAGGAGGAGGATGGGCCTCCTATTATGTGATTTCTTGATAATGGTGTAAATTTATACATCTCTAAGTCTAGTTCTAATCTCAGTGCTGATAAATCACACTCCACACTCCTCTCCCTAAATTGGGGGAACTGGTGCATTCATGCCCTCAATACTCTCAACATCTGATGACATCCCCAAGCACCCATACTTGCAGGTGATTCAACAGATTACTAAGACCGCAGAGCTTCCTGTAGGGTTTATCATCTCTTGGGTAAACTTCTTTCATCCTATGAAATCTGACTCCTTGCTCCAGGATGGATTTGAATTAAAGCTTTATGTGTGTTCCTTAGGGCAAGGTTCAAGAAGAGATTTAAATACAAAACTAGGACTTTGATGGATTTTAGATGTTTTCAGCCAAAAGGCCTTATGAACTGTCCCTGCTGATAACCCACAGGGGTTATCAAGTCCCTTCAGTCTAAGGTAGATTCACACAAACCAGCGTGTGGAGCAATCCCTTTTGAAGCTTGTTTAGGGATCCGGCCATAATTTACTTTTGTGTTATGCTGGAGCTGGATAAGAGGAACAATTGACATACTCTCCTGTTTTCCAAAGACTGAATCCAATTCAATTGCTTGTAAAGGCACTACCTAAAATCACGGAATTTTCAACTTGAAAGTTTTGTTGATAATTTTATATATTCTTGTATGTTGTCTGAAATATCTGATCTGGTAAGGTAAAGGGCACTGTAGAATTAGAGAAGTGATTTCCTTGCAGTCTTACAGAACGTGGTGAGCAGCTGAGCTGCTGACGGGGCAGTTGAAGATTACTGGTTCAGTCTGAGCGAGCTCTTGGCGAAAGCCGCGGAGCTCTCGATGGCCATGACTGCAAAATGCGCCAGGAGTGCCTGTACTTCCACAGACTCTTCCTCCTTCCCGTCCTGCCCAGACACGCCGCTGCCAGGAGCCGATGGCTCGGGGGAAGCGGCCGAAGAGGATCGCGGGCAGGGCCCGGCCGGGGCCAGCGGAGCGTCCTCCCGAGCAACCCCCGCGGCGCCTGCTCGCGGCTCTGGGGGAAGGGGAGGAGGAAACGCGGGTGGGGACGGGACGGGACGGGACAAGCCCTGGTGACGGTGGCCGCGCCCGGGCGAGCGCAGACGGGAAGAGAGGCGAGGAGGGCTGGCGGGCACGGCTCGACACGGTAAGGGCTGTGCCGCGCCGCCCGGAGCCTGGTGGTGCGGCGGGCAGGGCAGAGCGGGGCGGCGGGAGGGCTTTGCCGCTCTGCCGGGGCCGCTCCCGGGCCCGAGCGCTGCCTTCCCCGGGCCGCTCCCAGTTCTCCGACGCGGCTGCGGGGAGGGGGAGAAGCCGCGGCTCTGAGGCTGGTCCCGGCCCGCAGGAGCCCCCGGGGCACCGAGGGCAGGTTGGGGCTTCGAGGGCCAGCGGTGTCCTGAGCGGCGCAGTACCGGTCCCGGTCCCGGGACGCTCCGGGAGAGGCCGTGGGCGACGTCTCCTGCCTTCGGCGATACGGGCGGGGGCCGAGCGAGGCCGGAGTTTCGCTTTCCCAAGTGTGTCAGGCGGAAGGTGGCTCTTTCCTGAGGGAATGCTCTAGGGATCTTCGCGGCTGCAGCTCCTCTCGGAGCGGCCCTGCCCTGCCCCGGGGAGGGGGTTACTCGCAGGATGAAACCACTCACAGGATTATTCCAAAACTAGTGATTACTTGATAAAAGTAATACTGTAGCCTCTGAAATCGCTCCTGCCGGTGGAGCACACCGTGCTTCTTCTTTTACTTCTTCTACTTTTACTACTATTCTTCTCCAGTATAGAATTCAATGTGACCACAGTGCCATTGGTTCTTCCTGAAATAATATGTCAGTCTTTCTTGTTGTGATTACTGGATTTTATTCTCTCATAAATGCCTGGGAAATTTAAACAAATTTGAAATAGTATTTCTCAGCAGGTTGGTAAACTTGGAAGTCGTCCAGAGTTCAGACAAAGTTGGTGGTCCAAGAAGGTGCTGTGTTAGGGCTTTGCACTGCAAAAATCCGAGTGCTCTGATAAACGTGTAAATCCTGCTGGGTTGTTACAAGCCTTCAACCTGTATTTCACTCTCGGTGTTGCTGACCGGTAGCTGTCTTTGACTCTGATGTGCAGGGAGCCCTCTAAACTACCCCTGGTGTTGGAGGGCAGTTTGGGATTTCTAGTGAAGAGGACTGCATAGGAATTGTTTAATTTAAGGATTAAATTGAGTCAAGTTGTATCAAGAGATTAAGGGAAGGGCATCAACAGATTTGTTTGGCCAGACTAGGTTAGGGTAGCTGTAATTGGAAGATGTTCTTGATGGGTTTTTGTTTGGTTGGTTTTTACATACCAAGCAGAGAGGTGGACTATTACCTTATTTTTCCCTCTTCCCCAGCCTAATTTTCAAGACCTGGAGTGTGAAGCACATTTGCACAGGCTGTATGAAGTGATGGTTCAAATATCTCTTCAGAGTTGACATTTAAAGCAGAGGGGACTTTAGAAAAATGAAATTGAAAAACTGAAGTTGTGGTTACATCTACAGTATTCAGTAATTTGAAAAGGCTTTTTTTGTAGTCCCGATGTCATCTTGATGTTTATTAAGAATTTTTGTTTCAATAGATAACTTCAAAGAATTCATACATGGTTTTAGTTTTTTACCATTCACTGTAGTACTTTTTGTACATGTTATTTGTGCTACAGATTTGAAACTTCAAAAAAAGAAAAGGAATTCCACAAAGTGCTGTGAGGACCTGAGACCTGTTAATGATTGTCTACAGAAAAAGGAAAAGAAAGTGCAGAAAAAGCACAGTGATCACTTTTAAACTGAAATGGTTGTTCAAAACCATTTGGTGGTAGGAAATGAACATGCAATGTAATTTAAAATAAGTAAATATCAATACTTGAAGTGCTCATGCTGGAAGTTATATCATTTTGAAATCTGTGAAAGGGTGTCATTCAGTTTCTTACACCTTGCTTGTCAGTGAAGCAGAGCTGAGCAGCCGAAGTAGCTGTGTGTTTAACCCCGCCTGGCAACTGAGCACCACACAGCACCCCTGAAGAAACTGGACAGGTGTGAGAAAACTCATGGGCTGAGATAAGAACTGTTTCATAATTGAAATAAAATAATAAGAAAAGTAATTACTTAATAGTTGTAATGAAGAGGAAACTAACAGAGGGGAATACAATCCAGCAAGTGAAGCAAATGAGAGCAATTGCTCACCAGCAACCAACCAATGTCCAGCCAGTCCCTGAGTAGTATTTCCCTCCCAAAAACCTTCATGGTTTTATTGCTGAGTGTGATGCTTTATGGTCTGGAATATCCCTCTGGTCAGCTGGGGTCAGCTGTTCTGGCAGTGTCCACTCCTGGCTTGTACATCCCCCGCCAATACCAGCACACCAAGTGGGAGCAGTAGATTGTGATTCAGCTCTGCAGTTTGGTCACAAGGAGAAAACTTCTCTTTTCTAAAGAAAACAGAAGATCAGTGTTTTTTAAAGGTATAGCTGTGAAATACTTGTTGCTACAAAAACTTACCGAGTTTCAACATCTTCGACTGCTGTCCTGTTTCCTCTTCATTCTGCCAAAGCTGCAGTGTGAGTTTGAGAAAAGTGGGAGGGAGCAATGTTTGTCTCAGGCTTACCACAGTTACTGCTCCAGCACCTGTAGGCAGGCATGTCTGTTATTCTGTACCAGCTCCTGGCCAGAGGGCTACTATAAAACCCACACTTGATTGAGTACACAATTTCCTTTGTGATACACCTTTCCACATTTCTGCTAATCTGCTAGGAAGACTGTGAGATTCCTGAAATATATAAACTGGTTATATAAACTGGTTGGTGTTTGCTGGTGTATCCCCATGCCTCCAGTGCAGCTGATAAGTCCTGTGTAACCTGGAAGAGTGAACAAACCTGTGACAAGTTCTTTATGGGAGTGTTTATAGACTACACTGAAATCCTGATGAAAGCTGTATTGTGTGAGGAAGGTAATCATCAGTATTCCAGGGACTTTTCCATGCTCTGGGAGAGTGGAAAGGCTTGTGTCATTGTTGGGGACTTGTGTGCTGGGTCTCACCCAAGCTTTGTGTGGATGGAGTGACAGCAGTCCTAAACAGACACACCCAAAATTCTTTCTCTTTGCATGTTGTCTTTTCTACCTGTAAATTGCATCAGTGCAATTTCCCTTCTTTTATTCATTGTAGTTCTATGGGTAATTGGAGCTCCTATATAACCTTCATAGCACCATAGAAGTAATATTCCAAATATTACTGGGTTGCCTTTCCCAGACAGTACTGAGTGAAAAGATGTGCATGTGTACAGAGGATCGTGTGTGTGGCAGCAGAATGGAGTGTGGCTCTTGGAGAGCTGTCTGATGGTCCCTAGGAGGAAGGGATAAAGGGAGATGCTTGGTCAGCATTGATGCCACGAGACCTTGTTCCACAAAGAAAATGGTGGGCAGACTACAGGAAGTGGGTAGGTGGGAAGGAGGAGAGGAAGTCTGCATTGAACCCACAGTAGTTTCTTGGCGGTGGTCAGCATTCCTATCCTCTGCAACAAAATAACAATTGGTGGAGGAAAATTTGCCCTGCCCTCATTTAAACATTGCTAAGAAGCAAAAATAGCAAGGGTAGATATATTAGATGTATTTGATAGTTGTAAAAGCTTTGAGTTCAGTTGGACATGCTTAATTGTTTGGTTTTCTTTTTCCATCAATATAATTACTTCTTCTTTCAAATTACAGCAGAGGTAAATAGTATTTTTAAAATGTTGAAGTTTCCCCACAAATCAGGCTCATGGTGGTTAGCAGCTACCATGTGGCCTATCATACTGTTCTGTTTTTCAGGTAAACAAGAGAGATTAGAAATAGCGTTGTCGGAGAATTATGAGACTTAGACTGTTTTGAATACAAATAAAGATGCCCCACCTCCCTGCTTTAGTAAGAGATATTATTTAGTAAAAATACTTTATAAAGGAAGAATTGGTGTTGGGGCAAAGTGTAAAAAATTCCCAGTGAAAAGGAATTGGGAAGTAGGCAACAACAACAGTGAAATCAAGATTAATATTAATACTATCAGAAACAAATACCAGCCAACTAATTTTATGCTGGTAAAAGTCCCTTTTAATCTAGTTATCTTCTTGCTGTTGAGTTGAGCCTAATTATTTTTCAATTGCTATTAATAAAAAATACCTTTTGTTTATGATTTTCTCTCTTTTATGTTTTAGATATAATGTCTGCTGCAAGTGCCAATCCTATCCCATCTGCACCACCTTCTTATGATGAAGCTGTAGGATTCAATGTGAACTATCCTCACCCCTATCCCATCCCTGGGCCTGGACAGAAGCCAGATGGGAAGGGAACAAACCTTCCCCCACACATGGGACAGCCTCCACCAGCAAATAACCCCAGTAAGCCTCCAGAACTCTTCTGTACCTCATGTTAAGGTGGTGTCAAAGTGGTTGTATAATAGGTATTGTTAGAAGACGAAAAATTGTGGTTCGTAGGTGTTCAATGCCTGCCAAAAATACTTTTGAAGAGAATAAGATTAATCAATTCTTGTGAATCCCTCAGTGTGCAGTGATATCAATAATAACATTTGGGTTTCTGCAGTTTTTAGTGCAGCTTTATTTTTAAGACAGTGTATTTCTGTATTAGGAAATTCTATGGTTATTTCTGTGTGTCATTGTGGATTTCATTGTTCTGAGCCCTGAATATTTCAGTTATACCTGGTTTAGAGGAAGTTGATTGCTATTCTTTTTTCCTGTTCCTCATGGAGTAACCACCCATTTCTCTGCTCAGTTACTGTTCAGACAGTGTACGTGCAGCAGCCAGTAATGTTTTATGACCGCCCAGTTCAGATGCGCTGCCCTTCCTGTAACCAGGTGATAGTGACACGTCTCTCATACGACTCAGGAGCTTTAACCTGGCTGTCATGTGGTGGCCTCTGCCTGCTGGGGTAAGTCAACTCCAATTTGCACTTTTACCTTGACTTTTTTTAGCTCTAACATAGAGCTAAACAGAGCTCCCAGCTTTTCTTTCTCTGTGTGGGACCTGAGCCTTCGTGCTTCAATTAGCCTACATCTGTATCTGTGTCCTATCAGACCTTAAAGCAGTTCTGGAACATTACAGTAATGGACTCCATAGCCATGTGTGTTCTTCCTAAAGCTTATGGCACTACATTTTACTGATTGCTTTTGAACAAAATACATTTTACCTTCTTGTGTGTATAAAAGTGATAAAGCAGTGTTTTTCTCCTTTTTTTGCCTTTGCAGGTGTATAGCAGGCTGCTGCTTAATTCCCTTCTGCATTGATGCCCTAAAGGATGTGGATCACACCTGTCCAAAATGCAGTGCTCTTGTTGGCTCTTACAAACGTTTATAGGCAGTGTTTATACATTGATTGATGAAGTTGTTTAGCACCTCTACAAGCCTTCTCTGAAGCTTTATGGAGACTTTCCATTTTTTCTGTGCATCCTGTCACTGGAAACCAATAAAAAGTAATGTTTATTGCTAGATGGTTTGAATACACAATTGCTTGAGAGGAGTCTCACTTAGGTCTGTGAAAAGCATACCTAATCTGTATGGGCCACTCACTCCAGCACCAATGGAGAGCAATGGAGTGTTTCCCTTTTTGCTTAATACAGAATGGGTTGGTGATATTCTTCAGTTAATCTTGTCTCAAGCGTGATGCAAATTGTGCTTGCATTGAGACTGTAAAATCTCAGCACAGAACAAGAGGAGGACATGTATGGAGAACTGTTCAGTCTCATGCTTTGGCAGCAGAACTGTTTATGAACTTGCAGGGAGTTGCCTCAGAGACAGGTGCTCCTCTTTGAAAAAAGAAATCTCTTGTTGTCATCTTTTCATGAGCACTAGAATTCATTTTAAAACTTTTGTAGCTTGAAGAGAACCAAACCTGAAGGCTTCTTCCTTCTTGGAGGTAGCTTTTCCAAATGGACAATTCAGGTAGTTGTGCAAAAATAGTGAATGAATCTAGAATCTGAATTTTCTTGCCAGTTTCAAGTCTAGTCATGTCTGTAATCTGAAGTAAAGATGTTCATATAGAAGATACTTGATCAGTGGTTTTTGTTAGGCTGGAGGCTTTCTTAACTGCTGATTGAAAGTCTGTGAAGTGTTTACTTCATGCCAGTGGAAATGCCCAGAGAGCCTTGGTTAGAGCATTGGAAAACTTCCTTGTACATTTACGTAACTCAGCTGATTGACCATAAACAAACCTCAGCCTTATCTTAAGGCTCAAATTCTACCTGAAACAAATAAATAAAACACCCGGGCTTTTAGTTGTTGATCTGCTCATTAATTATTGTTTCTTTATTAAAAGGTAAAATGTGTGTTAAGGAGTTTCTCTGATTTTTCTTAATTAAATGAAAGATGAGTTCTGCTTTTAGAAACTTTAGCTGGATATGCTTATTTAAGATGATAATCACAAAAAATTAGGGAATGAGGCTCTGAAGGTTAAAGTAGTTTCTGTGTCATATGCAACTGGATCAAACAACATTTTAATGCATATTACCGAATCCAAATCACAAAATCAACTGGGTTAGAAAAGGCCTTTGAGATCATCATATCCAACCTGTGTCCTAATGCCACCTTATCAACCAGACCATGGTGCTGAATGCCACACACAATCTTTTCTTAAATACCTCCAGGGACAGTGACTCCACCATCTCCCTGGGCAGCCCATTCCAAAGTCTGATCACACTTTCTGGAAAAATCGTCCTAATGTCCAACCTAAATGATACCTGTCTAGAAAAGGAAGACAGGTGTTTAAACAAGGCTGTGTTGGTAAAACTGCATTAATATCTGTAAAAGTAAAAAGCTAAAATAAATATAAATAAAAAAGACTGCATTTACTGTTCTCGCCAAATGTGCCTTCTGTATATATTTGGTGTAAGTTAGTTTTTCGAAAGTCTTTCAACACTTTATGTTTGAAATCCAGTAATTTGTAAATCATGTACAATCTCTAGGCCTTGTCTTAATTAGGTTTTGTAAACTGATGCTGTTGTGAGCCAGTCTGCAAGTGATTTAAGAGCTTCCTTCTGTATTTGGAAAAGGTTTCTGGTCTCCTCATGCCATAAGAATGTACATCAGGAGCTATTCACTGGCTCTTGATGTACAAGAGGATGATGGAGATAAAAAGCTGGTGGTTTTGTAGCTTTCCTTGCTGATGACGTGGTACCAACAAGTGCTTTTGTCTGCTAGTGCACCACCATAGTGCTCTCTGTGTTCTTGAAGGGCTTGGGTGATGCTGCATTAAATTTTCTGCTCCGGTGACACAAGCAAGTCCTGTGCTTTACTGGATGTCACAGAAAATGTGCTTCTTGTCAGTTTATTGTCAGAGCAAGACAGAAAGATGGAATGAAGCTCGCAGTGTTTCCAAAATTGGGATTTGCTTGCATGGTAGGAAGGATTTTTAATTCTTTTAATCCCATGTCAGTCTGGTCTGGATAATCCTGCTATATATTCATTTGGTAAGTCTTCTAGTTGTTATTACCTTAGCTCCCCTTTTCTCTCCAAAGTGATGGTTGGAAAATCTGAGGTGGTGGCACCAGAATGCAAAGCACCAAAAAGAAATTAATTTTGATTTATGTGGACAGTCTGTTGATTCTCTTTAAGTTCCTTGTATGGACTGAGAAAAGGACACAGTGTTGGCAGCTCTTCCTTCCAATTCAGCATTCTGCAAGGCTTTCTGTTGCCCCTTCTGTAGCTGTGTTTCCTTAAATGCAAAGCCTGTGTTTGTTCTCTTGTGTATGGAATAATCTACAGACTGTGCCTAAGTAGCCTGCTTTGTTAAACCCACCTTGGACAAACAAATGCAGGATATAACTTGCTTTGTGTGAAAGCACTTTGTGTTTGATTATGTTGAAATTACTGTTTATTTTTAAAACTGACTCTATTTAAAATAAAACCTTTTCTTTCCTATCTACTGCTTGTAATTGGAAAATTATAATATTTGGAATGTTTCCAAACACATGGATGGCTGAAATGTTAAAAGAAGAAAAATAATTACGGGGAGAAATTTTTCAGAGTCTCACCTGAAAAAGTCTCTGATATATGGCACCATCTGCCTTGCAGACCAACTGTCCCACACAGAGCCACACTGAAAATGTGCTGTTTTCCTGCAACCCAGGCTCTAGAAATATTTTTTCAGTTAAAACTTCTGAGTAAAACTTTCACTTGCAATGCAACTAAACAAACACATCCACGTTCACATACCAGGAATATATATCAAATATCACTGTATTCAATAGGAAAGAATCCCTGTTAATCATGTGAGAATACCCTACTTTCTTTCAATATTTTCTATATTTCTTTCAATATTCTTTCTATAGTTTTGGTTGGTTGGGGTTTTTTTTTTTTGAGGTGCAGAAAGCACAGGAAGGCAAGGTTAGAACTTCAAACAAGTTTGTTTTAATGCATTAATACTTATTATATTTATTAAGCAATTTTAGGGTTATTTTGGAAGTGAGTGAGTTTTGTATGAATAGTTTTTCCTTGGTAAGGTAAGATACAGAAGCAGCAATGCTGGCTTTATGGACTCAAGCTGTTTTCACATAAAGAAGAAGCACAGGCCACCTGAAATCCTCCAGCCTCACATTACAGATGCAGGTAAAACCTCCCCTACACCCACCTTCATGAGCTTTCCAGGATGACTTTGCTTTCTGTTACAATTTGACAGTGTTATTTTCATTAGGCTTCTATTTTTATTACACAGAACTTGCACAATGTTCAAATTCTGATGAGGCTTGATCCAGAAAGAAATAAAACTTGTTTTGTCATGCAAAGAGGATCCAAAATAAAAGTTGTTAAAACAAGTAAAAGGCAGCTGATAGCCCTACAAGAGGGAGTTAAGCGAGTTCAGAGTGGTTTCAAAAAGCTGCTATTTATTGCAGTGTTTGTGAGAGCACTTCTGGTAGTCTAACCACAAGGGGTTTTTTTAAGAAATTCTAGTTAATTTTAGGAAAAAATCAAACCTAGCTAATTATTATTCATAACTGAACAGCAGGAGGTCAGTAATGGAGTATGCAATAATGTCATCCTCAGAGTAAAAATGAAGAAGTGCAAGTCCTATCACCAAGGTGTAGTTTTTATAGTTCAGGTTATTGCATTTTATAGCAAATTAACTTCTGTGTTCCTGTTTGCTTCATAAGATCCTGCAATGTGATATGAGCTTATTTTTTTTAGAATGACTTTTAATGTATTTTTTGTGAGATGAATACTCTCATGTATGATATGCTGGGTGTGAATCCAGTATAAAAATAAATTTGGCAATGAGCATCTTAGTACTTTTTCAAACCAGGACACTAAAAGGTGCATGTGAAACCTACTGATGTCAAAGGAAGTACTTATAACCACTTAAAAATTATTTTTGCTGGGTTGTTAATTTAGTTTTGTTTTTTATTCTTTTTTTAAGAACTTGAAAATGTAATTTCTGAACAGATAGTTGTGTGGCCTGGAGGTGCTGAAAGTAGCTGTGCCTAAGCTGAGAATAAACCAAGAGTGGGTAGGTGGCTTTTTGAAAGTCCTTTTGTGGTTGGCTGTTTTGCTTCACACCACAGCTTTGTCTTTGTAACAAAAAATTACCCCCAAAAAGCAGCTTCAGTTAGCTCCGGAGGACCATGGCATTAACAGGGGGTATGATGGACACTGCTCTAGGACTTAAAGCCACAGTGCACCTGAATGTGACAGCAAGGGATTCACAAAATCATTTGGGGGAAAAAAGACAAACTCAAAGCAACTTCCATCTCTTGCTCCACACAGCCTCTGAAGTACCTTCTCCTGATGCTACTCTGAGTGCTCTGTGTCTTGGTAACAAGAAGATTTTTTTTTTTTTTTTTTACTCTATGATAACAGAATCATAGAATGGCTAAGGTTGGAAAGGACCTCTGAGATCACTTAGTCCAACCTGCCGGCTCCACCTTTGAGCCGTGTCCTTAAGCACCACCTGGACATTTTCTGAATGCTTCCAGGGATGATGGGTCCAGCACTGACCTACACAGCCTGTTCCAATGCCTGACCACTCTTTCAGGCAGCTGAGAGGGAAAGGTCCCTCCTGAGACTCCTTTTCTCCAGGCCAAGGCCCCCAGCTCCCTCAGCTGCTGCTCATCAGTCTTGATGAGGAGCTCCGCTGCACGTCTCTGGTCACGCTGCCGCAGCTCGATGTCCTTCTTGTTGCGAGAGGCCCGCAACGCGACACCGGACTGGAGGTGCGGCCCCATCACCCCGTTTCCCCGCAGCCATCGCTCTGCCCGCACTAGCCCCGGCTGCTCCTCGGCGCTCGGAGCCGAGTTTGGAGACGGTCCGCCGGGGAGCGGCCGCTACCAGAGCCCTGGGGCGGGCAGGTGGCCCCTCCATCGCTTAACTTCGGCTGGCAAAGCGCCCTGGAAAGCGTTGGTGCCTCGCAGCGCATTGGCTGCGTTTTCCCCACAGGTGGGGGGCGTTCGTGCCGGCGGTGTGTGAGGGGGGCCCCGGGACATGCCCGGTGCTGTGAGGGGGGCCCCGGGACATGCCCGGTGCTGTGAGGGGGGCTCTGGGACATGCCTGGCGCTGTGAGGCGTCCCCGACCTCGCGCTGCAGGTGGTGCCCGGTGCTGTGAGGGGCACACCGACCGCGGGCTACGGGACGTGCCCGGCGCTGTGAGGGGAGCTCCGGGACATCCCCGGCGCTGTGAGGGCCCCCGGCCGCGCGCTCAAGGCGGTGCCCGGCTCTGTGAGGGGCACCCCGGCCACGGGCTCGGTTCGGGGCCGTAACCAGGCGGAGCTCCCGGACATGGGAGGTCTGCGAGCGCAGGGAGGCTGGGTGCGGCGAGCACACAGGTGGGTGTGGGACCCTGGGCAAGGGCACTTCCCTCCTGTTAGGGCTAACGTCAGTGTTACGATAATATTAATTTAGTATTATTTGTGGGACCTATACAAAGCGGACTTTGCCAGTTTGTAAAAGCTCAGGCTTTCTTGGCAGTAATGGCAAAAGTTCTCTGGTGTCCATAGACAGGCTTACCCTATTGTGTGATAGATGGTACTTTTTATTAAATTCATTTTCCAAACTTCAGTACCATATCCATTAAAATGGATGGATACTTTGCTGAGACTTACAGCCAGAGTGGGTCTCTAGTGTGTCATTAAACCAGTGTGTTTGCAGCATGTGTGTCAGATTTTCTTCAATTTTTTACTATTATCTAGGACAGCAGTATGCTGGAAATTTCTCTTCAGGAGGTTCTTTTTCTGCCTGTTTTGGGGGTGGTGTTTTGATATTTTAGAAAAAGCTCACCTGGAGTTAGGTAGGAAAAAATGCTTAAGAGATATTTTGTCTTGGGCTCCATCCTGCAATAGCCAATCACTGCATGAGGGATGCACCTGAGTCAAGTGCACAGGACACTTATGTGATACTTTACCTTAAAGATTTTACTTCAATGTGCATTTAGATCCTAGCTGCTATTCAGGCATTTAATTCAGTATTTAGATGTTTCAATAAAAACTGCCCCAAATCTGTGCTCTGCTGAAAACAGCTGTTTGAAATATTTATGTCAAAAAAAGCCTTAGAGTTTTGTTTGTAAATTTCCTTGTTCTTGGGCCTATGAAATTGTCAAGATTCGAGCACGCTCAAATTTATAAATTCTTGACTGTTCTCATAGTCCTCCCATAAGATATTTTTCTTCTTTTTTAAAACGTATAGTTTCTTCCCTAAGAAATGGGAAGCTACAAGGTTAAAACTTGAAATTAAAATGTAAATTAGTTTATTTTAGAAGCCCAAGGTGCTCTCTGCACTGGAACCAGTGTCAAGATAAAACAGAAATTCTCGCTAATTTCAGTGTTGTTTTACTGTCTTTGATGCAAATTTTATGCTTTAAAGTTTTTTTTCCATAGCTTTGTGAAATATGTTGAAAAATCTTATTACATAAACAGTTAAAAGTCAGACTGGTGCAGAACCTGTGCAATAGTAGTGATTTAAGAAAAGAATTGTCACAATATAATAATTTTCTGGTAAACTCATCATGTTTTTATGTTCCTGCCCAGCTATTAACTTTCCTGCTTCTATCCATATTGCTGATAGTAGACCAAGAGTTGGATGACTGCTTACATGAAGTACATACTGTGCCCAGATGAGCTGTAGTCTTAAATGAAAAATTAGAATGAGTACCAGACTGAGTAGCTTAGCAGAGTAAAAATGGCAAACTCAGCAAGTAATTTTCCACAAAGAAATCTCTGAAGCAGTTTCAGAATAAGAATTTTCTGAAAAATCACTGTAAATTGATTTGATTTCTTCTGAAGGCAGAACAAAACTTTCTCAGTTAGTGCTTTGTACTGGTTCTAGGAAATTTGAGCTGCTGTGTGAAATATGTAGGTTTTTTGGTTTTTTGGTTTTTTTGTTTTTTTTTTTTTAAATTGAGTTTCAAACCTAGACTGACTCTGAGTTTGACATTTGGCAGGTCAGGGATTTTGATAGAGGGTCCCAGATTACATCTTGGAGTATTTTATTAACTCTTTAGACTGGAGTTGCTTGCTCTCACCTTTTTTAGTCATTGATGTTTGCAAAGCTCACTTGACAATTTGCTTTCTCTTTGACTTTTGTAAGCATTTCATGAGCAAGTGTTATATGCTGGAGGAAGCAAGTGCTGGAAAGAGGCTGTAGCAGCACAAACCTAGCAGGGGAGAGTACCAGTGACTGGGATTGTATTGAGATTTATCCTTGTGACTCTGGTTTGCAGTGAGTAGTAGCTCAGCCTAGACCCGAGGGCTTGCAGCAGGAGGAACCAAGCATTTGCCTGCCCACAGGCTTCCCTTGGGAGGGGCTGGCACACAGGCACAGCTGGGTTGTGGCTCATGGGCTCAGTGTGCATGGGATGTGTGGGAAGAGCCCCGGGCCTGGAAGAGGGGTCTGCCTGGAAGGCCTGTGTCTGATGTGTTGTACAAACCTGATTGGTAGCAGAAGGAAATGGTTCCGTGGTTTTGTGTGTTATTTACACACAATTTCGCCCATTTGAGGTTTGGGATTTGTTTGGTGGGATGTGCTGCCTCCCATGAACTTGCTTACTCCCCATGAAAACACCTTCCCTTTACTCCCAAAGCTTTGGCTTTCATCTGTGTACTTTTTGGTTGATTGTCAAGGAGTGATTGCTAGGGTGGCATTAACATTTGTTAATTTAGTTTCAATTCAGTGCATGGGATTGTTCTGAGCATTTGCTCCATTATGATGCCATATACCTATTTTTTTTTTTCCGTGCAGTTTTGTGGGATTTCTAATAGATTAACTTCTCCTTCTCTCTTTTGCAAAAAGGCTGCAATGCTGTTGGGGATGGGATCAGTGGTGATATATCTGTCTCTTCCCCCTTACCACAACCTCCCCCTCCCCTCTGCAGGCTGCCCCTGTCAGAGCCCCTCCTCTGGCAGGAAGAGGGGAGTTGAAATAGTGAGCTCCTGCTTTGTGAAGGAAATTTTCTTTCAGTGCCTTGCTCAGAGGTGCCTTTGAGAGCAGAACTGATGTGTTTTTGTTAGCTTCTGGTCTGAGGAGATGATTTCGATGGCCACAGGGTTGCTCGCCATCATTTTACTCTGTGCTGTTGTGGCTGGAGCTTCAGGGAGTAAGTAGAAGAAATTTTTCCTCTGCTAAGATTGATCTCTCTCAAAGCAGAATATTCCTACTAAAAAATGTTCTCACTGGCAGAACTTCAGAGACTTATGTTACAGCTTGTAGGTTTGCATGAATTCTTGTAGCAGCTTTGTCTGGATTTTTAGTGTAGTGTAGCAGTTTGCTTTGCTGAGCTCTTTGGGTGGTACTGGGCACGTGGGAGAGCACCCTCCTTGGAGAGGATGCATTAAATATTGCATCTTCCTTCAGCATTCTGGAGAAAGCAACAGAAATAGTGAGACTGTGTCAGTCTGTATACTTGGTAGAAAAAACTCTCTTGGATTTATTAATTTGTTTTGAGGACCATGCTTTGATTTCAGTAATTTCACTGAAGTTCAGAAGCAGCAGGGCTGTGTTGAGCTGCACACAAATTTGCAGCACTTTTCTGTTCTGTTACCTGTCATTGCAGGATCCTCAGAGAGGTTAAGTTATGGAGCTTCCTGTTTTGCAGAATGCGCAGGTGAGTAAAACAAGATAAGGAAAGAGGAATTTGAAAACATGCACAGGGATATTGTGTTCTGAGAAGAATGATACTTATCTCTGAGTGATCAGCATTCATGGAAGTAGCAGAGAAGTTCCATCAAGGTTTACCAGGTCCACACCTGCCTGAAGTTTGCATTCTGTGAACTCTGAAAAACTCCTAAGCATTAGAGCTGAGCAAAGGACTAAACCAGTGTGGGACTAAGCCCACCCATGAGCATGAAGAGCAGATCTATTTCGTTTTGCTATGGTGAAGGTCCTGCTTTGGTGCTCTCTGAAAGGTGTCGAAAGAGCATCATGCTCTAAATGCATTACATTTCTGCTCTGCCCTTGGAAATTAACTTCTTGCCTTGCAGGAAATTGTGAGGTTATGTGCTTGGGAGAGGGGAAGTCTTTTCACCCTCCCTACAGGAGCTATGGCTGGCATGCAGGGTGTTATCAGAAACCCAATTCTTTCAATTGAAAGTCCAAGTGGGAACAGTCTGAATATCCTTCCTTTTATTTAGCTGATTTCCATGGCTGAAAGATTAAAAGATAGAAAAAAATAGAAGGGGAAGTTTAATAGGCTAAAAACACACCCCCTTTTTTTGTTTATTTCCTAGGACACAGTGCATCATACTTCCCCAAAAGAGGTAGATACAGCTACAGGTATTCAGCAGTCACCAACACATTCCTGCAGGGAAATAGTTACAAAAGCAGTGGCATCTCTCTGGAGAGCACAGTGATCATTGAAGTATTGGGGAATTGCCAGATGGTTTTGAAAGTAAGTATTGTCATAATTGTTTGAGCGATTGAGATGAGCTAATGTGGAATCTTATTTTTCTTTGGGATTATTGCTACATTTCAAAAATTTGTTTTTCTTGTAATTAAAAGCCAGTTTGATTCTGGATCTCATAATTAGAGTTGCAGTATTTCTTTGATGCACCGCAACTTGAAATTAGGTATTTCCCAGTTTTAAAAGGCAGATTAAGCAATAATTGGGTTTTTTTCTAAGTGACACAACAGTTTCACGGTTTTGTTATAAGAAGTACAGAACTGGAGGTAAAGGCAGTCCTTGAAAGGAACTTGGTTTACTTTAAAGCACTTTCATATCTGCAGTAATAATTTTAAAATAGCAAGCATTTTAAAGAGAACTTGAGAAACTTGTATGATGTGCTGCATTGGTGCCATTCCTAGCCCAGTGTAAAATTCAATCTTGTACCACTCCATTCATCACAACAGGAGATCTGTCTCTCAGTGACAAGAGCAACAGGGCAGTTTCAAACTGCAGAGCTTCTCCTAGGGTTAGCCCTGTGGTAGGCCAGGTGGAGAACTACAGGGCCAGCAAGGAAAATCAACTTCTCAGCTGCCTGGGTTTTCCTTCAGGTTAGCAGAGGGGATAATTCACTGGTTTTGCTTTAGTAGACATGTGTCCACTAAATACACACACGCAAGGCCAACAAAGAAGAGCACAGTTATCCCTGTCCTAGCACATGGATAAAAATTAACTGGCTAGTGATTTGACGGTAAAAGGGATATAATAGTGCTGTATAAAATGGGTTTAGTAGTAAATGAAACTTCTTCACAGAAGAACTTTCTGGAAACTGCCTCAGATATGCCACCTGAAGGTAGGGCTAATGCAGTTCTGTTGCAACACTGAACGTTTGTTCATAGTCTGTGATGCTTGGTGTGGATATCCTGATGTGATAAATCCACAAGTTCCTCTTGACAATGAAATATATTGCCTATAAGCTTTGCTCCTAGGTGCAAGATGTACAGATTAAGAAAAGTTTTGCATCCAGAGAGGAGTCTGTGATGGAAATGGACCGTCTAAGGTAGAAAACCTTCTAATTGGTCTGTTTTTTGGGGCTTTTTGAAACAAAGCAGAGTGAGCAGTGTCCAGTCAAGCAGCAGCTTGACTGGACACTGCTCACTCTGCTTTGTACTCTGCTTAGTTTTAGGGGTTTTCTTTGTTTTGTTTTGGTTGGTTTGTTTTTTTTAGATGGGCATCCAGGTATGAGCACCATAAGCAGAAATGAGAGAATGAGAGACATTTGGTCCAAGCAGGTTTTTCTTCAGCTTAACTTTCATCTCTTTATATGTAAAACCATTTGGGTAGAAGACAGTTCAAATTATTTTGAGTACAAATCACCAGGCCTCTAGCAGCACGTGTGGACCACAGCTCTCAGAGCTGCAGGTGTTACTTCTACAGACTGTAGAGTGTTGCAGTACATTTCAGAAGTTCTTGGTTTAAAAGATTCTTGTAAGGCAAAACTTTGTGGTTTTTTCTTCCAAGGTATTTATATTTCATTTATTTGGGCAATGACATTTTCTTCCTTTTCTCTTTTTGGCTTTAGTAGCTCATTCATAACATATGTCAGTGTTTCTCATTGACTTGCCAAGGTATAGTCTCTAGTGTAGATGGCTATACAAAAAGATCTCAAACTGTGGAAGTCTGGCATTTTCCCAGAGAGTTGATGCTTCTGTGTCATCAAAAAAAAAAAAGCACCTCTGTTGTCTGATTAAGCTCAGCCTTGTAATCTTCCTCTTTGTCCTGCCACTTGGATTCTCAGCCTTTAAACAACACTGAGAGCTGAGGTAATTGACTCAATTCAAAGGGTCAAAAAGAGCAAGCTTGGAGTAAATGCATTGCTTTTTATATTCATCAGGAAGAACTTTGTGTTCTCTCTATGGGCAGTGGTATCAGAGTTCAAATGAGTGTACAGACACATCTTCTGTGAAGTTATTTGCAAGATTTTCATAGCAGTCAGAGCAATTGTGTATTGTTCTTTGCCGAGAAGCCAAAAAAGAGAGGTAGCAAAGAAAGCATTCAGTGAAGCTTGGCTATTCAGAATAATTATTCAGACAAGTGAGCCTTATTAGCATTTGCCTCAGCCTATTGTGAATATACAGTAGTCTAGCTTGTCCTCTGAACATGCATGTAATTTCCACAGATAGTAGCAAAACCAGGCTCTGTTGCCTGGGAGTTCAGAAACCCTTATCTTATATGCCTGGTCTCTTCTGGAAGGACTTTATCCAGATGTTGTACATTAAAGTTTTATCTCTTCCTTTGTAACTGATTGACTAGATGAATAGTTAGTGCCCCAGTTAACGTGCAGATGACCTGTCTAGCTCCCTGGATGGGAGCTGACCATTGGGCTACAATAAAATTCTTCCTTTGCATGGTTTGTTTTTACCCATTTAGAGGGAAAATATATGATTAAAGTATGTTACATTAGGAGTGAAAATCAATGTTAAAAAGTGATCCCTTGGAAAGGTAGAGAACACTCAGCCTGGGATAGTAAAAGCGATTAGGAAGTGTACTAACAGCAGAGATTGGGGAATAAGTTTGGGGTAGAGCCTGAGTATTCACACCTAGCAGAGCAGGAAGAAATGGATTAATCGGGAAGCAGTTGTTCTTGTGTGCATCACAGCTGAAGAGGCGTGGTGCAGTTACTATGCAATTCAGACATGCCTACCAAAGGCACCCTGAATAATAAAATGGAATTTCTTTCTTAATCAAACAAGAATCACTGCCATTATGTACAGTTACTTATAAATAATTTGCCAGGACTGCTTTTATTAAATATTGCAGTTATGTTGAAGATGCTGTAATTATCTTGAGCAGTTTTGTTTTTAGGGTTTCTCAGGGTTTTTTTTTAAGGACTCCTTGGGTTAGGCTTAGTTTATGAAGAATAAAGGCTTGCTGTAAAGAATAGAGATACAGAGTGAGACAGATCCATTGTGGAAGAACAGCTCTGTTGAGGAAAATCTGAATCCAGTGTCATAAATTGACTCACACTCTTAGGAGCAAGAAATGATGAACTTTTTTATCACAGGGAAATACTAGAACAGCATCCTCTTCGTTTTTCTTTCCATGATGGGAAAGTTCTGAAGCTCTGTCCTGTGAGGAGTGAGCAGACCTGGGCACTGAACATCAAGCGAGGCATTCTCAGTGTCCTGCAGACAGTGCCAGAATTCTCTGCTGGTGCTGTTGTTGAGGAGGTGAGACTGTCAGTCATGCTCTGAGGTGACTCCTAGCTCTTGTACATGTTAAGGCTGCTCCACTTGTAAATAAATAAAGGGTTTTGCCACTTGGTTTAGCAGACAGTGGCAGTCATCTGATTGCTTCTTGTAGTGAATGTTCTAAAATTATCTCAGGCTACCGCTGCGTGTCAGTGCTTAAAAAGATGTTCTGCAGTAGGGCTTGGCACACCCATTCGTAATTGAAGTTACTCTGCCTAGTAATGCTCTTCTGAATTAATGCTTCTCTGCATGCCCACAAAATTTTAAATGGAAAAGCATATGTCTGTTATTACCTGATTCAGAATAACACAGTGAAATTAAACAAACCAACAGCACCTAGCTACTATAACTTGACCAAGGTGTTTTTTGTGGCAAAACTGGTCTACTGCAATGGAGAATTTAGATCTCTGTTGTTATTACAAAAAAAAGTAATTCTTAAAACTATTTGTAATAACCTACAGTATCTCCTTGTATTTTATGTGTTCACATGTGACTCAACAGTGTATGTTTGTTACTAGGTGGATGTCCTGGGAATATGCCCAACCAGGTATCAGCGAAATGGTCCAGTTCTTGTAAAGACAAGGGACCTAAACCTCTGCTCCCATCGCTCTTCTGGTTTGACTTCTGTGCAGTCTGTTGTTCTTCCTCATGTGTCAGTAAGTTTTGGAGAATGACCCTGACTCTTGCTTTTGACTCATTTGAAGAGTGTGTCTGCCTAAACTTGAGTTCTTAGCAAAGAAATGGTGAATATTCTTTTCCCTGTAATGTCTGTTATTCACAGAATTTGTTTCAATGAAAATTTGCATTGTAGTTGATGAATGTTACAGTATAAATGCAAGAGGCTGTTAGACACCTAGATTAAACTGTCATTAAAATACTTTACAGAGGTTAATGGAAAATAGTCTGTGGAAGGGAGGAATCAAGAGAGGTAAGAAAAAATACATTAGAAAAAGAAAGTTGTTATTTTTAGAAAACTTTGGAAAGATGGAAGATTTTCCAAATACCGGACTTGCAACTTTCCACTGTTGACAGAAAATACGGTCAATGTTTGTATCTTGTGCTATCTTTATTAGATGAATATCACCTGTTTCTTGTATTGTAGTGGCTATTCATAATTTACTAGACTTTTGCTTTTTTCTACTTTGCTGACCAAAAATATCTGATTAACTTTGAGGCTTTTGTGAATTGAAATGAATTGACACCATTTGATGCTGACAGTTAATAGCAGGTTTTTTCAGTGTTGAAAAACTAGGCTGAAATTAGGAGTGCATTAACCTCCACAGGCTGGGCACTGTCAGAGGTGTGGACAAGAGACTTCCCACTATCCCAGAAGTGGAATCCTCTGGAAGGACTGGGTAGGCTGGCTGACACAGGTCATCAAGAATCTTCCTCAAGTATCTGTTTTTCTCAGTCTGAACAGCAGATTCTGTCCTCCCAGCTGGAATGTGTCCAGAGCATTAGGGATGGGGTCCTGGAGGAGGCCACATGTACCGAGTCCGACCGCGTGACACTGTTCCCTCAGCAGGGCAGTGGGGCAGAGACACAGATCCGGTCTGCACTCAAACTCATGCACGTGGAAACAGAGACACTCTACAATAAAGGTAACTGTGCTTCTGCTAAAGTCAAGTAAATTCATTTCCTAGAAAAATATTGTGACTTTGTCTTGCCTGTGAGAACTCTTTACACCCATTACTTTCGCCTTTAATGTATTAAACTGCTTTAATGTGGGTGTTTTTACAGGCTGGCCTGAGCTGTCCCTTCTTTGGGGGCTTGGGCCTGCCATAACAAAACTGTGTGGGTCTCCAAAACTAGGTAGGTTTCCAAAAGTGATGGTCTGTAATGGCTAGCTCCCCTTTGTCTACTTTACATACCAAGTCCCCTTGTATGCAGACCGTCAGCTTTCCCAGGTCTGTGGACAATTTCTAGTTTTTATATAAATGGAGTCTAAATAATTTTAAGTCCTAATGGAACCAAGGACGTGCCATGTCTGAGAACTGTTTTAATTTTTGCTCCTTCTTTGCTCTCTATGTTTCTCCTTAGGAAAATTATTTTACTGAAGTCAACAGGTGGCTTGCCTGAGGAGTGATTTCCAAGTTGAACTCTAAATGCTAAGGGACATATTTTTTGTATGTTTCTAAATAATTTTTGATTACTTTTTAAAGAAGAAAGAACCCCCAAATTTCCAGAACACTTTGTTTGTAATTATACAAATATAAGATGATAGAATTTTTCTTCAGGAAGAGGTTCAGAGCCAAGCCATTTGTTTTTCTTTGCACCCAGATCTCCTGTTCACTTTTCGGGTGGCTGAAGTGTGGGATTAGTGATTAGATAACGTTGGAAAAGGTGACAACTGTAAAGTAGCAGGGCCATACAAAGAGATGGATGGGTGAAAAATAGGGCTTTTTTTCAAATGTATCTTTGTCTTGTTTCTCTCACACTTTCTTTTGGGTTACACTTGTGTTTGTTCTGTTATGTTATTAATTTCAAGCTGACTGCACACATATTAATATTCATACAGGGAGAAATAAAGGCTCAGAAAGGAAGTTTCCCCTTGCATATAGGGTTAGTGATAGCAAATGTCCAGCAATCACCAAAGGTGTGATTTTTTCTTTATGTTCCTTATTCCAGGGGACTCTGAGGATCTGTATGTGACTGACATTCTCTATGAAAGGGAGGTAACTACAAGGGAGGTCACTGGAGCAGAAGTGACTGAACTGGTGTGGAAGCTTTGCTTAGTACACAGTGCAAGTTATGAGGTAAGCTGTACAGCCTCTGCTTCCTTGGGAGGCTCTTCGTGGGCTGAGAATTCTCCTGCACGGATAAGAAGTGACCAGGAGAGCAGCAGTTTTGGAATACTGTAGCCTTCCATTGTTTTGGACATTTTAAAATGTGGAATTAGAAAAGACAAAATGCTTTGAAATGTTGTTTTCTTATTTAAGCAGTAAATGACACTGAGGAGTTAAAACCTGTAGCCCTCTGAATATTAGGCAAAAGCAATTTTGAACTATATTCTAAATTAATCTAAAAGAAAATGTCCCACATTTTTGTTTTGCTGTGAAAAAAGAAAAGCATATAAAGTATCTGGTTTGGGTTGTCACTGTCAGTTTTGATACTTTATTGTAAAACACATCTTTTACAGCTTTGGTGTGTAATACTACCCCTGGCAGTGCTGTTGTCTCCATGCTTGCTGGAGTTCTGCCATCTTTATATTGCCTCATCCCCTCAAAACAGTTTTCTCTTGAAGCCCTTGCCTCTTGGTCTTGGCTGGTAGCTTCCTTGTGCTTCTGATGAACTCTAACAACCATTGTGTTTTCTGGGGTGCTGCTTGGCTCCAGAAGCAATCTCTGCCCCCTAGATCATTTTCATTGGTGAATGCTGCTAAGATAGGGTGGAATCTTCTGGTCATATGGAACAGGCAGTGGCTTAAATATTTTTTATGATGACCATCATTCTAGATGAGGGTCTGCCTGTCTCCTTAGCTCACTTGGGCGTATTTTTTGTTGATACTGGCAGCAGCTGAATCAGTCAGTAATTGTCTCTGTGTTTGAAATGAAGATTCCCTATCTCTGAAATTCAGATGTTATCAAGAACACCTGTTATGTGCAATACAGAAGGATCAACAGATGATGGTGCTTAATCACTGTTCACCTGAGATCAACTGAGGGCAATCAGAGGACATTTCATATCCCGTTATCCTTCAAATAGAGTGGTTCTTGCTAGTAGTGAAACTCCTACAGAGAAAAATAAGGGAAAAAATGTAAATGTGAAAACGGAAGAAAACACTCTTTAATTTTTGGTCAGGATATTGTAGAAAACAAGTATGGTAATGGGAAAGGCACTAAACAGGGCATTGGTGTCTCCATGAATTTGCCACTGATGAGTTTAGTCATCTCATTGCTGATATATTCCCTGTGCTCTGAGATTCTTGTCAGATTGTTTGTACTTTGGAGCAAGGTTATTTCCTGTGCAGAGAGGCTGAGATCTCTCCTGTAAATGCACATAGGTACAAGTGATGTTAACAAAAATCTTCAGACCCAGCATGGAAGACATTCGCCTTCCTTGTTCAGATTAAGTCCTCTGTCAAAGAACAGAAGCTCTTCCTGTCTTTCCCCTGGGCTGTACACAGATACTGAGGGATGGAAGAGAGGCTTTATGGGGACTGGAGACAAGTGCAGTGCTGGATTGCAGCTCTGCAGTGATATCCTGGGTGTGTTCATCTTTCTCTTAGTGTCCCCTGTGATTCATGAGCACAGGTAGGTGTTCATGTTTTGTGTGTGAGACTTCAGGGCAAGGCACAGGGTGGAGCATGATAAGTCACAGCAGCTGAAGCCATTACCTTCAATCAGCTGTGATAAATTTCAGCCCCAGACCTTACTCCCAACCTGTTAGGAGTTGGGAGTAAGGTCACTGCTGACCTGGTATCACAACCTGACTAAAGCCTGCGCATGGGGCTGACGAGAAAGCAGCAGGTAGCCTTTGTGGGTGTTGCAATATTTGGGACAGGCTTCTTGTCTCTGAGTTATAAGCAGGTCTGCCATCTCTTTTACCTGCATGCTATGGAGACTGAGGCTGTGGAGGGCTAAGAGAGCCATACAATAATGGTTGGTGCTAATATAGTATAAGAGCAGACCTTCCTCTTGGAGAGGAATAATGCTTAATTCCATGGGACTGTCACTGTACAGCAGTATGAAATAGCATTTAGACACAGACTAGAGGATCACATACTGCCTGGAAAATGTTGAAGAAAGAAATTACTGCAGGAGACCTGAGAAACTGTCTAAATCCTACTTTCTATGGAACACTCTTAATTCAATGTCTTTGAAAGAATGGGAGATGATTTTTCCCAGTAACAGTGGGATGTCACTTCTGCCTCCAGAAAGGCTGACTGGCTTCATGTGTGGGAAATTTGGGTTTTTTTCAATCACTAGGATTAGCACAAGTGGCTGCTGTCTGTGCCACAGCCTAAAAGAGAAGTGAATTATTCATCATGTGCCTGTCCCAGCACAGGGTTTGATTGGTTGTCAACCATTTTCACTGTTTCAGGGTGTTCTTTCTGTGTGACCAGACATTTCAAAGAGAATCTTTATCATCCCTCATTTCAACCAATGAAATGTCCTTGGGGCCAAGAAAGAAGTTATGGGAATGCCCACAGTGTTGCTTGGGAGACAGCTGCGCTGTTATGCATGTAGAGCTTGTTTGTCCCTTTATTGTTTGACTTTGAATGAGGTGAGATTATGCATTTCTTTCAGGACACAAAACCAAGAATAAATGGAAGGGAAAATCTCCAACTCTGGGGAAAACAGTGAAGGGATGAGAAAATGGAGGTGGAGATGGTGTCAGTTCCAAGGAAGCAAAGTTGTTTAATTTTTTAATGCTATTATGAGACAAGACTGAATTTCAATGTGGATGTAGATTAGCTAATGGACCATTAAGTGAACAAGCTGCCTGCTGACAAAGAATGGAAAAAGGGATGGGGAGAAGGGACCCTCTCTTAAGAGAGGCTGGAGAGAAGCCTGTCACACCACTTTTGCTGGGGCTGCATTTCCAGTGACTGGCTAGGATTTGGTGCTCTGTCAGTAGCTCTGGTGAATGTGGCTGTGTATGCAAGAGTATGTCAGATTTGCTTTGCCTTGCTCCTGGACCCCAGTCTGACCCAAAAAAGTTTACTCTCAGGGCATGATCTTTCATTTTTGTTTGGTTTTGGTGTTTAGGGTTTTTTTTCCTTGTAGGGCATTCTACCTGCTTGCTTTAACCTAGTTTCTTTTTTTAAAATGTGGCAGGTTTGCAGATAGAAGGATAATCAAGCTTCTATGCAGAATAAAAGTCAGGCTTTCTTATGTTTCTGTCAGAGATGGGAACGGGTGTCAGATTGAACGTAGTTTGTTATTATGATACTACAAAGAGAGGAATTTGCAATGACAGCTCAATTTCAGTGCAGCCAACCTTAAAAAATGAAAACAACCCACCTGGTCAGACAGTTCATTCTAAAGATTTATTATTAAAGAGTAAAAATAGCTGCAAAATTTTGCATGGAATTATTAGATGAGAGCTTGTCTAGTCAGCAGGTGTGAAGCAGAATGAAGTCAGTTTACAGTCTAAAATTGTATCACCTGAAATTAAATCAGTCTGGCAGTTTTATCTTGACCTATACTGCAGCTCTAGCTGATGGGCCACCTGGGCTCAACAGCAGCTGCACACGCAGCTCTTTGTGATGAGATCTGTGAGGATCTCCTGCCCCCCAGGAGATTTGCCTGTGGAAAAATGCACATAGGACCCATGCTTTTGAAATGCTTTCATAAAATAATAATTATTATTATTCGCTAGCTCCATAGTGTCCAGGCTTGGAATTTCTTTTTAAAATAGCTGTCAGTCGTAATGAGGGGATGGAATGGAAGGGAATGCATGTGGGTCTATCTGAACTCTAGGTATGGAATTATAAATGTTAACAGAATTAATACATAGGTGGGGCTTCACACATGAGAACAGGTTTTAATTTGACTAAATTATATATTATTTCTAAGAAAAATATAAATCTGAAAAAAATAAAAACATTAACTGTATCTGTACTGGATCTGACAAATTGCTCTCTCAGCCTAGCAAACAAAATAGTAAGAAATTACTCAGGCTTCTTAATGAAAGACAGCTTCTTGTTACTGAAAATGGCTTGGCAGTCTTAAATTAAAATTGAATGCTGGCACTGGGTTATTCCATGTTTTCATTGTTTTTGGGAGTGGTTCCTGGAAGGAAGGTCAGAAGGTGAAATTAGGTCTGTCCCCAAACCTTTGGAAATGTGACTTAGTGAAATTAGACTTTGTTTGTATCATTTTTATGTAAAGAAAAGTGTTTTCTTTGGAACCATAAATTTAGTCCTATTTCTAAGCCTTTCGCAACTGAGGTGAATAAAGTGTTGAAGTGAATCTGACATGGATCATGTTTAAAAACTTACACATTATAATGTTCAGTTACTATGAACATACAAGATATTGTATTGAACATTCTGCTATTTTTTCAAGTAATGAGACCTATCTTCTTTCTTGAACTTTGGATCTGGTCTTAGAGGAATACATCCACGTGCTATTTAGCATTTAAAATTCCAGGTAAAATAGCTGCTGTATGATGTAGCAATTCCTCTTAGTGAGAGAAAGCAGCTCTTCTGCCTCTATGTTTCCAGCTAGTCTTGTGCTGCCTGCAGAGATAAGGGCAGTTCTGGCTGAGCTTTTTCCCAGTAGGATGGAATCATTTCTCACAGCCCAAGGGTTCTTAAGTGAAACTTCTAAGTGCTGCCCAAATCTCAGCTAAATGATCTTTCATATAAACCTAAGATTAATATACAATTAGTTTAACCATTTTTTCATTTGTATCAAAGCTGTCAGCAGTTCTGGTCATAAATCAGGATCTTGCCATACAAACTCAGAGAAGATTGACTTTCTTTTCTGTATTGTAGCCACACTGTTGCCTTTTGGTTTATTATTCATTTGTATGCCAGTGGTATGTGTGGTGGTCACTGAGAACTGTTGTTTGAGGGACTGACTGACATCCAGAGCAAAAGCCCTTCTCCATATACATTTGCAGTCTGGAGAGAAAAGCAAATGAGGAAGGAATGAAGGACACAGGGAAGAAAGAGGGTTCAGTCTTAGGTTACATTGTAAATCAATGGCAATGCCAGCATAACTTCATGCTCTGTTCTCTGAAGCTGGTTTCTGCCCAGCAGGAATATTACAGTTGTGGTTGTGCACTTACAGACTGCAGACCTTTTAATGAGTCTCGTGTTTGAGCTTCGGCACCTTTCTCTTGAGGCCTTAACAGCACTATGGCAAAGATCATCATTTAAGTGCAGAGACAATTGGTAAGTCTCATATTTAAATGTTTTAAATCTGTGCCCAAATGTTGGATTTAAATTTGGAGCATTTTAAAGGAAAAATTTGTATTGCAGATCTTGTTTCTGTAGTGGGATGACATTCTCTCCTCGCTGAATGAATGCTATGTACAAATAGACTTACCCATTCCCACAGCCAGATTTCCTGTTTCCGAAGCAATGTGAATGGGAAACCTGAGTCATGGCTTGGATGGAAATCAGTTCTGCTGCTTTTAAACTTATGTTGCCATTTGTTATGAAAAAGCTTACCTGGATCTGTACCTTCAATGCCCTTAGTAGTCGTGGGGCAGAGGAGACAGATGTTAGGCTGGAAGTATGGGTGTGGTGGAGCTGCATCTTTCAGTAGCAGCTCAATCTCAGGAAGGTTTATGTCAATTGTAGAACTGTGGCTTTGAAGATCAAGACCCTACTCCTCTGCAGTCAGGAATAGTTCTGATCCAATGGTTTGAGACTATCAGAAATACTAATCCAGTATGGTTAAAATCAGTACATTTTTCTCCCTTTATAAAATTGAAAATAATGCCACAATTCTTTTACTTGGTTTCAGTACAAAATGTCATCACCCTGTTTGAAATTCATCTAATGCCAAGGTTTATGTTTGCAACAATATCTTTACTTGATGAACAAGGGCAAATTTTATTTTGGGTTAAGTTTATTCTCATCCTTTGATAAATAATCAAGCTAATTTTCAATATTAGATAGTAATAAAACTACTCTGCCTCTTTTATATTACCTTTAGACTAATTTTACTCAGGACATGGTTATTAAATTTAGGAATGAAAGAGAATCCCATGCAGATCCCACTCTGATGCTTTTACCCCATCTAGTTTAAGTGCTTTCTTGTTAATGCAAAAGTGTCCTTCCATCAGTATAGGAGGCAGGTACAGAAAATTTACAGAGGGACTCTTAAGACCTGAAATATGTAGTGCCTGTCATGCTGGTGTAAGCTTTCCCCTTAGATAAGGTCTGAAAAAGCTCAGGAAGTAAAAGCTGGTCAATTCAGTTTTAATGTTTTAATATTTTAATTTGTTACTCATGTTACAGGTAAAATGAAAGGTAAAAACCATCTTAATAAAAAGTCAGTGCTTTAAGGTACCTCAGTCTTTAGAAGTCAAACCTGGGATATGATGTGGCTTAATTCTCAGAGAAAGCAACTGAATATTTTCATGAAAATCTGGTTAGGTACTATTGAGACACCAATGCGCTTCCATTGCATCCTGTCTGAAACATATTTCTATAAGGCCACTATACCAGAAGATAATATTGATTTCTGTGGAATCTGGAATTTGCTAAGCCACTGGACATTTATTTACTTTGGAAGAAGCCCAGTCTCAGTGTACTTTTTATGCGATTCTTAAGTATTTTGGTCATTTTAAGTTTCCTGTACTTTTTTCTTGTGTTATAGGCAACCGTTAATAGATGCTCTCCCATCTTGTGCCACAGAGGCATGTGTTGTCCTAATGAAAGACCTCATAGCTTCTGGAGAAGTTGAGGAAGACAAAGTAGAACATTTCTTCTGGTCATTTGCATTCATTCCTAATCCCACCTCGGGCATGATTGAATCTCTTGCTGTGAGTGGGTGCTGTTTTTTCTTTTTTAATTTGTAATTAATTTAGGTGGCTCATAGTTTTTGTGTTTTACAGGAACAGTATTTTTCACAGATTTATACAAAGCTCTGTCCAAGTAATTTTGTTGAGGTTGAATTTGAGTATGTAAATATTTTGATACATATATAATCTGTGTTTTTTTCACAATAGTCATTCTCATTACTTTTCTGAAACATCTTGTTCTTTTTGTGGTTGTTTACAGCCTTTGCTGAAGTCACCTAGAGCAAGCCAGAGCTGCTTCTTGGGAGTAACTGCTCTTGTACATAGGTTTTGTTCAGCTCACAGCTCCTGTGGTGTTGTACCTGCTGTGCAGAGTGTGATGAGGACTCTTGGGAAATTTTTGGGAGGAAACTGTACCGTGCAAGATTCAGAACATCTTAGCAAGGTATTGGTTGTAGAGAGGCACATGATACAGGGCTTTACCTTTCTGTTCCCTTTATGATCTAGAACTTGTTTGATGAAGATGGTATTCATTGGATTTCCAGACAGCCATGAATACAAGCTTAGTAAATTAATATTCCTTGCTGGAATGAGCTGATAAAATTTTGTAATCCAACAAGTAGAACCTATCAGTATGGGTGTTCTTGTGTGTGGAAATAAAGAAAAGCCTTGGATTTGCTGATGAATATCATTATTCATCAGCCAACTTCATACCATTGAGCAATATGAAGAACACATATCTGTTGACAAATTATTTTAATTAAATTATTGTGTCCAGAACTCTATGTTGAATCACTAAAATGTCAAAATATCTGTGATCAAAAGGGATAAAATATCAAAGTACTTGAAAAACCTTTCCAGTACATAAAATTTGTGACTTTTGTTTTTCTGTTGCAATGTAGTCTTTTAAAAGTATTTCTGTGTTCCCCCGGGTCTGAAGCACGTTCTACTTACAAGTGCCACATGGTCCATATTGGTCTTGTCCTCCCAGTAAAGCTGGGGTATAGATGGTACAATAGGGGCTGCAGTAAACTCCCCAAATCACCAGTAATCATGTTAAACAGATTTTTGCACAGAAAATGCTAGTGACATGAAATTCAATGTACAGCTGCCAGCACTTGGAGAGCTTTCTGTTCTACCTTACTTTGCATTTCCAGATGCAGCTGGTGTTGAAAGCCATCGGGAACGCGGGACTGGCAGCGGCTCCGCTGGCTCCTGCTCTGAGCTCGTGCGCTGCCCTCAGGAGCCATCCCATGGAAATCCGCCTTGCTGCTGTCCAGGCCTTCCGGCGCATTCCCTGCTCGCACAGGGTGAGTGATTTACTGCCACAGGTGACTGGTGGCTTCCTGCGACTGCCACACATTTGAGACTCGTTGAAATAGTTACAAAACGCACAAATGGATAAGGAACAAGTATAGAAATATTCCAGCAGAGCCCCTCTGCTGTTGGAGGAGAGGGTAGAACCACCCAGATGAGCAAACCTATAATGAGCTTTGCTGCAGTTGAGGTAACACATCCAGTGTCTGGGACTTCTTAATTAGGCACTGCAGTTGGGCGCCTTCTGTCTGTGAGGGTTATGGCTGAGAACCCACAGGACTTGATTTTTCCCATAGTCTGTTTCACTGTTTCATTCTCTGAAACTTAAAGTATTAATGTGAGAAGCTTGTTGTGATTTGCAATACACTGCCATAGTTAGAACGTTTTGTTGAGTGGTTTAATGGAAGAAAGTTCAAGACTTGTTTATCTCTAATACCTTGATACTTAGAAGAATGGCAAAGCAAGGACAAAGCTGACAGTCGTCCTCCAGAAGAATAAGAAGCTCCTCGTGGACTTGCACTTGGAGAAGCACCTTTCTGTGGCTTTTTAAATCTAAATTTCAGCATGGATTGATGTGATTTGCTTGTTCTGCAGTTATGAAGCTTGGTGTTGCTCCTTAGACGTGTTCAAAGTATCAAGTCTGTATATTGTCGTATACTCCATCATTGTCTAGCAAATGAACTGCTGAACTGGGTGGACTGGGGCTGTTAAATGCAAATAAAAATATTAGTAGTATCAGTCGCTGGTTTCTTAGTTCACAAAAAAAGTTATCTTGATTGATACTGGGGAAGTATTGAACAGAATAAATTTGTTGCTGACCTGCTCTTTGACTAAGACCAAAAGTAATGATCTTAATAGCCTGTGAACAAAACCATGGCCATTGTTGTCTGTGCATTGGCTGTAGCACATGAGAGATACAACAGACAGATCTCCCATGTGGTGGAATAAAACCATTCTTAACAGTTGTGCTTACAGGGGAGGCTCTGTGTTGCAGAGTCATAGATTTGTCTATATAGGATTCAAGGTCACAATGACAGTTTGTTCAGGAAATTTGTGGATAAGGTAGTATAGACACTATGTACATACGTTTGTATCCATGTTACACAAAGTGGCTTTGTCACATATAAGGCTTTTTAAGGTATAAATGTAGCAATAGCTCTTTGAGAACAAAAAACCCACCAGGACCTGAAAGTGCATGAGGTGTTCCAGGGGAGTGAATCATAATTGTCTTTATCTTTTTGTGTTTTTCTCCTAGAATGCTATATTAGTTCAGCTGT